>NC_136070.1:393496443-394096443 GCF_964261635.1 Lissotriton helveticus | reverse complement strand
GATTACTTTATTCTGTGCCACATTCACAATCCCCTCCGTCACCACCAACCATGACACACCAAAACCCTTCAAAGTGTGTCCCAAAGAACAAAGCCGCCTGGTCATCCTTTGACACCTACTCGGAAGAGGCCTTGGGAAAGATTCTAAATGCCTTGAAACCTTCCAACCACCACATCGATCCGCTCCCCGCTAATGCTGTTAAAGATCTAACCCCATGGCTGCTTCCGCTTTGGACCAAAACCATCAACAGTTCACTCCAACAAGGTTCCATTCCAGATACCCTCAAAGTCGGCCAAGTCTCTCCCATCCTTAAGAAACCAACAGCTGACCCCACAGATCTTAACACCGATCGTCCTATATCCAATATCCCTACCCTGGCCAAACTGCTTGAAAAATGCGTGCACCACCAACTAACGAAACATATCATGCGCTTTGGCCGCCTCGACAACCACCAATCTGGCTTCAGAGCAGGGCACAGCACAGAATCCTCCATGACTCACATTATTAATGATGCGCTTCAAATCCTAGACCAGAACGGCTCATGCTTACTAATCCTGCTGGACCTATCCTCAGCTTTTGATAAAGTCAAACATGAGAGTTTGCTGGATCTGCTCAGACTGAGGAGGGGTCTATCAGGACCAGTGCTAAACTGGTTCACCTCCTTTCTACACAACCAAACACAACAATTCAAGATTAACAACACTATTTCCAACCACGTTTCAGTAAGGCTGGGCGTCCCACAAGGATCCTCACTTTCCCCGACATTGTTCAACTTGTTCATGGAGCCGCTCACCGAAATTCTCCAAGTGTCTAACGTGCAATATCATATGTACGCTGATGATACACAATTGAATCTAAAGATTAACACCTTGGAAGACATTAAACAGCTTAACTCCACACTCAGGAACACCCAAACATGGTTGGCAGAAAATCGTCTCAAACTGAACGCTCTAAAGACCGAATTCCTCTTTATAACCCCCCACTAAAATCCCACTGATGCAAAAATTAATCCAACATCTCACTGCACTCAACGTGCAACCAACTATTGTGGACTCAGCAAAATCATTGGGAATAACTCTGGACAGCAATCTCTCCATGCAGAAACACGTCAGCAACGCTACAAAGGGAGCAAACTTCCAGTTAAACATTCTAAGGAAGTTGAAGCCATTCTTGCCAGTCGACGACTTCAAACAGGCTGTACAAGCGCTAGTTATCTTCTGTGTGGATTATGGTATTGTCTCTTTATGCGGCCTCCTAAAAGCGACTACAGCCCCCCTTAGAGCATCAATAAACGCTGCAGCAAGACTCATCACCGGCTCGACAAGAAGTTCCCACATATCTCCTGACCTAAAATCCTTGAACTGGCTCCAGTTTGAAGCAAGAATTCAGCTAAAATATTGCTTGCATGACATATAAGGCCTTACACCACAAGGCCCCCATTTACCTCGCACAGAAATTGTCAATCTCTGGTGGCTCAAGGTCCTCTCGGGGTGCAGATAACCTTCTACTGAAACCACAAAGATTCAATTTAAAAAAACTTATAAACAATCCTTCTCTGGGATGGCGCCCAGGATTTGGAATACTCTTCCCCTTGAAACCAGATTGAATTCTTCTTTCGTATCTTTCAAAAAGGAAGTAAAAGCGATTACTCTACCCGGTCTTGAACCTTTCTCATCTAAGACTCGTTCCTTTGGTTCTAGGAGCAACTATGATCCCAGGCTTCGGTACTTTACAACTTTCTCTATGTGTTTTATTTTATTTATCTCATGCTTGTTCGCTATATTGTGTCTTGTTATTCTTTGTGTATATTCAGCTCTGTTCATTGTAAAGCGCTCTGACATCCGCAAGGATCTTGTTTCCGCTCTATAAAACCTTCTAAATAAATAAATAAATAAATATTTGACCTTGTCCACATTCAACCAGTTTATATAATCTGCCATGGAATGGTCTCGACTTTTTCTTCTGTAATTAAGAGCCATTTCATAAATGTATTTTCGTGATTCATTCAGATAGCATTTTCAAATGTCAAAACTTATGCTTTGAATGACACATTGCTTTAAAATGCGTACAGCACAAATGCTCTTTTCATGTACAACCGATACCAATGCATTTTTATGTATTTTGGGTGGGTTTTTAACTCATCATGTTTAGATATGTTTAATGTGTTTAGAACTTAGTAATGTCGTACATAATAAAGTGGAGTGGGTGTTGTGTGGTGTTTAGGCTCCGAGTGAATTTTCCCGATTCATGCCCTTATATAGGTACAAATCACGTTGCCCTGACATAGGCATAGAAATCAAACTCTTATTTAGGCATAGCCCATGCAACCCAAATACAGGCATGGCTACTTCCACCCATACCAAACGTCACAATAATTTCTTGGAAAATTGGCTTGAGCAGTTAGGGAACTTCCCCTTGCTTGAATATTGATTTGTCCAAGAACTCATGTACTTTGCAAAGAACAACTATTCCATAGGGGTTCTTTCCTGATGTTATTATGCCCGACTTTACGTCTAGCTATGGCATTCCTAAACACCTTCAAGGAATAAATATACCTTCACTTGCTCTAGCAAGACACGGTGGTTCGGAGCAGTTCGACTATCTACTTGCCTGACTTAGCTCACTACAGCAAGTGCCGAAGGAAGCCGACTCTCCAGCTGACGCACTGATCAAGAGGCTGCCCTTCTCCTGCCGAGAATCGTGCTCCAGTTTTTCCAAGCTCCCCTTGCGCGGTGTTGGGAAATCGAGTCCTGATACAGAGATACCAGACCTCCTTCATTCTAACTAAGCTATGGACCTGATTAGAACCTAGAGAAATCTTGGATAGATTCTTGGCAAAGAAAACTAAAAACCTATGCTGCACAATACTTACTTCTTCCCGCATACTAGACTTAGGTTAGGTACATTGGGGTAGGCGTATTTTAGAAGCACCAGTTGAGTATTTTAGTCATTGTTATATATGTATGTATTTTTATATGGCTTAGAAACCATACAATGCTCTTACAGTATTATTTTATAATAATGTTCTCGCTGTATGCATTATACTTTCCAGTCTGCATTACAATTGTAGCAATTCACTTCTCTTGCATGAGAAAGAAGACTGTTCAATAAACCCTTGTTATTGAAAACGCCTGTCTCTCTGTTTCTTTGCAACTCTGTTGAAACGAAGCATGCACGATTGACTGAGTACCTATCTATGTTTCCGCGACTCTAGAGATATATTTCTTATTCTTAGGAAACAAAGTTGTCAAGTTTATGCGGTTGTCAGAAACAAATCCCTTTTTGTGAATTCGAGAACGTTTCTAGTGACCTCTGAGCTAGCTGGCACTCACTATTAAGTTTAATATATTCGATAGAGACCTAGTCGACCTCAGTCCTACGTCTAATCTATAGGATATATTATTCCAATCCGCAGAGCCTATTGGGAATATAGGAACTACACTACACCACTTACTGTGTATATGCTTTAATTTGCCCTTTTAATAAAAAGTACATAGGGAGCACTATACATTGTGCTAAGAAACGAGTTTTAGAGCATGTACTTGCTATTAGGCACAATGACGGGCACTATCCAGTGGCGCGACATTTGTTTGATTGCCATTTTCAAAATGAAAAGTTATTAAGAATGATGGTAATTGATTGAGTAAATACTCATTTAAGGGGTGGAAATCGGGAGCTGACATTACAAATATATTATAGATTTTGAAACCCTCTGCCACAGAGTTTAAATTCCAGCGAGGAACTTGCAATTCATCTGGGTATTTAGGAAATTGTAAATATAGTTGAAGACTCTTTTCAGCTGGTTTTAATGTTTTAATATGTAACATTTTATATTTCAATTTTTTCTCACAGGTGCAGGGACTGTCACCTTCTTTTGTTGATAGTAACTAATATAGAACAATTTGTCCTCAACTTTGTTGAATAACATCTGATGCATTATATGAATGTTTGTGCTAATCGCCCACTGGGGCAGGACTGAAATGTTGCAATGACTTATTTGGTTGTTACAATTGCCCACTGGGGTGGAAAAACGTGTAACAATATGTGAATACAAGAATATTTACATGTCATGTGACTGTGTATTAATTTTTTGATGACACAATCTTGATGATGGAATTGAATATATCATGTATTTTAAATCTGGCACAGCACTTTGATATAATTGCGGTGTAATTACTGTGGAGGTATCAATTATATGCAGAGAGCAACGCTTTTATTTTCCATGTTAAGATGGCCGCCACTTTTGTTCGCTATCAGAATAACGATGTTGTGGTGCAGTCCTCTTTCTATTTTTGGTAGATGAATTTAAATATGGAAGAGTGATATTGGATTCTTGATGACAGTAACCAAGGCACAAATCCGAAATGCGTTGTTTTGTCATTAAAACGTATTTCAAGCATACTGGAGTGTCTGGGTAATTCTTGCTGACTGGGAGGAAGATTTGCTGTATGACAGGGTTATCCGGTAACCCAAACTCAGACCTCCCATTTTGACAGCCTCGTAACTAACCGGAACTGGTGTTCGTGATTTATATTTATTTATATAAATCATCATATATTACCTACTGGCGGTCGCCAGTAGGTAGTTATAGTTAGGACCAAGTTTCCATTGGAAGAGCATTTTTTGTTTTGCTTATAACTTTGGCGTTGTTTGATGAATCTTCATGAAATTTACCAAACTAATTCTTTGTTCATATCAGCTCCTATGTTGACGTTTGGGGGTGATTCGTCAAGGGGGGCCGAGATAAAAGGGGGTCCTAAAACGTGTTTTCTCCATGCAATTTCCATAGGAAATTTTAGACAAGGCTACAGGTCGAACGGGTGAACGGAATTACCCCATATTTGGCAGGGAGAAGGGTCTTGGTCTAGAAAGCACGTTTTGTTTATTTGGTGTAAATCCGTTCAGTTGTTTTGGAGAAATATTGAAATTTGCAGATATCGATATTTGGGACTTCTGCCATCTGATTGGCTGGGGCGTTACTAGCACAAGCTTGCTGCTTATAGGTTGCGAGCGCTGCAAGCGTTTGCAACTAGGAAGTGTTGGCCGCCATTTGTCTTTTTGTTGAAACGAGTAAGAGGAAAAAAGGAAGAAAAGAGGAGGAAAGAGGAGGATAGGAGCACTGTAACCTCTGTGGGGGAGTGCGAAGCGCAGTAGTCACTCATACCAGTCTGAAAGTGCGGTGTTGCTCAGAGTGACATGGTGCTGGGATGAGATGCTGCTACACTCGGGTATGAAACCGAGAGCGTAAACCGTGAGATCATTGCTGTAAAGTGATGTGCTGTGGTCTTTGTAGCATACGTGTGCAAGTAGTGTTAGTAGGTGTTTATACCATACTGGGAGTGGGAAGCAAACTACTGACCGCTACTGTGCCTTTATACTATATTGGAAGTGGGAAGCGAAGTACTCACGCCTACTGATACGAAGACTTGAGGATAAAACCGAGCTGATTGCTGTATAGTGATGGGCTCTGGGCGCTGTAGCAGAGGAGAATAGGAGCACTGTAACCTCTGTTGTGTAGTGCGAGGTGAAGTAGTCACTCCTACTGGTCTGAAAGTGCGGTCAGGGTGAAATGGTGCTGAGATGAGTTGCTGCTACACTCGGATATGAAACCGAGAGCTCATTGCTGTAAAGTGATGTGCTCTGGTCTTTGTAGCATACGTGTGCAAGTAGTGTTAGTAGGCGTTTATACCATACAGGGAGTGGAAAGCGAAGTACTCACGCCTACTGGTGTTAAAGACTTGGGGATCAAACCGAGCTGATTGCTGTAAAGTGATGGGCTGTGGGCGCTGTAGCATACTGGCCGCTGTAGTATAACTGTGTAAGTAGTGTTAGTATGCGTTTATACTAATTCTGTAGTTATGCAGTAACCAATGCATCATGGCCCTAAGGAGCGCCACCTCCCAGGCGCAGCTCATAGAATGTCCCAGTTTGTGCATCCGTGGGACATTTATGTTTGCTATTAGAGGGAGCGTGCATGGCTTCCACCCTGTGATAGCAAATCCTTGTTTGCCTCGTTGAAGCGAGGGGAGGAAAACCTCGTATCGCTTTAATAGAGTAGATCCGGATGGTAAAAATGGAGAAAAAAAAATTAACCGGGTCTCACTCGTTCATTTAAATGAGCCCCCTGGTGGGTAATGTTCCGGGGCCAATCCTATTATTATATTGCGGGGTCTCTGCAGGACTGGGGACCTTAATCTCACATGTAAATAAGGCGTGAGAGGGCAGAGAGACGTTTCGCAGCCTAGGGGATCGCCACCTCCCCGGGTATTGTTTACTAATTGTTTGGGGGGCTTCGAGGTCAACTGAAGTCTGGGGATCGCCACCCTCTGGGGCTTTACTTAAATATGCAGGGTGGGCCTCGCCAGTCCCTGAAGCCTCGGTGGCCCTGGGCAGTACTGCAATTACACAGGCAGTACTCATGGTGTGTAAAGTGATACACGCATAGGACCCTTGTAGTTGTAGAATTCCGCAGGTTTCATTTATATAATAGACTGTTGGTTTATATTTGGTAGGTGCATCGAAACATTACAAATGTTTTCTCTCATAACCTCCCATCGACAGCCGATTTTCACAATAAACTACAGACAAGTGTTGTCAGAAAAAGAAGACCATAAACTCACTTATTTATTGGTAAAAAAAATAACCTTTATTAAAACAACACAAATGAATGGAAACACAACTTTATTCGAACAAACAACGGTATAACTTGAAATACGTGGGTGGACTCCTCCAGAAGCAGCATACAAAACCTGCAAGTCAAAAAAGAAACATAAGTATGTGTGCCATGTCCAAGAGAAAAAGAAAGGTAGTCAGAATGAAAGGGAGATAGTGAGAATGGGACAGAGAGTGAGTGGGTGGAAGGGAGAAGGGGAGGGAGAGTCAAAATTACTGAGGGAGGAGGAGACAGAGCGTCGGCCTACTGCACCCATCCCCCACTGTTTACCTCCCGTCATCCATGTGTCTAGGACGCTGGGGTCCGCGAGAAAGAGTGCATTCCAGCAAGTTCTTAAAATGAAACAGATATGAATGAGGCCAGAGATTACATTATTATCTACGGCAACATCGCTTGCCTGCACCTGTGCACTCAGGCTGCTGCACCCCAGCCCCTTCCCTCGCACTGTGCTCAATTGTAGCTCCTGCGCACCGAGGCTTTACTGCTCACCTGCCACCACTGGTGTGTCCAACGACGTCTGGTGCAAGCTCCGACTCCGTGGTGCCTCTCTAGGGTGGTGCAGCACGTCTCCGGTCGGGCACGGTGTCTTGATACCACTATGGGGGGCTTTAGAAAGCCAAGGGCATCCTCACGGTGTCTGAAAAGGGAGAAATAATATAATGGTGGAAACGTCTGGAGGTAAATGAAGGTTTATTTGAAGCTTAATAGAAAACACCAATTGAGTGCATCCTTCCTTCTAGAAGTACGATCTACCAACTGTTAGTGGTAATCGTGGTTCAAAGAGGAGTTGGAGTGCACGAGAATACACAAAGTTAAATAATAATATGTTATGGCAATGTTCATAAACAAAGGAACAAAGCACATGCTAGAAACATAATGTGTGCGTGTAATGCAGTGTCGCAAGCCTGTGTGCATGTACACTTAGTAAACAGCTCACTAAAGTGCCCCAAAAGCCAACGCCACATCTCAGTAGGGCAGCGCTGCCCGCTGGCTCAGGCCTACAGTACGGTCCAGCAGGTCTTTAAAATGAGACAGACATGTGACTGAATGAGGTCAGAGATCACATCGTTAAGCACGGCAACATCGCTTGTTGCGTAGCCAGGCTGATGCACCCCACCCCTCTTGCAGCACCGCGCTCAATTGTAGCCCCTGGGCACCCAGGCCCCACTGCTCACCTGCTCTCATTGTTGTGTGTTCAAACACGACAGGCAGCAGTGTTCACAATTCAGATGCAGTGTTGTTTGCAAGATGGTGTGCACCTCATGGATCTCTTTCAAAACACGACGTCCAGTAGGGTTCACAATTCATGTTCTGTGTTGATTGCCAGGATGGTGTACGCCTTATGGATCCTTTTTTTTTTACTGCGCATTGTGATATGCGAGGCGGATGCGGCCATATCACCTGAGGCAGTGTGAAAGAACTGGGACATGTGGCGTTGTTGTTATCCTATTTATACATACGCAAAGTGGGCTGGGCTTGCGTACGCCAGGCCAGCATAGGGTTGTGGATAATTGTTCGGGGACCTGGGAGTTGTTCAGTTCCTGCCTGGCCAGGAAGTGTACTTATGTGTGTTTCTGTTGCAGTTTTGATGTCGCAGAATGCGCAATTTACATTAATATAGCATGTACTGGGAGGGCGGCAACTATCGCTAATGAGATGCTGTTCAAAAACATTGAATGGCTAACATCACATGTCGTTGTCAAGCTTGTGGATATGCGCAGACACGCATGTCAATGGTGTGCGGTATTATTGAAAGTGTTGCTATTGCGAAGCGCACACATGTGAATGTGCTCGGATGGAGGGAGGATCCGCAGTGAGGCTACGTCATACATAGTGATAACGCTAATTACAGTCAAGCAATGCATGTGAAACGTGAATCTGAAAGTCTCACATATGACACACTACTATACTAGTAAAGCCTGACAACAGAGCATACAGCAACACAAATCTACACATTACTCTTTGTCACATGTGATCTAGGATGTGCACTCTGCCCACAGCTGATGATACTCCTTTGAGGCACCAATACCCAGGCTGAAAGGCAGCACAATAATGTGCACACACACACCAGGGGCATCGTGTAACACACATTTGTTTTTTTTGATGTAACGTTTCAGATGCATTGCCATGACACGTGGAAGACTAATGTAGAGACCAGGAATATTGATCAAGATGATCGTTGCATGTTGTATAAGATACGTGTAGACAGCAAAAAAACTTTTCAAAAAAGCTCTCTAAGCAGAAGGGGTGTGTCTCATCAAACGCTGTACAGAGAATGACTGAAATGATTGGGGTCCTCCAACTGTTACAATGGGAAAAGTTGTGAACCAATCAAATGCTTTTTTAAGGTCACATGGCAATCACACGTCGAGGGTGCAAGTAGGCTGCACCGACTCGATTTTGAGAAAATATATTTATCATAATATAAGTTTATTACAGTTAGAAATATATAAATGTTTAAAATATTTTTAATTATCGCTTGCTCTCATACACAGTTTAAAGTTATTTAGATATAGTTTTCAGACGTAACACAGGGCCTGGCAGTGTGTACTCGTCGCATACGCAACATCATGTCATCAGTGATGTCATCAGTGATGTAATTTAAGATGTCATCAGTGATGTCATCAGTGATGTCACTGACCATGTCATGAGTGATGTAATATATATATATAACGTCCCTGAAACCTATGTTTTTTTAGTGAATTTCAAAGGTTTTATAAATGCTAATTCCTAACTATAATGTCTGTAAAACCTATGTTTTTTTCAGTATATATATATATATTTTTTTTACGTTGTTGGGGGCGCACCAAAAATAGAAGTCCAAAGTATAATAAGTATGAAAATGTCCTTTATTTATTTTTGTCCATTAAAATACATATTATCAATACGAAATATCACGAGTTCAGCCAACGCGTTTCACTCCTTACCAAGGAGTTTCTTCAGGGCACTGAGGTTCTTTTTTGGAATGTTGTATTGCAGGAGTTTCCACTGTTGGTACGTTAATTTTTTCTGTTGATCATATAGATCTTTGGTTCTTTGATCACCCAGACATAATCCAAGCTTGGAACCAGCCATGCCGAACCTCTGAAGACGAACAACGCTACAACAGTATCACAAGGAATCCTGATCCAAAACGACAGTGGACCACTCGTTGTGATTCAAGAACAGGAGAAAACAAGACCATAGATAAGGGACAACAGGAACCACAGCTCATTAAGGATTATGTCTGGGTGATCAAAGAACCAAAGATCTATATGATCAACAGAAAAAATTAACGTACCAACAGTGGAAACTCCTGCAATACAACATTCCAAAAAAGAACCTCAGTGCCCTGAAGAAACTCCTTGGTAAGGAGTGAAACGCGTTGGCTGAACTCGTGATATTTCGTATTGATAATATGTATTTTAATGGACAAAAATAAATAAAGGACATTTTCATACTTATTATACTTGGGACTTCTATTTTTGGTGCGCCCCCAACAACGTAAAAAACTATTTGATTGATCTGGAGAACACAGCGACGCCAAACAGCAGCTGGTGTCGGGGTCTGGCAGCACAGAAGAAAAAAAGATACTTGGAAAAACTGATTTTTTTGGAACTGGAGTTTAGGTGCGGCGATCTTAGGTCCGCTGCTGTTCTTTCATAAACATATATATATATATATATATATAGTTATATAAATAAACATATATATATATATATATATATATATATATATTCACTGAAAAAACCATAGGTTATAGACCATATATAGTTAGGAATTAGCATTTAAAAAACCTTATTTTACTCACACAAAACCATTGAAATTCCATATATAGTTAGTTGCACTAACTATATATTGCGCACCCGCAATCCACTGCTGATGATGTCACATATTACATCATTCATGACATGGTCAGTGACATCACTGATGACATCACTGATGACATCTCAAATGACATCACTGATGACATCACTGATGACAACATCCAGTGACTATGTTTCTGTAAAGTTAAAATATGTCTTACATATTGAAGAATGAGTGGATGTATAAGTGTCTGGACGAAGGATTTAGTAGGTGCATGACTGAATGTATGAGTGAGTGATTAAATGTGTCTCACTGAGTGCATGGGTTAGTGACTAAACTGTCTTAATTTGTGCATCATTATGTCTGTTGTTCTGTAAACTGCTGCATGTGTTGATCAGTAGCTATATGAGTAACTATATGGGTTATTGATTGATTGCCCAAGTATTTGCATGGGAGACTGAGTGTGTGTGTGGCTGGATGGGAGGTGTGTGACTCTGTACAGATCAATGTGTACTTGTATCAATGATTGTATAAGAGAGTAAGTATGTGTTAGTATATGGTTGAAAACGTAAGGTGCTCTATGTTTAACTGTATAGAGTAGAAAATGGAAGTGTGATTGATTCTTTACAGGACTGACTAGGTGTGTGAGTAACTCCATGGATGAGTGGCAGAGTGTGAGTGTCTGTATAGGTGTATGAGTGCATATGATTGTGTTGTAAACATGAGTGATTGTATGTATGAATGATTGTATGGGTGAATGAGTGAATGTGTGTGTAGACGTAGGAATCAGTGAGTACGTATGTAGTAACTAGTATTGGTGTGTCAATGGTTTCAAAAATTATACTCTGTTTTTAACACTGGGTGAAACAGAGGTTATATTAAAATGTGAGGAGATGCATTGTATTGTCACATGAATGATATCATCAGTGATGTGATCATTGATGTCAAGTGAGATGTCATCAGTGATGTCATTTGAGATGTCATCAGTGATGTCATCAGTGATGTCACTGACCATGTCATGAATGATGTAATATGTGACATCATCAGCAGTGGATTGCGGGTGCGCAATATATAGTTAGTGCAACTAACTATATATGGAATTTCAATGGTTTTGTGTGAGTAAAATAAGGTTTTTTAAATGCTAATTCCTAACTATATATGGTCTATAACCTATGGTTTTTTCAGTGAATTTTCAAGGTTTTGTAAATGCTAATTCCTAACTATATATGGTCTATAACCTATGGTTTTTTCAGTGAATTTCAATGGTTTTTTAATAGCAAATATCATAAGCTGTCGAATGTCAAGTACGTGGTAAGAATTTTTTTTTTCGTGTTTATGCACACTGATCTGCTTTGATTGCTGCCCCCCACCCCTCATTTCTATTAGGAGTACTCTCTCTTTGCAGATAGTGAAGGGTAGTTAACGCAGCCCTTTCCCCCTTTGTAATCCGTCGTGCCTGCTTCTCTCTCCATTTGATTGATTGTTCTCTTTGGTTCATTCTCTATTTACAAACAAGCACAGAGTCGCAATACTCTGTTTAGTCTTTGCAGATAGCGAAAAATCGTGTAAAAAAACAAAAGGAATCGAGCAAAATCAGTAGGCCACTAATGGGATCTCTTTTGACCTCGCTAAAATAGAAACATTAGGAACAACCTGTTGAAAATAGCAATGCGTATGTATATAAGCGGCGTTCATTTGTGTTCACAGTACCCCTTGTTGATTGTTTCAATCGAGCATTGAATTGTTCGAAGTTAATTCTCTTAACGATCTTCTCTACCTGCAAACGAGGAAGAATAGGAATATTCTATCTCCCTTTGCAGATAGTGAAGGGTAGGTAACGCAAGCCTTTAACACGTCGTACCTATTTCATTCCTCATTGATTGATTGATTGTCCGAACATTGACTGTTTGGGAATTAGTTCTTTTTGGAGGTATTCCCTGTTTGCAAATAAACGTAGGAAAATCTTTGCAAGTAGTGAAAGGGTACGTAATGCGGACCGTTCTCCCCCGTTGTAATCTGTCATGCCTATCTACTCCCCACTGATTGATGCACCTTTTTCACCCGGACCATTTACTAGAGATACGTCATCTGGCCCGACCAGAGAGCACCCCTAGTGAAAAGGACATATGCAATAATAACGAAGTGATCACTGTATCCTGTTAACAGAAACTTTACCATGAAACAACCTGGAAAGAAAAAAATAGGAAAACGAAAATCAGTAGGCCACTGATGAACATGAACTTTTATTAAACAACGAACAAAGAAACGATAACATAACGTAATGATAAAACCTATTAATGTCCTAGAAACAAGAAAACGTTAAAATATGCCAGTGGTGAGAGACCAGAAAAACAGTAAGAGAAACCAAATCACCCCTCGCTGTCCCACCGCCTGCCACGCCCAAAAAATCGATAGACTAGGGAAAATGCAAGTCAGTAGAACATCCACCCCCACTCTGGAAACTTCCAAGGTGGGGCAGGGTTCCGGCTACGCCCAGCCGGGAGCAGCCCATATAAGGCAGGTCCTGCTGCCACGCCTCGGCCAGGAGATCCTAACGTAGGGTGTAGCCGGAGGAGAGGCCGAGACCAGCGGGACCCGGCCAGGGGATTGCCTTTACAACGCTGAACAGTTGCAGGGGGGGGGAATGTCTCCTCGACCCTCCCCTCTCTCTCCCAGTCCGGCCGCGGTGGCCCTTGAGAGTTGCAGGTAGTCCCGCCACATGCTCTTCCGGTCCGACCACCAACGGTCGGGGGGCCGAGGCCGACGGGATCCGGCTGCAGCCGATAAACCAAGAAACCCGTTCATGGGGCCAGAGCCAGGGGCGTCCGGCCGACATCCACCGGAAGCCCGGCCCGAAGACGGACGGGACACTTCTTTCTTTTATAATGGCTGCGACAACACTGGAGGGGGATGTCTTGCACATGCCTCCGACCCCCCCCTCGTCCTCATCGCCTGGTCCGGCCATAACAAATCTCAAGCGAGACGCCGTGGGGTGCACTGGGAGGGAGAGACGGTGCGAACAGGCCTCTCCCGCCTCCCCAGGTGGAGGCTTCCCAGCTGCACCCTCAGCGCTCCAGGCGGTGGCATCCTAACAACTACAGTGCTGCACAGTTTCGGAACGACCTAGATAACGGTTCTTCCACTGTGGCCATGCTGCAACGTCTCGCCCGGCAGGGTGGAG
This sequence comes from Lissotriton helveticus, assembly GCF_964261635.1. Classification (NCBI taxonomy): domain Eukaryota; kingdom Metazoa; phylum Chordata; class Amphibia; order Caudata; family Salamandridae; genus Lissotriton; species Lissotriton helveticus. The sequence goes on along the minus strand of NC_136070.1, from coordinate 394,082,803 downwards.
CCCGTCCGCTCATGTGACCCCGCGATCGCCGGTAGCTGCCGAACTCTCAAAATGGCGGTCGACCTGGCAAGAGCGGGCCCAACATAAAGAAATGGCCCGGTCACTGGTTGACTCCACCACCGTAGTCCTCCACGACCTTGAAGATTCTAGAGGAGCCGCGGGAGTCTCCGACCCCCGATGGGGAATGACTGCCATGATCGCCCGTGGAGTGACGAAACTGTATCCGCGGGACGTCGGCGCTCCCATGCTGGCGCCAGCCTCACTTTGAATTACTACAATCCTGCAGACCTTACTTCCGGTGAAAGCACAGTGTGACCCGGTAGGAAAAATTATTGCACCCCCTCCCCTTTTTGACTGATAGTTCAAACCACCGATCCTTTCCTTTGCCCTTTTAACGGAACTTTGGACTGCCTCCCCCTCTTTTACATTTTCTAGAGAAAACAAAACATTAACCACTACATTAGCATAGCAGTTGACACCAGAACTGTTTTCAAATTGAAAACCAACAACATCTTCAACAGAATCCTTTTTGTTTCTGCTGTGACCCTGCTACAGCACAGGCATTGTCCCCAGCAGTAATTCTGCAATGCCGGTAAGAATAGCTGTGGTGCCTACTGGACTCACTCACCCCCGCGGCGCCCCACGCCGTTTTTTGCTGGGCGGCAACTTACTAGACATCACTTTCGTGCCATCTAGATTTCAGCGCGTTCTGCTGCCTTGGAACTATTCGCACAACAGACCGCTACTGACAAGAATATTTCATTATTGGTGCTGTCAATTTCAATAAATCTATTGGATAATTAAAAAGAAATTGCCACGGTCTCTTCGTTGTTTAAATGTTTTTACTGTTTTTGTTTTGTTGTATATATTTATATGTTATTAAAGTTTTATATTCCTACTACTTTGTTGGAGTGCTATATATTTTTAATGTGACACATAATTGTAAAAACTTTGATGTACAAAGAGTCATTCCTGGAATCTTCCGCTTCAGGCTCGGTCCCCTCCCCAATCACAATACAGGATGGTTTTCAGATAGTAGGAACGCGTGTGCTGTGACGGATCACATCGGGTGTGGGCCTTGATCTACTATAACTCCTTTGAAGAGGGGTGATTCTTTACAGCTGGGACCATAAACTACATCTGCAGGGCTAGCTGATAGCCTAGGACCGGCCTGGACATTCGGACACAGAGGAAGAGGAGTGTCAGAGGGTGCGGTAGTGAATAGGGCGAAAGGGAGGTGTCGGGCGGGCACAGAGTGTGATTCTCAGGGAAGAGCAGCGCAGATGGGGGAAGGTTTATTGCCCATGCATAAGACAGAGAGCGGTGGTGACCAGTGCCTGGGGGAGATGCTTACGAGGGTGAGGAGCCATGCTACGAATCGACAGCGTGCAGAGAGTGGGTCTGGTCAAGACATCTAAAATGGCTGCCGTGCACGACAAAAGTGTGGCATTTCAGAAAAGGCAAGATGGCGCAGACAATGTTTTTCAACACTTCCTCATTTCCTTCGAATCGAACGTTAACAGACGTTGGGGCATATTACCAAAGTTAAGCGATATTTATCGCTAACGATGCTTACCAACCAATTTTTTACCACTAAGCATCGTCAGAAATTATCGAAGATAAACCTTACTATTATCAAGGTTTATCGCAAATGCGATAATAAACGGCCGCAATGCATGAATATCGCTAAAAACTCAGCGATATTCATGCATTACCGAGCTAATACTCTTAGCCATGTTATCCACCTCCCATTGGATAACATGGCTAAGAACTGCTCAGGGCAGGTGTTACTTTTTGGAGATATTCGCGCTTAGCGCGAATATCTCCAAAAGTTGGTAATAGGAGATAGATATCTTGCATGTTGTAATGCAAGTTATTGTGGTATATGGAACTCATACCATAATCTCTCAGGAAAGCAGAAACTGATCCTTTTGGGACCGCCTAAAAAGGCCTAGGGGGTGAGGAGTACTCTACTTTGCCCCCTTTTCACGTTCCGAACTATTTTATTTTACTCTCTTCTGTAATTACACAAAATACCAGCGATAAGATGCATCGGAGACACACAGTGAGAGAAAGGAGGCCGGAGATGAAGAAGACATGTCAAATACACATTGGAGATAATATAGTGGCAGAAGGGAAGTAAATATGAGTAAACTTACCATGTAACATAAAAATGTTGCACTCTATACTATAAGTCTCATTTTATACTACAATCACTTCGCTACAACCTCATAAATTAAAAATAAAAATAAATAATGTCTCAAACAATTTTTGATTTCTAAATATAAATTTATTCTTCAGAATTTTCTAAATTTGAAACAACTAGTAACATGTCCTCATCAGTAATTTCCTCTTCAATCATCTCATCTGGAATCTCCTCATTAAAAGTCTGCAATGATGATTCTTGTAACTCTATGGTCTCCAAACACTCGATAAATTCGCCATCAAGAGATTGATCAAAAAAATCATTCAAGTCATCTCCTCCTTCTGACAATATTTCATTATTGGTGCTGTCCATTTCAATCAATGTAGTGGAATCATTCAAGTCATCTCCTCGTGACAATATTTCATTATTGGTGCTCTCAATTTCAATCAATGTAGTGGAATCATTCAAGTCATCTCCTCCTTGTGACAATATTTCATTATTGGTGCTGTCCATTTCAATCAATCTAATAGAATCATACAAGCCATCTCCTCCTTGTGACAATATTTCATTATTGGTGCTCTCAATTTCAATCAATGTAGTGGAATCATTCAAGTCATCTCCTTGTGACAATATTTCATTCTTGGTGCTGTCCATTTCAATCAATCTAATGGAATCATACAAGTCATGTCCTCCTTGTGACAATATTTCATTATTGGTGCTCTCAATTTCAATCAATGTAGTGGACAATTCAAAAGAAATTGCCACGGTCTCTTCATTGTGAGCCATTTTATTTTGAAATTGCTTGCTGTAAATTGCAGAAAAAAATAATCACTTTCATTTATCGTTTTTAGTAATACATAATATAAAACTAACTTCATCAAGTATTTAGTATAACAGAAGGACTGCAAATAAATAACAGAAAACATTTTTCAAATTATCTTCAAGTGTACAACATAGTTCCCCTTACAAATTAACAACTCACCTTTTTAAAAGTAGCAGAAGTGTTAGTACTGTGTAAATCAAACACCAGAAATTCACCACCAAAAATTCCTCACAAATGTACCTCAGACAGTAGTATCACAAAATGGCTGTGGTTTCCTCTCATTTGACATATATACATAACCAATTAACTTTCATCACACACAAATACAAAACCAAAGTAACATTTTAATTGGTTCTAAATTTCAACACTTTCAAATGTGTTTTCCCCATGCAATTTTCCATAGGACATTTACATACGTCTACAGCCTGAATGGCTGAACGGAATTACACCAAACTTGGCAAAATGGTACATCAAACCTAAGAGGTCAGGAAGGATCTACTATGCCCCCTTATGGTCATTTCCCCCTTCGCTTTGGCCTCCTCTTGTCTCTCAATCCTACCGAGGGACAAGATGGCGGCCGCTACGGACTGTTTGGAATGTTGACAGACGCCGGAGAACCAATCAGCTTCGCAAAGCTCCGTAACGCGAAAAGTACGCGAAGCGGAGCGCTGTTACAGATATATATCTTTTTTTCAACGTTAATTTCTCAAAATCCACTGGAGCACATATATTGAGACCTAGCAAAGGCACATCGGGCTACCAGTCCCTAATATTTTGCCAAGTTTCGTGCAAATCCATTCAGCCGTTCGATTATTATTATTTTGTTTTTTTTTTGCCCCGCGGGGCCCTTTTAAAACCTCCACATCAAACCTAGGGGGTCAGCGAGGATCTACTATGCCCCCTTATAGTTATTTCCCCCTTTGTTTTGACCTCCTCTTGTCTCTCGATCCTACCGAGAGACAAGATGGCGGCCGCTACGGACTGTTTGGAATGTTGACAGACGCCGGAGAACCAATCAGCTTCGCTTCACAAAGCTCCGTTGCGCGAAAAGTCCGCGAACCAGAGCGCTAACCGGTCCGCTGTTACAGATATATATCTTTTTTTAAACGTTAATTTCTCAAAATCCACTGGAGCACATATATTGAGACCTACAAAAGGCACATCGAGTCCCTACAATTTTGCCAAGTTTCGTGCAAATCCATTCAGCCGTTCGGGCTAAAAGTGAGGCCAACCGCCCTATGGAAAACTCAATGTTAAAAACACGTTTTGGGACCCCCCTTTTTTCTCGGCCCCCACTGGACGAACCCCCCCCCAAATTTTCAAGGGCTGCTCAGAAACAAAATGTGCCATTTTCCTGAAAATTTCAGCCGATTCCGTCCACAAACGCCAAAGTTATTAGACATAGAATTTTCAAAAAACCCATAGAGAAAAAATCCTAACTATATATACCTACTGGCGACCGCCAGTAGGTAATATATATATATATATATATATGAACGCTCCCTTTACACCAAGAAAAACGAGTCACTCTCAAAGCGGGTGCTTCAAACCGCGATGGTGTCCCCGGTTAATATAACAGCTCCAAATCCCAAAACAGACCCAGCCGGGTTTCTCAGGAATAGCACTCACAAGCACGGCAGTAACTTTAGCAGGGGGTAGATTTATTCAGAATATACGCGTTTCGGGAGAGCACTCCCCTCGTCAGTATTTACATCTGAAAAACTGTACGCTGCACCATTATCTATGTTTGTCATAATGATAGACATAAACGAGGGACTAAACCATACGCGCGTCTTTAGGCGCCATCTTTGAATGTGCAAATACGATAATTGCAAAACATTGCTGGCAAATAGATTACACCATCAATCAAGCCGTGTATCGGCACAATCATCATCTTAGTAATCACCCACATCGCTTTTTAAATCCGGAAACCATTTCATATCCGAACTGTGTGGCTAAGATGACTGGAACACAACTCCAGCCTCCGAATCAAGTCATAAATTAGACATAGAAACATCAGGCAAATCTCGCCGTGGATCGGCAATGGCAGCCCCTTAGGACTGCCACACTACAGGTGTAACAGAAAATGCAGCAATGTACATAACAAATGTCAATAAACATAGCATCTTCAACCCCAAACCACAACTACTAAAATACAATTCATCTCAAAATCATGATTTCATCATTATTACATATTCAATGCACTATAACCCATTTTGTCAACCCAAATGAGAGGCCAGTTCTTCTCCCATGTTCAATCCCTTGGGCGCTTTAGTCTCTAAGTCTATAATGTAACGGGACTCGAGTCTCCTTAATGCGAGCAATCTATTGCCCCCTCTTGGATTTTCTTCTACTCGATCCAAACAAAAATACCTTAGAAGGTTCCTGTCACTATTGTGTCTGATGGAAAAGTGGCGGGCCACGGGGTATGTAAAATCCTTGTTTGCTATGGCCCGCATGTGTTCCAATATCCTCAACTTAACAGGATTGATTGTGCTGCCTACATATCTCAACATGCAAGGGCATACAAGACAATAGACTGCATGGTCGGAATGGCAAGACATAAATTTGGTGATCTTCTTCCCTCCAATACAGCCAGGGACCTCATAGCTCAATGTTCTTTTACTTGATAGACAGGCCTTGCATTTACCGCAAGGAAAGAAGCCTTTGGCATCCTTTAATGTACCCTGTCGCTTATCAATAGGTCGTAAATAGCTATGGACTACTTGGTCACGTAATGATCTCGCCTTCCTGTACGTAATTGATGGCACGTTGGGGATATCAGACCCAATAATTTGGTCTGATTTCAGAATATGCCAATGTTTTGACAGGGCTGATCGCAATTTGTGAGAATCCGCAGAATAGGATGTAATCATGCGGAATTTTCCTTCTGTGGTAGGAGCCGTTTTTTTGGCAAAAAGACTAGAGCGAGGTATATTACTAACCTTATTCAAAGTCTCTCTAAGAAGATGGGGATTGTATCCTCTCATCACGAATCTCTCCACACACTCCATGGCTGCTTTTTCAAAACACTCATTCTGGCTACAATTGCGCTTGAGCCGCAAAAATTCCCCGTACGGAATGTTGTTAATCAGTTTGCGGGGATGGCTACTGGACGCGTGTAAAACGCTGTTGCCAGCAGTAGGTTTGCGGTACAAATTAGTGCAAATGTGCCCATCATTGACACTCACTTCCAGGTCCAAATAATTGACCTTTTCCCTATGTATTTCACCAGTGAATCTCAAATGATGTTCGTTATCATTGAGAATTTTAATATACTGATTTGCTTCCTCAATCGATCCATTCCACACTAGGAACAGGTCGTCAATGTACCTGCTCCATAATACCACTTTGGTGTTCCAGGTGGAAAGCCTGGGGGCCCAGGCTACCTGCTCCTCCCACCAGCCCACGAATAAATTCGCGTTGCTGGGGGCGAAGCAGGAGCCCATGGCCGTACCAGACAGTTGACGGTACATAGTGTCCTGAAAGAGAAAAATATTATTATGCAAACAAAATGCAATTAGTTCTAGTAACATCTTATTATGCATTGCATATTTGGGCTCTCTTTTGTTGAGGAAATACTCCACTGCGTGGAGGCCCTGGTCATGGTCTATACAAGAATATAAGCTTGTTATGTTCAGGGTAATCAGTGTATAGGATGGTTGCCAGTCCAAGAGTTCCACCTTTTCTATAAAGTCTGTGGTGTCTCTGATATACGATCTTAAAGACAACACAAAACTGAACAGATGGTGGTCTAAGAATTTGGAGAGGTTCTCCGTCAGTCCTCCCATAGAGGAGACCTATAGGTCTCCCAGTGGGGTCATTAATGTCCTTGTGAACCTTGGGTAGATGGTAAAAACAAGGTAAAGTAGGGTTAGTAGTCTTAAGAAAGAAATATTCCTCCAGATCTAGCATCTGTTTGTCAAGCCATTTCTTGAGTAAAACATGAAGATCATTGATGCTTGATAAATAATCTTGTTTCTTTATTTTATTTTATTTTAGCATAGCAGGAAGCATCCTGCAATTGACGCATAGCCTCAGCCACATATTTCGGCCTGGACATGATGACAATGTTGCCTCCCTTGTCGGAGGGTTTACACACAATAGTCTTATCATCCATAATGGTCTTGATGGCTAATTGTTGTTCCTTGGTGGTATTGAATTGTATTCTCCGATTCCCTTGTGTAGTTCTCATGGCCATCAGATCCCTGGTGACCAAATCAGAGAAGATATCAATTGAATCCACCGCAGTCTGCGGAACAAATTTAGAAGCCAACTTGAAATTGCTCTTAGGTGCAGTCTGATCAATGTCAACATTAGCCAGTCTTTGAGTGAGTGTATTATCTGTTGTCTCAGTTTCCATGTTACACTCTCGCCTCAAATTATGTAGGACTTCACAGGCAGTGAGATCATTCACGGTTAAAAGGTCCGTATCCCTTTTGCTTTGTCTCAAATGCTTGACTTCTTGAGCTGTAGGTTTAGTTTTATTAAACTTATGCAACTTGACCTTCTGGACGAATTTAAACAGATCAATACGTGTCTGCGTATACTCCATGTTTTTGTTTGGACAGAATGGTGGCTGCCGTCGGAACTGCTCATGACATCGCAGCACCATTCTCTAAGTGCGGATTGAGCCTGCCTGCTTTCATCTGTAACTCACTCAGAGGCTTAAAAATAAAAAAGGAAAAAAAGGGAAAGCAGAAACGAACTTACTAAAAGGAGACATTACCTGCATGGAACTCCATCCCCCATCATGCACCAGGGGAATGTGGTACGAGAACACACCCAATGGAGGTGGGATGGGCTTGAATAAAAGTTGGCAAACAATCTATGCAGGTCTCGATTGTGCTTTCTCTGCCCAGGAAGAAGGGGCCAAGAGCCCTGAAACGCGTCGGCATTGCAAATTTTAAACGGAGAAAACCAGGAGGCTGCACGTTAAAGCTGGAGGGCTGGGAATGGTAGTGTGCTCTCCCAATGCTTCAGGGCACTTTGTGTTTCTATTTTCTGCGCGGCTGCCCGGCCGTGGGGAGAAGCACCACCGTTAGCTGGAGAACACATCAATCACCAGCTAAGTGAGGCTGCCGTCGGAACTGCTCATGACATCGCAGCACCATTCTCTAAGTGCGGATTGAGCCTGCCTGCTTTCATCTGTAACTCACTCAGAGGCTTAAAAATAAAAAAGGAAAAAAAGGGAAAGCAGAAACGAACTTACTAAAAGGAGACATTACCTGCATGGAACTCCATCCCCCATCATGCACCAGGGGAATGTGGTACGAGAACACACCCAATGGAGGTGGGATGGGCTTGAATAAAAGTTGGCAAACAATCTATGCAGGTCTCGATTGTGCTTTCTCTGCCCAGGAAGAAGGGGCCAAGAGCCCTGAAACGCGTCGGCATTGCAAATTTTAAACGGAGAAAACCAGGAGGCTGCACGTTAAAGCTGGAGGGCTGGGAATGGTAGTGTGCTCTCCCAATGCTTCAGGGCACTTTGTGTTTCTATTTTCTGCGCGGCTGCCCGGCCGTGGGGAGAAGCACCACCGTTAGCTGGAGAACACATCAATCACCAGCTAAGTGAGGCTGCCGTCGGAACTGCTCATGACATCGCAGCACCATTCTCTAAGTGCGGATTGAGCCTGCCTGCTTTCATCTGTAACTCACTCAGAGGCTTAAAAATAAAAAAGGAAAAAAAGGGAAAGCAGAAACGAACTTACTAAAAGGAGACATTACCTGCATGGAACTCCATCCCCCATCATGCACCAGGGGAATGTGGTACGAGAACACACCCAATGGAGGTGGGATGGGCTTGAATAAAAGTTGGCAAACAATCTATGCAGGTCTCGATTGTGCTTTCTCTGCCCAGGAAGAAGGGGCCAAGAGCCCTGAAACGCGTCGGCATTGCAAATTTTAAACGGAGAAAACCAGGAGGCTGCACGTTAAAGCTGGAGGGCTGGGAATGGTAGTGTGCTCTCCCAATGCTTCAGGGCACTTTGTGTTTCTATATATATATATATATATATATATATACATATATATGTATATATATATATATATATATATATATATATATATATATACACACACCAAACAAAATATAAGATGTAAAACACACAACACATACTAAGGCTGTGATGTTGTCTAATTATAATGTTATAATGTGTTTAAAAATCACACTTCACTTCAATCACTACACTTCATTCAGGAACTAAAAGGGTCATTCTAGCCTGTGGTTAAAAAGAACAAGTTAGCCAGAATAAAGTGTTCTGTTTCGACAAGTATGTGTTCCTCTGGTGAGCCATCAGCTAGCAGTACAGGGACAGGACCTCCATAGCCAGCAACTCCAGCTATTCTGGTGATCAGGCTAGGACCCTATCACCTACTTTTCCATGCATCATGGCTTCCAGTGGTCGAAAACAGCAGAAAAAAAGTTGAGGTGTTGTTGGCTGCAGTGTTAGGAGGCAAAAGAGCTTTTTGGGAAATGGCGCTTACATCTATATGATATATATGATGTATGTGATCGTCAACGGAGAGGGACTCATGCATTGGTTATCGTACGTTGCTGTCACACACTTTAGCCTATGATTGTGTCCATCATGGAGTTTGACACCCACTACCCACTGCCCAGTCAACCTCTGCCAAAGGCCATCTGATTGTAAATGTCCTGACGGCAAAGTCAGGCAGCTGCTATTTTAGATGGTAAAATAGTGTGTTTGTAAATGTTAAGTGTATCACCACCACTCAAAATGGTGGCTAGTTTGTTTACATATACGAAATGCAAATTTTACACATTGTTTTAAACATAAACTGTATTATATTGTGTGTTATTGTGTTTAAATGCGATAGTTACACAGTTTTGTTTATACTTCAGTTTACGGAAGTTTTGATGAAAAAATAAATGTGTAAATTATATACATTTCTTAAAAAAATTAATGGACATGTCCAAAATGTTATTTGTAAATAAATATTAACAATAATAAATGTTCTGTAAAATTATGTTAGGAAACCTAATATATTTTACCACTACAGACATATGTGTTATATATCATAAACATATTTGCAAATGTTATAACATCTTTTTAAATTCTCAATGCTGACATATGAACTCAAGAAGAGTGAGGAGATGGCAGACTCAAGTTTTTCAACCATTTCCAGGCCTTGCCATCAGGGAAGAATAGGATATCATAAAAAATTTCACATTGAATAGGCAAACAATTATTGATTGATGTCATCAGCTGGAGCCAGATCGCCTGCCTCACAATCTAGATCCCACAGCAATAACACCAATAGTCACAATCATGACAGTACTTCATTTTGTGGCCACAGGATCATTCCGATACACTGTGGCAGTATCTAGTGGAATGTCTCAACCAACTTTCAGTGGTGTGCTACAAGAAGTTCTTTCTTCAATGATGAGACAAATCAACAGCATCATCCAGTTTCCATAAAATGAGAATTTTGCCAGTGTGAAGGGAGAGTTTTATGGTTTGGGTTGCCTACCATGTGTGGTTACAGCAATTGATGGCACACATATTGCCATAGTGCCACCACACGCCAGAGAACAAGCATAATGCAATCGAAAGAACGTCCATTCAATCAATGTGCTAGTTGTCTGCTTACCATATTTGTACATCACAAGTGTGTGTGTGCATTTTCCAGGATCAACCCATGATTCCTTTGTACTACAGAACAGCACCATATCCCAGCAAATGTCACAACGTGGACCTAAGAGGACCTGGCTTGTTGGTGAGCACAATCTGTCATTATATTGTTTGGTTAATTTAAAGTTAAATGATCTAAAATAGTGTTACATATTTGGATCAATTTGGTTTTCTTCCATATAGGAGACTCAGCTTATCCAAACTGACCATGGTTGTTAGCACAGCTGAGGAATACCAAAATGCCATGGGAAGTCTGCTTCAATGAGGCCCATGGAAGAACACAGAGGCCAATGGAATGGACTTTTGGACTCCTGAAAGTCAGATTTCAATGTCTGGATAAGACTGGTGGAGCCCTCCTCTACTCACCCGATAAGGTGTGCAAAATCACCATGGCATACTACATGTTACACAACATAGCCCTGCGGAGGAACATCCTGTACATTGCTATGGACTATGATGAGCCACCGGTAAGGATGCTATAATGTCAAATGAAGATGATAGTGATGAAGAGGAAGGAATTGACTTATGTCAAGATGTTAGTGACAACTTCTTCACATTAGAGTAAGTGTATATTCACATATTATTACATTACATTTGAAACTAACTTTTAATCTAATGAAAATAAAAGTATGTGCTAGTAATTTTTGGAAAGGGAAAGTTAAGGTACATCCAGGGTAAATATGTTTCTTGATTGAAGTTTTCACATGTGTACTACTATGTTTATTTATGTAGTAATCATAGCATGATTGAGCATTTATAATTGCAAAATTGACATCTGCAAGTAAATGCAACAACATCCGCAAGCATCTTATGATCACACAACATTCAGCACACTACTCCAATAATTTGGATTTGTTCTCAAACAAGACCATTTATATTACACTGTTATAACAATACAGTACCAGGTGAGACTCCAGGTCAAATGTTAATCTTTCAACACGTTCTTGAATGAAACCTGTATCGGCACAATACATGCATGCTATGAGAGGCTGTTGTTACAGTTGTATAACTTCCTTTGGTCTTCTAAACAGTGTTTTTTAAGTCAGCAAGAAGAAAACACCTATTTAATCACACGATAGTAGAAGAAAATAGATAGATGGCATATAAAGTGATGGCAACAGAATAAATGGGATGTACAGAGAGTACACCTTAAAAATGGGTGATTTCGCCATCCAGTCCACTCACTGCTATTATCAGTAATTCCAAAGCAAAATAAAAATCTTATTGCTTGACCACTCCATTTACAATAAACTAACTCACCTGATGCTTTGTTATCACCTAGGAGTGAACTTTTCAAGCAGTGTCTGATAAGTAGATTTATTAAATTTCCACAAAGAGATTAAGACCTGGCTGTTTAATCAATATCTTTAAGGCCTGGCTTGCCTGTACTTAGCATCCGACCGCTAGCGCTGGGAAGCCTCTGGGTAGCCATGCGCTTTATAAGTCCCCTATAATAATAATAATAATTAATGGCTATTTTACATTTCCTTTGTACTCATAAACAAGTATTCACTGTAACGCATATATTTCAAAGGGAAACCTTACCAGCGGTCAATTGGTAAACATTTGCGATTGCTCAATTGTGTCTCAGGGCTAGCAATGATTACAAGCCCAAGTGCCAAAAGCAACAGATGTGTCAGAAATCCACAGCCCAAGTTGCTTTGGTGGTGTGTTTTACTCCTGTGACCCTAGCTTCCAAGGGGCGGTGTACCACTGTTTTTGGTAGGATAGCACCAGTAGATCACTCAAATATCTCTGTTGGACCTTGTTATTATTGATGGTTTGTGACCAGACTCCTTATGAGTTTTATGAGGTGGTGTGCCATAGGTGTGCATCTCGATTAATTCCAATTGGGAGATCATCAATGCTTTCTCAAAGAGATTTGAAGGTGTTATGCTTGGGGCTTTGTGCAGAGATCGGTCATCTCACATTTGTGCTTTTTGAAAAGTGCATTTCAACCACTTGCAAGATGGGGGATCAATGGGGATGGTTCATATTTTTGTGTTTTGCCAGTTCTGCAAATTATATGACAGTCTCTCAACTTGCTATGTCTGGCTCCTTCTATTAAGGATTGATGACCCTTAATTCCCGACGCCTTATCTTGCTTGGTCTCCTGAAGTAAGATTAGGCCTGCTCCCTTTGCTTTTAATGGGTCCAGCCTGCCAGGTCAATAGCCTCCCCATACCACCTTGTAATGTTCCTTGATACTATGCTTATGTCTGGGAGTTCTATACATGGAGGTCAGGCAGACATGGCAAGTTTGTAGAGTTTTTCTATTTCAACTGTCCCACTGAATGTCTGTGTAGCCTATCATAATGGTATAGACCTTATGAAGGATAGCTATGCTACACTGAATTCTGTTGAGATAGAAATGTCCCCTACATGGTGAACTTGAATGTATTCCTGCCTTGAGTGCTCATCTGTTAAACCTTTTGTTTGGCCTTATCGTCATTCTAATTTAGTATGTGTGCAGAAGCCTAAGCCTATCCCTGGTAATGTGAGGTCCAGAACTTTTTATGTTACCTAGAGAAGGGCACCAAGTCTGCCTTCATAGCATATGCTACAGTAAATGCCCTGAATACCTTTAATACATTGGTGGTGGCAAAAAAAGCTCTACGGTTGTGGCAACCACAGATCCTTGTACTAAAATTTTGTTTACACATTGACCCCATTTTTGTGCAGTTGGTGTCTGCCATATATATGATAGCTGGACTGTTTGTTGAGAGTCTGAGCACTAGGGCCAGTGGGATATGTTTCAGGTGGCCCCTGGTTTAGCATGACACAAGATGAAGGGTGGACACAGCTTCCCCGAGACACAAGAAGTGTTTTGACTGCATTCTATTAGCTAGAAGTTAGAGGCTCAGACACTGAAGTAAAGGAGGATGGAAACAGAGCTCCTCATAGAAATTCAGTGAGGACCCAGTTAGCAAAGAGGTGCTGATTAGCTCTTCCAGAGCACTGCTAGATGGTAGATGTTGAGGGTCAGGGCCGAAACTGCAGTTTTTGATGTTCAAGATGAATATTTCTAGGCAGGGCCTGTCCTTTTGTCTGTTCTAGATTACTGGTTCTGGAAGTTTTTTAATAGTCAGGTGTACAGAGCTCACGCTTTTAATGTGCTCTTGTTTTAGATACGCATGTTTGTAGCCAGCATCATTTCTACCTGCTGTGAGAGCCAATAGCTAGCATAAAGGCTGCGTACAGGGAACAGATAGAAAATTACATTCGAAAGTTAACCAGCCCAAATCAGTGCAGAAACCTTAGACAGTGGATCCACATCCCTTGTATGGAAAATGCATATGACAATGGGAGGATTCAAACCACCCTACCTAGGTTTAGGTTCAAGTTCTTCATGACCATGGAAAATAGTGCTCCACAAAAGACTGGTATCTGAATGAAAGCAGTCTCAAAGAGGCACTGAGACATCACCTGAGGTATGAACTTTCTGCTGAGGTTCTGCTTGAGCCTAAGAAAGGAGTATGCTTGGAGAGACTATCCAGGAGAAGAATCCAAATGTGTTCCTGGCATGGAGAATCACCAGAGGAAGTGAGCGACTGCAAGCGAGCAGTGTGTGGAAGTGGTCCCTTTGTCTCCAGGTCTCCCAAAATAATTCTAGTCATGCAGTTTATCAAGCTTTAGTCAAAAAATTAACTTTCAAGTGTTATCATCTTGCTACTGTGGGCCTGATTATGAGTGGGTGGGTTAATTCCTTCCTGTGTGTAAACCTCTATTTATGCATGGGTCGGAATTACGAGTTTGAAGGTGTTTAACGCATCCAACAATTATCGGATGCGTTAAATAACTCAATCTTCGTTAAATGTCGTCAGGGCATACCTGCCAAAATTTAAGAGGGGGATTGCACGGTATCTACCGCATAATGTGGATTTTGGTGTGTTAAAAACCAAAATCTGCATGTTATTCCCCAAAAACTCATAATAGGTATTTTTTTATTGCACATGACAAATAACGTGCCATGTAGTATCGTCATATATCCCGTGCGATAATTAACACCTAAACTCGTTATCAGGCCCTTCGACTGAAAGAGTGCTATTGCCGCTACTGACTCTGCCTTCTGAGCACTCCATTGATGCTGAGATGAGCATACTGATCTGCCCAGGGATATCAACTGCCAAAGTCATTGGCAAGGTGGAGATCGACCAGGAAGCCGCATCTGTCATACTAGCATGAAAAAGACAGCTGCAGAAGAAACACTGTGATTAAAACCCTGAAGTCTTCAGGGTCCAAACGAGGTTATGGCCTGACAGATCAGAAGCCTTCACCACAGAAGCAGGATTGCTACACGTGTCTGTCCTACAAATATCTACACTGCAACTCCCAGGTGCAAGTAATCACGTGGCTTGAGACCTGTTTGGCAAAGAGAGACAGAATAGCAGACTGAGGTCCGCAGCATGAACAAAGGCTTTGTACAAGAAGTTAAAAGCAAATTGTATGTTGGCCATGTATAACCCTTTTGGGCGATTGAGTGAACTGCACCAGTGCCCAATCACTCCAGTATCCCAAATTAGACAGCAAGAATTATTGACCCTGGGGAACTTTATCAGAAAGGTGGAGGGTACCGATGGGTGTAGCACTTCAAGATATCAACCCTGTGTCACATTCCCCTAAATCTGCTGTGTAGTGTTTTGTGATACTGTGAGACTAAAGTACAATATTTTTTCAAAACATAAGCGCTGGGATGGATAATACAGCATTGTGTCTGTTGGTTGACTGTTGATTTCTGACGTCTTGTTCCCCACACTACCTCTCTGATAAGATTTATTTTGACTACTCACCCTCACTACCCTTGTAGTCAAGTACGGAATGGGTCTATTTAGCTCAGTTTACAGAGCCATATCAGGGTGTACCCCAAGATACCAGGGCAAATTACCTTGACCACCACTGTTGAAGCCCAGTGGCCCCTGTCTGCCCTGTGCCCCCCTGAACGGGGTCTGAGAACTATCCAGATATGTGTTACAAATTTAGGAACTGATGCTGCCTCCCTGTTTGAAATTTGTAATGTGTCTTATATGCACCTGCTACAAGCTTCCACAGAGTAGATGTACCTGACTGGTTGACACACCTGCTTCTCTGTCCAGCCTTTCTAGCTTTGATGTATTCTTAGGATACCTATTTTCCAGCGATCTTCTCATTCTCTTTGCCAATAAATGATTAGCGGCATTTTTGGTACTGATGTTAACTGTATTGCAACATACCAAATCATATCAAATCATAATTCCCATTGCACTACCCATCTAATTTAGCTTTTGCATGTGTTCTAAAATGTTATCTTACACCCATATGGTTGTCTCTGGCCAGAGCGCCATTCGTGCTGCAATTTTAATGCCCCGCCTTATTCGCTTAGACAAGGAGTTGTCCCTCTGTTTCTTATTTTCTTTCAAATAAATGCTGCAAGCAAGTATTAAATCTGTTACTTCAGATGTTCACTTAGTGAATCAACACCTCGACCTACACAGCTAGACACATTCTGGGCCTAATGCTCATCAATATCCTAGGTCCCTCAGGCGTAGCCAGAATCTGGGAATCTCTCTCCTTACGAGAAACAACAGCCACCTTGAATGTCAGCCCTGATGTGCTCCTGTGGACTCTAGGGTCCTCATTTATGGCAATTTGACGCAGGGCAGCACAGCAAGTCCCCTTGCTGTGCCACTGAACCTGCTGCACTATTCAAATCATGCACCTAATGCCCGCAAGATAACTGCATTTGTGAATGATTGTTTAGTACTAAAATATAGCAATATTTGGTGCTTAGAGGAGTTATGACAACCTTTGGCCCCGGTGCCACTGCACCTGCTGCACCATTCAAATCATGCCCCTATTGCCTTTAAGGTAACTGCACTTGTGACTGTTTAGTAGTAAAATATTTAAATATTTGGAGTTTAGAGTGGTTCCTAGTGCATCGGGGCCCGGTGTCACTGCTCCTGCTGCACCATTGAAATCATGACCCTGGTGCCTGCAAGGTAACTACACTCATGGCTACTTATTTAGTAGTTAAATATAGCAATAATTGGTGTTTAGAGGAGTTCTCACAACTTTTTGCCCCAGTGCCGCTGCCCCTGCAGCACCCCTGAAAAGATAGCCCTAGTGCCTGCTAGATAACTGCACTTGTGACTGCCTATTTAGTAGTAAATGTTTGCAATATTCAGCATTTAGTGGGGTCCCTGGAGCTTTTGACTCCAGTGCACCTGCTGCACCATTCAAATCAAGCCCCTTTTAACTGCAAGATAATTGTAATTGGGTCTGCCTGTATAGTAGTAAAATATAGCACCATTAAAAACATGACCCTGTTGTCTGCAAGGTAACTGCACTTGTGACTGCCTGTTTAATAGAAAAATAAAGAAATATCAGGTGTTTAGTGGGGTGGCTAGAGCGTTTGGTCCTGGTGCTGCTGCACTATTCAAATTATGACCCTATTACATGCTTGATAAATTCACTTGTGGCCGTCTTGTTTAGTAGTAACATTTTGCAATTATCTGGGTTTAGTGGGGTCCCTTGATCTTTTGGCCCCAGTGCCACTGCACCTGCTGCACCATTCAAATCAAGCCCATTTTAACTGCAAGATAACTGCAATTGTATATGTCTATATAGTAGTAAAATATAGCAATATTAGGTGTTTCAAGGAGGCCAAGACACATTTTGGACCCAGTGCCACTGCACCATTCAAAACATGACCCTGTTGTCTGCAAGGTAACTGCACTTGTGACTACCTGTTTAGTAGAACAATAAAGCAATATTAGGTAGTTAGTGGGGTGCCTGGAGCTTTTGGTCCCGGTGCTACTGCACCTGCTCCACCATTCAAATCATGACCCTATTACGTGCTTGATAAATGCACTTGTGATCATCATCTTTAATGGAATTCCTTTTAGCAATAATCTGGGTTTCGTGGGGTCCCTAGAGCATTTGGCCCCAGTGCCACTGCACTTGCTGCACCATTCAAATCAAGTCCCTTTTAACTGTAAGATAACTGCACTTGTGATTGCCTGTTCAGGAATAAAATATAGCAATATTTGGTGTTTAGTGGGGTGCCTGGAGCTTTTCATCCCGGTATCACTGCACATGCTACACTATTGAAACCATGACCCTAGCACTTGCCAGATAAATGCACTTGTGACTGTTTAGTTGTAAAATATAGCAATATTAGGTGTTTCGAGGAGTTCTTATAACTTTTTCCACTGCACCTGCTGCGCCATTCAAATAAGGACCCTGTTGCCTGCAAGATAACTGCACTTGTGACTGCCTGTTTATTAGTAAAAAAATAGCAATATTTGGTGTTTAGTAGAGTTATGACAACTTTTGGCCTCAGTGCCACTGCACCACCTGCACCATTTAAATCAAGCCCCTTTCAACTGCAAGGTAACTGCAACTGTGACTGTCAGTATAGTAGTAAAATATGACCATATTATGTGTTCAGAGGAGTTTTGACAACTTTTGGGTCTGGTGCTACTGCACCCGCAGCACCATTCAAAACATGACCTGTTTTTATGCAAGGTAGCTGCACTTTTGGCTGCCTGTTTAGTAGTAAAATATATAAATTTTAGGTTTTTAGTGGGGTGCCTAGAGCTTTTAGTCCTAATGTCACTGCGCCAGCTGCACCTTTGAAATCAATTATTTTTTAAGTGCAAGGTAACTGCACTTGTGACTGCCTGTTTAGTTTGAGATTTTAGCAATAATCTGGATCTAGTGGGGTCCCAAGAGCTTTTGACCCCAGTGTCACTGCACCTGCGGCACCATTCAAATCAAGTTAATGTAAAGGTGTGATAATCTTCATTTAAAGTTGAGTAAATAAACGATGATGAAGCGCTGAGTTGAATATCCAGAAAGAAGTTGATTCATCAGTTGTAGGCAGCAAATAACAGGAACACGTCTGAAACATCCAATGTCCAACTGCTGAATGGTTAATTCAGCAGTTGGAGAACATGGGGAAACAATATCCACGAGCGATGCACTTTTGAAGAGAAACACTCTTCAAAAGTGCGAGCTGTTGAATGCAGCCATAACATCATGAATAGACATAGAGAAAATACTAAACACGAAACATACCATGTACATTACATCTACCTTTAACTGCAAGGTAACTGAAATTGTGACTACCTGTTTAGTAGTCAAAGATAACAATGTTATGTGTTTAGAGGAGTTCTGACTACTTTTGGGACCCGGTACTACTGCACCTGCTGTACCATTCAAATCTTGACACTGTTGTCTGCAGGGTAACTACACTTGTGGCTGCCTATTTAGTAGTAAAATGTAGCACAGCTCTTGTATACTCACTTTATTTTGAACGTGCAATTTTTATTACAACATTTAGAATTTGATCATAATAACCAAATAGATTAAGTTGAAAAAAAACAATCCGATAATGCCTACAAAGTGCAAAGAAATGTACTGAGGCATGAACAGGAAATGCTACAAACATTCTGAGGCTAAAATATCTGCTTCACACAACTAAGTAATAAAAAGCAAGCATTCCAGCATACTGTTAGAAGTTGTGTTCCTTTTCTGTCGGAAGACATCTTATCTTGACAGAGAATGGGGATTCAACAGTGTGAACAGCTTTAACAGAAGTATCGTAAATTTGTGCAGCCAGGGGAAGTTAACAGAAAATAAAATTCCACACAAAAGAGAATGAACACAGTAATTTGGCTCTGGGAACTGATAAGAGCCCCCTTTTATGATATATTAAATAAAAGAAATTTCAGAACGCTGTGCAGGAGAAACCTAAAAATGCACGCTGCCAGAAAGACCTCCTCTACAGCTGAGAGAGCACTTTGAGGTTTCGCGGCAGCACAAGGCACTAATTGTTTCTTTTGGTAGCAGACGCGGCAAGAAAAAAACAAAGCTGCTGCTCACCACCTCAGTGTCTCCCTGGGCCAATCAACCGCTCACGTCGCTAAGTTCTCACAGTAGGGTGGTGCCTTGGTGGAAAACAACAGGCAAGTTGCCATCTTGATCCATGTGATGCAGACACACAGTGGTTTTCTAATAATCATAAGCCTGTGTTTCTTTATGTTGTTTACACTCAAGCCTTGCTTAGACAGACCACATGGCTGCCCAAAGAGATTCAGAGGCCAGCCTGGGCTCCCCTTGATTAAAAGGAGCCAGTCCCCACCTCCCTTTAAAAAAATGTAATTGTAAACACAGACACCAGCGCTCCGACCTGTGTGAATTAATGTAAGTTGAGACAGTTTTGGCAGGCTCGGAAAAGTAATACCAGCGCAGGCACTGCCAGAGCAATCTAATTACCAAGTTGGCTGCTTTTGTTATCCAGCTGCCTTCAGCACCCTTTGTTGTATTGCAATGGCTCCAGAAGCACTATTATGTGTGACTAATGTATTTTAGTGCGGTGTTGCAGACACCAGCAGAAAAATGCGTTAGTCTAACCCCTGATGCTCGGTACTCGACAGCACTGGATTTCAGTAGCCTAGCGCCAACTGAGGCACCCTTGCACCATGGTGCAAGGGTGCCTGTGTTGTCGGCA
This sequence comes from Lissotriton helveticus, assembly GCF_964261635.1. Taxonomy (NCBI): domain Eukaryota; kingdom Metazoa; phylum Chordata; class Amphibia; order Caudata; family Salamandridae; genus Lissotriton; species Lissotriton helveticus. The sequence continues at coordinate 394,062,689 of NC_136070.1, read as the reverse complement.
GGATTGTTTTTGTGCAGGAAGGAGCACCTTACTCTTTCTATGTGTGCTTCAGAAAGCAGTAAGAAGAATAAATGAGTAGAAACAAAGTAATTTCTCCTTGTAATGCCACATCTCGGGTTACATACGTTTTTGCCGCTTCCACAAGCTTACATTCTTGTAAATTTGGGGAAGCATCAGGCTCCATGGGTATTGCATGAGAACACCCACTACAATGCCCATGTAATGCCTCTTGAGCACAGAGTAAGGCAATGCAGCTATTTGCCCTGCCTTGCCTTACTCAGTATCTATGAGGCCATTCAAAGCCTGCTTGGGGAGAGGATATGGTCTCACGGCTAGACTGCTGACTTTGGAGCTGGGAAACCAAGGTTCGGGCCTCAGGGTCGACTTCACATTCTGTGATTCTGGGCAAATCACTTAATCTCCCCATGCCTACCAAAAACATGAATGTGTCCATGTGTAACGTAATTTGTGCTCATGTAAAGCTCCAATACCTGCGGGTCGAGTTTGCGCTATATAAATTTGCACAACAAAAAAAAAGCAGTGCAAAGTGGCTTTGCATGACCTCATAGATACTGTTGGAAATGGCCCTTTTTGCAGGATTATCCCCAAACTTTTTGCTTCTTCCTCCTTTATTTTTCCTGACCCGTGGTTGTTGGCAATAGGACTCTGGGCACTTTACCACTGCTGATCAGTACTAAAGTGCACATGCTCTCTGTATAAATTGTAATTGTGATTGGTTATCCATGATTGGCATATTTGTATTACCAGAAAGTCCCTAGTAAAGTGCACTGAGTGCGCCAGGGCAGGTGTTTCAACTGCTACTAGTGGGCCTGCAGCACTGATTGTGCCACCCACGAGTAGCCCTAAAATGGTGTCTCAGGCCTGCCATCGCGGTGCCTGGGTGCAGTTGCTTACTGCCATGCTGCCCTGACCAGTGTCCACACTGGCCAGGCCTTACCCTTCCCTTTCTGTACACATTGGACACCCCTATAGAAGGCCCTAGGTACCCCCCTGGGCAGGGTGCAGTGTATGTGAAAGGTAGAGCATGTACTGGTGTGTGTGACATGCTCTGGTAGTGAATTACAGCCATTTTCGTAATTCACTACTGAGAGGGCTATCTTGCCCATAGGCTATAATGGGGAATGCTGTGTCTAATGTTTACCTGCATATATTCCCATAGGAGCAAGATAGAAAATTAAAGTCTGGTATCCCTGAACTCAGAATTTAATAACACATCTTTTAGGAAAGATGTGTTTTTAAATTCTGTGTTTGAGAACAGCACTTTTAGAAAGTGGCTGTTCTCTTGTTGTCCTTTCTGTGTGCCTTGGCCTGTTTGTGAATTGACTGTCTGGTTTGTGAGTGACAGGGGCAGGGGAGATCCCAGGAGGATGGATGAGTCAGACCTAGGCTGAATGACTGCATCTGCATGGTGAGTGGTGGGAGGGGATAGCACCTGGGCCTGAATAGGGCTGTCCCTTCCTTCCACATTGCTGGCTCTACCTCCTGTTGGGCAGCTGACGACCCTGCCCCTCTCTCTGAAAGGAAAGGAGAAGACAGAAAAACAAAGTGCTCAGAAACTGGCCTGAACTGGTTCTTAACAAGCCAATGCCTCTCTTCCCGCAGAGAACAAAGGAAAGACTGGTATAAGAAGGGTTACTCAGACTACAGAAAATTAGATCATCCTGGAATCAAGAAGGAACCTCTACCAAGGAGAAAGCTGGAAGACTGAAGAGGAAGGACTGTCCTGCTGTGTGTTTGTGGTCTGACCTGCAGTTGCTTTGCTGCCAAGGAGAGGGGAAGGACTTTGTTGGTGCTTAGTTCCCTTGCTTGAAGAGATCTCCAAGGGCCTGGAGAGAGCTGTCCTCCTGTTAAGAAGTCCCATGAACAAAAGGACTTCACCCCCTGAACTCAGCTGAGGGAGTTCTGCTCTTCCTAGAGTGCTGAATCCAACTGAGGTGCCTCTGGAAGTTGTGGCCTGCTGTTTGGGAAGCTGGACAAGGAGAAACAAAGACAATCTACTATTTTCACGCATCGCTTGCTTGTGGAGCGCATCCCGGACAGTGCGAGAAAATTCCCGTCATGTGAAGATAGAGATCGTCGCAGCACCTGTTGCCGCTGCAAGAGCTGACGCATCCTTCACTTGCAGAACCCATCGGCCTGGTGCGGGAAGATTCCTGTTGCTGCGAGTATCGTCGCAGAGCCTGTCGTCGCTGGGTGAGATCGCCGCACCACTTCCTTGCGGACCGCATCACGTCGACGCCAACATCGTTGCAGAGCCATCGCATCGAGGGGCCGCAAGAGGAGAAGATCGACGCTGTGCTGCGCTGTGCATCGCCGCCGCACCTGACATCGTTGCCGTCCCGAAGATCGTCGCATAGTGCCTGTGCGAGACGCTTCCTACCGAACCTGTGCACCAGAATCCATACAAGGTATCGCATCCCTCCTCATACAGAGCGGATTCGTCGCAACATGCCCGCTGCGTCCAGCGGGGCTGTCGCATCGCCTCCTCAGGGTCTCAGGAGTGATGCATCACTTGTTTTTCAATGCTGCAGCTTCCATTTTTAACTTTTTGTCGCGTATACAGGTACTTTGGGCCAAACGTGACTCAACTGTGGATTATTTTAATGCAAACCCTAGAACTCTTTGAAAATCATATTCTTGAACTGTGTAAGTTGGATTTTTGTCATTTTGGTCTTGAGTAGTTTAGATTAAATAACTTTATTTTTCTAAACTGGTGTGGAGTCCATTTGTGGTGTTTTCACTGTGTTACTGTGAGTGTTGGTACAAATACTTTACACATTGCCTTTGATAAGCCTGTCTGCTCGTGCCAAGCTACCAAGGGGGTGAGCAGGGGTTATCTAAAGAGTGTATCCCCCTTACCCTGACTAGAAGCAAGGGTCCCTATTTGGACATTGGTACCTACCTCTGCCAACTAGAGACCTCCAGATCTAACATTGGCGGTCAGCGGTGAGGATTTGAACTTGTATTTGTACTTGACCCACAGTAATTGGTGTACATCACTAGTTTAGTGCAGACCACTACGCAACCACATACTGTGTTTTGTTTTGGTTCTATTTTTGATCCTAACCCTGAAAGTATCCACACATCATGTCTCAGAAGGGTAAACCAGCAAGTGATGTTACAGAACTGGAGTTTGACATTGAAATGTTAAGTGTTTACAAAGTAGGTCAACTCAGACAGTTCTGCAGGAGCTTTGGATATCCCATGGAGAGCAGCTACAGAAAGAAGGAGCTACGGAAGGCCTTAAGGGCCTGGCGGGAGACCAAATAGGCTGGGGAGACAGATGGTGCACAAGTGGATGAGGATGCAGAAAGGGATGGTTTCAGGCCACAGGATCTGCCTGTGTCCAGAGCAGCCTCCAAGGCTGGCAGCAACCATTCCACTGGAAGTTTTTCCCCAGAGGAGTTGGAGGAAAACCAAAGGGTTAGAGATCATGAGTTAGAAGTCTTGAGGCTTGAGTTGAAGCTGATGGAAATAGAAGCCCAGCACAAGGCAGAGAAGAGCAAGGAGATGTATGCCTTAGACGAATTAAAATTGACCTTGGCTCATGAATTAAGAATGAGGGAGCTTGATTTGGAGCTCGAGAGGCTTGAGGCCATGAGTGTCTCAGCTGAAGAAGTAAAATGGGTAGCTCAAGAAGTGAGCTTTGCTGATTTGGAGGTGGAGTCCAGCTCAGATGGTGGCAGCAAGATTATAGTTTCTAGTGCTGAGAGGAAAGTACAAACACCCAGAGATGTGGTGTCTGACTTGAGGGAGGGGGTTGACATACACCAGGGGGTTCAGGTTTATGAGGTAGTTCCAGTGGTGTGCGGTGTCCATGAAGAAGATTGGGCGACTGACACAGGCGATCATATTCCTCGTGATGGGAGGGACAATCTACTGACTCTAGATAAGAGGTGCAGGGAGAGGGGTTCCCCCATGGTAGAAACCTTGGTGTGTGAGTGTTGAGACCACCAAGAAGAGTGTGGGTTGTGTGACAGAGACAGTAGGACACTGTCTTGCCAATCTCAGGAGAGTGGTGTGGTGTACTTGTGTGAGGCACTGGAGGGTGAGGCAAAGGGTAGCTTGGTTAACAACTGTGGGGGGCTGTGTGATTCATTTGTTAGAGAGCATATTTTAAGTCCCTGTTTTCCATAGCTATGCCAACACCCGGTGGAGTGTGAGTCCTCTGATTCCAGGGAACTTGCGCAGGAGGCAGACCTCTTGGTGGAGTCCAGAGAGTCTGAGGAGGCATTGGGGAGTGATCCCAAAAGGAGTGGCGCAGATATCTTCCAGACCTGTGAGGTGAAAGAGGTTCAGTGTAGCTTAGTTAGGCCCCAGTGTAGTGGGAGGGTTGTAGGGGCTCACATCCTGTCTCAGTGGAGAAGGAGTGAGTGTGTGACTGTGGGTCCCAAGGTGCCTGAAACCCAGTCTCAGGGCCTGGAGGGTTCCTTAAGGGAACACCAGGTTGGGGACCTAGGCTGTGCTTCCAGGCCATTTGAGGAGGATCTCCTAGTGTCAGGAGAACCTGGAGCCTCTGTAAACAGAGCTCCGGTGTTTCTGGTGTCTGGCGGTGCCGCTCCATTTGGGAGGGTGCAGAATTCCAGAGTGAAGGGTGAGAGGGGGATGTGTTCCCCAGTGGGAGAACCAGTGGGTCAGGGACCAGCCAGAAGGGCTGAGTCCCCCAGGAGTGACCATGGTGACATCACTCCTGTCCTGGGGGATCTTCACGCACTGTCAGATGGAGAGGGGTCGGGAGATCTGTGCCAGGTGGACTGTCACAAGACACATGAGTCATGTGTCACCCTTGGGGGGATACTGTGTGAGTCCCCAGAAGTCCTGGCGTGCCAGGCAAGTGTTCAACCACAGGGTTTAGTCCCTGGGTTGGGAGGCCAGGTTCAGGATCTGCCTGACCTGGAAGGAATGACATCTGTAAACAGTGTCCCTACCAGTTTGCCTTCTAGTGGTACCACTCCAAGTGGGAGGGTGCAGAACTCTGGAATGGGGTGCAAAGGGAGGCAGTCAACGGCTCTGACCCCCGTTCACCTGGAGGGTTTAGACCCTAGGTTGGAGGGCCAGGTCCGGGGTGTCCCCCCTGAACTGGAATCCCAGTTGCAGGATAGAACCTGCAACTGGTGGGCGAATGGTGCAGGACACCTGCCACAGGTACCCTGACTATTCTAAAAGGGGGTACCACTCCAGGTGGGAGGGTACAGAGCCCCAAGGAAGCAGAGGACCTGGGTTGGGAAAGCCCACTCCAGCCTCCTGTCCAGCCGCCGGATACAGGCCCGGGAATGGTGGGTCTGTGCCAGGATGTCAGACCTGACCTGACAGATGGGGGAGTGGACAAAGGTTGCCAAGCACCTGGGTCTACTGCCCCCACCCTCTGACACCACAGGGGTTTGAGAGTCCTGAGAGGCATAAGGCCTGGGTCTCATTCCTGACCACTGTCAGTGGCCACTGTGGCTTGCTGTCTGTCTGTTGGGACACACCTGTGAGCACGTTAAGTTAAGGTGCTGCACAGGTGGTGTCCACAGGTGAGGAGAAGGGTTCCACCAGGGTTGGCTTGGTGGACCCTGAAAGTATGGATAGAGTGGTCCAACTGGGTTTAGGAAGGTGTAGAACAGGAATAGTGCCCTGCTGTTTGGGCCAGTTTCCGTGTTCTATCCCCCTAAGAAGGGAATCCCATCGAGGTATCATTTGGTCTACCCTGGCTTTAGGCTGGAAGGGGATTGTGTTGGAAATGGCTCATTTTGCAGGGTTATACCCAAACTTTTTGATTCTTCCTCCTTTATTTTTCCTGACCCGCGGTTGTTGGCAATAGGACTCAGGGCACTTTTCCACTGCTGATCAGTGCTAAAGTGTATATGCTCTCTGTATAAAATGTAATTATGATTGGATATCCATGATTGGCATATTTGTATTACCAGGAAGTCCCTAGTAAAGTGCACTGAGTGCGCCAGGGCAGGTGTTTCAACTGCTACTAGTGGGCCTGCAGCACTGATTGTGCCACCCACGAGTAGCCCTAAAATGGTGTCTCAGGCCTGCCATCGCGGTGCCTGGGTGCAGTTGCTTACTGCCATGCTGCCCTGACCAGTGTCCACACTGGCCAGGCCTTACCCTTCCCTTTCTGTACACATCGGACACTCCTATAGAAGGCCCTAGGTACCCCCCTGGGCAGGGTGCAGTGTATGTGAAAGGTAGAGCATGTACTGGTGTGTGTGATGTGCTCTGGTAGTAAATTACAGCCATTTCCGTTTTTCCCTACTGAGAGGGCTATCTTGCCCATAGGCTATAATGGGGAATGCTGTGTATAATGTTTACCTGCATATCTTCCCTTGAGAAGCAAGATTGAAAATTAAAGTCTGGTATCCCAGAACTCAGAATTTATTAACATCTTTTAGGAAAGATGTGTTTTTAAATTCTGTGTTTGAGAACAGCACTTTTAGAAAGTGGCTGTTCTCTTGTCGTCCTCTCTGTGTGCCTTGGCCTGTTTGTGAATTGACTGTCTGGTTTGTGAGTGACCGGGGCTGGGGAGCCCCCAGAAGGCTGGATGAGTCAGTCCTAGGCTGAATGACTGCATCTGCATCTTGAGTGGTAGGAGGGGATAGCAGCTGGGCCTGAGTAGGGATGTGCCTGCCTTCCACAATGCTGGCTCCACCTCCTGCTGGGCGGCTGACGACCCTGCCCCTCTCTCTGAAAGGAAAGGAGAATACAGAAAATCAAAGTGCTCAGGAACTGACCTGAACTTGTTCTGAACAAGCCAAGGCCTCCCTGCCCCCAGAGAACAAAGGAAAGACTGGTATAAGATGGGCTACCCAGGCTACAGAAATTAGATCATCCTGGAATCAAGAAGGAACCTCTACCAAGGAGAAAACTGGAAGACTGAAGAGGAAGGACTGTCCTGCTGTGTGTTTGTGGTCTAACCTGCAGTTGCTTTGCTGCCAAGGAGAGGGGAAGGACTTTGTTGGTGCTTAGTTCCCTTGCTTGAAGAGATCTCCAAGGGCCTGGAGAGAGCTGGCCTCCTGTTAAGAAGTCCCGAGAATAAAAGGACTTCACCCCCAGCTTCCCCCCTGAACTCTGCTGAGGGAGTTCTACTCTTCCTAGAGTGCTGAATCCGACTGAGGGGCCTCTGGAAGTTGTGGCCTGCTGTTTGGGAAGCTGGACAAGGAGAACCAAAGACAATCTACTATTTTCACGCATCGCTCGCTTGTGAAGCGCATCCCCGACTGTGCGAGGAAATTCCAGCCGCAGCGAAGATCGAGATCGTCGCAGCACCTGTTGCCGCTGCAAGAGCCAACACATCCTTCGCTTGCGGAACGCATCGGCCCGGTGCGGGAAGATTCCTGTTGCTGCGAGTATCGTCGCAGAGCCTGTCGTCGCTGGGTGAGATCGCCGCACCACTTGCTTGCAGACCGCATCACGTCGCTGCGAACATCGTCGCAGAGCCATCGTATTGAGAGGCCGCGAGAGGAGAAGATCGACGCTTCGCTACGCATCGCAGCCGCACCTGAGATCGTCGCTGTCCCAAAGATCTTCGTATCGTGCCTGTGCAAGACGCTTCCTACCGAACCTGTGCACCAGAATCAATACAAAGTATCACATCCCTCCCCATACAGACCGGGTTCGTCACAACATGCCCACTGCGTCCAGCGGGGCTGTCGCATCTCCTCCCCAGGGTCTCAGGAGTGACGCATTGCTTGTTTTTGAACACTGCAGCTTCCATTTGAAAAGTTTTTACGCATATACAGGTACTTTGGGCCAAACGTGATGGAACTGTGGATTATTTTAACACAAACCCTAGAACTCTTTGAAAATCATATTCTTGAACTGTGTATGTTGGATTTTTGTCGTTTGGTCTTGTGTAGTTTAGATTAAATAACTGTATTTTTCTAAACTGGGGTGGAGTTCATTTGTGGTGTTTTCACTGTGTTACTGTGAGTGTTGGTACAAATACTTTACACATTGCCTTTGATAAGCCTGTCTGCTCATGCTAAGCGACCAAGGGGGTAAGCAGGGGTTATCTAATGAGTGTATACCCCTTACCCTGACTAGAAGCAAGGGTCCCTATTTGGACATTGGTACCTACATCTGCCAGCTAGAGACCCCCAGTTCTAACAGATACGATTTTGTAGTTTGCGCCACCAGAGCATTACAAAAAGTGATGCTTTGGCGGCACAAAAGGCTCATAAATATGCCCCTAAATTACTCCAAAACACAATGACCTTTGAAAAAGTAGTCCATTCAACCTTAATAACTCAAAAGTAGGCTCTGAGTCAACTAATAAGTAGTTCTGTGTTTAACTCTATTGCATACAAATATGAGGACACAACTTGTAAAGACAATGGACAAAAGACATGATCCTCATCCAGCCAAGTCTACTCTAAAGTCTGCAGGACAGGGTACCCAAAGGGTAAAAAGGCTCACTGTGATGCCTGAATCGGGCAGGCTGCTTAAAAGAGCTATGTGCTTCTTTCTGTGGTGTGGCAGAACACTAAACAATCAAGAATGCTCCCTGTGCCCTTCATATGACCTCTTGATCAATTTCCACCATAGAGACTATATCACGTGACACCACATCAGTTATCAATGTTTTCCTTCAACAAAGCACAGTCACTATGGCTCAACACCATGCCTTAATTACTCCACTTCCTAAGGACAAAAGCAGGCTCCAGTGACTATAAACCTATTTTTAACTTTCAAGACTATTGAGAGAGAGAAGAGAAGTCCATGAATATCTGGAAGAAAATAATAAGCCAAACGACTACTAATTTGGTGTCTGACCACTAAGGGCATAGGATCTGTTGCAGGCGACATAATGCAGAAATATGTATTCTCACTTGATTCAGAAGCACCGAATCCCTTGCTTGATCCATCTGCTGGACAGTTTAGACCCACCCTGTGTTGGTGCCACTTCTTATTATTAGGGCAACAAGGAAGGTTTGGGTCCTATCTCTGACCGGCTTGGAACACTCCAATATACCAAACAGAACATTTTTGTCATTTGATCACACCCAGCCTGTGAGTACTGAGAGATCAACTATTTTATTTTAGTTTTTTATCTTGTTTTATTTTTTCATTTAATTCTTTGTATGTCAGCAAAAGAACAGTTGTCAAAACAATAAAGAATGCATGCAGAAAACAATGTGCGCAATGTATACAAGTGTTCATATGTACACGATCAATACTCAAATTTCAAAGACACCAAAAGTACATTTACAAAAAATAAATTGATACAATGCCTAAAAACACTTTTTGAAATAGGCACCAGTCCTTCAAATTATATACCAGAAGACAGGCGGACAACAGAATTTATAGATACTGCCTGCCTGTCTTACTAAGCCAGTGATTAGATAATTAAATGATTGTAGGATTGCACTGCTAGGGGTAGAAAGCGTGGTATTATTTTTGTCCCTAGTTGCACCCTTCTTCTTTATCACAGGCTGGGGGTCAACGCGTTTCGAACCACAGAAGGATTGTGGGTTCTCCTCAGGACACGGACTGGATAAGGCCGTAACTGTATGTATCACTCATAGCCAATTAGATGGAAGGTGAAGCCTCGCACAGGATGGAGTTTCTGAACCTCAGGCGGAGTGTCGTGTAGAATGAAGATTCGTGGACCGGTCGTCGGTCCGGTAAATCTTTTTGTTATATTGCTCAATTCAATTAGGGTCGTTCGATTAGTGAACCGCTCCGCGTCTGCACATACAGCCGGGAGCTGAATTGTTTTTAAACCTGTGATTACTACTGTGTTTTAATTTTGTACTTTGCACTCGCTCAAAAGCTTATTTGCACATTGTCTTGGTCACTGCAGGTCGGCGCAGGATAGCAGAACGCTTGCTGTCTCTGCCCGGTCCCGATTCTTGCCGCCATTCCCTGCTCGAGGGTCACGCCCACCTCGGGTGGCCACGCCCCCCCCCCGCCAGGACGATATAAATACGCGCGGATTGCAAGCGCCGCTTCCACTTACCATGAGAATACTCCTGAGGCGAACTAGCCGGGAGCTGAATTGTTTTTAAACCTGTGATTACTACTGTGTTTTAATTTTGTACTTTGCACTCGCTCAAAAGCTTATTTGCACATTGTCTTGGTCACTGCAGGTCGGCGCAGGATAGCAGAACGCTTGCTGTCTCTGCCCGGTCCCGATTCTTGCCGCCATTCCCTGCTCGAGGGTCACGCCCACCTCGGGTGGCCACGCCCCCCCCCGCCAGGATGATATAAATACGCGCGGATTGCAAGCGCCGCTTCCACTTACCTGAGAATACTCCTGAGGTGAACTAGCCGGGAGCTGAATTGTTTTTAAACCTGTGATTACTACTGTGTTTTAATTTTGTAGTTTGCACTCGCTCAAAAGCTTATTTGCACATTGTCTTGGTCACTGCAGGTCGGCGCAGGATAGCAGAACGCTTGCTGTCTCTGCCCGGTCCCGATTCTTGCCGCCATTCCCTGCTCGAGGGTCACGCCCACCTCGGGTGGCCACGCCCCCCCCCTCTCCTCCCTCTACATAACATGAGTATCAGTCGGAAGCGCAGCGGACGAGCGCAGCGGGCGCGACGATTGCGCGCCGAAGGCGCGCTTAAGGCAAGCTCGTCTGCGCTCGTCCGCGCCTCGGACGCAACCGGGGCAACCCTCCCAGCCTTGATTTCCCCGCCGGTCGCCCCCCCACTCCCACATCTGGCGCGCGAGTCCCTTCTCCGTCTTCGAGACTTCGCACATCAGGGTCAGTTGTCTTTTCTTGACACCGCCTTCCCCTTGCATGAGTTCACCAGTAGGGGCCTTCTCACATGTGGCCTCCTCAACGTTAGGTCACTTCCAAAACATGCCAGTGAAATCCAACTGCTTATCGACGTCCATCATCTTGACGCACTATTCCTAACTGAGACCTGGACGCATGCAGACTGTAACATCGACCTCGGTCTGGCCTGCCCTCCAGACTTTAAAATACTGCATCTCCCCAGGCCAAAGGGCCGTGGTGGGGGAGTGGGCGTTATATACCGAGCATCCTGGTCGACTACTACTCTGGATATTGACCAGGTTGCCGGAACGGAACTTCTTGGCGTTACTATTAACTGTCACTACGGGGACACAGTAACGGCCATTATCTGCTACCGCCCCCCGGGGGCTTTCAACGCCCAGCAGCAACAATCGCTACTTACTACTTTTTCTAACTTGGCATCCTCCCACCGCAAACTGATCATTCTCGGAGATTTTAATCTCTGGCCCAACGGCAACCTGGATAATGCTCTGCACAACCTAGTGCTCTCCTGCGAGGGAGTTGGCCTCTCACAACTGGTTAACAAACCCACCCACATTGCCGGGCACCAACTGGATTTAATTTTTGCCTCTTCCCAGTCGGCTCACCTAGGCGACATCCTGCCCTTGTGTTGGACCGACCATGCACTTGTTAAATTTCACATCTCTTGTGATAAAACCTCAAGGCCCCTACGTGGCACTACTCCAGAGTTTCTGTATAGAAACTGGAAAGCCCTTGACACACTCAGAGCGGCAGGCTCTGTATTCAATGTGGAAAATAGTTTTTCCCCCAACAATTCTGTTGAGAACAACTTCAAAGCCTTCTCTTTAGCAATCACTTCCATCGTTGACTCTCTTGCCCCTCAGAAGAGAGGCAAGGTCAAAGGTAGAGTTCCTGCTCCTTGGTTCAACGACTCGCTCAAATCCCTTAAACTAGCTTGCAGACAATCTGAGAGGAAATGGAGACAAGGTTACTCCGAGTCAAACAAAGCCATCTGGAAAAGCCATCTCCTAGCATACAAAACTGCCATTACTCAGAGCAAAGCCAACTATTTTTGCTCAATGATTAGTAATGCCCCCAACAGCTCCAAAAGCATATTTCAGATCCTCAGAAACCTTACCCACCCTGACTGTGCCTCTACAACTACCCTTCCTACCCAAGCCCTCTGTGACAACCTTGCGTTGTTCTTCAAAAACAAAATTGACACCATTATTTTTAATCTGAACTCCTCCCCCTCCCTAGGGGGCCCCATTACATCTAGATCCGGTACTAGCGATCCCACCCCGGTGCACTCAGATTTTCCTTTCAGGAAAAAGCTCCGGGAGTTTCCCCCTATCCCAGCTCCAGAATTTGAAAGGCTGGCTCTTGGGATCACCTCCGGTTCCCCCCTGGACCCAGTACCTCCTAAAATTTGGAAGAGTTTTGGTTCCGACCTCTTTGACACACTCCGCAGGATCTGTAATCAATCTCTATACTGCGGACTTGTGCCATCCACCTGGAAGGAGGCCCTTATCACCCCATTGTTAAAAAAACCTTCCCTGAACCCTGATTGTCTGTCCAATTACCGGCCTATTTCCCTCCTGCCTTTTCCTGCTAAAATTGTGGAGCGCTGGGTAAGCACCTGTCTCTCCACCTACTTGGAGGACAATCAGATCCTGGACGACTTTCAGTTCGGCTTTCGCCCTGCCCACGGGACCGAAACAGCTGTCCTGACAGCTATGGAGGACCTTCGTTTGCGTGCAGACAGGGGCCAGGCAGTAGCCTTGATCCTGTTGGACCTGTCTGCCGCCTTCGATACGGTCAACCATGGGGTCCTGCTGGAGCAACTCCAGGCAGCGGGGATTGATGGCACTGCCCTTCTCTGGTTTCACTCCTTCCTTCGGGACAGGAGACAGGCGGTATCTCTTCCCCCTTATCAATCTACGTTCTCCCCTGTCCCCCACGGGGTGCCCCAGGGCTCCTCCATCAGCCCCATTCTTTTTAATGTGTATCTTAGACCTCTGATCACATTAATAAAGGCACACGGGTTAAAAACAATTAATTATGCAGACGACACCCAGCTCATTCTCTCTTGGGAGGGAGAAGACTCTACCCCCCCTGGCAGCCTTTCACGACTGCTTAAGGGAGACGGCTGGGTGGCTACACATTAACTCGCTGCAATTTAATTCCTCCAAAACGGAGGTTCTGTACTGTGCGGGAAGCCGCATTCCCCGGCAATTCCCCTGCGATTTCTGGCCCCCGGAATCGACAGATAAACCTCGGCCAGTTACATCGGTTCGTAATCTAGGGGCCACACTGAATGAGAAAATGAACACTGAAACCCAAGTTGCAAAAACGGTGGGAACTTGCACAGCTCTCATACGTTCCCTACGCAAAATTATGCCATTGTTACCCGCTCAAGCTCGGGAGCAGATAGTCAGGTGTACCATCCTCAGTCGCCTGGACTACTGCAACGCGCTGCTACTTGAGTCTCCAGCTGCCCTGCTTGACCGACTTCAAAGAGTTCAGTCGGCCACAGCTAAACTAGTTCTAGGCTGGACTAGGAGAGCTTCCGCCACAGCGGCCCTAGCTGAACTACACTGGCTTCCGCTTAGGCAACGTGTGGCCTTCAAGTCCCTCTGCCTTGTGTTTAAAGCGCTCCACGGAGCTGGACCTAAACCTCTGCAGGCTATGTTCACATGGTATATCCCTTCCAGATCTCTACGCTCTGCCTCGGCTCGCCTGGTGATTGTTCCTAAATACAACAAAGTCAGTACGGGGGGCAGATCTTTCAGAGTCGCAGCGGCTAAACTGTGGAACAGTCTTCCTCCTGATATCCGTCAAATATCACAGCTCCTCCCCTTCAGGAAACGCATCAAGACGTGGTTATTCCCTTAGAAAATCCCCTTCCCCCTTGCTCCCTGCTGTTGTTCCCCTGAGGTAAGAGTATTCGCCAGCGCCAGGAAACCTGCAAGGTGTCAGCCGCGCTCTACAAATGAAAAATAAATAAATAAATAAATAAATACGGCGTATGAGTGATACATACAGTTACGGCCTTATCCAATCCTTCTGTGGTTCGAAACGCGTTGACCCCCAGCCTGTGATAAAGAAGAAGGGTGCAACTAGGGACAAAAATAATACCACGCTTTCTACCCCTAGCAGTGCAATCCTACAATCATTTAATTATCTAATCACTGGCTTAGTAAGACAGGCAGGCAGTATCTTTAAATTCTGTTGTCCGCCTGTCTTCTGGTATATAATTTGAAGGACTGGTGCCTATTTAAAAAAGTGTTTTTAGGCATTGTATCAATTTATTTTTTGTAAATGTACTTTTGGTGTCTTTGAAATTTGAGTATTGATCGTGTACATATTGAACACTTGTATATATTGCACACATTGTTTTCTGCATGCATTCTTTATTGTTTTGACAACTGTTCTTTTGCTGACATACAAGGAATTAAATGAAAAAATAAAACAAGATAAAAAACTAAAATAAAATAGTTGATCACTCAGTACTCATAGGCTGGGTGTGATCAAATGACAAAAAAGTAAACCTGACTGGCTATATGTTCTGTTTGGTACTTCTTATTACTAAGCAGTAGCCAACAAATCATCTTTGGGACATCGGCCTGGTCCACCAAACATCTCCCAGGTGTCCTCAATGTTCAACATCTTCTTGTGTCCTTTGGCTCCTGTTATATCAGAGCAGGAACAGCTGATGATATTCAGCATTAAACTAAATCTATCTGGGTAATAGTCCAGAAGAGCAATTAAAAATCATGAGCTGTTTGAGACACACACATCAATTACATGGTTAATTACAAGAACAATTAATCAATTACATGGTCAATTACAAGAACTAGAACTTCGGGAGATGGACTAAAGTCATTACTTATCAAAAGAAGCTGCTGATCTTTTTCTATCCAAAGAATGAGCAGTGAGGTGATATGAGGTCATGTTTGTTTGTTTTAGGTTTGTCATGCATGCGTCCCTTAGGTGACAACCAAGAACCAGCCATATAAAAAGTATCTAGCTTCAAAACCTGCAGATTTCTGTACCTTAGCTCATTCATTTTGTGAAGATGTGCAGTTAGGACTAGAATAATCCAGAAAAAATGACAGCTGGTGGCGTTTTGCCACATCATGTAGCACTTGGGTCACAGAAAGTCTGGTGTTCTCTCTAGAAGCAGCCCTATTGAGATCAGGAGTACTTCCTGAGCAAAATCACCCTCCTCACCTACTACCCACACCAGGGTACAGCGAAAAGTTACCATAGTGCTGCACCAAAGGTATCTTCTTTTCGAGCTCCTGGTTCTAACCCTAAAGATCTGAACTGCACTTTGGAATCTTCCAGGGCATTCATATTCAAGCAGCGATCACTTCCTGGTTGTGTGATATTTGTATAATTTTTCTTTTGCTTAATTATGACAAATTTCAGAAAAACTTAGCAAAATTATATAAAATTACACAAAATGCAAACCTGGAATTTAGTGCTATCTTTTAATGCAAAATGAGGGCATCATGTCAATTTTGGAGGCATTTTGGGCTAAACAAAATAGCACAAAAAACACAAGTACCTCAAACAACAGCTGCATGCATTCTAAGAATTCGTGTTGAGGTTGTGATGGCACAATAGGAATGTTACTTGAACAGACTTGCAATTACCCAATTAATTTTGTGAATTTGGCATTAGAGTCGTAATGTGAAATGCCAGAAATTATGCAAGCTTATGTTGGTATAAAGGAAATTTTGCCCGAGCCTAATCTACAGGGCATTTATATCAGTACTTCATTTTTGTAAAATATGAAGTCCAGGTGCTCAAATGTTTGTCGGAGGCAAACGCCCACATTCCCCGGCTCCACCCACTCACTCTAATTGCTCCACCCACATCCTTAACTGGCACTGCTGAAAGCCAGATGAAATACGCGATCTGAATTCAGCATAGGAGCCTTCCTCAAGTAAAGTTTTGATAGGAAGTCCCCCGCCCCTCATCTCTCCATAGCCCCTTTCTCATGTATTTCATTTGTTTTATAGCGCTTCTCATACCAGATTATGGTGTCATAGCACTTTACATCAAACACATATAAAGACAATGAATAATATATCTGTAAATCAGTGTATAGAAAATGTTACATAAGACCAAGGGCACTAACAGGTGTAGGCATAAGAGTGCTTGGGCTGGAGAAGCACAAACTTGGGACTCAAAACATAACACAGTGGTTAGGGTTACATTTGCTAGTAAGAATTTACTTCTACCCAAACAAGCCCTTTTTAGCAACATTAGGATAATGAAATTTTGAAAATAACATAACTTTGTAACCTGTTTGCATGCAGCTCTTTGATGTAGTTCATTGCTCACTGAACAAGATTATTATTGTAACATATGAACTGTACAGAAACAAAAGGATCTTTTGTGACAAAACTAGTAACCCACAGAGCTATGCACATAAAATACATTTATGTGATCTGCATAGTGTACATTCTTGCAGCACAGCTGAGTTCTCTGTCAGTGAACACCTTCGTCATGAGGTTCCTGTTTGAAGCTGGGTGTTGTCACCTCTTTTGGGCCTCGTTTGGGAGGGATGGGAGGAATAGAGAGCTCTTGCAGAAGCCTCGCTGTGAGACCACCTTTCCCAGGGGAAAAAACAAGTTGGATGTCGCTCATAGTCAGAGCTGCTGACAGAACGAGGTGCAAGTCCCGGCGTCAGCTCAAATTCTTGTGATTCTGGGCAAATCATGTAATCTCCCTTAAAATAAAATTGTCTCACCTAAAAGAAAAATAAATTGGATCTTGTGTAATTTTACTGGTGCTCATGTACACTGCTCCAGTGCCAATGGGCTGAGTTCACGCTATATAAAACTACAAAAACAATTAAAAAAATAGCTTGGCAGATTCCAATGAGACTACGTAGATGGTGTGATTAATGAAACGGACGATTTGGGGATGTGGGCCAGTTTTTTTGGGAGTGCCCGGGCCTAATTGTGTTCCAATCCGACCCTGCTTATGAATCTCACTGAGAGACTGGAGTCTCGGTGGTCCCGCACCACATTCTGCACAGGGGCCCTATTGCCTTGCGTCAGGCCAATAGTTAAACCGTGACCTCACTTTGACAGTGACTTACTCGTGGAGTTTGCACTTAAGAACTGGCTGCACACGCTATGACCTGGGAATGTGGACCAGGGATAACTGGCCATTGCGGGCACGGGGCATTTCCCCAGTAGGCCGCTACGGTGGGTGCCGGTTTTGGGCACCTGGGGGGTCATTTTTGTTACCGGGCGTCCGCAATATTAGGCCTGGTTGGTAAATTCCGGCCCGCTCGCGTAATTTGGGTAATTTCGTGTTCCGTGGAGAACGCGAAATTGCCCACAATTCTGCGCTCCGCAACTTTGCGAAATTTTTTGCTTGTTCACGTTCTCAAAATGCATGTTCGCGAGATATTTCCCCCCCGAGCACGCAAACAGCAATTGTGAACAGGAAAAAAGCATCGCGAACAAGCAATTCCACGTGTTCGCAGAATTTCTGCATGTTCACGGAGATTTTTACCGTTGCGATTACGCAAATTCCGCCCACCCCTACGCAATATCAGCCCCCTGTCAGCCGAAACGGGCCGTTGCAAACTGCTCAGCTGCACACACCCTCACCCCTGGGGGGAGGGGGGGGCAGCTGAGCAGTTTGCTAGGGGCCGTCGCAAACTGCTCAGCTGCACACACCCTCACCCCGGGGATGTGGGGGGGGGGCATCTGAGCAGTTTTCCTGGGCTGGTTTCTGTTCCCAGTCCGGCCCTGATGCGGACCTGTATGCTTTTATTTTCCACTCTACACCTCAGCCCATTTTAGGTGAATTCCAAGGCCAGAAATGTCGCTGCAGCCTCTATGTGCCCAAAACAAAGGCTGACATCCATCTGGACCCTGACCGTCATGACACCCACCACTGCGCCGGGACACTGGTCTCACCGCAAGACGCTATTATTATTCAACAGCCCAGCTATAGCTGAAACTAACCACAGTTTGACATTGACCCTGAGGCGAGGCCAGGAGGCCTGACTTATATTTTTGCATCGGGCGAGTTTCCCTGTTTACTCAAAAGCACAGTGTTAACAAAACAGCATGTCCGTGCTTCAATAGAAAAGTCAAATTATTACTCATGGGTTCATATTTTTAATTTAATCTTCAAAACAAATGCAGTTTTGTTTCTGACAAAACTTGTGTTTTTTTTATAACACCGGGGACTGTTTCGTATTAATGAGTGTTAATATTCTGCAGCACTCCACAGTCTGGCTACGTTCCCTGAAGGGGCAAGTTCCTGCTGAACTTTAAATTCCAGTGCCAATGCATGGTAGGGCCAAAACTGAGGATGGGAGTGAGGGTTGTAAGTGATCCCTCAGCTCACGGAGCCTTAATCAGAGAGCAAAGGAACTGCTGTGGGACAACGTCAGATCTCCCAACACTTTTCTATTTCTGAACAAGTCACTGCTTCCGAGATGCGAAGAGGAGTCTAACGGGCACATAACTAACTGTGTCAGCCCTAATCCCGCATCCTGTAAAGGTAACGTTCATGCAAATCACCACGCTCAAGAGAATCAACTGTTGGTTACTTACTGGTCAACAGCTGCTGCACGACACGCAGCTTCAAATAATAATGCAGAACTGCCTGTGCTTCATGCGTGTGTCTTGATCATAAGGAGGGCGGCGGCGTGCAATTTTAAAAAGGCTACGCACGCTGCCTCACGCAGCTCTACATGACCAAATCCAGCCCAATCAGTGGCCTCGGCAACACTGACTGTAGGCATCGATTTATTACTGGCACAGCTCGTCATGGAGACTCGGAGACAAGATTGAGAATGTGAACACTTTTTATATTGTGTGACACACGTTACGCAGGTCTAGACCCGGCCCTGATAAATAAGTGCCAGTGCTAAGCACCGGAAAGCACCAGCACAAATTAAGCACTGATTTATATTCACACTAAGCCAACCTCTTGAAGGTGAAATTGACTACAAAGGCACCATCAACTACACCAGACTAAACCCAGGCATACGTCTCAGCCTTTCATCTGCCCAGAGATACAAGGGCATATTTATCATTGCATCATGCAGCATAGCGCAGCAAGTCAACTTGCTGTGCTGCACTGCGTGATAGGGAAAGGACAGGAATGTGCTGGTCTTAACATTGTACAGCACATTCCTGCATTTTCCCAGAGCTGCAACACAATGTGCTGCCTAACGCCAGTGCAGGCACTCTAGCACCCTGGTGCAAGGGTGCCTGCATTGTTAGCAGGATTGTTTTTGTGCAGGAAAGAGACAAGGCTCCAAGCAGTTCCGTGTCTGCAAAATGGTGATTAGAGTCTTCAACAAGCATTTGCAATGCAGTAGGTCTCGCATTTACGTGAGTTTAAGCTATTGGCATTGTAAATGACAATGCCTTTTATTTATGTTTTAAAGAGCAAAACAAAAAAAGAGGCATTGTCGTTTACAATGCCAATAGCTCAAACTTGCGTAACTATGAGACCTATTGCATTACAAATGCTTGTTAGCTTACGTGTTTTAAGACACGCCATAATTACATTGGCCATGCCTCTTTGAGAGACACCTCCCAACCCAGTTTTTTCATCCAACTTAAAGCCGCGGTGCCTGCCATGTTGCACTTTGAAATGCGGGGGGGTACCATAGGTACCCCCCATGTGTACCTCCCACCCCTCGGAGTCCCAGGGGGCCCGCAACAGGCCCCCACAGGGAATCTCTGCATGCCTTTCCGTGGTGGCATTGCCGCCACGGAAAGGCATGTCTGCAGGCCCATCCTAATATGGCTGGCGGTGTCTATTAGACCCCGTCACCATATTAAACATGTTCCGCCCCGGCCGCAAGGTGACCGGGGTGGAAAAGCGGGGGGCGGTGTTTACCTCTGCCGCGGTCCCCCCCGCCATAGTAATATGGCGGGGGGGAAATGAGTGGCGGGCGGGCATTGATGTCGGGCGGATCGCCACCTCCACCATGGCGGTGGCGATCCGCCCGACATCGTAATGGACCCCCTAGTGTTGCACCTCCGCCTGCATCAGGTAAGGTAGCGTTGGCTCTCAGAGAGCCCTCAGGGCAAAGGTTGCACTTGCACTCCCACACACACTAGTGCTTTAAATGGTGCAAAAGTAAGAAAGGATTACTTGAGTTCAAGAAAGAGGTCACCCTAGTAATTGTAGAAGGATTGTTACCACTTTGAGCGGCGTGGAATAATTAATTCTAGGTAATGTGGATCAATTTAGTGTTTTCTTTCTTAATTGGCTTAAAGGTGTTGCCATCTTCTTAATTATATACGTTGTGGTTCTGTGCAGTGTGCAGGAGACTCAGTAAATATCAGGTCACTACTTCTTTCTATGTGTTCGTACCCTCTAGCAACCACGTAAAGGGGCCAGTAGCCATGGGAGGTTACAAATGACGACATGGCTATACTAAGGCGGGACTAATAAGCCTCATACTCAATCAGAAGACAGCATTTACAAAGGACAAACAAACAAGCCAATGAAAAATAAGGGCAGGGTGAGTGGGCGAAGCTTCTCTTCGTACTGACACTTAGGCTTAGATGACCCATTACAGTGCGCAGAACATCGTTATGAAACAGGGACCTGAGCACTGATAATCAAAGGAAACAATCCGGCACAGCACAGATTTGTGCATCTCTTCAAGTCTGTTTTGTAAATTACCACTCACAGAAATATTATGTCACAGCTGTCACAGAATCAAAGAAGTAGCAGTGGAACGCCCAGTAGGTTTGTCGTGTGATGTCTTAGCGCCAAGAGATCATTCGCTTGGCGAAGATGTGCTAAAACTTTACCATAGTCGCAGCTCTAGAAAATGCTGCTTTTTGCCATGAAGCATTCATAGTGCAAGGCTAACAGGTGAGTCAAAAAGTCAAGGGGTCTGTGTGAGTGAGACCTTTAAGACAGAAAAGGGGAGAAAGAGAAAGATGAATACTGTGTGATGTTATTCTTACTTATGAAGCGCGTGAACAGTATATAGTTGTCTCTTTGCGCTGTGCCCAACTAACTGGTGATAACAACATTGGCTGAGGCAATCCAAAATACAGGGTTATTGCACCTGCACCAAGTGCTAAAAGTGAAAAAAAAAGTGCAGGTACTCTGTAACAGAGTGCCTGCTTGGTTCTGAGAAGTGCCGGTACTCTCCAATTAAAAGTATTACGTGTTTCTTGAAGTGCAGGTACTCTCCCTCTCAAAAGAAAAAAGTGCCGTTACTGCGTACCGGACAGCACCGGCACATTTAAAGCACTGCCTGCACCCACATATAAAAGCACTGGAAATAGGAAGGAAAAGACAAGCTAGACAAACATACCGACAGACAGATACATGGGTAGCCTGCCGTGCGAATTGGAGGGGACAGACAGACAGCGAGAGAACATGCATACATATGTGTTCACCACCCAGTCCGACATTCGTGAGTGCATAAAAAAGTGAGAAAACCTCCAGGAAATATTAATATAGAACATTAAACAGCTTTATACTTTTTCATCATGTGGTTCTGAAAATGTATCTGTTTTAAAAGCATGCAGGAAGTAGTTCGAAGTCTAGAAGTAGTGTTAAACCGATTTAAAGTGATTTTTTCAGTAGAACTTACTGGCACTGTTGTCCAATCTAATAAAACTAATTCTATCAACCCCTGACAGATGATAGTCGGAGTGGGCCTGCCCGAAATTTGGATCAGTGACCTGCTGGTGGGGTAGGAAGTTCTGTACCAAAGGCACCCACCCACCGAGCTACCTTAAGTAAAAAAAACTGCTATCCTTTTGATTTAAAATCGCTGGTGTCTTGCGTGAAAACATACAACTGCACCTAAAGTAATGAAACGCTATGTGCCTCCCTCGGTCCACTAACTGGGTGACAGTATACCTGTCTCTATTATCGAGATCAATATGTGTTTGTCCAAAACAAAACTGTTTTAAAAAAAAGACTAGTTAATCAGAATTAATATAAAAAGTAAATTGCTAGAAATTAAGATGTAACACTGGATAAATTTACGTCGACTGGTAATCACATCATTACTAACTTTACCATGCACTGGTATATTTTTGCTGCACAAACCCAGTAAGGGGAGGAGCCACTTGCTCTACAACTATAGGGAGGCCTGAGAGAGATTATTCAAAATAGTGCAAATGAGACCGGGCTCTGTGTGTATGCATCACACATATTTGCAATTTACATCTGCTCAATAAAATGCGTCCTTGTGCAATGCAATTGCCTCTCATGTAAAGCGCTCCAATACCGTTGTTTCGAGTTTGCACTGTATAAATCTGCAAAAAACACAAGAGTATTTTTGTGTCACGCATTGACGTGAAGCAGACCCTCCCTGTTTACTCTTGGCGTGGCTCTTGCATTGCAAAAGTGAACACGGGGATCTGAGAGGCGAGCTGCAGATTGGATAAAGCGCCCCTCCACCCCAATCTTTGGAGTTCAGGGTAAGCCTTGTGCCTTCTGTGTGAGGGAAGCCACAGCCTCTCTATGTAATAGATACACCACCCCCACCCCCATTGTTCATGGAAGTTCATGCACTGTACCCAAGTGGTGGTCCTTATGTTACTTTCTTTTTTTTTATTTCAAAGTATTTTATTAATTTTTTTTATAAACAAGTACATTAGCATTTCCGTCATTATGCCTTGAACAGGACGGCAAGGAGAGTGAGTTTCCCCAGCTTGCCCAAGCTCATGCCACTCTTGGTATGTCACTGACTGACTCCGCGGGCCGGCACGTCAACTGTGGCAATGGGCGTGCTATCAAATGGGCTCGTGATTAATCCCATTCCATGTCCCAGGGGCAGTCCCATTACAGCGGAAAAGTCCCATCACATATGGCATGCATTTCCCCCATCCTCTGTCTTAGGGCTGCCCCCGAGGTCCAGAGAGGTCTCCTCGCTTGCAGCCAGAGTTAGTCTCGTCCACTTTTAGCCGCCAGGGAAAGCTAAGTCACTTGTGCCAGTTATGGATGTAGAATGGCGCCCGCGTGCTTGCCCTAAATGAGACACGGACACAGGGTATTAGGTTGCAAGCTCTTTTTAACTAACTGCGTCTGTCGAACATTCTTTATTTATTAATTGCATGATGTATATCACAACACTATACCAAAATGTATACGCCCAAGCCAACCTGGGGGTTGCTCTAACATGTTTCAAAAATATTTTCAATGCAATAGGTCTCGCTATGGCGTGGCCATTGACAAGGCTGCTTGAAAAGTGAAGCGCGCATAGCGCGCTGTGTAAGCAAAGCATGTTGTGCTTGCATTAAAAGAAAGTCAGTGAAGAAAACAATGCTTACAAAACAAAATAACACATACCGTGTAACAAGCTAGGTAAAGGGGCCAGTAGCCATGGGAGGTTACAAATGACGTTCAGCACAAATGGAGCCGCTCCCAGTTAGGTGACCTAGGTGCCACAGTGTTAATTTGTGATTGTAGGCATCTCTAAAAACTTGGTTTGATAGAGGGCGGGTATACACCTGGTGACAGGGATGCACTTCTAAACTAAGTGGGGGCCCTTACAGACAAAAAGTGAGATTAAAATGCCATTATAGATGTCAAATCATAACTGGCATCTACTTGAAGAGCAGCTCTCTGACTGCGACAGCTCGCAAATGCCGGTGACGGCCTGTGTTAGATAATCATGCTAGGGGAAGCCAAATCTTGCTTGCCAGCTCGCATAATCTGTAGCCTCGTGGGAGAAAAATTCTGCCACGAATGATTGGCGGAATTCGGCCAGAACTCTACGTATAAGAGTAATGTGGAGTGGCAAAAATTCTGCCAACTCTGCAGGCAGTATGGAACATTCAACCCATCCCAGGTCGCTAACTCATTGCTACTCCTAAACATTTGCCCAGGGGCCACAAAGTATGGTCTGTGGTGTGACCAACGGCTGCGCTGATGCCTGCGAGGTGGCGGTAGGGGGTCTGGGTGGTCAGGGATTGTGTAAGGAGATCTAAAACATGTTAAATAAACAGGCAAGCATTTATTTGCAGGTTAAAAATGCTTGCCCGTTTATTTAACATTTGTTTCTGAATATTAGTGCTCAGCAACTAAACAGCAGCTCATGCTGCTGCTCACCAGGGAGGGCTGCATGTAAAGGTCAAGAGGGCCACAGGCGGGCTCCGGGCCGTACTTTGAGTATCACTGCTCTAACTGGACACTAATGCCCAGACACCAGGCCTCCAGGACATCAGTCTCCCCCAGAACACTGACAGGACCTAATGACTCGTTGGGGGAAATCCTCTTTGTTTGTTTTGTGGGATTTGGGGTTTTGCATTTTCAGAGTGTCATGTTTCATTCTGGACTAAGCTTATTTTTGGAGATAGCACCTTTTATACATTCTCTCAAGTAGACCTGGGAGTTAAATTCCGCTCGTGAAATTTGTGGAATTTAGGCAATTTTGCGATCTGCGGAGAACGCGGATTGCTGAAAAGATGTGTCTGCTGCATCATTATCATTGGATTTGAGGACTTTTGGATTTGAGATTCTACAAGTAAGTTGGTGTTGTTTGTTTTATTGGGGTATTGCAGTTGCTGCAACTACAATATTGGTACTTTTCATAATTTTAAATAAAAATTGTTGTGGGCAGCCAGTAGGCCCAGAGCTAGTCATGGGTGGGTGCATGATGAAACAACTGTTTCTGTGTGTTCTGTTGAATTTAAACATCATTTAGGGCATGGATGGCATTGGGTTGCATTTTAAAATGTGTATTTTTGGGTGTATTTCAGTTTTTTGTAATGTGTTAAATAAATGCCTTTGTTGTGTGTGGTGTGTTGTGTACCTTGTAAACCTTGTTTAGCCCTGTGGATGTTCGTTTTTGCATTTTATTGCATTACAGGCAAAGCTGTGTGGTTTAGCATGCAGCCTTTGCCTGGCTATTATAGGTCTGTTTTCTGTACATTGTTTTCCAGGCCTCCTGCTTGTTGCTTGTGATTTGTGAGTGTCCATGTGGCTGGTGGCCATTTCGGGTGGGAGTTATAAGTGTGCTGCTTTTGCCATATAGTCCTGCATGGTTTTCCTCTTGGCTTACTGCTTCCATCCATCCCTTTGCCAGCTGCAGCTCCCTGAATGATGTGATGAGCAAATAATGTAATGCCAAATGGGGTCCACTTCCATTACATTTGTATTTTTGTTGTTGTTCCTCTTCTCTCCTATCCTTCCTGAGAGTGTACACAGTATACCATGAAAGCCCTTGTTGATAAAGTCCCACAAATGGCTACACTATACATTCTATTTGTTTGTTTGTACTAGTATTAACTGCACCACAACAACAAATGTAACATTTCACTGATGTTCTTCTCATGGCTTCTTTGCTTTTAGTTCCACAAAAAGACAGAGGAGGTGTCATCATCACCTGTTGTACTGCCAGACAGAAGTCCTGCTGCACACCACGTCATGTCTACGTGTGACCACAGACATCTCTTCAACTTGTGCACCTGCGTCCTGCTTACATCTGAAGAAGATGACCCTAAAGAAAGGTACCAGGTTCTCCAGTACCAAGAAAGTTGCCAGTGCAAAAAAGAAGGAACAGAAGAAGGAAGTGGCACTTGCAAAGACTGCTGTGCCACCCGAGTTGTTTTTGGGAAAAAAAACGTACGCCTGCCGCGGCGGTCTCCGGCGGGGACCAAGCTGGGAGCAGCACCTCCGCATCAGCGGGCCCACCCTACCAACCTAGGCCCAAGCCCATGAGTGTGGCAGAGGTAGCCAGTCTACTAACGAGCAGTGATGTTGAAATGTTATTATCGCAAAGTAATACCCAATCAACGCACTCGCAGGCGGAAACTCAGCAGATAAGTGGACAACAACAGCCACAACAACAGCCGCAACAACAACCACAACCACAGCTGGAACCACAGCCGCAACCACAGCCGCAACCACAGCCAGAACCACGGGCGGAACCACAGCCGCAACAACAGCCGCAACAACAGCCCACAATAGTAGTTGTTCCTCCTGAAGTAGGGGCAGTTCAGGAAATCGAGCTTTTTGCAGACATAGTGTAGTGTAGTTCCTATATTCCCAATAGGCTCTGCGCATTGGAATAACATAAACGATAGTTTAGACGTAGGACTGAGGTCGACTAGGTCTCTATTGAATATGTTAGACTTAATTATGAATGCAGCTAGCTCAGAGGTCACTAGAAACTTTCTCGAGTAAACAAGAAGGTGTTAACTTTCCTGAATAGACAAGAAGGGATTCGTTTCTGACAACCGCATAAACATGACAACTTTGCTCCCTCCAGAATAAGGAGTATATCTCCAGAATCGCGGAAACAATAGATAACTATTTTACTCAGTCAATCGTGCATGCTTAGTTTCACCAGAAGCGCAGAGAAACAGAGAGAAGGGCGTTTTCAATAAAAAGAGGTTATTTATTGAACAGTCTTCTTTCTCATGCAAGAAAAGTGAGTTGCCACAATTGCAATACTTGTCATAAAGTAAAGTGCGTACAGTAAAAGGAGTATTATGAAATAATACTGTAAAAGCATGGTATGGTTTCTGAGCCATACAGTGTTTAAAATAGATAAAATATATACATAGATAAAATCATAACTAAACGTACTCAACTGGTGCTTCTAAGATATGCCTACCCCGGTGTACCTAACCTAAGCCTAGTACGTGGGAAGGAGTAAGTGAGCTGCAGTTTTTAGTTAAGATAGTTTCTGTCAAGAATCTGAATCAAGAATTCTCTACGGGTCTAATCAGCTCCGTACCTTGGTTATAGAATGAAGGAGGTCTTGTATCTCTCTCTCAGGACTCGATTTCCCAGCAGCCCGCAAGGGTGACAGGGAAACACTGGAGCTGGATTTCTCGGCAGGAGAAAAGACAGCGTCTTTCTTAAGCATGGGCGTAAAATCCGTTCCGCTCGCGGATTTTGCGGATTTTCGGTAAATTCGCAATCCGCGAACTCTAGCGAACTTGCCGAAAATTCGTAAAATCCGTGCAAAGCGGATTTTTTGCTTGCCAACTAGAATACTATACAATTTCGCGGGAGTAAATACTTGCGAACACGTAGATGCGGCGGGCAGCGACAATCTGGCAATTGCGAGATTGCAAAATTTGCCATTTCGCACAAGAAATCCACCAGCAGGCAGCATAAACCTTGAAAATTATGATTTTTATCAGAATAACTCCTCAGGTTGACATTTGCCTGCACTTTTTCTTTGCAAGGAGTTAATTTTGGGGGGTGGGGGTGGGAGGAAGGAAGTGCCCCACAGTCTCCAACTTCCTGTTCCTGTCCACCAGGCTCCTCCCAGTGCTTTCTTCATGTGCTGGTCACTTTGATTTGGATCTTGACCTGGAAGGATTACTTTTGTGGATGCTGCTGGATATTTGGATTTTTGCAATACTGAAAGCACTCAGCAGGTGCAAAAGTTCAATCTTATCATTAGTAACCATTTCCTGTAGTGCTTCCTGAGGGGACGCTTCAGAGTTCATTTGCCTACTTGCAACTATTCTATGACCCTGCTCTGACCCTCACAGCAGGCTCAGAGAATAGCTACAAGTATACAACAAAGGTCCTGTTAAAAAAATTACACTGCAACAGAAAGCAATTACAGACAAAACTGAAAGCACTCAGCAGGTGCAAAAGTTCAATCTTATCATTAGTAACCATTCCCTGTAGTGCTTCCTGAGGGCCCCCTTCAGAGTTCAGCAAATTACAGATAAGGAAGCAGGTGCCAGCCAGACTGGAAGTTTAAATTCAGTGACACATTAATCAACCCCAAATTAATTCATGTCAGTTGAAGCAGGGCAGGTGTGCTTGCTTTTTTTCACCCCCATAATCTACAGTGATAAACCAACCAGAGGGTGGCAGTGATGTACCAGAGGGTGGCATGGGTGTACCAGAGGGTGGCAGTGGTGAAACAGAGGGTGCTGTGAACCTGTGATGATGAACCAGATGTAGAAACAACATAGTTGCGGCCGTTGCGAGCCGACAAGTAAGTTCGCAATTGCGAACTGGTACAGAACCCTCGCGAAGTGGCAGAAATCCTTGCGAACATAAAAAAAATTAAAAATCCGCAAATTCGCGAGAGTTCGCGGATTTTGCGGATTGCGAATCCGTAAATACGTAAGTTCGCGGATTGCCAATTCGTAAAATCCGCCCATGACTAGTCTTTCTCAGTGCGTCAATGGGAGGGTCGGCTTCCTTCGGCACTTGCTACAGCAGGGCGTCGGGCAAGTAGATAGTCGATCTGCTCCAAACCACCGTGTGTTTTGCTAAGGCAGATGCTGGTATATTAATACCTGGAAGGTGCCGAGTTTGACGTAAGGTTGGACATAAGACGTCACTAAGAACTCGCAGTTCTTTCAGGACTCCAGGAGTTCTAGGACAAATCAATAAAGAAGCAGGGGAATTCCAGGGCTGCTGGAAGCTTGTGCTTTCTAGGAGTCTATGGGAGTAGCCTTGCCGTATTTGGACTGCATTGGCTATGACTTAAAATGGATATGATTCTTATGCCTATATAAGGATATGATTCGATATAACCGTATAAGGGCATGAATCGGGAATATTTAGTTAGGGTCCTAGATTCGTTTACAACACCCACTCCACGTATAATGTCCATCATTACTAAATACTAAGCAATTTTAAACATAACTATGCATGTGTTTTCCATCCCACCCCAAAATACATAAAATGCATTTGAAATGGTATATACACGAAAAATGAGTATTATACTGTACGTTTTCAAGCAGTGGTATCATTCAGATAATGCATATATTGTACATTGAAATGGCGACTGAATGAATCACGAAATGGCTCTTAATACAGAAGAGAAGGTCGAGACCATTTCATCAAATATTTCTACAAGACTGTACATGTGCTAGAGGCTAAGTCATAATAGTGTCTCTAGAGTTTTCAAAAATAGAAATCTTGTTCTCTAAGAATAGTTCTACTTTAAGCAGAGTATCATGTGCCAAAAAAAAGGTAAATATTTTGGGAACGGGAAAGGAATTTCGCTTTCACGGAAAAATAGTTCCAATAGTTTTTTTGAAGTTCTGTTTATCAAAACTGAAGGTCGAATTCAGAGTTCAGGGAACGCTGTGTGCTAATGTTTTCAAAAGTTATTCTCGTTGTTAGGAGAGAACATTAACTCAGATAGGCTGGCAAAGAATTCGTCTACAACAGTAGGTGAAAGTTGGACCATGTCCGAAAAAGTAGAAATAGTGCATATGTGAGATGCATTGCTGTCATCGGTGTCTAGATCAGCAATGGTCACAGAAGGTTGTACCTGTGTGCCGCTTTCATCTCGTACCTCACCGCCACCTAATCGTAATGGTAAGGTCTCAACGAATGCCGTCATCAGAATAGGTAGCCGCTGGGGACAACACCTTGCATGAGCCGTTACCGAACCAAGAAAAGTATCGACATCCATAGGTACTGCTGATGGGAGTGTGAGACAGACGTCTAACACGCATTCTTCTCCACAGAGCAGGCATCGTAGAACAGGTAGGATGCAATCTTGCCAGATTGGTCTGAATGAAAGAAACCAGGTAGTATTCAGATCTCTTAGCCGAGCCAAGCCGAGTACTTTAGTTATCCGGTCTCTGTATCTCATCGCTAGGAGCGTTTCTTTCATTGTAGCCTGAGTTTTGTCTGAGCCTGGACTTGCCATATTGGAGCAGAAGGAGCAAAAATAAAATTCCTGCTACGAGTCCCAAGATGAGAGGCAGGCCGCCAAACACAGAGTGCACGAAATTCGGGAAGATGCTCAGGACTGCTTCAAAGGGTGCTAACAGTCCCGAAAAAACTGTCTTAAATACATGTGCGATGCCACTGGTATCAGACATGTTTAAGATTTGACTTAACATTTCTACGAAATGTACGGGGCAATTTGTTGATAATAATGAATGTATCTCTGCTGCTGTCCTTGCGACTTTCAGATCATACGTTTCTCTAGACGAGGTTAAAGGCACAGTTGTCTGTAAATGAATAGACTTCATTCTGCTTAAAGTATCAATTCGAATAGAAGAGATATTCAGAAAAGGCCATATTGTTGCCTCCTTGTCTGGCTTGCTGTTTGGATACAATACTTGCATACAGCAAGTGACCATGGAAGTTACACTGACGAGATAGGCCCTTCCTGGCACCATGCCACAACAGCTGTGGTCACTTATTATAACGTAACTGCCGTTGGAAAGTTGTCTGAAAAAAGGCTCTATTTGTGTAGCAGGGGTGCCGTGCAGGTGGCATGAAAGGTTATTTGAAGAACCTTCGCATGCTCCATGCAAGTTAATTCCTTGACACAGAATTGTGCCGCTTAGTGAATTTTTACAGTTGTTACCACTAAGAAACACCTTTTTTCCCCCCACTGTAACATCTATGTGTATAAGGTAGATTCCAGGTCGACTTGATGTAACCTTTACCCAACCTTTCATACAGGCCTGCTGGTATGTGCTTTTGGCAATATTGAAACTGAAAAGACGTTATCGGAATTGTAATTGTGCCATGTATTATCCATTCAATGACAGGTCTTTCAGAGACTGTAAATGGCAATTTTTCTAGTTTTTCAATGCTCAGCACCGTATAGTCTGCTCCTTTCTGTGCCAAAGAGATTTGTTTATCAGTAAGGTTAAAGATAGAAAATAATGACGTTGTATTGATTAGACGCCATGGCACGTAGCCTGAACTGAGACTTTGTAACGTCCAGCCTAACTGTACAATAGAACGTAATTGGGACTGGCCATGTTGTAACATTAGCATATCCTGTTCTATTATATCAATAGCAGATGATACAATGCTGTCCAGTGAATACATTCTGGAGGACAGAGTCGTTAACCCATTGTCCACTACAGACAGTGATTTTTCCAAATTAATACGATCAATTTCTCGTATTTTTTCAGCAGTTTCAATATGCGTTATTTTCCAAGCTTCGTTGTAAGCAGCGTATATACCGGCGTATATGAAACGTTTTTGATGCTGTTTGCGAGGTCCCAATAAGAAATCTCGGAAGTCAGCACCTTTTTTAAGTAAAGTCAAGTGTTGCTTAATTTCAGGTAGTGTAGATTTCTGTAGCCATTCGAGGCATAGTTTTCCTACACTGTATGTTGTTTCTATCCCTTGATGTTGTCTCTGGGAATATCTTGGGTCTGGCCTGTTCTGTTTGAACCCCTGTTTGTTGTTCAGGAATCTATCTTGACAGTTATCAGTGTCTGTGGGCCAGATCAACCATTTTCTCCAATCAGGATTAGTTCTGTTTTGGTGTAAAATATGGGATACGTCTATCTCCACATCTGTATTGCTATTACTATCAGATATGGGCTTTGGTATAGACGGTTTGTTTAAGTGCTTTATCTTGGCTAGGCCAAGACAGGTTGTTTGTTGAATGGTGTCATTCAGTAATATTATTTGTTCTGGGATCAGGCAGGCTCTGAATAATGATTCTAAACCTTGTACCTGCCAGTTTTTTGTACCCCAGATGGTTTTTGTTTCAATGTTGTTTTTACAAAATTCAAAACCAAATGTAGACATTTTTTCATAAAATTTTGTAGAATAAATCAGATTAGTATTCGTCAACATGTTTTTCATTCCTGTCTTATTCATAACTTTAAAATAAAACGTTTCTGGATCAGTGTTATTAAACCCTGAGAAGTATGGGAATTTCTCATAAAATGTTTTTGAGCTAGCTTTTGGCGGTGTTGGACAATGTTCCCATTGATTATAAGTAAAAACATTTCTAGGATTAGCAGATTTATGCAAATAGTGGTGACCATAATGATTATAGCAATACATTTCTTCATAATCTGATGAACCTTCTAAATAATCATGTTCTGTAAATTTTGCTGACATTTCTAAATCTGACATCATATTATTAATATTTTCAAAGTCCCAATCATCAAAGTACTAGGTGATACAATGTCACTTAATGAAATCTTGAACTGATGTGGATATTTCAAGAGTTCAACCGGGCCATAGATGTCGTAATCAGTAGCATCCCATGCTACACCACCAGGTATAGGAATGGCTGTGATGTTCACTGACGATAGTTCTCTTTTTTCAATGTGAGATGATCCGTGAGGCTTTAGAACCAAGTTGATGTTCTGACTTGCTGTGTCCATTGTACTATATTTTCCATCAATAAATTTTCCCAAGCTTAAAACCAAAATGAGCCAGAGTAGGAGGAAAAGTACACCTAACACAATCCACAATTCAATCCATGGTGAAATTAGATATGTTTCTCCAAGTTGATGAAAGAGTTCAGTTATTTTTTCTTTGAAAGTTTTATTTGCTGGCTTTTCTTCATGTTCACTTTGATCTTCGGAAAAGTCATCGAAATTGATGAAGTAGCCAGATGCAGTTCTGTCAATTGTTGGAATTGCTTCTGGATTTTCATTAACCTTTGGGTTTGTATAGTCACAGGCTACATCATTGTAGATTGGTGTTTCTTGACGAACTGTTGCAATTTGGGTTTCAAGAGGCACAAGTTCCATGGCGTTGTTGCATAGTCCTCTTTTATTCACTGCAGGTTTATCAAATGTGATTAGTCTCTCAGTTTGAACCTCTTGAATGGTAGCAAGGTTTGGTCTTCTGCTACTTCGTGGGAGTCCACTGGGCCTACTACTTATTATTGGCCACATGATTGTGGTTTTACCAGGTCGATTGATACAACTCTGTTCTCCTTTTTACAAGCAAGGGGCGGTAGTACTACTGATCTTGTTCCGCTGATAGCTAAGACAGGTACTGCTTTTCTGTAAGAAGGCCCAAATTCCTTCTTTACCGCGATCTTTTCTCTGACCAGGTCCCCAATCTTTGGAATCCAGACAGGTCTTGCTGGGACAGGTGGTTTTTCTTCAGTGGCCGTTGGCTTTAGCTTTGTGTTACTTAGACTTCTTGTTTCATTTAAGTCCTGTAAAACAGCCAAACGATCTTTGATATCAAAGGTTTTTTGTTTCACCACTGAAGTCTGACAATCGAGATCACTGATGTTCATTCTAGTACCAAACAAAAGTTCATACGGAGTGATTCCACCCAGAGAATGTCTTGGCAGATTATTAAGACTACGTTAAACACTTATTAGATGTTTGACCCACCCATCACCCGAACCTAATACCCTCGCTGTTATAGATTGCTTTATGTCACGGTTTTTTCTTTCCACTACCGCATTTCCCTGGGGATGGAATGGACTAGAGTACCGCAATGCAATGCCCAAGCTGGCCATGGCCTGTTGGTAAGCTCGAGAGCTAAACGCAGGACCCTGGTCAGAATGTAGCATGCCAATTGCGTATGTGCCGATAAAGACTCGCAATCTTTTATAACAGTTCTGGCGTCAGCCGAGCTCTGGGGCCACATCCAAATGAATCTCGTGCAGGAATCCACTGCGACCATGATATATTTATAGTTGCCATCCCTTTGTAAGAGACCACAGTGGTCCAGGTAAACACCTGCTAATGGTTAATCTGAGATTAGAAGGGGCGTCTGTGCAGGTCGTTTTACTGTTGATACTTTCATTTTTTGGCATATTTCACATCCTAGAACAAAGTTTCTAGTCTGTTTTCTCATGCGTGGCCACCAATATCTCTGTTTTAATAACGATATTGTGGCCGAAACACCAGCATCTGCAGAAGTGAGCCCTTCATGTGCCGCTGAAATTAGTTCTAACCTGTGTTCCATGTTTGGAATTGCTCTATCCGCCACTCCAGGGATTACAGCAAAAGGAACATTATTCGCATCAGTTTTGTATGAGTACTTTACTGGAAAGCCTTTCGGGAGTGTCTTACCGCTGTCTTTTACTGAAGCACTGACAGCTTGCATTATCTCGCTGTCTATTTTTGTTTTTGACCGGGTAATGGCAGCTATGGAAGCCGTTTGTACAGCTGCCTTCGCGGCCTCATCAGCCAATGAATTCCCTGCAACGTAAACGCCATCACGTTGATGACTCAGTGTATGGATCACGTGAGTCTTTTGTAGTTCTTTTTGTAAAAGAACTACTTGTTCCCAAAGCGGTTTATGCTTGATTGTGCCACCTTTTGCATTTTTGAAACCGTTTTGAACCCAGTTCTGCAAGTATTCATTGTAAGATTGGACGCAATAATACGAATCGCACACTATCAGTGTGGGGAATTCGCGATCGGTATTCTCAAGCGCCATCTTGAAAGCCTGTAGTTCAGCTAGCTGAGCCGTACAGTCCCCGAGTGATTGTGTTTTAGTGACCATGGGTCTAAATTTTCCTTCGTGCCAACGACCTTTAACAATCGCGTACGCAGCACTATAAGATTGTTTACCCCCAACTGCGGGTTGTGCTGAACCGTCTGTATATATTATACAGCCGTAGTGTTCCAGAGGCATGATTTCAGTCGGCAGAGGACATTCATATTCGTATTGGAGAAATTCTTGCATTTTTAAGTTAGGTTCAAATTCGTATACTACGTCTGATGCAGCAAGAGAATTAACCCATTGTATCCATCTCGGATGTAAAGCTTTAGCATTCGGAATGCTGGCTTTTGTTACTGCCTCTAGGGCAGGAATCGGTGTAACGATTATTATATGTTTACCTTGTGCGGGGGCTCTTTCTTTTGCTACAACAGTTTGAACCGCAGTCAGAATTTTTTCAGTAGAACTGAATTTCATTTCAGCTTGTGTGTACAAGTGTGATTTATAAGCTATTGGTACCGTTTCTCCCTCATTTGAGGTCAGGTACGTAAATCCGCATCTTCCTGGGATGACTCGGATTACAAGGTTGCGTTCGTTTGCGCGTGTTTGTAGTTGTGTTTTAGTTAACATATCTGTTTGTATTGATCTTAAAATTTTTAAAGTTCTTCCGAAATTCAGGAAACCTAGAATTGATTTAAGTTTTTCAGCGTTTTTGGAGCTTGGAGTACTGCACATTTCTCTAAGAAGTTGTCTGCTAGGCTTTTGCCTTCACTTGATAACTCATATCCTAAAAATAGGACAGTGAGGTGGGCAATTCCTGACTTTTTAAAGTTGAATTTATACCCTTCAGATGCAAACCCAAGTATTATGGTGTTCACTCTTTTCAAGTGTGTCTCCAGGTCATCGTCTGTAAGATAGATATCATCGACATAAGATAATGCCTCATCATCATACATTTGTAGTAATTCTGTTACCCTGGCTGAAAATAATCCTGGGCTGTTCTTGAATCCCTGGGGGAGACGACAAAATTGCTCTTTGGCCCCCATACAGGAGAAAGCGGTGAAATACCTGCTTTCTTTTTTTTTAAAATTATTTTATTTATGAAAATTTCTGAGGTAAGTTACAAATAATTCCAACATGCCCACCCCCCACCCCACAGATTGTACAGCACATCCATGTGGTGTCAGGCACCTATCTGCACTTTTTCCCTTGTTTACACAGCCGTTTAGCCAACAACCCAGTCAGTAGGGCAGGCGGCGTTGAAAGCGCGAGTTTATGTAGACACATGCAGAGCAAGCAGCACAACTAGGCAGCAACATCGCAACTCGTGTCTCAGACACGCATATCAGGAGATACTCCATGTCACAGGCGCGTCAGGCACTGCACTCCACCCTCCTAGATCGCCTGAGTTTCCGCATCCGAGTTGCTGTCTTGCCTAGCCGCCATGTAGGCTTGATAAAGCCCCCAAAAGTTCTTGGGTCTATTGGTAGGAGAGAGGAGTACGCTATAATTCTCGGACTGCGTACAGCAATACATCAACTTCTTGGTGTACCCTAGCAGAGCTATCATAGGATCAGGGGGGATGACAACCTCTGTGATGGTGCTGAGCTCAGCAATGATTTTGACCCAAAAGGCATATATCCCCGGCACTGCCACGCTAGGTGTATAAAATCAGCATTAGGAGAACGACACCTCTCGCAGTCCGCTGTGTTTCGAAGACCATACCTGAAAAGTCTGGCTGGTGTATAATATATTCGATTAAGGAATTTGAAGTGGACCAGCCTGTGCCGTCCGTTCAGGGAAATCTTCCTAGTGTTGGTGCAGCAGTATGTCTAAGTGTCATCATCTAGCACCGTTTGCAAATCCGACTGCCAAGCCAGTCGGATTTGGTGTATGTGTTTTCCCTATGGGACTGTGACAGGGTATATAAATGAGATAACAATTTCTGTGGTGTCGTGACCTTAATGACATACGTGAGTTCTTTCACCTCCGGCGGTTCCGCCATATTACCCCCCAAAAGGTCTGAGAGAGCGTGACGTACCCTAAAGTATTGGAATCTCGTCAGTGGCGACGGCGCATCCAGACCTACTATCACTTGCTCCCAAGTCTTAACCGTACCATCCTCAAACAGATCCCCTGCCGTACCAATCCCAAGCCTCCGCATAGCATCCGGCACCCCTTTCTCGCGAAGTGGGGGCAGCCAACGGGTCCAGTCAATGGGCATAATAGGGGAGTACAGCAGTGCACCATTTTGCCTCTGCAGGAGGCTGCTCCACGCGTGATTCGTGGCAGTCAGTGAGTCAAGAGTTCCCGTCTGACGATCAGTGGGCTCAAAGACCGTATGTGGGAGGGAGAGGGGTCGGGAAAATAGGGTTTCCATTTTCACGTGCGGTATGTCTCGGCTCCCATGTACCCGAGTGTGTAGGTGAGCGGCCTGTGCCACTCTATAATATAGCTCAAGGTCCGGGGCGCCGAGACCTCCCATATGGTATGGCATTGTGAGGAGAGACCATTTCGCCCTGGGTTGACCGCCCGCCCATGCAAGCCTCGTCAGTTCCTGTTGCAGTCGCTGAAAAAATGTCTTTGGGAGCACCATCGGGATCGTCGTAAATAAAAATAAGAATCTGGGGAGCACCACCATTTTCATAATGGCAATCCGCCCCAAAAGAGAGAGCGGAAGCTTGCACCAGGCGGTCACGTCATCCTCCAGCCTGCTGAAGGCTGTTCCGTAATTGGCACTAAAGAGGATCTCCAGGTCCGTGTGTAGGTGAATCCCCAGGTATCTGACCGTGTCCGTGGTCCAAGTGAGTGGGTTTTCCATGGTCGTAGGTTGAGTGACAGGAGTCAGAGGGAATGCCAGTGACTTCGACCAGTTTACCCGCAGCCCCAATAATGCTCCAAAACGGACCACTTCCCTGAGGACCGATGACAGGTTATTATCTGGGTCTCGGACATACAGCAGAGTATCGTCCGCGTACATTGAAACTACTATCTTGTAGGTCGGGAAGCCTATGCCTTCGTTACCATGGTATTCCCGTAGTGCGCAAGCCAGAGGCTCAGCCACCAATGCGTACAGCAGTGGCGAGAGTGGGCACCCATGCCTGGTGCCTCTAGTGATCGGGAATGAGTCCGTCACCAGGTCGTTAATTCTGATTCTAGCACGCGTCAGATGGTACAAAGCTCCTAACATTTGTAGGAAAGGCTGTCCCAGACCCATGCGCTGCAGCACCTTTCTCATGAACCTCCATTCCACTGAGTCAAAGGCTTTCTCCATATCAAGGAAGACTGCCAGTGCTTTCCTGTCTTGTCGAGTATGTTGTATCGTACCTAAGACAGTCCTGATATTATACGTCAGATTCCTACTTGGAATGAAGCCCGCCTGTTCCGGGGCAACCAGTTGGGGTGCCAGGAGAGCCAGCCGAGTGGCCAAAACCTTGGCAAATTGTTTTGCGTCCACATTCAGCAGGGACAGGGGTCTGTATGAACTACAGTCCTCCCTCGGTTTGCCGGGTTTCAAGATCGTCACGAGAAGCGCCTCTCTCATCGAGTCCGGCATGCTACCCTCAACACAAATATCGACAAAAAGGGCAGACAGATGTGGAATCAATTGTTCTTTAAAAGCTTTATAGAAGCCCGCTGTCAGGCCATCCGCTCCCGGAGCACTTCCCGACTTCATGCTCGCCAGTGCTTCGGAAATTTCATCTTTTTCTATTGGGTGCATGAGGTATTCCCTGTCCGAGTTCGATAACATGGGAATGTCAATATGCCCAAGGTAATCCTCAATGTCATCCTCAAGGTCCCCGCCCTGTGTCGTGTAGAGGTCCGCGTAGTAAGCATTTAAACGCATTTGCTATGTCAACTGGACAGTGAGGGCTTCCCCCGTAGCTGATCGTATCTCCGTAATTTGTTGGCGTTTTCTCCCGCCCCCAATTACCCTAGCCAGTAGCGCACTGGGTCTGTCGCGCTCCCCATACACTATTGCTGTGGCGTACTTTCCCATGTGCTTGACTTCTCTGTCAGCTTCGTCGTGATATTCCTCAAGTAACGTTTTGATTTCCTCACTCACCTCACTGTCAGCTCGTTCTCTCTGTCTCCTTTCCAGGGCTTCTAGCCATTTCTCGATGTCTGCTAGCCGCGCCCGAATAGCCCTCAGTACATCTGAGTGCTTAGACATCGCAACCCCCCGTATATATAGTTTAAATGCCTCCCAAACAGTCTGAAAGCTCACAACCGAGCCTATATTAGTGTCAGAAAACATATCAATGGCCTCCGCCAGTTCACCTCTGAACACCGGATCTATTAGTGAGTATGGCGGAAATCGACAAGTGAAGGGTGGGATGGCATTGCCTTGAGTCTCCATCTCCAAGAGCACTGGCGAGTGGTCTGAGAGCGTCCTGGGGAGAACTCTACATTTACTAATCGAGCCTAATCTGGAATCAGGGAGCAACCAATAGTCAATCCTGGTGTGTATGTCGTGGTACGCAGAGTAGTGAGTATAGCCTCCTGCTTGCGGGTTGCGTGATCGCCAAGCGTCCTCCAGACCCAGGCACATCATAGTGCCCTGTAGCTCAACTGCTGCCGCTGCCGGCTTGCGGTGCGGGCCAGCCGATCTATCTAGGGTAGGGTCCAAGGTGAGGTTCATGTCTCCCCCCCACAACAGGTCAGTAGAGTTGTAGCATCGGAGTTTGCCCGCAAAAGTCCGGTAGAATTCGGGGGAGTCAAAATTGGGACCGTATGTGTTGATAACAACCAAGGACACGCCCAGTCCAGTGCATCTAGATATTACGTATCTGCCCTCCGAGTCTGCCTCTAGAAGTTGTTGTGCTAGCTTGGATTTTGGATTTACCCACGTCATTACACCTCTGGCATGTGTGGTAAAGCCCACAACCGCCACATTACCTTCTAATCCCCTACAGTGTAGCATCTTACTATCAATAGGGAGGTGAGTCTCCTGAATCAAGGCTAGGTCTATATTATGGCGCTGCAGGTAACTGAGCACTTTCCGCACTTTTCTGTGGTCATTAAGACCCCGCACATTCCACGTAAGCGCCCTTAGTATGGGAGCGCGTGCACTGTCTACGTTATCCGCCATTTTCTCGGTACCTCTTCATTTGCACGTGCAGAATCTAGGTGTGTTGTGCGATCCCGCAGTGTGTCGCGTATGCCCAATGTGTGTGCTGTGCCGCAGTGAGTAGTGTGTAAACTCTGTCGCCCGGAGTACAGTGCATCTTCCCTAGAACAGTAAAATTTCTCCCCACCCCTTTCTCTGCCTTCCCCCACCCACAGCAGACCAACCCCAACGCGGCCTAGCATGTCATAACTCCCCCCCTCAAACAATACTACATTTCCCAAATAGCCCCCCGTGAGGGCCATTAGTGCTTACAGCGCTGGGGCAGAGGTAGCCAGAAAAAAAACCAAATAAGTTATAGTCCAACGTGTGCCTCATTAGCCGCCCCAAGCATCATCACCCCCTCATTATCTTTAAACGCCCCTTTGGGCAGCCCCCAACTCAGGGCCTCCAGCCTCCCCGCATGCCTACAGGCAGGCCCCATGACCAAAATGCACTAAATGATGGATCCCCCAAAGCACCTCTGGATGTCCATCCCTAGACAGTACATATTAAAAGATATAATGGAGCGGTCTCACCCAATCACTTGCTGTTCGAACACTCATGTGTGCCCTGAGACCTCGCCACCCCCTCCTAACGAGCAAGAGGGGGTCTGGACCAAAGGATTTCCAGATCCCTGCAAAGTTCAGACCTCTCCACAGTTCCAGCAGGGGTTTGGCCCACTTATGGGGCAGTAGTTCTATTCCTGGTCATCCAAATGGCTGTCAGACTCCTGTTCACCATTGCGGCCTCTGGGGCTGCTTCTTCGTTCCTTGGACCACTCCTTCAGTGTCTTTTGGAGGGCTTTCGGGTCGGTGAAGAAGTGGGAATGTCCTTGTCGGTTGATCCTTAGTTTTGTCGGCTACAGCATGGCGTAATCAAGTCCCAGGTCGCGGAGTTGCTGTTTATACGGAGCGAAGTGCCGACGCGCCTCCTGCACTTTCGCTGTGAAATCCGGGTATATTGAGATGGGTGCACCTTCAAACTGTAGTTTCCCCTTCTCACGGGCAATCCGCAACGCAGTGTCCCTGTCTCTATAGTTTAAGAGTTTTGCAATAATTGGCCTCGGGGGAGCCCCCGGGCGCGGTCGGGGGCCCAGTGAGCGGTGCGCTCTCTCTACTATGAACATGGGCGAGAAGACATCATCTCCCAGTAGCGAGGTTAGCAATTTTTCCACAAAAAGTTCAATTTTCCCGCTTTGCGTCGTCTCCGCAACTCCCGTTATACGTACGTTTGAGCGCCTGGAGCGGGCTTCTGAATCTTCTGACTTGTCTTGTATGACCTGGAGAAGTTTGCTGATTTGTTTGCGATCTTTATCCAGCTCCATCTGAGCCTCCTCGACTTCGGTCAGGCGTCTCTCTGACATATCCAGGCGTTCTGCATGTTTGTCGACTCTCTCCGACATGCGGTCCATGCGGTATGTGAGGGCATCGATCTTTGAGCCTATCGACGCCATACTGTCCTGTAGGCCCTTCTCCATTGTAACCAGCAGTTCTTTAATATCCGAGTAGATCGTGCCCTCCGAGCCCCCCCTCTGCTGTGCCGGCTCAGGCTCCTTAGACTCCGGGACCTTTGGCCGTCGCTGGTCTAAGGTGAGTTTAGTCTGAGTCCTGTCTCCTTTTCCCATTCTGCTAGGTATGGCTGTAAACTCACAAGACAACACTGCCCGCTACTAATGGTAGGCCGCAGCACAACGATCCAGCCAACAGCTGCCAGCTCGACCACTCCGCTACCTCTTGCAGGGTCTCAGCCTCTCAGTCTTTCAGGAGCGTTGGTTCGATCCTGCTGTGCAATGCAGAAAGCAGCGTGTGGATACCCAGCCGGGTCTTACTCCGACAGTCAGTGTAATCTCCCCCGCCTAGTGTTCGAGAGATAAGGGGGGGGGTGCGGGGGGGGGTCAGCAGCAAGCGGAAGGGTAATCTTCAGGGCTGCTCAAACTGTGTGTTCAGTGGCCAGGTGTCTCGCTGTTGACCTCTGGGTGCGCCAGGCTTGCTCTCTGTACGAGCCTCAATGTCGTGTTCATCAGTATGTGGCCCCCTTCGTTGGATATCGGATCTCCACTAGGCCTGCAGCGGCTGGGTCCGTCTCAGTAAGGGCAGGTGAAGCTCCCCCCGGCGGCAGCGTCAGTTGGCGAGAGGACCATGGATCGGCAGCGCTAGGGCCCGCAGACGCTCCCCACGTGTCAGCAACAGTTGAGCTCCAAAGCTGCAGTCTCGTATATCCCCACAGACACTGTGAGCCTCCGCAGCTATTTGGGAGTGGAAACTGCCCCCAGGCTCCGTCGCTCCCACTGGTTGTTTTCAAGAGGCCCAGACCCTCCGGACCAAGGGCCGTCCGCCCAGCCGCACGTCAGGTGACGCACGCCAGAGAGTGCGCCAGGCAAGCGCGCTGCTCCGCGGCCCAGTCTGCCGGGACGTCCGCTCGCTAGTTGCCCCCTCCCAGGCGTACAGGGAGCAGCCGCAATCCCCTTCTCCGGTGTCTGTGGTCTCCGGGGGTATTGCCGCGTCTGCAGCGGTTTCAAGGCTCCGTTATTCCAGGATTAAATAGCAGATCTTTGGGGTGATGGCGCGGAGCTCCTCTTTCAGGCGCCTGCCATCGACGCTTGCTAGCTCTGCCCCCAGCGAAATACCTGCTTTCTGGTGCAATGTTTTGACAGAAGAAACCATTTGAAATATCTAATGCCGTTTTATATTTTTTGCGCACGATGTTATTCATTAGTGCTGCACTGTGTGAGTTTTGTACTGCAAATGTTTTGCAACAAGAGTTTAGGTGTCTGTAATCCAAAACTAGACGATACGAGTCGTCTGGCTTGGAGACAGGAAACAAAGGATTGTTCATTTGTGAGGTGCATGTTTCAATCACCCCGTGATATTCAAGTTGATCTAAGATCTCCCTGACTTGTTTTTTTTAGCTTCTTGCTTAACAGGATACTGCCTCTGTGCAGTAGGTTGATTTTTTAACAGAATTTTATGGTGAGGAGAATCCTCATCCCATCCTACATGATTTTTATATAATGCAGGGGCTTGGGCCACTGCCCATTTTCTAGCATATGTGTATTTTTTATGAATTGGAATGTGATTTGAGAAGGCAGGCATAATCATTTCTTCGCCATGTGGGCACTCCCTGACAAACTCTGGTGGCCAGTTTTTCTCTGCTAAAAGGATATCATAGCCTTTAGATAGATTCTCCCAAAAGATACCTCTTATTTTCCTAGTTTTATCCCCCTCTATACATAATGTTATTTCATATAATTCATGGGGTAGACTAACTCTGGTGTCTGCAGTTTCCACCTGAATGATTTCATTCGTGTCCACTGTCTCCAGAAGATTCATCAGGATCTTGAGAGCTATGGTCACTTCTGCTGCGCTGTCTAGCATTGTCTGGGCCCATTCTCCATTTTTGAGTTGTGTTCTCAGAATCCTCGGCATGTTTTATTTTAATACTGGCTACCATCTTTTTTGGAAATTGTTATTTTTTACTTTGATGAACAGGTTCATTGTCTTTGGACTTGACGCGCTCTTTTTTATGTTCTGACCGTCCTCCTCTTTCCGATTTCTGTGAGGAAGTCTGAAAAGATCGAGAGGGACGTGTATCATTATCTTGATATCTGTCAGGTTTTCTCAATTTATCCCTATCTCTAAGGTTATATCTTTTTTCAGAGGGCTCCCGTTGTGGAGACCTGTCCCCTCGTCCTGGAGATCTATTTCTCCGTTGGGGAGACCTTCCTCTGGACTGAAACTGTTTTTCTCTGGGAGTGGTTTGTTTATTGCCCTCCCAGTTCTTTATTGGAGTAATGAGATTATTCTTAATAAAGGTTTTTTCAGGATTTTCAGTTAGTTGTGGTTTTAGTGGTTTCCCACCCAAACTATCTCTACCTAATTCTTCATATGATTTTTCAATTATTCTGGCAAGTTCAAAAGGTTGTTCTGCTATATCTGTTTCTTTCAATTTTTGGCGGATCACCACAGATGCTGCTTCTCCTTTTATGTTGGCTAATAGTATAGCCGAGACTTGCTTAAAGTCTTTCAGTAATTTCATACCTAGATTTAAAGCAGGCTCTGGACCGTATTAATTTTCAATCTGTCGTGTATGTCTGGTATAACCGCCATCGACGGAACACCATGTGTTTTTGTGTATATTGAAGCAAAGACTGTTCCCCAAGTGTCACAGTCCTCCACATGTGGTGCGATCCCCATTGGTAGGCAGATTGTCAGAATTCTGTGTTTCTCATTAGGTGTAGTATCAGGAAATACTGCCTCTATTTGAGTAATTTTTTGAA
The DNA here is from genome assembly GCF_964261635.1 of Lissotriton helveticus. NCBI lineage: Eukaryota > Metazoa > Chordata > Amphibia > Caudata > Salamandridae > Lissotriton > Lissotriton helveticus. The sequence continues at coordinate 394,019,468 of NC_136070.1, read as the reverse complement.
CTAACCAGAACGGAATTTGTTCCTGTTTTGCTGGTAATTTGCCAATGACTGATTGTATAGTCTGTGGTGTAATTTTATTTGTGTTCCCCTGGTGAGGGGCGTGCTGTGGAATTTTTATTGCTGGTTGGACTGTTAACGTCTGCATGACATATTGGACTAATTGTCTATGTATTGTAATTAATTGTTTTAGCTGAACTAAAAGTTCTCCGTTTGACATTTCTGCAATGTCAGGATGTAGTATATAGCTGGCTAGAACCGGCCATGTGGCTCCTGGTCTACCTAGTGGACCGAGCCTGGTGATGTGATTTTGATGTTTTAGGGCGCCATTAAACCAGAGCTGATGCTCTTGGTAGGTTAGTGGAATTTCAACTTCCTCGAAAGGAACATATTCCTCTGGAGATTCCTCTACTTTGTAGTAGTGAAAATCGCGTGTCACAGCATTTGCTGCCGGAAAATGTATCCATGAATAGAATACCTCTGTCTGCCGATATTCATGGGCCTCTACCACAAATATGACCGTACCACCTCTTGATGATACTCCATTGTTTATAAGTTTGTAAGTTACACTCTTCCTTACATTGACTGGGATGATTATTGCATCCGGGTCATTTTGTCGAAGACTTGTGTCTACAGCTAATAGTTGAGTTGCTAACGCTTCTCTTTCTCTGTCGTTGTCCGACATTTTTGCTGACAGAGAGTTTGCAGATCAAGTTTCAAGGAAACAAAGATTAGGTGCACAATATTTTGGAACACTGTATCCTTCAACGTTGACTAAACCAAAAACTAATACATAGGATTCTCGTCCTACTAAGTTTTGGCGGATATTAACCTTTCACCCACTCCAGACGTCTATTGGAGTTTTTACGGGAAAAAGGGGTCTGTGTGAAAAGCACGACTGAGTTACTCTAGTATCTAGCGTTAAATTATCGCCTTACCAAACGTTGGGCGCCATGTGGTGTAGTTCCTATATTCCCAATAGGCTCTGCGCATTGGAATAACATAAACAATAATTTAGACGTAGGACTGAGGTCGACTAGGTCTCTATTGAATATGTTAGACTTAATTATGAATGCCAGCTAGCTCCGAGGTCACTAGAAACTTTCTTGAGTAAACAAGCAGGTGTTAACTTTCCTGAATAGACAAGAAGGGATTAGTTTCCGACAACCGCATAAACATGACAACTTTGCTCCCTCCAGAATAAGGAGTATATCTCCAGAGTCGCGGAAACAATAGATAACTATTTTACTCAGTCAATCGTGCATGCTTAGTTTCACCAGAAGCGCAGAGAAACAGAGAGACGGGCGTTTTCAATAAAAAGAGGTTATTTATTGAACAGTCTTCTTTCTCAAGCAAGAGAAGTTAGTTGCCACAATTGCAATACTTGTCATAAAGTAAAGTGCGTACAGTAAAAGGAGTATTATGAAATAATACTGTAAAAGCATGGTATGGTTTCTGAGCCATACGGTGTTTAAAATAGTTAAAATATATACATAGATAAAATCATAACTAAACGTACTCAACTGGTGCTTCTAAGATACGCCTACCCCAGTGTACCTTACCTAAGCCTAGTACGTGGGAAGGATTAAGTGAGCTGCAGTTTTTAGTTAAGATAGTTTCTGCCAAGAATCTGAATCAAGAATTCTCTAAGGGTTTAATCAGCTCCGTACCTTGGTTATAGAATGAAGGAGGTCTTGTATCTCTCTCTCAGGACTCGATCTCCCAGCAGCCCGCAAGGGTGACAGGGAAACACTGGAGCTGGATTTCTCGGCAGGAGAAAAGACAGCGTCTTTCTCAGTGCATCAATGGGAGGGTCGGCTTCCTTCGGCACTTGCTACAGCAGGGCGTCGGGCATGTAGATAGTCGATCTGACCCAAACCACCGTGTGTTTTGCTAAGGCAGATGCTGGTATATTTATACCTGGAAGGTGCCGAGTTTGACGTAAGGTTGGACATAAGACGTCACTAAGAACTCGCAGTTCTTTCAGGACTCTAGGAGTTCTAGGACAAATCAATACAGAAGCAGGGGGAATTCCCGGGCTGCTGGAGGCTTGGTTTGTTTAAGAACACGTTGTGCTTTCTAGGAGTCTATGTGAGTAGCCTTGCCGTATTTGGACTGCATTGGCTATGACTTAATATGGATATGATTCTTATGCCTATATAAGGATATGATTCAATATAACCGTATAAGGGCATGAATCGGGAATATTTAGTTAGGGTCCTAGATTAGTTTACAACAATAGAGGAGCAAGCCACTGTTTCAGAAGATACATTGTCTTCCAGACCCCCAGCAAGGAAAAGGAGGGTTAGTCCATCAACTTCTTCTTAAAGCCCCGCTTCTGATGATCGAGATGCCACTTGGAAGCCACCAGCTCAGTCTGAGAGTGATGCACACCACAAAACAAGGCTAGTGAAAATGAAGGTTCCAGAAAGCCTTAGAGTTATGGAGGTAGATGTAGAAGAGGGGGTGATGATGATGAGCCACTCATCAAGAGCATCACTCCCGGCCCAGAGGAGATGGAGACCAACATTATTAAACTATCCAAAATCACTGCGAGGGATGTAGCATGGATACAACCAACACAGGTAACACCAACACGAGCTCCAGCTTCCATATTTGCCTTTGCAAAGGCCCAGCAGGGACCTACATCCAGCTCAACCACCTCCTCCCCAGTTTGGGACCTCTTTCCAGTTAGCAGTAAGGAGGAGAGCATTGCTATATGCTCAATTTGTCTGCAGGCTGTTAGGTGGGGTAAGCTTGGTACAAACTATGGTACAGGCCAAACAAGTCATCTAAAAAAACACCACAGTATCAAGTGAGAGGCTCACCTACTTCGCTTAGAAAAAAGTACATCTGAATCCATTGCTGTTGTTGGGGGATGAAGAAGTAGGGGAAGATATGATCGTGGTGGAAGGTGACAAGAGGGAGACATTCCTAGTCCTGTCCCCAGCAGTGTAGTGGTACCACCCCCATCCTCCGCAACATCTCAGTGGCACCATAGTAAGAGTCAGCCTGAGACACCAAGGCAACCGAGTACTGCAATGAGAAAAAGTGCATGCTTAGGTCAGAGGAACAGTACCAACGCAACCACCCAATGGCATGGTTGTACAATGCGAAGCTGGCTAAAATGTTAGCGCTAGACCTCCCTATTTCATTTGTGGAAGGGGTGGCTTTCCTTGAATTTGTGTCAGCCATCTGCCCTAAATGGAAGGTTCCCAGCTGCTCCTATTTTGCCAGAGTGGTTGTGCCAGCACTACATCACGATGTGCTGGAATTGGTTGGAGAAACTTTGCAGATGATTGCTGTTCACAATATGCACCTGACAACAGACAAGTAGACCAGTTGCCATGCCACTGATTACATGTGCATCACTGCACACTGGGTCTCTTTTGTGGGGGTTAGAGAAAAGCTATCTGAAGTTGGTGCTGTTGACACTGCTGAAATGTTTAAGGCTACTCGGAAACATGCCACTGTAGCCATGTTCGCCATTGGGGAAATCTCATACTGTTGCAAACATTTTGGAAAAATTTAACAGCAAGGTATTTGAATGGCTGCACCGAAGGGGGCTTAACATTGGTTTTGTTGCCACTGATAATGGTAGTAATGTACTTAAGGCCATGGAGGTTGGTTGCTATTTCAGGGTCCCATGTTTGGCGCACTGCATTAACAATATAGTTCAAGACTTTCTGAAAAAAGAAGCCATAGACAGCAACTTACTGACCACCTGCCGAAGAATATGCACTCATTGTAGCCCGGAAGCAGCTGAGGATCATTTAACGTGACTACAGAATGCCAGTCAAAGTACTCATTCAGGAGGTGGCAACATGTTGGAACTCAACCTATTACATGCTTGACCGACTGTTGGAGCAGTACAGACCAAGCAATGAATATGTCATGCGAGGAGGGGATGCTACTGTGAAAGGCATGACCCTTCAGATGGATGAATGGTGCCTAGTTAAATGCCTGACAGAGATGCTTTTTCCTTTCAAGGTCTTCACACGTAAAGTCAGCAAGGAGGACTGCACTATAAGCCAAGCTATCCCATTGTTGCACATGCTAGAGCAACAGCTGAAGGAGGTGTCTGAAGCGTACATAGGTGTGCAGAAAAAAAAAGCATATGAGTTGGTGGAGAGTTCATCCCTTCGCTTAACTGAAAATACAAGGGTGCAAACTAAGTTTTTGTCACAAGAACATTACATTTGTGCCACAATTATGGATCCATGGTACAAATCGGCACTGAACGGTAAGACATTACTTCCTTTTTCAGAAGTTGATGTTACGTTGCACGGTACAAAACTTGGATAGCTGAGGCAGCTAGTAAATTGGAAAATGAACAGCTGGTAATTAAAGGTCGCCTACTCAAACCAACAACAAGTACTACAGCAGGGCATCCGGCGTCAAGTTCAACTTCAGAGCCTGAGGGCAGTGTGTTTGGCTCACCAACACCAACACTATTGACAACAGCAAGAACCGGATCATCAGCCCCAATAAAAACGGCACAGGATTGGTATTTACAGCAAGGACTTGCTAGGTCCAGTGCTGATGCAAAAACAAAAGAGGCCGAACAACGTGTAGCACCCCTGAACATTGAGCGGATGGTCCAGGCCTATATGGATGACCCAACAGAGGTCTACATTGATCAAAATCCATTGCGGTATTGGTATGGCAAAAGGGGCCAATGGCCAGTGCTCAGCAGGCTGGCAATAAACTATCTGGCTTGCCCTGTCACAAGTGTCTCTTCTGAACTTGTTTTCAGTGCTGCTGGTTCCATTGTAACCGTGAAAAGGACCAGTCTCTTGCCCAAAAACGTGGAGAGGTTAACCATGATCAAAAAGAAGCAGCAATTTATACCACCGAATTACACAATACATGAATCAACGCAGGAAGATGAGGACAGCGGCTCAGGTGACGGAAGTAGCATTTTAGATGATGATTACCTCCTTCTGGTTGAACCCCCAGAGTTTGAGGATGAGCTATACTTCCCTGACAACTAGGCTTCCACATCTGACTGTCTTCCTCCCTTTTTTACTTTTATTTGTGTGTCTGTCTTTCTGGCTGGAAATTTTGAATTACAACAAATCCATCACCACCGTCTTCTACTCTTTTATTGCCATACAAGAGTTTCAGCTGTCTGCATTTCAGTCCTGCTCCTCCATCCTCCTGAATCGCCCTGAATCTATTGCCCTCGAGCCAGATGATGATTGGATGTAGCATAATAGAAGAAAAAAGAAAATCTTGCCTCTTTGAGTCCCTCCAAAAGAAGTGGAACATGACGATGACTACTATAGCTATCCTCCTTTCCGAGCCGAGAGAGACTGCCCATTAACTGAAGGTGAGCAGGTACAGGTAATGAATGATGCCATGCATTGGATGCTGACTGAGTGATTTGTGTTGTTGTTGTTTGTTGGGCATGAAGTTAATTCATTGTGTACAATTATCAAATCTAAAAGTAACTCTGGGCAATGTTTGTTTCACTTCTTATTTTTTAATAACAAATTTGTACTTCTACTGCAGGCCGATCCATTGCATTTTGAATATGGTAAGGGGACTCAATCTGTACACTGCAAACTGAGTTGGACAACACCATGATGATGACCACAGTGATATAATATCTTCGCAGTCACTCAGTAGGATCCGAGATGATTGATGGAATAAGTCAGGGCGTTTCACGAGTGGCATGAACGGTAAACAAGTCAACAACAACCACTGCAGACCTACATGACTGTGTAGTGGTGGAGTCTAGTGTGGTGGTATGACTGACAGCGGTGCATTGATTTAGTCACTTAACTTGTAAAATGCTATGGTCCTGTATATTTGCTTTGTCTGCCCATGTCAAAAAATGTATGCTAAATGGAGGATGGATCACGGGTGCCGTGGGCCTGCTCTGTCCTGTTGTTGTTGGAGGTTAATGCTGGAAACGGACTTGAGTAGACATGATGTATCCATGCCGCCTCTGAAAGTGTTCTTGTTGCACTCCACCGTAATTTATGCATTTTTTTCTATTTGATTTTTCAATATCCCTTTTGTTTTTCCATCTACAATTACAGACCGGCCCTTACCCTGTGCTATACTGGGAAAAACAACTCATACTTACCTTACCAATGAATCTACATCTGCCAGGCAGGCAGTGGCGTCACCCAAGATTGATGGCTGGAGCGTCCATAGATGGGAGGACCAAGAGGAATGCCATGATACAACTCCCCATTTTGACCAGGATAACATACAGTAACAGTATCAACTTTCACCATCTTTTAAATAGTTTGATTCATTTTTTGTCTTCAATCATTACTACTGTGTGTTGTTATTATTATGTTTGCTCTAGTTATAATTCAATTCATCCCTACAGCTATTTTTGATTTTTTTTTGCTATCTTTAAAAGTGAGCCAGGGCCGGTACAACAGAACAGAAACTGTATATATTTCGGGTCTCTTGGAGGGCAGACAGGCAAGGCAAATTGCATAATACACTGCTGGTTTGTACTGTCTAATTGTCTAGTAGTAGTTAGTAAGTACTACTTTTCATTAACCATCAAGTTATTATCATCATGCATGCATTTCCTTTTTCTCCCTTAACAGATTTATGGATATGGTTGTCTGCCAAGATTGTGTTTTGTTGTTGTCCATGTGTACTGTTTTTCTTTGTCAAACCTTTCCCCAAACCCCCTTCCCAACCATTCATCTAACCCTAACCCTCTTCCCCCGGGCTGTGTGACTTATTGAGGTGTGACTAAATTAAATGTACACCAATAATTGATCACACGCTTGCTGGGGCAGATGTGGCGAAAGCAACACTAATTCAATATCAAGGTAGGGCGAGGATCTTCTTCTTCTTGCCCACCCATGAGCAGTATATTTGCGAGGTAATTTTTTTACCAGAGGAACCTAATCCGTCAACATTAATTGCCGGCATCGATTGGATTTGTTCTCATCCTCCTACACAGCACTAACGGTTCCGCTTGTGTCGAGTGTACTGTAGGCCTAGTCGAGTGACTCGACACAACTACAGTTTGTAACTCGTTGTATTAGGCTATCCCGCCACCATTATGTTTTATTTTATTTTGGCATATTATTGTTTGGCAGTAAGTTCTGTACTGTACTTTGTTCTACTTCTCCTCCCACAGTCTCTCTCAGGCAATTGACTGTCTCATTTTCTTTTTTTTGCAAATGCTACTGCCAGTGTCTACTACTACTACCACCACAACCATGGCATGTTGGGAAACAAAACCATCATCACCATGCAGCCATCGCTGTGCCTAAGTTATACATAAAGCACAGGTAAGAGAAGAAGTTTGGGGAAGGCATAATTAATAATGGAAATGTTTTCATTAATTCAGTTTCACACACCCCTTGAGTCCAGTTGCAGAATGCATAGACTAGGAGGAGAGACTGACAGTACTAGTAGGACAAGTCACTCAGTGAGGGGTACCACATCTATCTGTTTGTGTCTTACAAAGTCAGCCAATTATTTAAATCAAACACTAGCTGTAGTCCTGCAGCAGCAAGGAAACTGTGTGACGTGAAACAGTAACCCCACCCACAAAACATTAACATCGTATGTAAAGTATACATATATAATTGAATCCCCTAACAAAAATAAACTATGTAAAAAATCCCACAACAACACCTGATTCACCCGTCTCCCTAACCCCAACCAATGTCCGAGATGAAAAAGTCCAACAAATTTAATGTCCAATTGTCCATGTCCATAAATAAAGTGAAAACCCAACGCCCCATTCCCGCCCACCAAAAGAAGCAATAAAAAAGGGGCAATCAACAGGGTCTGTTCTTTGGAAGGAGTAGCTATATCAAGAAGAAAAACAAGACTATTGTAAAATATACTCTTAGCAAAGCAGTAAGACAAATTAATTCTACACAGAGTGGCACAGTAGCACTAGCAAGCACAATACATAACAATTGTGGTATGTATCTATCCTCCCACTTCCTTGCCCTCTAACATTTGTGGGAGTTTCAGGCCTTCAACCCCCCATGCATCTGATTCCTATCAGCCACCTATGCATGCATCCCACATATCCTTCTCTGCCAGTCATAAAAATTAAATCTCGCCCGCCCTTCCTCCTTCTACCCTTCTTTCTCTTTTCGTTCAACACATCCATCAAGGTCATCTGATCTGAATTTTAGTCTTCTCCATAAAACTTTCACAGCTGAGTTGAAGTCAGATAGAAGAGGCCATTGGTATGTCAACAGTCCCGCCTCTAATGCTATTGCTAATGCTAAGTAAAGGGTGTCTTCTTCAACCTTTCACACCAACTTCTTAATTAGTAAGTCTCAACAGTACAGTATACAGTACACCCTTGCAGCGAGTGTAATGTCAATAAGTAAAGATTAGGAATATAACTTACTACCTCCTGTCACTGCTGCTGGCTCACCCCCTGCAGCTCCTCCTGTAACTGCTGCATCTCCTCCTGCACCCTCAGGGGCCGTGTCACCACCGCCGCTGGCCCCCGGCACTGGCGGTCAGTAGTATGTCCAGAAAAACATTACACATTGTTTAGGTGCCATAGACACCTCCCCCTATTTATTCTTTTTCACTACCAAGATTGAAAAAAAAGTTAATACATACATAGCCAACATACATCACAAGTACAAATCAGGTAGTAGAGTAGCACTAGTATTGTTATATGGTCCCTAGGGTCATTCTAGTCTTTGCTAAGTTAGCCTGAGCCATGCAACCATTTTAGCTTTGTGTCTTTTATTTTTGCGCACGTTACCTCGCAGCTCATACTGCTACTAGTCGAAAAATAAGCCACTTTGTTATGGAGCTCTGGTGTTAGTCCATATTGCTTATCCATAAAAATGCTACACTTTTTGGCACGGCTGACAAATGCTTGCAATATACTAACGCTCACCATTTTTCTCATAACAGATGGAAGATTCCCTTCCACGAACCAGACCTTTGCAGAGCTTATAATGTAACCAGTCCTGGGTTCTTCTAAGGTGAGGGGTCCCCAGAATTCTCTCAAAGATCTTTATTTACAATTTTATGTAAACTATGTTCCTACCAAGGGGAGGGTGGTTCTTCCACCACTGTTCAGTTATCATGTTTTCACTTTATGTCTTCTATGGACTTGTAGTTGTAAGTGTAACTAAGTGTAACAATGTTTATTGTTTTAATCTTGCTGTTAGTGTTGGCTCGTATACTGCATTATAGAACAACGTACAGAGCTTATCAGTTGAAAATCTACCTTTTGTACTTACATAGACTCTGTGGTATTTGTTGTGGACATACTCGAGTGAGTGAGCGAAAGGGTGTGCATTGCTTTCGCAACTGAGAGGTCAGGAATATTATGTTCTGAGTTGTTTACTTGTTGGATATCTTGGGGGGATTCAGGGAGCTAATGAGACACTATAACTAGTCAGTCAGGGGATTGTGGTGGGTTCTGATTGAGGTGTGAGGAAGGTCCAACCTCCCATCACCAACGTCCTATTTTCTTGTGCAAAGTTTTGTATGTGCAGAATCCCTACAAAAGTAGTAGTATGTCCTATCCTATAAAATATAGTAAAATCTGGTTGGGCATTTTGTTGGTGTGAATTGTCGAAAACACTCAAGATTAAGAAGACTAGAAGTAGTAGAAGAGGACAACCCAAAGGACTAGACTCAATGGGAAGAACTATTGGTGAATCTGAGTTTTATTTAAAACCTTTTCAATAATAAAGAGTGACCAACTGGGCAAGCTCAGCTACAGACAGACTAATAGTAGTAGTACAGAGAGTCATAGCAGAGGCAGTTAGAGGCAGGGATAACAAGAATTTAGGAACAGAAAGTTTAGATCAAAGAAGAATTTGTAAAAAATAGAATTAGGAAATAGAAAAAAATAGTTCGGAAAAAATAAGGTGCAGTAAAAGTTAGGGAAATATAATTATTAATATTAACCACAGGAGGACTTACTTTGGGCCAGCAGCAGGGCCCTCGGTAGACGAGTGGCACTGTGAATGTCCCTGGGAGGCATGTTGTTGTCCCACCGACTCTGACCCCGTCTTCTTGCCCCTGTGTGCTGATCATGTAAGATTTAATAAAGAAAGAGACAAACATTAATGATTGGTGTGAAACAAATAAAATATTTTAAAATACGCTCCAAAAACATTTTTGGGAACAACAATTGCAATAAAATTGACCTATCTAATCTGACCGACTAATAGTATTGCGAGATTCTCAAACCGTCTAGTAAGCCTAAGTACCACCTGAGCTAGCACACCTATTCCAGACGGGCCAATTGTTCACTAAGTCTGCATTTCCATTTATTTTAGTCCTCAAAAATATATAGATGGAGGACAAATGCATACATTTTTGCATACACTAAATTGTTGGTTGGTTGCTGCTGATATTCTGCTAGTGATGATAAGCAAAATAACACTCACTAAACAAACTACAAAATGTTCTACTAAGGACTGGGGTAAGCAGCACTCAGCAGCACGTGACGTGACAGAGGATGTGTCACGCAGACCACTTAAAAATGACCAACTAATACTAATAAGTGACTAAACCTATCAATCCACCACTATCTCTTCTTAGTGGCAGGAGGACAAAGGAAGGACTAGAGTCTCTCTAGCATTACCTAACTTAAGTTCTCTAAAGTAAACTCTAACATAATCAGTCCAAGCGAGAGCAAAGTTGCAAACAAGTAAGCTTAGTAGCGCCGAGCACCTGTGTCATAACATTCACAGAAGATTTTTAAACGTAATTTACCTGCAATGTAAGCAGCAGCATTCTTGCTGGTCAGAAAGAAAATATATTCGCAATATATAACACAGAGCAGAAGAACACAAAGTAGTAATATTAAATAGCTACTCGCCAAGCCCCGGGACCTCTACTCCTAGCAGATCCAGCAGGTCCTGCTCCCGGGGTAGAATATCGGACCACCGGTGCATCAGCTGGTTATTGGTGCGCCAGACCCCAGAGCAGCGTAACACTTCCCGGCGCATCTTTCCCCACCACTGCCGACTTTCCCGGAGCCCGTACCCAGACCCAGGCCTGCCACCTGCTGCCAGGGTTAAGGGGAGGTGGCGCTGAACGAAAAAAAACCAAGTACAGCCACCTCTGCCTCACAAAATAAGGCCCGTGCCTGCACCCCTTTCGGGCGCCGCCTTCCGCAAGGAATCAAAAAAGTAAGTAAAAGAAATTAAAAAGAGTGAAAAAGTAGTGAATAACACACAAAAAGTAGAAAAAACTTAAAATATAGAATCAGGAAAATAGAGAGATAGATAATAAATGAAAAAGATCAAAAAAAGTTTCCAGAAACAAAGGATTGAAAAGGTATCAGGAGGATAGAAAAGCAGGCCCAGAACCATAGCAATTGAGTGAAAAAAAAGATGACTGCGCCCATTGCGACTGCATGGGCAAGTTCTCGCGATATTCCCCCCCCCCGAGCACGCAAATAGCATCACGACCACGTAATACGCATTCCCAAACAGGAAATACTCATTGCGAATGGGCTGGATCATGCAATACAATACCAGGAACAGGAAATAAGCATTGCGAGTGGGCGGGAGCATGCAATACGAGTCTCGGAACAGGAAATAAGCTTCTCGAGAGGGTGGGACAAGGGAAAAACAAGATAGCCATGCCCATTAGCGACTGCATGGGCAAGTTAGCGATATATTTCCCCGCGAGCACGCAAAAACACAACGCGAACGGGTGGGACAAGCAATTCCGCGTCTTCGAGGAGTTTCTGCATGCTCGCGGAGATTTTTTACAATTTCACGGAGATTTGCGTAACGCGACTATGCAAATTCCGCCCACCCCTACTCTCAAGTACCAGAGTGATACCCGTAGAAAACACACATACATTGTCCATCATAACAACACTTTAGGGTTAGTTTAGCCTCCTCTAAGAAATAGAGACCTGAGTACCATTGGAAATGAACGAGATAGCCTAAACCAAGCCCATAGTACAATACTGGCTATGTAGTTGTCGAACCTGGCATTTTGGCAGGGTTATCCCCAAAGATTTTGCTTCCGTCCTCCCATTATTTTTTTACCTTTATTTGTTGGTTTTAGGACTCGGAGCTCTTTACCACTACTAATTCGTGATGAAGTGCATATGCTCTTTGTGTAAATTGTATTGGTGATTGATTTTATCCATGATTGGCATATCTGCTTAGGGCCTGTAAATCAAGGGCTACTAGTGGGCCTGCAGGACTGATTGTGCCACCCACACAAGTAGCCTTTCCAATGTGTCTCAGGCCTGCTACTGCAGTGTCTATCCACGCAGTTTTAAATTGCCATGTCGACCTGACAATTGCACCCGCTCCCACAGGCCTATCCCTTCCCTTTTATTACATAAAAGTCACCCCTAAGGTAGGCCCAAGTTAGTCCCATGTGCAAGGTAAAGTGTATATAAAAGGTAGGACATATAGTGGTTGGTTTTCACAAGTCCTTTTTCACTATTGCAAGGCTATCTCTTTCATAGGTTAACATGGGGGGGTTGCCTGCAAAAAGTGCATATTCCCATTGGAAGATGATGGGAAGTTGGAGTTTGGGTTGTCTGAATTTACCATTTAACAATACATCTTTTAGTAAAGATGGTTTTTAAACTGCGTGTTTGAAAATGCTAATTTTACATGGTGGGCCTTTTCTTGCTTAATCATTCTAGCCCTGCCTGTGGAATCCACATCTTTGTTGCCTGACATCTGGGCTTTCTTGCATACACTCTAGACAATCACACAAAGGGAGCTGAGGTGGTCCCTGCATATCCTGATGGCTCATCGCCCGTTTGATGGGCCTTCCTGAGCTAGAGTGGTGGGAGGAGTGGTCACTGACACCTGAACAGGGCTGTGCCTGTCCTCACACAATGATGTCTCTATCCTTTGTAGTGTGTAGAGCAGGGAAGGACATGACTTTGTGCACAACAAAGGTTTTTCTTTGCTGTTTGTCTCCTTCAAAGACCAAAACTGGCATAAGTGTTGGAGCTCTGACCCCCCAAATTTAGAATAATCTGGACTAAACACTCTGCCAGGAAGAAGGCCTGGAACCACTGTCAGGAAAGACTAGCACTTTGCTGCGTGCTTTGCTGTGTTGGCCTTCTGTGTGCTGCTTCTGTCTTGGGCAGTGAAAGGACTGGACTGAACTTTCTTGATCCTGTTGTTTAAGTTTCTCCAAGGGCTTGAGGTACAAATTGCCTCCCGTTGAAAGTCTCAGGCACATCAAAGACTTCTACCTCATCTGCCTACCAGCACTGGGAACTGCGCCTTCTTGCTGCAACAGAAGAAAAAGTAACACCAATGCCATCTCTGATGCCGTCACCGATGCTGTCATTGCTGCCGCTGCTTACACTATGACCTGACTGCACCACACGGAGCATCACCCGCTTCACAATTCAACCCTGGTCTCACCCACTGCGCCTGACACCATCATCTAGCCACTTCTTACACCATGACCTATAGGCATCGCATGTCACATCGCCTCACTTCACATTACAACCCTGGTATCACCGACGACGAAGCCCCATGCTGACATTGACATCGTTGCCTGCATCATGCCTATGGACAGCGCTCGTGAGGTACATGAAGCATTGCCCTGTCCCACACTGCCCTGCATTTCTGAGGTACTATTTGCGGATCTTCCTGACACCGTAGCTGGCTGCCAAACTCATCTGAACTCCTAATATGTTGTTCAAGACGCCGCAATAGCCCTGGACAGAGCTATCGGCTTCAAGGAACTGTATTTTAAGCTGATTCTTACAAAATTCATATTGCAATTGATGTATGTTGGAGTTTTATTGTTTTAGTCTTGTTTTAAAAAGATAGATATTGGCTGGTGTGGTGTTAGTTTGTAGTGTTTTCACTGTATTACTGTGTGTTATTCGCAAACGCTTTACAAATTGCCTCTGAGATAAGCCTAACTGCTCATGCCCAGCTATCAAAGGGGTGAGCAGGGGTTATTTTAGGTATGTAACTCCCTTATCCTAACTGGAAGGAAGGGTCCCTACTTGGACAGGGTGGAGGTCACTGTCAACTATAGACCCCCATTTCTGTACAGTAGTCAATGTTTACAAAAGTCAGTGACAGTTGGTATCTCTGAGAGATGCCACTCTAATATTTTAACACTTAATGAGAGATGCGTTTCTATAATTGATAGATATCTGTGAGAGGTACCAGTCTGTGGCTCATAAACATGTTCGAGAAATAACAGATTGTGATTGATATCAGTAATACACCCAGTGTTAACAAAGGCCAATAATTGTTGAGCATTTCTGAGAGATGCCAGATCATGGGAGTGACACATCATGGGAGTGGGGTCTACTGGCCCACTCACAGATATTCCATTGCTGTGTGATTACCTCAGCTTTGGCATAAATCCGGAGAGATGTATTAACAGCGTGAGCATGTGTGAGTGCACTGTGCTTTTATGTGTGTGAGCCTAAGAATACTAGAGTACATGTGGACATCAGGCACATGTGTCAGTGCACATATGCTGCTATGTACATGGGCCTATGAGTGCTACTGTACACGGGGACAGCAAATGCATGTGTGAGTGCACTGCACTGGTATGTGTGTGAACCTGTGGGAGCTACAATGCATGGAAACAGGCCGTACTGGTTTATTTGCATCTCGCTGATATATGTGTGTGCCTGTGAGTGGTACAGCACATGAAGGGCTATACACGTTTGTGTGTAACACTAAGGTTACATAGGTGCCTATGAGGGAGGTACAGGGCATGAGGTCTGATGGTTACCCAGTTCGGAACCACAGGGAGCCCCAGGTCCTACAGGAGGAACATGTGGGTACATGTGTGCCCCCCAGACAGTTTTGTGGATTGCTGCATTCCTGAGAGCTGCATGGGACAGACACACTGAATGACTGAAGAGCAAGATTATTCAGTTCACTTCAGTAGGGCTAGAGGCCTTTTAAACCTTTAATACACATATAAGACAGACATCTGGATCTCTGGAAGAAGAGTAGACTGGGCACTTCAATGTGGGCATCTCCCAGAACAGGAACTTGAAAGACAGAGATACTAAGGGCCTGACTACAAGTCTGTCGGTCCTCGGACTTCCAGACTTGTGGTGAGCCGGCGATGGCGGTCTACCGACAGCCACAATATGACCTTGGCGGTCATGCCAACCTAGGACCACCGACTCCACCAGGGAACCACTGCTCCCTGGTGGTGGCGCGGCGGTCAAGAGCCATCAATATGCTTGGCGGGACCGCTGCGGTCCCGCCAAGCATATTACGACTTTCCTCACCACCACTGATTTAATGGAGGTTTTTCCTCCATGAAAACAGTGGCAGTGAGAAAACAAAGAGGGGCCTACAGAGCCCCCTTGTTCCTCACTCCATGTGGATGCACACAAAGGGCACAACAAGTGCCCCCTGTGTACATGCAGCCCCTGTTCCAGCACGGCATGGACTTCACAGTCCATGCCATACTGGAATTTCCTTTGACGTTCCCATTGCGGTTCCTATTTTATAGGCACTGCCATGGGAACGCTAAAGGTATCGCTCACCAATGACTGAAAAATTCATTATAGAGCAGGCGGTTCTCACGTTCACAGTGCAACAGCAGGCATGTTTTTGTTTAACATGTCCCGCCGGCCCACAGTCAAACATATAAACGACCCCTAAATGGCATTTGCATCTGGAAATGGAACATAAACAGGGGGGCTTGAGACTCTCACATTGTCAAACTGAAGCTGTACATGAATATGAGAAGCTCAGCAAAAGTTCTGCCGATTGTGACCAGGACTGAGGACTTAGGTCTGCCAATTTCCGATATTGGTTGAAGGGCTATTGCCCAGGAAAATCAAGAACATTCACCTTGAGCACCAGTTTGTGCCTGGCCTGAGACCAGAAGGCCATGTGAGGATAAGGAGACCGCCTATTGAGAGCAAATGTCCAGTAGGGATCCTGCTGAGTGGACTCGAAGAGGGATGCTGGTTTAAGTGCATTAATGCAACCCCACCCATGCCAGTTAGCGGCCACGGTGAATCTTAAGGGCTGTCACTCTGTGCAGCGCTGTGGTGAAGATAGGGCCATCACACTGTGAATTGTTGTGACCCAAAGAGGGACGCCACCTTAAGTGTGTGTCTCGGAGCCATGCAGAGTATTAAGGTCCCTCGCCCTGGTGCAGCTCAGTGGTGAAGAGAGGGCCGCCGCCCTGTGCAGTGAGGTGACCTGAAGAGGGATGTCGTCTTGAGTGAGCAGAGAATGGCCCCCACCCATGAGCCAGGAGGGGGCTGTGGAATATTCTGAGAGCTCTTGCCCATGAAAAGAGTGCACCTGTAAGCTCAGAGCTGCTATAGTGTCATCAGAACTCAAGTAGAAACCCCAGGTCTGCAATCAGGGACAGACCATACCTACAGCAACAACAGAGAAGAGCTGTGGCCGTCCAAACCCTGTGCCGGCCGCAATTGGACTACAGCTAATTGCCAGCACCAGCAGAATCCACCATGACGTGGGATGATGCAGAATGGGTGTGTTACCACTACAACGCATCTTTTACAACGTAATGCTGTTACAACGCAGCTATTACATCGCAAATACCATTACAATGCATGCCATTACAACGCATGGCATTACATAGCAGATGGTATTACAACGCATACCATTACATCGTAAGTATTGGTAAGTATTTAATTTTTATTTTATTTTATTTAATATGTTATTATTGATTTAATTATTATTAATTATAAAAAAATATTTATTTCGTTTTTAAATATTATAAATTAAATATATTAATTTAAGTATTTTTTAAAATAAGTATGACTATAGGAGTATATGTTTTGGGGTACTGATGTATATGTTTTGGGGTGTTTGGGTATTTTTAGGTTTTAGGGCAGTGTTTGGGTTTTGGGGTACAGGGGTGTTTTTAGGTTTTAGGGCAGTGTATGGGTTTTGGGGTACAGGGGTGTTTTTAGGTTTTAGGGTAGGGTTTGGGTTTTGGGGTACAGGGGTGTTTTTAGGTTTTAGGGTAGGGTTTGGGTTTTGGGGTACAGGGGTGTTTTTAGGTTTTAGGGCAGGGTTTGGGTTTTGGGGTACAGGGGTGTTTGTAGGTTTTAGGGCAGGGTTTGGGTTTTGGGGTACAGGGGTGTTTTTAGGTTTTAGGGCAGTGTTTGGGTTTTGGGGTACAGGGGTGTTTTTAGGTTTTAGGGCAGGGTTTGGGTTTTGGGGTACAGGGGTGTTTTTAGGTTTTAGGGCAGGGTTTGGGTTTTGGGGTACAGGGGTGTTTTTAGGTTTTAGGGCAGGGTTTGGGTTTTGGGGTACAGGGGTGTTTTTAGGTTTTAGGGCAGGGTTTGGGTTTTGGGGTACAGGGGTGTTTTTAGGTTTTAGGGCAGGGTTTGGGTTTTGGGGTACAGGGGTGTTTTTAGGTTTTAGGGTAGGGTTTGGGTTTTGGGGTACAGGGGTGTTTTTAGGTTTTAGGGCAGTGTATGGGTTTTGGGGTACAGGGGTATTACGACTTTATATAAATTAAATTAATTAAATTATTTTTATTTAATTTAATTAAATTAATAACAATATTTACTTACTGTTTTAAAAATGTTATATTATTTTTATTATTTTAAATTAATTTAATTAACTTTATTACATTTTTTTTAAAAAAAATATACTTACCAATACTTACGATGTAATGGTATGCGTTGTAATACCATCTGCTATGTAATGCCATGCGTTGTAATGGCATGCATTGTAATGGTATTTGCGATGTAAAAATCGCGTTGTAACGGAACGCGTTGTAATAACATGCGTTGTACTGACACCAATCCTCCAGAATGCTCCTGGGCCTTCCGTCTCATCTCCTGCAGCAGATGAGTCCTGAGTCACATAGCCTTTGTAGGGAGAATCTGTTACTACGGAAGCGCCTACGGTGCTGTGAGACCTTGGACTTTGAATAGCCATTGTGGGACTTCTAAGACTTGTTTTAAAGGTTTTATTTTCATGGGCCATAATAGAAATAGTAACCCCTCTAATATACACTTTAAAAACATCCAATGTTTTGACCATAGAAGTAGAACCTTCAGGATTAAGTTGAAACTAGTCATGTATGGCTGATGAAAGTTTTGGCTTATTATGTTCATTGAGAGCTATTCATTCTGCATCTCGAGTGTTTAGTAAAGGTAGAGTTCAAATTTAAAATACAAGAAATCATAGCATGATCAGAGACATCAATATTACCAATCCTAGGAGTATTAATAGAGTTAATAAGTTGTCTTGTGACTAATATATATTCAATTCTAGAGTGGGAGTTGGGTGGGTTGGAAAAAAAACTTTTAGTAAATTCTGTAGGGAAAAGAAGACGCCAGATATCAATTAACTTAGTAGTTTGAAGGAATGATTTAAAACCAAATTAACCTTAGGAGGATGGAATTTAGTACAAGATAATCTATCTAGTAAAGGATCAGAGATGACATTAAAATCACCTGCAACAATTAAAGGGGCATTACCAATTTTTAACACCTCCGTTGAAAGATTAGCCCAAAAAAGAGGATCATCTGCCGTGGGAACGTAAACATTTAATAAAAATATGATAGAATCATGAACTTTAACTTTAACAATTAAATATCTCCCATCTGTATCCGTAATTTTACTCAAAATTTGGCAATGTGATTTTTTTTCCAAATAGTATAGCTACACCATTTTTCTTGCCATTAGCAGGAGAAGAAACAATATTGTCAACCCATTTTTTCTTCATATAATCTAAGATTTTATCATCAACATGAGTTTCCTGTAAAAAACAAAAATCAGCTTTGCAACTACCTAAATAATCTAAAATTTTAGTACGTTTAACTGGATGGTGTAAACCTTTAGAATTTAATGAAACTACTTTAATATTAGCCATAATGGAAGAAATAGAGAGAAAAGGTTAAGAAGAGGATAGTAATAAAAACGTAAAAATGTAAGGAAGAGAGTAGCTATAGAGTATGCAAAAGGGAAAGGAGGAAGTACAACATAAAAAAGACAAACAAAATACATAAATATGAACAGTGAAACGCACACACGCTCTACAAGCATGGCCGGAACCGTTAGAGCCCGGAATACGATGAATTATTCATAAACGTGTCAGCAAATATCATACTGGAATAAAGTGTCCATTGAATGTTGCATTTGTTGATCAAGAAAATGTCGCAGCTCTTCCGGACGCTGAAGAACCGGGTTATTTAATACCCAGCAGCGCCAGGGGCACGCCCAAAGTCTTCGGGTTCCACCTGTCTTAGAATACAGAGACACGGGAACTTCTTGGTGGCGTCAAAGATCAAATTTATTGGCTGCAGCCAGTAACAGAAGTCCTAGAAATCAGCACGGTATGAGTTCTCAGGAGACTGCTCAATTTTACACAGCAAGTCATCCCTTTTTATGCCAAAAATCACATTCCAGACAAATACCTAACATTTACAAACTGTCCAATCACATGTATCCACATCAGAGGTATCGCATGACGGTAAAACCCACTTTTCAGTTGCCCAGACCATGATCAATCATCGGTCAAACCCAACATTCTTCTTTAGACAGGTGGAACGAACCCATAATAAAAAAGGCCACAACCCAATCATAAATAGACCATAAAGAAAGGAGCAGAAACAGGTGAGAGTAGGATAAGGCATATTTGTGTGCAATAAAACTTTACGATGTCCTGTGCGCTGATCCTTAATCTTGATCAGCTAAAGGGCAGCAACTGGTTTAACAAGGTCGGCTTCAGGCAACAGGGTCAGTTCACTCAGGTCAAACAGGAGTCAGCACGAACTGGAGCTAAGGTGTACATGTACTTAAAAGACTTGTTGAGCCACAGTCATTGGCCTACGTGAGGGCAACCACAAAATGGCTGCCATACACAAAATGGAACCCAAGGGTTCAGAACAAAATCCCTAAATACGTAGTGAATCCATCAGTCTAACATGACGAAAACACTCATACTTGCCGCACTAACTAGTTACGGTTCGCTAATATCAAATTCATAACGAAACCATGACCTTTATGGAACGGGTTCAGAATTCACGGAACCTCAACGCTGAAAGGATTTTGAGAAGTTATCTTTCCATATGCGCATTGTTGATGAATCAAAAAGGCTGTATTTGTATCCAAGACTTCTTAATTGAGGGCGAATGTCAGTAAATTCCTTATATATTGCAACAGTTTCTTTAGCAAAGTCTTGATGAATAAAGATTTTATTGCCATTGACCAGCAGTGAGGGAATTTCTCTTGCAGTTTTCCTGATGAGAACCAAATGATGATGACGAAAGACTTTAAATATCATTTGTCTATGCTTGGTATGTTGAGGGTTGTGATGAGAAGGAATTCTGTGAGCCTTCTCAATTTCAAATCTTTCTGGAAATGTAATATTTAAAAGACCAGGAATTAGGTTTTCCAAGTATAATCGACAATTAGATCCCTCAACTTCTTCTGGTAAATTAAATATGCGCAGGTTGTTTTAAGTATTGCTATTTCCGTATCCAAAATATGTGAGCACATAGGAGAAATGTTCGCCACAAGTGGGGTAAAAGCATCCACTTTGACTTTATTATCCTGTATCGTAATTGAGTTATCTGTATTCGCACAAAGTGCCTGAATTTCTTCCAAAATTAAAGATAGTGAAGGTTCAGATGACTCTACCACTTTGGATTTTATTGGAGGAGGTGAAACCTGCTGTCTCCTTTTATTGTTGAAGGATTTTTATTTTCCATTTTTGTAAAATAAAAGACTGAAATTGATTATAAATGAACAATTTCTGAGTAAATAAAGTTAAAGCTATAAAGCAATCCTCAAAAAGACTGGTGCAGCAGCTAAACTGGACTGTGGGTGTGGCTAGGCCCAAGCCAGGCCCTTTCCTGATGAACACTCCGCCCCCTTGACAGACAATCCAGGCAGTACCTTGATGTAAGGCTGGGAGCAGGATCCAGGGAGCATGAAACAGCACTTCCGACGTCCACAAAAACTCAAAACCTCCTCAGAATGTAGGTGACACTTTCATTGTTGCAGCAGCCTCATTTGCACCAATATTCTGGCATAAAATCATCATTTTAGATGAAAAACTGGCTTAAAACGCGGCGAGCTTAGTGGACGGCGGCCATTTTGAATCGCGCGCTTGCGCGTGTCCTTAATCTGACACTTTTAATAGCCTGCCAATTACCATATTCTTCCACAAACTCCAACCTTCCCCATAGCAAATATTGAAGTTACATGTGTGCAAAATATGATCAACGTGTTTAACTTGACTTGATTAAAAAAAATATATATTTCATAAAATGTGCTGAGAATCAACACTTTTTTGGTCCAAACACCAGTGGCACAACTATCTTCGTCCCTGTAACCTTCTCTAAAACTGATGAGAATTTTCCTATTCTGTGGCCTTTTCTTGCTTCACAAATCAGCATGTACAAATTTCTTAGAGGTTGTCTGGTTTAGGCAAACTCTGAATACCACTACAATTCGGATAGGTCAGATTTCACCTGAGAAGCTCACCCATGTATATGAATTATGGAACACACCGGCCAAATCGCTTTATATATCCAAAGAATAAATAAATGACCTATAAGTAAATGTAAATGAAATTAATACAAATCATTAACTCTGTGTGAGTAAATGCAATTCCCTACTATCAACAATTATAAATAAGGGATCAATAGACACACTTTTGTTCTACACAATATGGCGGTAAATGTATTACACTTCTGTAGGCAAGTACCAGCACGGTACAGTAAGGATATTTTTATTCTGTAGACAGTTGCCAGAACAGCTCCAGGGAATACCTTGCCTTTCTGCAGGCAGATATTGGCTATTTGATTGGTGAACACTCAACAGTTTTCTTTATAAACAAATGTTATTGGTTTTGATGACAGTTTATTAAAATGCAATAAAAGCTATTTGTGTGACCCGCTCTCACCCCAGCCTCCAACCTCCACTAACAGCTGCCAATCCTAGTAGCAAGTGACAGTTCGAGGTTCAGGATAGTTTGTAATATTCCCACCATTGGCCCCAAATGTAGCTACGTTTCTAAGGGCAACCCCGGGTACTATAGATTGGCTCCTCCTGCTTGACACACCACCAGTCCATACCGGCTCGCTATAGTTTAAGACTGGACACTTCTGGCTTCCAGGAGCGTGAAATGTCACAATTAACCACGAAGGACACCATCCCTATCAAAGTCCTCTCTCCCCGTGACCATCCATATTCCTCCATTGAGCCCAAGAGGGCCACATTTGGAGCCTATTCACTTATTCACTTGGTTTATTGAGGATCACCGAGAGAGTGTCACCTATATGGGCTCAATAGTGCATGATTATGGGGGAACTGCCAATCCATGTGGAAGAAATCCTCCACGGGATCTTAGTAGCAAGCACATCTGGCGTCAGACACAATACCTGCATAGCCCAGCCACTGAGGTGTCATGTAAGTAGTATGTAGGTAATGTATTTGGATCAATCTAAGCCTTACGGAGATCGCTATTTCTCTAGGAGACATGCAGGCCTCCTACCATTCAAACTTCTCAAATATGCCCTCCCACATCTCGCACCTTTGCTGAAGCGAGACTAATCGCTCTGGTGCATTATTAGTAGTACAATAGATCTGGGAGATACCACCTTGACCCAGTCCCCCGGACAACGACCTCGCCTCCAAGGGGCTGAATTCTGGGCGCTCCTGTAGCCAGGTGGTGTACTGACCTAGGGTGTGATGTAGCTGAAGGTATCCATGGAACTGGGTGCAGAATAAGGTAAACTGGGTTTGGAGCTCAGTGAACAAGTATATAGCAGACCCATGCAAAATACCCCTCAACAAAGTAATTCAAATTAAGTCCCAGCTGTGGAAGTCCTCTAGGTGTGCCACCTGTTCCATCCAACAACCTCGCCAGAGGGGCGACTTGCTGGGTCAGGCATTTGTCTCAGCCGGTGAACCGGGTTTCTGCTCTCCATATCAGAAAGATAGCTCTGGTGACTTCCGGTAAGGTAAGGGGGAGTGGTCATCCATGTAAGTAATGCATTTTGGTTCAGCTGACACGCACCTCTACTGCTGCAGTACATACATTACAGTCCTTCAGATGAGTGTAAGCACACTCACAGTACAACAATGCACTCAATAGGTTAAGTATCAATATTGCCACAGTAAATGCATTGCAGTTCCGTGGACAGGTACCATTACTATCATAGTAAATGCAATGCACTCACTCCATTGAAAAAGTACCAATACTGTTGCAGAAAATGCACTGTAGTTCTGAGGACAGGTACCATTACTATCACAGTAAATGCAATACACTCAATTGAACAAGTGTCAGTATTGTTGACATGTACCATTAATATCACAGTAAATGCAATGCATTCAATTGAATTAGTGGCAATATTGTTGCAGTAAATGTATTGCAGTTCTGCGGGCAGGTACCATTACTATCACAGTAAATACAATGCACTCTATTGAACAAGTGTCTGTACTACTAACACAGACCATTACTATCACAGTAAATGCAATGTGCCCAATTGAATAAGTGTAAGTACTGTTGAGAGATAGTATCTGTTCGAAGAACCACAATGCATTTACTGCAACAGTATTGGTACTAATTGTATCAAGTGCATTGCATTTACTGTGATAGCAATGGTAATCACAGTAAATGCAATGCACTTGATACAATAAGTACCAATACTGTTGCAGTAAATGCATTGCGGTTCTTCGAACAAATACCATTACTATCACAATAAATGCAATGTATTAGATTGTACAGGTGTCAGTACTGTTGACACGTACCAGTGCTATCACAGGACATGCAATTCATTAGATTGAATAAGTGCCATTTCTGTTGACACGTATCATTACTACTACAGTAAATGCAATGCACTTGATTGAATACGTTTTAGTATGGTTGACAGGTATCATTACTATCACAGTAAAAGCAATGCACTTGAATGAATAAATGTTAGTACTGTTGAAGCAAACCCTTACTATCACAATACATGTAATGCACTCGATTAAATAAGTGTCAATACTGTTGAGAGTTATCATTGCTATCACAACACATGTAATGCACTTGATTGAATAAGCATCAGTACTATTGACAGCTACCATTGCAATTACAGTAAATGCAATGCACTTGATTGAATAAGTGTCAGCACTGGTGACACGTATGCAGGAAAGTTCCAATTTTTTGGCATTGTCACTCCTACTTTTTGTCTGGTATTCAATACAATTTTGACTGGAAGTGAACTGGGTTCCTGCTATTCAAGACCCCAGTACAAGATCTATTTCCCAAAACTGTACTATTGTTGCCCCAGTTGGCAATACCTTTGGCACCCCTGTAAGTCCCTAGTAAATGGTAACCCAGGTACCTAGAGAATGGGTACCAAAGAGGGCACCGAAGGGCTGCAGCATATATTACTCCATCCTAAGGCACCCTAA
Organism: Lissotriton helveticus; assembly: GCF_964261635.1. NCBI lineage: Eukaryota > Metazoa > Chordata > Amphibia > Caudata > Salamandridae > Lissotriton > Lissotriton helveticus. The sequence goes on along the minus strand of NC_136070.1, from coordinate 393,995,142 downwards.
CCTAACTCATGCAGACCGCCACTGCAGGCTGTGTGACTTGGTGCAGACAAAAGTGAAAACATGACCTGGCATACAGCCCTGTGTTAGTCAAGGGGGGGATCCCTGGAGTCGAATAGTCTACTTCTCACACAGACCTTTCTTGTAATACAAGGAGAGGTCACAGTATATCATAGGTATTCAGACAAGCATAAGGATGGATTTCCACAAAGAAATAGTCTTGCTAAACAATCTAGATTTATTCGAATTGCATACAAATAGACAATAAAAACAAGATAAAATTCATCCAAAATAATTAAAAACCAAGATAACATATCCCGGTGGGTTAAGAATAATTATTAAACAATGTTACATCACCACAATATTATGATACACAATAAATGGAAAAGCAATCAAGATACACAATAAATGGAAAAGCAATCAAGATATATTCACAGTAAACAACAAACAAAGCAATGGCCATAGGATCTTGTCAAATATAGTGGCAGAAATATTAAGTGGGCCACTTAGATATGAGGGGTTTATTGTAAATTTGCTTTGTTTGTTGTTTACTGTGAATATATCTTGATTGCTTTTCCATTTATTGTGTATCTTGATTGCTTTTCCATTTATTGTGTATCATAATATTGTGGTGATGTAACATTGTTTAATAATTATTCTTAACCCACCGGGATATGTTATCTTGGTTTTTAATTATTTTGGATGAATTTTATCTTGTTTTTATTGTCTATTTGTATGCAATTCGAATAAATCTAGATTGTTTAGCAAGACTATTTCTTTGTGGAAATCCATCCTTATGCTTGTCTGAATACCTATGATATACTGTGACCTCTCCTTGTATTACAAGAAAGGTCTGTGTGAGAAGTAGACTATTCGACTCCAGGGATCCCCCCCTTGACTAACTGTCTTCTTACCCTGTTCCCTGGTGAAAGTGGGGTACCCTCTCTTTTTTGAAATACAGCCCTGTGTGCCATGCCTGCAGACCCTGCATACAGTATATATAAGTCACCCCTACAGCAGGCCTTACGGCTCTAATGGCAGAGTGCACTATATTGCATGTGTGGATATATCTGCATGAGCAGATATGCCCCTGGGCTGGCAAGTTATATCATTGCCAGTACAAATGACCAAGGAAGCCATTTTAAGTACATGTGCTGGACACTGGTGAAAACAAGTTCTCCAGCTGCAGGATGGTTTCACTAAAACCAAAGATGTTTGGTATCAAACATCTTGTATAAACTCACACTGATTCCAGTGATGGATTTATTAATATTTGCACCCAGAGGGCACCTTATCTACCAACTAATAGTGTGCTGGCTGACTGGTCCTAAACAGCCTGCCAGCACGGACGAGTTTCTGACCCCCAGGGGTGAGGACCATGGGTCTCAGGAGGTCAGGAAAAACCTTCTCTGGCAGAGGGTGTTTGCACCCCCTTCCAGCAGAATGACCTGTAAATTTGAATTCCAAGGCAGGGGACTCCAAAGAGGCAGCAGCCTTTGGTATGCGCATCTGGGTTCCCTCAGGGAGATGCCACCCTCCCTGGCTAGGACCCATTTGGCACTTGGATAGGCATGAAAATTAGTAGTCAATCAATCAATCAATCAATCATAGCATTTGTATAGCGCGCTACTCACCCGGGGGGTCTCAAGGCGCTTAGGGGAAGGGGTCCGCTACTGCTCGAACAGCCAGGTCTTGAGTTGTTTCCTGAAGGCGAGATGGTCCTGGGTCAGTCGAAGGTGAGTGGGGAGGGAGTTCCATGTCTTGGCCGCCAGGTAGGAGAAGGATCTGCCTCCGGCGGTGGCTCTTCGGATGCGTGGTACGGCGGCGAGGGCGAGGCTAGTGGATCGTAGCTGGCGGGTGGGCGTGTAGAAGGTCAGTTGGTCGTTGAGGTACTTGGGGCCCAGGTCGTGGAGAGACTTGTGTGCGTGGGTGAGGAGCCTGAACGTGATCCTCTTGTTGATGGGGAGCCAGTGCAGGTCCCTCAGGTGGCCGGAGATGTGGCTTCGCCGGGGGATGTCCAGGATGAGTCGGGCGGAGGCGTTCTGGATGCGTTGGAGTCTCCTCTGTAGCTTGGCTGTGGTTCCGGCGTAGAGGGTGTTTCCGTAGTCCAGTCGGCTGGTGACGAGTGCCTGGGTGACGGTCTTCCTGGTTTCGGTCGGGATCCATCTGAAGATCTTGCGGAGCATGCGCAGGGTGTTGAAGCACGAGGATGAGACGGCGTTGACTTGTCTGGTCATCGATAGGGAGGAGTCCAGGATGAAGCCCAGGTTGCGTGCGTGGTCCGTTGGTTTGGGAGCGGTGCCCAGGGCCGGGGGCCACCAGGAGTCGTCCCAGGTGGAGGGTGCTGATCCCAGGATGAGGACTTCCGTCTTGTCCAAGTTCAGTTTGAGGCGGCTGCTCCTCATCCAGTCGGCGACGTTTTTCATCCCTTCGTGTAGGTTGGCCTTGGCGGTGGTGGGGTCGTTGGTGAGGGAGAGGATCAGCTGGGTGTCGTCGGCGTAGGAGATGATGTTGAGGTTGTGTTGGCGTGCGATGGCTGCGAGGGGGCTCATGTAGACGTTGAAGAGGGTTGGACTGAGTGAAGATCCTTGAGGAACGCCGCAGATGACTTCGGTGGCCTCGGATCTGAACGGGGGGAGGCGGACCCTCTGGGTTCTTCCGTTGAGGAACGATATGATCCATTCCAGTGCTTTCTCTCGGATTCCGATGTTGCTGAGGCGCTTCACTAGGGTGCGGTGGCAGACAGTGTCGAACGCCGCAGAGAGGTCCAGGAGGATGAGGGCCGCTGTTTCCCCGTTGTCGATCTGGGTTCTGATGTCGTCGGTGGCTGCGATTAGGGCGGTCTCGGTGCTGTGGTTGGCCCGGAACCCGGATTGTGAGGGGTCGAGGGAGCCATTCGTCTCGAGGAAGGCGGCCAGCTGGCTGTTGACGGTCTTCTCGATGACTTTGGCCGGAAAGGGAAGGAGCGAGATGGGGCGGTAGTTCTTGAGGTCCGTGGGGTCCGCTGTTGGTTTCTTCAGGAGGGCGGTGAGCTCGGCGTGCTTCCAGCTCTCCGGGAAGGTGGCGGTGTTGAAGGAGGAGTTGATGACATCCCGGAGATGGGGTGCGATGATGGCGTCGGCTTTGTTGAAGACGTGGTGTGGGCAGGGGTCGGTTGGTGATCCGGAGTGGATGGAGTTCATCGTGCGGGTGGTGTCTTCGGTGTTGATCGGGGTCCAGTTGCAGAGGGTGGTGGTGGTGGGCGTTGGTTCGGCGGTAGGGTGCGTGGTCTGTTCGTCGAAGCTGTTGTGTATGTCGGCGATCTTGCAGTGGAAGAACGTGGCGAGTGAGTTGCAGAGGTCTTGCGAGGGAGTAATGTCGTTGTTTCCGGCGCTGGGGTTGGAGAATTCTTTGACGATGCTGAAAAGTTCCTTGCTGTCATGGGCGTTGTTGTCCAGTCGTTATTTGAGTGCCGATTTCTTGGTGGCGCGGATCAGCTGGTGGTGTTTGCGGGTGGCGTGCTTGAGGGCGGTCCTGTTGTCTGTGGTCTGGTTGAGCCGCCAGGTTTTCTCGAGGGTGCGGCAGTTCCTCTTGGATTCCATGAGTTCGTTGGTGAACCATGGGGTTTTCTTGCTGCCGGGTCTGCTCGGAGGGTTCTCTAGTGGTGCGAGGTTGTCGGCGCAGGCGGTCAGCCACTTGGTGAGGTTGCTGGCTGCTTCGTTTGGGTCCTTTGTGTTGGTGGGTGTGTTCTGGCTGAGGGAGGCGGTGAGCTGCTCGGTGGTGATCTTGCTCCAGCTCCGCCGGGGAATCTGTTGCGGGTGGTGGTGGGTCGCGGTCTTCTTTCTGAAGCTGAAGTGGACGCAGCTGTGGTCGGTCCAGTGGAGTCCGGTGGAGTGGCTGAAGGAGATGTGCTTGCTGGATGAGAAGACGGGGTCAAGCGTGTGGCCGGCGTAGTGGGTGGGAGTGTTCACCAGTTGCTTGAGTCCGAGGTTGGCGAGGTTGTCCAGCAGGGTGGTGGAGTTTCTGTTGTTGTTGTTTTCCAGGTGGAAGTTGAGGTCCCCTAGGAGGATGTAGTCGGCGGAGGGCAGGGCGTGTGGGCTGATGAAGTCCGCGATGTCTTCGCTGAATTGTGTGCGTGGTCCTGGTGGTCTGTAGATGAGGGTGCCTCGGAGGGTGGTCTTGGGGTCGGTGTGTATCTGGAAGTGCAGGTGTTCGGCGGCGGTGAGGGTTTCGTCGGAGTTAGTCGAGATGCGGATGGTGTTCTTGTGTATGATGGCGATGCCTCCTCCCATCTGGTTGACGCGATCCCTCCGGGTGATCTTGTATCCACCCGGGATGGCTATTGCGATGTCGGGTGCTGAGGACGCGTTCATCCAGGTCTCGGTGAGGAAGGCGACGTCCGGTGCTGTTGCGTCGAGCAGGTCCCAGAGTTCTACGGCGTGCCTGTGGACGGAGCGGGTGTTCAGCAGGATGCACTTCAGGTGGTTGTTGCTGGTATTCGACTTGACGGGGGTGGTGTCGGTCCGGAGGCAGGTGAATTTGCAGGCTTGGCAGGCGAAGGGTCCATGGGTGCATCTCGGGGTGGCTCGGTAGCAGGCAGGGTTCTGGTCGGTGTTGAGTGCGTTGAGTGTTGCGGCGTCGTAGGTCCGTCGGGTCGTCTTGCTTCGGCGGGGGCCAGGGGTCCTGGCACTGGGCGCGGTCCAGGCGCGGACGGGCGCAGACGGGCTTACCTTTGGCGTGCCTTCGGCGCACAATCGACGCGCCCGCTGCGCGTGACCGCTGCGCGTACGTGCGGTCGCCATTTAAGGTTAAGTGGGGATGGAGGAGCAGCTGGGAGGCGGGAACGGGGAGGGCACAGAACACAAAGGGGGCGTGGCCTCGTGGCCGGCGGCGGGAAGCCGGGGGCGGGGCGGGAAAGGTACAGGGGGGGAAAAAGCGAGCAAAAAATACAGAAGGAAATGTACTATTTAAGCAAACAGAAGGCAATACAATCTCTCAGGCAAAAACATTATCAGTCAAAAAACCGGCAGAGCTGTGGGGGCAACGTACAGCGAGGCGGGCAGAGAGGGCGGCAGGCACACGGAGCAGCGAGTCTGCGAGCAGCAATGGGGGCACACACACACAGCTGGTGGCCGTGCGGCGCGGGGGTGTCCTGAGGACAGGTCACACTCACCTGCGCCGCGCGGTCGCCATTTAAGGGCAAGTGGGGAGGGAGGAGCAGCTGGGAGGCGGGAGCGGGGAGGGCACAGAACACAAAGGGGGCGTGGCCTCATGGCCGGCGGCGGGGAGCGGGGAGCGGGCGTGAAAGGTACAGGGGGGGAAAAAGCGAGCAAAAAATACAGAAGGAAAAGTACTATTTAAGCAAACAGAAGGCAATACAATCTCTCAGGCAAAAACAATATCAGTCAAAAAAACGGCGGAGCTGTGGGGGCAACGTACAGCGAGGCGGGCAGCTAGGGCGGCAGGCACACGGAGCAGCGAGTCTGTGAGCAGCAATGGGGGCACACACACACAGCTGGTGGCCGTGCGGCGCGGGGGTGTCCTGAGGACAGGTCAGGGAGGCTTGTTCACCCTCAGGCTAGTCCCACCCCTAAGGTGGGCTACCTGATGTGGACACGAAATTTCAGAGTCTGCCATTTTTGTGAATGCAGAATTAGGAACTTTGATACAGGGTTGTGCCCACTTCCCACAGGAAGTGGTCATATAGGGGGCGTATTGACCAAAGCTACCCTCAACTCCCCTAACACCTCTTTATTTATTATTTAGGTGAGCCCATGGCACTAGGAAATTGGATTCCTGCCGACCTAAGAAGAAGAAGGATACCATAGAGCTACGAGAAGCAAGGACTGTGGAGAAGCCACTGACTTGGCACCAACCCTTCTGGCACTTGAGCTAAAGGAGTCTCGTCCTGCAGCTGCTGTGCTTCCAAACGCTTGGGAGGATGGCTTGCCTAAAACAAAGATCCAGGAACTGCCGTGGAGTGGGGGGCTGCTTCCCTGCAAACCTGCAGGCACTCCAAAGAACTGTGTGGACCCCGGACTGGCGCAAACGTTACACCGGAAAGCACCACTGCACCCCTGCCCTCTAGCCCGAGTTGAAGTGGGCCAATGGTGCCAGCATGGTCCTCAGACCCTCCAGACTCGTATACCACCTTTGGTTCTCCCGGACTTCCTGATGTCACCTGCAGCCTCTCTGTGCAGGCCCCCCTCAACCGCAAGTGTCTCGGGTGACAAAAGTCAGATGCCTGAGCACCCGGCCGAACCGAGGAGAAGAGGACCAAAGGTGTCTCCACATCCTCGAGCATCATGAGACCTGAGCCTCCCTGTGGGTTCATTTAGACTGGCAGCCCAGTCCAAGCCTGCAGCCTCTTTCTGACCGGACCGATTCCCATTGACTTCAATGGTCCACCCAATGCTGTATTGCACCTCTGCACCCGGCCACCCCAGTGCTGCCCGAGGTAACCTGTTGGTACTACCTTGGACATTGTCCCATACTCACCTAAAGTCCAGGAGACTGGCCTCATAATTCACTGTAAAGAACTCGCATACAGTATTTGTGTTCCTCCATATGATAACATTGCAACCTCTGAAAATTGAAAAGTGTCTGCTTTTAAAAACTGCTAATATTTCAATCTCGAAATGTACTTACATTATCGCATTGATTCTGGTGCCTAAATATATATAAAGATACATGTTATTTTTATAAATTGGTCTGGATTTCCTTATTGAGTCCTGTCTTTCAAGCCTTTTGAGCAGAATTCTGCTCATAACCTTTACCGAGGCATCCAGCAAAGAAATAGGACGGTAGTTGGAACCCTCAGATTTGCTGCCTTTTTTAAATAAGGGGATAATAACTGATTGGCCCCAGGAGGGGGGGATGTTACCTTCTGCCACACAGTTAAACGTCCTTACCAAGATAGGAGCCCACAAATTCGGTTCAGCTTTTAATAAATCGATGGGGACCCCATCGGGGCCCGGGGCTTTCCCCCCCTTACTTTTGGAGAGCCCATCATGACCCTCCTCCAGGGTTATTCCCAGGGGCAACAGATTCGAATATTTTAACTAAAGTGCAATATGGCGTTAGGAAAGGCATGGGCACTCTAGAGCAATGCATAAATCTGGACCTCATTTTTAACAAATATACCGTAGTTAAAAAGGGCAATCTTTTTTTATGTTTTGCTGACTTAAGCAGCGCGTTCGATTTAGTTGATCATGCCATTCTTTGGGAGGTTTTGTTAGAGTCGGGGGCACCGAAGGAAATTGTTCACTTTCTGGCCAGACTCTATGAGAAACTCTCCTGTAAGGTTCGCTATGGTACCCTAGGCGAACGTACACCGTTCCTCAAAATGTCTAGGGGAATTCGCCAAGGATGCGTATCGGCCCCTCTTTTATTTTCTCTTTTTATTAATTGTATCGATCGCAACTTGGCTCATATTCCAGCAGATGCTCCCCTGATAGGAGGTAAACCTGTCCCAATTTTATTATATGCGGACGATGCCGTTCTTTTATCCCGTACTCAGCTTGGGCTACAGCGACTAATTGATAGCTTCTTGGTGTTTATTCAAAACAGGAGGCTCCGTGTGAATAACTCTAAGACCTATGTAATGTCGTGCGGGCAGGCTGTAAATAAACCGAAGCATAATTTTTATTTGGATAGCAATAAAATGACACATGTTAAATCTTTTTGTTATTTGGGAATTACATATACTAACGACGGGTCATGGTCACCCGAGTTTGATAACATCAGATTGAAGATGCTGCGTTCCACCAATGGCATATTCCGTTTTGCATCCAAGCTTGGATCGAGAAGTATCCCAGATATGATTAATATATATAATATCCGTTGTGTTTCCTCAGCATTGTATGGGGCGGGCGTGTGGGGACATATCGAGGGCCCTTCGCTCCAAAAAGACGAAAACAAGTTTTTAAAGAGACTGCTATGTGTCCCCCCTTCTGCCTCTGTACAATTAATCAATGATGAGGTTGGGATCGAGTATATCTCTGACTTAGCAGCCGTTCGGCCACTCTTATTGTGGCGTTCTATTTGGGCTAAGCCAGAGACTCGATTCACTCACGAAATTATCCTTGACTGTATAGGACTGGATTATTCATCACGAATACAGTGGTTGAAATACATTCATTTCTGGTATAAAACTTTATTTGAAATTGATGTTCTCTCAGACCCCGAACAGGCAGTAGCAATCCCCAAAAAGGAAATCAAACAAACATTTATTAACTTTAAAAAGAATGAGCGAGATAAGGTTTATGGTAAGTTAGCCACCGTGAGGTTCTATAAGGAACTGAACTTACCCCCGGGGCTTCAAACCTATCTTGCGAATGTGTCTCGTCCTTCCCATCAATTTGTGCTAACCCGCGTTAGATTGGGTATTGTACATCACCTTGTGGCATTTCCAAATTTGAAAACAAGATCAGAAACTCCTTGTCCGTGCGACAACACTTCACGCCAGAGCTGCTGTCATTTTTTACTTTTCTGTAAATTGTATCACTTTTTAAGGGTAAAGTACTTAAAACCCATCTTTTTAAAATATAATATCCGATCTACAAAGAGCGCTCTAGTATTACTATCTTCTCTAGAGAACGTGGATATTTGGTTTTTTGTTGCTAATTTTATCCTGAAATGTACAGCTGCCAGGAAGAGCATAGTGCTGTTATAACTCTATATATTCCTGTCTGTACATTATTTTTTCTATGTATGTCGTATTATGCCTATAGTATGCAAACGTTTGGTCGTTTTTACATTTATTTAATTATTTTTCCTTTCTATGTTTGCCCGAGCCACATTTGATTTTTAGTCCTAATGTACAGCTGCCAGGAAAAGCACCTGGTGCGATAAATATATATATTTTTTTTCCTGTCTGCACTACATGATCCTTTTTAGTATTTTTTAGCTATGTTTTGTATGTTTATATCTCTTTAATAATATATTGTTGTCCAGTGTATGCCAGTATAGGGTCCCTTATGAGTTACTCCTGTGTACATTTTGAGTAATCTTTAGAATTATTATATATGCAATGAACTGTTTTTAGTTGTTTTGCTTTTATGATTTGTATCTCTCAAATCGAATAAAAGCTTATGACTTGACTTGAGTCCTGTCTATCATTTACTGACTGTGTGTGCATTGCAGGTACCTAACACTCCTCTCTGATAAGCCTAAGGCTGCTCGACCACACTACACCCTCAGAGAGCACCTTGGGGATTGCTAGAGCAAGCCCCTGTCCACTTATAAGGGATACCTGGACTCTTTGCACAGTATACTTCTTTTTGGTATACAATATAAAGAGCCAGCTTCCTACAACGTACCATTGCTATTGCAGTAAATGCAATGCACTCGATGTAATAAGTTACAGTATTTTTACAGGTACCATTACTGGCACAGTAAATACAATGCACTCTATTGAATAAGTGAAAGTACTGTTGCAGTAAATGCATTGCAGTTCCCTGGCCAAGTACCATTACTATCAAATTAAATGCAATGCACTTAATTTAATGAATGTCAGTACTTTTAGCAGGTATAATTAATATCACAGTAAATACAATGCAGTCTATTGAATAAGTATCAATACTAATGCAGTAAGTGCATTGCTGTTCTGCGGACATGTACCAATACTATCATAATAAACGCAATGCACCCGATTGAATAAGTGTCAGTACAGTTGACACAGACCATTACTATCACAATACATGTAATGCACAGTTAATTGAATTTGTATACTTACTATAGCAGAAAATGCATTACAAGCCGGCAGGTAAGTACATGTGCAGTGAACAATACATTGCAGTTCTGTTGAGATAGAGAGGTATGGTGCAAGATTACAAACAAATGCCAGTACTTCCCCAGTAAATGTCTTACGATTCTGCAACTAAGTACTGCCATTGTGTTTGTTCCAGTAAAAGTCAATGCAATTCGGCTGATAAGTAGAAGTATTACTTCTAAATTTACGATATGGAACAATAAACTTTATTTCGGCCACTAGGATCATAAAAGTACGCATAGAAACATTTACAATACCAATGATATAAAACAAACAGTAGTGAAAGTATTATAAGATTTGTGATAGGGCCCTTCCCTTTGAAGTAGTATTTAAAAAGGTCATAATAATATTGCTATGAAAATCCAAGTTAAAATTTCTGAGTGCCAACTACAATGAAGTGGAAAGTCAACTTAATTATAAAGAAGATAGAAGCTTTCTACGTAATATCCAGATATCCCCAAGAAACTAAGCAACTAGGATAGCAAAAGATAAGCTGGTATCCGACCTCAAGATACGAAGAGCAGCAAGATGACTGTGCTGCCCTAATTGCCTACAAACAGGGGTTATCCAGTGCTTACGAGGTCTTACTTGGAGCAAACAAAAAGAACATGGGATACATTTTCGCGGAGCAGCAGGGGCAGGAGTCTAGAGCCCCTTCAATCCAGCACTTTGTAAAAGCCCTCAGCGGGAGAGTCCCTACTCTAAATTGAAAATACAGCTTTCTGTCGCTTGGGACAGCCAATTGATCCCCACATACCTCATATCCTGTCTGGTCCTTAATGTCCAGAAACTCTCTTGATGTTCTATGGAGATTTATTCCGCATTAGGCTTTGGCCTCTATTGTAGTCCAGTAAAGCTTTTTCTGGGATAATTTAGATGGAAAAGTAGTAATGACTGGGTTCTCCCAAACCTCAGGAGAACCCCAATATCATGTAATGGCTCCTTGATATGCAAAAGCCAAGGAATTTTAAGAGAATGGGTGGCGGAGATGACATCCTGTACGGCCGAGGTATAATGTACAGGTTCTGGCGTGGACCAGTCGTCTTCAGTATATAAAGGGCTGAAGTCTAGCCTTGTCATGTATATTTCGGACACCCAAATCCCAAAAAAGTGGTACTAGAGGAGTACCGGCGGGGAGAGATGCCACTTTGCAATCATTTATTTATTTATTTATGCATTTTTATAAAGCGCATAAGTATTTTCAGTACTGGTTAATGTATCTATGTGTGCATGTCGCCATAGATCAGCCCCATAAATGATAGAGACCAAGATCCTTGACTCATATAACTGGAGAGCAGGCCTCATGGTCTTCATAAAAGAGGCATTGTACTCTTTATGAACTCCCCCCGATAAGTGTTTGAGCTTTAAAACATATTTTGTTATGTGGGGCTTCCAGGACATATTATTACTAAAGATGAGACCCAAGTATGTAAGGCTGTGTACAATTTCAAAAATTTCCCACCCCCGAATTCTATTCCCTTTTTAAAAACAATTTGGGGGGTTAAAGGTCATAGGCTTAGTTATAGTCATATTGATATTAATTAGATGTACCAATTTGGATCACCGGTAGGGCATAATAAACGCCAGTCTAATCCCAGTGGATGAGAGAGGTACTGATGCTTTCTCAGTAACTGCACTGCTGTCGCTCTCTAGAGTCGCTAGTACTGGCCCTATAAAATATAAAAGAAAATTAGGTAGGGATTGTTAAGGGTACCGGGTTGTACAGTCCCGTTGACATCAGTGTAGGTCTGGGCGGGGGTCAGACAGTGGCCCGGAAGGGATCGGCGGTCCCACACTCTCATCTGTCACCCTGCCACAGGGAAGAGATGCGCCTGTCACTCAGCAGGTCTAATGGTGCCTCTTCCCAGCTGCACTGTCCGCCAGCCCCTCCTTCCCCAGGCCTATGTGTGTGCCCGTGTGTCTGCCCAGCCCCCTGCCCGCCTCCCCTGGGTCAGCGGCGGACAATGGAGCGTGGAGCCGGGGGCAGGCACAGTCTGCCCCCGGCCCCCACAGACACATGATAAACGAGCCGCCGGGCCGCGCCTGACAATATGCAGACAAGTGATAAGGTTTGCAGATTTATTCAGCCAGGCCAGGCGCAGGGGAGTGCGTGGTGGGAATACAAGCCATTAGGGGAGGGAGGGGTTAGATGCGAGGACCTCTCATTAACCCTTTCTCAGTCTGCTGTGGTGTAGTTCTTGTACACCCAACAATACTGTGCAAGGCCCGTAGGTCAGGAGAGAAGGTCGGTGTTGTATTCTTTTGGAACACGGCAGCAGAATATTCGAGAAGCAGTTAGGAGGGGAAATGTGAAACTGTGTCGTTCCACAGAACAAAATCTTTCAGTTTTATTTGTGCGGTTTTGCCATCAATCATTACGCGCACAAAAAAGCGAGCAAGCAATGTTTTATCATATAGTCACCGTGTCGTAAAATACGGCCAGCCTATATTGCTTTCGGATCAAGGACCTACCACAAAATTACGCTCTCTCTGCAAAATACAACTACCAGCACTGTATGTGCCACGACCCAGCGCTGACCACTGAGCAGGCGACATAACAGGTATACAGAGACCATGGCAGGAGTGAGCATGTCCCTGGGTACCAGTTGCAGCTTTGCCCTGCGTGGAGGCTCAGGTTGCACCCCCCTGCTGTGGGTTTTTATTTCTAGAGTACATTGGACATTTTACTAGTCTGCTCTCAAAACACAGTCTGGCTGTTTTATAGGGAAATTAGGGAATTTCCCAAAAGGCCAGTGAATGAGTCCTGAGAGGATGCTAAAGCTGTGGCAATGTCAATCACGCGTGTCAGACTTTTACCACAGTCTGTCTCAAGCTATTTTGACTTCTTAGGAGGGGTATATTATTTTTGTACATCCACCATTTTTTTCATACCTATCTAGCTCTTATCGTTTTCAACCGTTTCTTAAATGTTCCCCTCAGTTAGGCAACGCCATAGACGACCTCTTAGTCGCCTGTGCGTAAAAAGGCCCCCAACCGTCATATCGACATTTCAGAGGCATGGGCCTGTTGGGACATATCACAATTTCCAGTTGGGTCAGTCTGCCCCCGCCCCCTTCGAAGACGGAAAGGGGATTCATTGATATACATGGAATTGGCTCCTTGTCAAGGTTCAGTCCGCCTGACCTGCAACAAATGTTTTTAATTGCTGAAGAAAATGGATTCACCCCCATGGTGTATTTCCCCCAAAAGCTGAGATGAAAGACAAAGCTTTTGTCATGTGATGCCATGGTAACAAAGGCTATTTTCATAAGGAGAGAGGTTTGTTGGGGGGCGGCCGGTATTTTAATTACTGTGTGGAAACTGAACATTAAAAATTGAATGTTTATTTTTTTTAAAGGATGCGTTTCAGGTTACAGCGGCATTTCATGATCTAATACCAATCACTAAGCACACAATCAGTATGCTCCCACACAGGTGTACTAGTGAAACAGGTTTTCCCGCCAAATACATTTCCCTACCACAGAGTCTTATTTTAGAGCTGCGAAAAAAAATCCCTTAGGTATTCCCCTGTTTAGTCCAAACACCATGTAACTCACAAGATTTAGATCATTTGCTAACATGTAATCTAGAATCTGCTGCAGGTTACAGCTGCCTTATCACTTCGAATAGAGATACCCCTATGTATTTGCTACTTTTAAAGGTTAGACGTTTTGCAATGTAAATTCGCCAATTTCAATACGTAAGTGTTGAGAAATTATAATGAATATTTCTCCAATCATCAATAGAGAAACTTGAAAAATACACGTTACTGATATATCAAGCTGCTCACAGGCTTCCTCTCTCAACAGAGAATCCTACATTTATCAATTATAGCATGGGCCATATGTCATTTTTTTGGCACATGTTCCGTCTCAATGAACCTCTTATTTATTGTAAAAATGACAAATAATTTTTAATTAGTAAACTGGGGGCACTTGCCTCACAGAGAGGATCCCCTCTGGGCACCTTTGCTATATCAGTAAGCTGTATATTTTATTTTACATAATTTCTTCTCTTTTAAAACACCTTAACTCTCTAGCTTCGTGATATCCTAGATATGCCATGCAGCATCCATCTTTCCCAATAATATTATATTAATATTGACTTTTTATAGCACACAATATATATAAGCTCAATTTTCGATTGGCGCCTAAATAATAAATGCTATTATTGCCCTACTCGCTGTTTCTTATCTTTAGGGAAGAGAAAAAGGTGCTGCTATTCTTTCTTCGATTCAACCTTCTGGTTATAAGCAGGCACTCAACCAACTGATATACCTCGCTTGCCACCACCATCACTGTCCTTGCCAGGCTTGACAGCAGAGTTTGCACGACCTTGTCTACATTTTTCAAATATATATATAGTTGGACTAGGCCTCGCCCAAGGTAGTAATCGATCTCCGTTTGATATATGGTTCTGCTTCCTATGGAGTTCTGAAATGCATTGATAACTATTTTACATCTCAAAAGTACATTGAATCACCACACTTTAAAATATGTATCTTGCAGATGCACTCTACTTAGAGCAACCGTTTCTTTGTTGTGTTTTGCACTGCAGCAGACTTATTTGAAGTATTTTAGTTGGGACTCAAAATGCATGCCTGACCTATTGCCTTTGCCAGTGCTTATTTTAAAGTACCAAGATGTTCGCTCCCATTCATGGATGCATTAAGCTACTGTCCAAAGAAAACATTAAAAGCAACAAGATCATCTTTAAGCATTTTTGTGAAGGCAAAGAGGAGTGAGTCTTGAATGTTCTGTGAATGAATGAAAATGTTTTGTTCAGTTAATAAAAACTTACAATATAAAACATTTATACACATTTCATACATATTTCCATTATTAAACAATTAAAAAACAAACACACATTCAAAATAAGGATTAGCCCCACAGTAAGAACAGGCAATTCTTGTGAATAAAATCTGTAAAAAACCTACACGTAAAGTACATTTACTGATGACACAATCTGCCTACTATTTCCTCTACCTACGGTAACCCGTTTATTCTTTTCGTTAGTAACTTGCTACACACTATGACTAAATCTAACCATTCATAATGTGTAGCATAAAGAGTCATAGTCTGTTTATTGTTAACACCTGGGTTTACCGAGTAAACCTACCACGAGCAAGCTTTAAGGTACAAAGGGGCATATTATCAAGAACAGGCGATAAAATTATCGACGCTTTATCGGCAGGAAACTGCCGCTAAAGCGGCGATAATGGGCTTGATAAAAGGCCCTTGTGAATTCCCATAGCAGCCCAGGTTAACACCAGATCCTGGGCTGCTATGGGAATTCACAAGGGCCTTTTATCAAGCTCATTATCGCTGCTTTAGCGGCAGTTTCCTGCCGATAAAGCGGTGATAATTGTATCGCCTGTTCTTGATAATATGCCCCAAAGTGCCTATTTAAAAAAAATCCTCACATGGCTTGCCAATGCGAAGCCCTAATTATGTCACGGTGTTCCAATTACTCGTGTATTAAAAACTTCGCTTTATGTGGAAACCCGAGGATGCTGGGGAATACTTCTTGCGGTGGGACTGCAATTGATGGAGCTGGTCTAGTGCACATAATGCCTATGAGGTGTAAAAAGCATGATGAATGAAAAAGTTACCTACTGAACCTTCAGATGGCTAACCGCCCGAAATCACGTCAAGCACCCCCAAATTACTGCCAAAAGGAGGTGCTGTTCCTGAAGCGTCTCTCAGTTCATTCTCCAGATACCCCGCCTCTATTACATCTGAGCAGTGAAGAATTCTCTAATTTTTTCACCGACAAGGCCATCACTTTGGATACAGAGCTCAAATCTGAAGCGGACAACCTGCACATCCAACCACTCAGTCTGTACAATAACAATCAGACAAATGACCTTGAGGAAACTAAAAACAATGCGCATTGGGATACCTTCAAGTTATATGATCAGAATACCATCGCCAAAACACTAGCGGACATCAAACCAAATAACCACTACAATGATCCACTCCCCACCAAATGTTTACAAAACATCAACCACATCATCATCCCAATATGGACAAAAATAATAAATGCCTCGCGATCGCAAGGGGTCCTTCCAGAATGTTTAAAGGCAGACCAAGTTACACCGATCATCAAGAAACCAACAGCGGACCCAGCAGATCCTAATAACTTTCGCCCAGTTACCAATATTCCATTACTGGCCAAACTAATCGAGAAATGTGTACAAAATTAACTAAGCCATCACATCACAAACTTCAGGCTATTGGACAACTGCCAATCGGGATTCAGAACAGGACACAGTACGGAAACAGCGATCCTACATATCGTTGATGACGCATTACAGGCCCTAGATCTTAATAGAACATGCCTACTAGTCCTTCTCGACCTATCATCTGCTTTTGACACGGTAAATCATGAAAAACTACTGGACAGACTACACAAGAGGATGGGAATGTCGGGACTTGTACTGAAATGGTTTGAATCCTTCCTTCAGAACAGATCGCAAAGATTCTTGGTCAACCAGTCATTATCCCTCTCTTGTCCAAACTCGATCGGGGTCCCTCAAGGATCTACACTATCTCCTTCACTCTTTAACCTATACGTTGAACCTTTGACAGAAATCCTCCGAGACGCAAACATATCCTACCACATGTACGCGGACGACGCGCAGATTTACATCAAAGTAGCATCTCTAGAGGACATCAAGTTAATCAATGAGGCTTTAAAAAAGACAATTTATTGGTTAACCAGTAATCACCTGAAGCTGAATGCACAAAAAACTGAATTCCTATTAATTTCACCGCCAAAGAACAATACAGAGGTGATAGAATGGACCAAAATGATCACAGCACTAAACTGCACCCCTACGCTAGTGGACTCAGCCAAATCATTAGGAGTCACATTGGATAAGAATCTAGACATGAAAGCACACATCAAATTAATGGCAAAAAATGCACGCTTTCATCTGAACTACTTAAGGAAAGTGAAACCTTTCATCTCGCCGGCAGATCTCAAACTGGCAATACAATCTTTAGTTATCTCAAGGATTGAATACGGATGTACAACCTTAGCAGGTCTACCAAAAATTTCCACCGCACCACTAAAAGCATGCCTCAATGCAGCTGCAAGGCTCATTACCGGTTCGAGGAAATTCGACCATATTTCACCACACCTAAAAGCGTTAAACTGGCTACCATATGAAGCCAGAATCCAATTTAAAATGGCATGTATCACCCACAAGGCACTCCATTACAAAACACCGAGTTACCTGGCCCAGAAGATTGAGATCTCGGGAGGTTGCAGACCTGCCAGAAGTGCCAAGGAGCTGCTGCTGAGGCCACCCATCTTCAGGAAGAAGAAAACATACGACAGAGCGTTCTCTGGTGCAGCCCCCAGAGTCTGGAACTCACTCCCTCCGACTATCAGGAAAATTACTAACATATCTTCATTCAAAAAGGAAGCTAAGATCTTCCTAATGAGTAAGTTCCTTACATAGTCAAGTACGGACTTCACCGCCACCGCATCTGAAAGGTGCCAAAACGGATCATCGAATGGAAACAAGAAACAATGTCCAGTAAGCGGAAACAACCTAAAGGCGCTACACTCGCTTAGAACTAGAAGAAGACTGCACAAACAAAGCCAAGTCAGAACGGTTTATACAGGAATTCAATATAGTAGGATATTGAATAACATTTATAACATTTATGACAACATGGGGGATAGACGCAGGTTGAAAATTTAGCACTGTGTAATCCCGGTGTTAGTACTAACCTAATTTTTTAACAAACTAGTGTACATAGTCAGAATATATCTCTTGTTAATACTAGCCTAATTGTAACAAACCAGTGTACATAGTCAAAATATATATCGTGTTTGACATATGCCGAAACTACCTCTTATTAATGTGATACGCTTACTATTTAGAGTTATAATTACCTACCTCAGTCCTTTATGGTAATGCTATGTGAATTGTAGCAGTATGTTACTCCTACTATGTGGATCTATAACTACCTACCTCATTCCCTATTTGGTAATGCTATGTGAATTGTATTTCCAATCTACCTCATGTATATGTATCTGTGAAGCGCTCTGATACCCAAGGGTCACGTTCGCGCTATATAAAACTTTCTAAATAAAAAAAATAAATAAAAAAATAATAAAATACCTCTTCTGAGCTGTGCAAGGATATTTCGTGTTCGAAGCAAAATAGTATTTGCCTCCTGGAGTGCTCCCAACAAACTGCTAAAAAATAAACAAAATCAATAAAGAAGTAACTTACATGCAAATGTATGTGTAAGGCTCCTGGTGTTCTGAGTCCTGATGCAACACATAGGAAGTGAAGGTAGCATATCCGCTCTTATACAATGGAATGCACAAACCGTGTCTGCCTACTCTGTGTCCCTTCAGCTCCCATCATAACCTACACTTACATGCCCCATACATGACTCTTTTTATGCTGATGTCTTTTGTTTTCCTTTATTGTCAGTAAGTGCCTCGTAGAAGAAACTATTAAATACTGACTTGACTTCTGGTAGATTTACACTGCATTGAACTGTATTATACTGGCTTATATAGAGTGCTTTCTTGCTTCCCCTTTGCGAGGCCCAAGAGCTTACAGGGTGGATGAATGAGCCTACTCCTTTTGCTACTTTGCTATATACCATAAACTATGTTTCCTCTCATATATTTAAAGAAATCCTCTTCTCATACATTTCAAAAAAACTTAAGATTGTCACCAAGCCTAGACTGACAGTCACTCTTGAGCCACAGTGTTATAGATGGATTACATATTAATTTGTATATCCTTTCATAGTATTATTTTACAAAGTGAACTTTTCAGGCGAGTGGTGTACATGAGCCGAGTCTATATTGATTATCTGTGCCCTTAAGGAGCTGATTGGATGTGCGCCTGCAGGGGAGTGTCAATAGTACAGACGTAGCTGATTGGATGTGCGCCTGCAGGAGAGTGTCAATAGTGTAGACGTAGCTGATTGGATGTGCGCCTGCAGGGGAGTGTCAATAAGGTAGAAGTAGCTAATTGGATGTAAGTAAGTAATATTTTATTGTACAGTTAATAAAAACCATTACAAAAAAACCAGCAGCGATAAAAACAATTAAAAATGGAAGATATCTGTAGCAGCCTAAGTATGTATGTATGTATTGCGACTTATATAGCTCACGTATCACCCGAAGGCATCAAGGCGCTTGCCTTGGGAACCCGTCCTGACTTTTCCCTGTGAGATAACCCCTACTGGGCACCCCCAGGGTGAAAGCCAGGCATCCCGCAGCGGGTGGGCTGCTGTAGTGGAGATTAAGCAACTATTGCCCAGAGTTGCAGCGTGGGACCCCATGATTAGAATAGGCACCGAGGCGAGAATTATCAAGTCCGTGGACATTTTGGGCTCAGGACCCTGCCGCGTTGGGAATTGAACCCTGGTCCTGGGCCAGACCTCTGCATCAGGGTCTGCCGCTCTAATCAGTGAGCCACACTCCCCCACTAAGTGTTAGTTCTTGTGAGAAATGAAAAACACCAATAAAAGGAAGATAGCTTAGCTTAAACAGTACTGAGAATTAAAGTTTAAAAGAAGGGAAGGAAAGTTTTTTTGGGGTGAATGATTGTCCGTCACTAAGGCATTGCTGCAGTTCCTCTGGGGCGATTTCTTGTGGTTAACCTAGCCTCTTTTCCATATCGTAGAGCGTTGCGGACCTCATTCCATTTGCGAAGGGATACTGTTCTTTGTCCCCATATGCTCGTGCCTTTTGGCAGCTCTGTCCTTGTTTATGCCAGTTAGTCAACTGTGCCTCTATGTGGATCGAGTGTTTTATGCTCCAAGGGTGTGGAAGATACGGTTTCTTTGTCCATTTGTTCTTACTTTATATTGATTCCGGCTTCTACGGCTTTGATATATTTTATCAGTCGAGAGGCCATTTGGACTTCATCGCCTGAAAAGCAAGCCAGGACTGCTTGCCTCCAGGACCTGATCCCTTTTTTGTTGAACAGTTGTCTCAGCAGGTTCCTGCGCTCTGTCTGCAGGGCCTTGCAGATTGTAATGAGATGTATGATGTTTTCCTCGTCGTTCCCGCACAGGCGCCATTTTGATGGTTTTGGAGGTCGCAGCCAAGGGGCCATGTGGTCTGCGGAGGGCAGTACTCCTAGCCGGTGTTTTAGGAATACCTCTTTTGTTTTTTTGGTGAAGCTGGTCAAAAGATACGGTTGTGGTGCAAGCTTTTTGTAAGTGTGTACAGTTAGCCAGCCGTGTGCTCGCTCCGTCAGTGAGGCTTTATCCTGTAAGAGAGATTCTTTTCTGATGACATTGTTTACTGTTTTTTTAAAGCCTGCCAAGGTCCCTTGAAGATCCCACAGTTGTAGCGCCCCCAATTGCTTTATCGAGTCCTCCAGAAAAAGCCTTGCTGGGCTATTGTCTTTGCTTTGAAGTTCTTTCCAGAGTAGTGCATTCAGGGTATTTGCCTCTCCCCTACTGATTTCGTACCAGCTTTTGAGGTAAGCTCCCTTGCCCGACAGCTCTTCTTTTACCAACCCGAATTCAAGTCGAATTTGCGCCGGTGAGGTGTATCGCGGAAGTCCAAGAATCATGCGCATCGCTCTTGTTATTGTTCCGTTTACTGTTTCTGCGTCCCGGCCTCTCATTGCTTCACTTCCATAGGTGATGGATGGGATCAGTTTGGCTTGGATCAGCTTTATTAGTGGGGAGAGGTTTGGCCCAACAATTTTGTTTTTCAACTTTCTTAAAGATACAGCTGTCATTAGGCCTCTCTTTTTTAATTCCTCTCGTTGTGGTGTGAAGCTTCCCCTGTTGTCTATGATTACTCCTAGATAGCGATATTTGTTTGTGACTTCCAATTTCTTTTCGTCCATAAACCAACTGTGTGTTGATTTCTTTTTGCAATGGTTAAGGCACATGACTTTTGTTTTGTCATAGTTGATGCTAAGTTTGTTTAGTTTGGAGTATTGCGTGGTGATGTCGAGGAGCCGCTGTAGGCCTATCGGGGTCCGGCTAATTAGCACTAGGTCGTCCGCATAAAATAGGTTGGACAGCTGGAAACCTCCTAGTTTAGGTGCGTGAGAGTTGTTTTCATTTAGTGTGGTTGATAATTCGGCCATAAAGAGATTGAATAGAGTTGGCGCTAACACGCATCCTTGCTTTACTCCTGTACTAGTTGGGATTTTCTTGGTTAGGAAGTCCCCTGCTCCTAATGTGACCTGAACCCAAGTATCACTGTGCAGAAGCTTTTGTTGGTTGAGCAGTGTTGAAGGAATTTGCATTCTCTTTAGTTTTTTCCACAGGAGATTTCTATTTATGTGGTCGAAGGCGGAGCTGTAGTCGATAAAGCACAGATATAAAGATTATTTTGCCTCTAGCTTTGTATCAATCAGAAGTGAAAGGGATAATATGTTGGTGGTCGTCCCCATGTTTCTCCTGAAGCCTGTTTGATTGAGTGGTATTGCTGAATTTTCATCCTCCCATGATGTTAGCTCTTGAAGTAGGAGGCCAGTATAGTATTTTGCCTCATTGTCGAGTAGGGCTATGATGCGATAGCTTCTTGGGTCATTTCGGTCTCCTTTTTTGAATATTGGAGAGATAATTGCTCCTCTCCATGAGTGTGGGATTATTGAAGCCTGCCATATATTTTCAAACATTGGTTTAAGGACAGCGGCCCAGTATTCCGGCTCTTGTTTGAATACGATTGGGGGTATGCCATTTGGGCCAGGTGCTCCCTCTCTTTTCCCTTTTGAGATCCTATTTCATATATGTTGGTTCGTGATTAATAATTCCTCGTCACCTGCTCTGGATTCTTGGGGCGAGGGCTTCTGTTCTTTACAGCTGGATTTAGTGATACAAGATTTTTTCCGCGGTTCCTGGGGGTCATTGAAGTGTGAACTGAGGTAAGTTGTCCAAGCCTCTTCCAAAAGGAGAAGTTCCTTCCTTCTCCCCCCTCCCTGCCTTGATTTTTGTATCCCCCGGGGAACCCCCTTCTTTTTTGTAGTCCAAGTCTCTTCCGTCACGTGGGATTCAATCCCCTGGCTTCGTTCACTAATCAGGCTGTTGATCTTTTGCCAGAACTGTGCGCTGTTATTTGTTTTCACGTTGTATAGGAGTTTTCCCCAAAAGGCCTCTTCTGCGTCTTTTTTTAGTTGCCATAATAGTTTCCTGTGGCTGCCTTTTAGCTGTATCAGTGCTTGGCGCGCGGTGGGATCTGTTTTTACTCTCCGCAAAGTGTTGTTAATCTGCGTCTTCAACCTTTTTAGCCGTGTATCATTTCTAAAGTTGTAGATGCTCTTGTGTATCGCGGCGTTGCCCTTTCCGTCTGGCTTTATGTTTCTAGTTTTTTTTCCGGCTGTGTCTCTCAGATTTTTTGTAAAAGCCTCCCAGCATGTAATTACGTTTGGGGATGCGGATTGTGCCTCTTCTAGCACTTGTTTCGCTTGTAATAGGAGGTTTTTTGGGTTTTTGGTTTTACACTTTATCCGTCTTTCATTTGTTGTGAAGTCCGTGCCTAGTTTGCTGACTCCTGGAGGACTTGGTATTGCTGGTGCATCTATTGTAGTTTCCTGGGGGAGGTGATCGCTGAGGTCCGTCGTGCGAATGTGGAAATCTCTTACCCTTTCGTACAGACTGCGAGAGAAGAATGTGAAGTCAATTGTGGAGCTTGCCGTTGTGCTGGGAAATGTTGCAGATTGGGGGCGATCTCCGGGAAATCTGCCATTAAGTGCCCTGAAGCCCAGCTCTTCAAATTTGACCAGCAGACTCCTGGCGGTTTTCGTACTTCTGCCTCCCGAAGTGCGATCTTGATGATTCTGCTCCCAGGCAAACGGATCCTCCTCATCGGTGCTTTCAGGAACCGAGATGCCGAGCATATTTAGGTTAAAGTCCCCTGTGATGATTATGCTGTTCGTGTTCTCCGATTTTATTAATTTTGCAACTTCTTCCTTCAGCTGTTGTGCTCCCTTGATTTTCTCCCTCGGATGCAAGTAGAGGTTTATTAAGATTATATATTCTTTTTTATTCTGTTCACGAAGTGACAGTCGCAAGTCTTGCATTGCATTTGGGGGGGTTAGCTTGTACGCCAGTGTTACTGTTTTAGCTATCAATTGTATTGCACTGTATGTTGCAAGACCTCCTTTCTTATGTCCAAATGGCGAGCTCTGCGTGGGCGGAACGCAGTTCAGATTGAATCCCGACAGTGCCGGAGGGGAATCTGACCAGGTTTCTTGCAGTGAAATGATGGCGAATCTTTGCAGGTAGATATTTAGTTCTGCTTCCGAGAACTTGTCTCCTAAGCCATTGATGTTCCAAGAGCATAAGCTGACAGTACTATATAAATTTGCTGTTTTTGCATTGCTTTGTCATTGATTTGTATCTTTTGTATTTATGGTCCTTGATAGCCAGCTCCAGTTATACTCGGGCGGATTGTCGATGTCCGATGTTCTCTTGTAGGACTGTTCTTGATGGCCTAGGTTCTCGGGTGTTTTGCTTCGAGCCCCTCTTAAAACTGTGTTCTGGTGTGATTGTTCTTTT
This sequence comes from Lissotriton helveticus, assembly GCF_964261635.1. Taxonomy (NCBI): domain Eukaryota; kingdom Metazoa; phylum Chordata; class Amphibia; order Caudata; family Salamandridae; genus Lissotriton; species Lissotriton helveticus. The sequence goes on along the minus strand of NC_136070.1, from coordinate 393,971,883 downwards.
GCTCTTATCCTCAGCTGGCTGACAAGTAGTAAAGGATCGGGGTATCTTGGTTTCGAGAAAGGTTGTAGTTTTATTCCCCAGGAGTCGAACTTTGCTTTTTCTTTTAGTAGTCTCTCCGGGAATTCTGCTGTGGCCCATACAGTTTTTGTTGATTCTACTCTGAGTGTTCCCGATGGTTCTGTAAATTCTACTGATTCCAGGTCGCTAGATGTAATATCTTTGAGGCTATCCATGGTTTTCAGTAGTCGTAGGATGTTCCCCCTGTTTAGGATGTCCATTGGGCCCCTAGATTGATACTCTGGATGGAACGTTATTGAGGTCATACCAGTTTGCCCCATGTCCTGTGTCCGACTGTTGTCTACGTTGTCGATTGAATCCTTCGATTGGCCTTGAAGATCCTCCGCCCCACTACATGTCGTTTGTCAACCATTTTACAACTTTTCGTCGGTTTTTGTCTGGCCGTACTTGCTGAGGTCGATGCGCACAGCTCGGGGCTTTCTCCAGGTTGTGTAATTTCCTTTATCTGTAGTGGATTTTTGGAATATCCTCGGTCTTGGGGTGGGCTACTTTCATTGTTTTCCTTATCAGTTGAGATTGTGACTTCCTGTAGATTGTGCCCCCTATTAGTTGAGTTTGGGGCTTCTTGCGAGTTATACCCCCTTCCGGTGTCATCGCTTTTGGCCTTCTGCCTTGCTTGTGGTGGGACGGGCGTTACTTTCACGCTTTTGGAAGGAGGGCTATCTGTAGGCCTTCTTTCTGATGGCGGGTTTCTTTTGGGTTTTGTTTCCCTTGGTTGGTTTTTATTTGGGGTATTGCGCTCGAAGTCTGTTGCGTCGCTCATCTCGCTCATCTCGGTCGGCCTATCTTGTGATATGTTGGCTGTTGCTTTCTCTCTAGTGGGGCCCTTGCACCATGCTATCACCGCTGGTGTTATCTTTTGGTTTCTTCCCTTCCTTTTCTGTTTTCTTCCCGCTTTTCCTTGTTGAAGGTGGGCCGGCGCTCCGTCTTTTTGGTGTGTTTTTTCAATTTGCGCTATGCTCTCTGTTAGAGGGGTTTGGGGTCCTTTGTGTTTTTGTCTATTGTTAGCCGGTGCATTCATTTCATTTGCTTTTCCCAAAGGCGGGAGCGGATCTGGGGTTGACTTTTGCTTCTCCTGGGATGGGGGCGGTGGTTCTATGTGCGTGGGCAATGCCGTTTCGTATCTATTGTTGGCGGAGTTACTAGGCCGGTTGTTTTTTACTGCGTCCCTAATGTCCGAGAGGAGGTTGTCCATTGCTGTTGGTAGTGTCGCCAGTTTGTCCACAATTGAGATACAGGAGCAATTAGATTGTATTAATTGGGTCTCGGCTTGTGCCCTTTTTACCATGCCGTTCTGCTCTGCTAGCTTACCGTCAATATTATTAATGAATATTGACAGGGAGTTGAGGACAGAGAGTTGTAGGTGCATCATGTCCGACTGGTATTGAATGGCGTTTGCCGATAGTTGCATTGTATGCAGGAGGGAGGCCCAAATGTCTTCCTTTGCCTTTGATGATTCCGTCCCCGGGATTTCGCTGATGGTTTTCTCTGGTGAGTCCCTCTTGGAGACCGAGGGATAAGATGCTACCAGTTCTTCCCACTCTTCCGGGGTGAGGTACGAGGTTTCAAAGTCTGTTATCCTTGATGGTGTAGGTGCTCTGTTGGATTGTGGGGTGGATACAGAAGATTGACCTAGAGGTTCTGTTTCGGTCGGTTTAGAGCGGTGCCTTTGCCCTGCGCCCTCCCCTTGCTTCTCAGGTTTGTCATGTTTCTCGCGTTGTGGGACATTGGGGTGGGGTGCGCATAGACCCTGGGCTCTAGCATCCTGCGAAGTTGTGTTGTTTGGTTGCCTAGCTGTGTCTAAGTCTGCCCTTGTTATGGGTTCCCTCAGATCCCTGAGTTTGTGCCTTACTAGCCTGTCCGCTGACGTTGTCGCTGTGTGGGTGAAGGCTGGTATTTCTCCTTGTATCGGTGTGTCGGCGTTCTGCATGGGTTCGCTCTTCTGCCAGTCATCCTGCAAGGATGAGACCTGAGGTCCCCTGTTTACTGCCCTGGCTGGTCCGCCCGGTCGCTTCCCGGTGAGCATCCAGATGAGCCTTGCCATCTCATCTTGGCTGCTGAGCATTCACGATATTCCTCCTCAGTACAGTTATGGTAATTGTTGTGTTTTGTTATGTTTGTGAAGGGTGTGGTACTCCTTTCCTTGCTGTCTGTTATTGAGGTGTTAAAATTTGTGGTTGCCCTTTGGTCCGCTATGGTGTGTTCCTCCGTGTGGACTTCGGTGATTCCGTTTATGATTCGGTTTGTTTTTGTACTTGGGTCACCCCAGTCCTGTCTTTCTCCCGTGGCCTGTGCTGGTTGGTCCCTGGAGGGCCCCTTGCTCTCTTCTCCTCTGGTTGCCAATGTACCCTCCACTGCGCTGTATTCACTTTTTTTGTAGTCCATTTTGATCATCTCCTCCTTTGCCGGAGGTTCTTGTTTTGAGGGGGGTGTTCCGTTTGTTTTGGTTGGTTGGAGTGGTGATGGTAAATTGCTTGCATTGGCGCTGTTTAGATAGAGAGCCGTGCTGGGATCTTTGATAAATGAGAATTTTGTGTAGATTTTTTTTTAAAAGCCCGTTTTGCTCCCTAACGGGCTATGTGAGCATTGACGCACTTTGGTGTCCCCATGGCTAATATGAAGGGGGGAAATCAGAGGGAGTTCACCCTCTTCCTCTCCAATCTTTCCCTTGTCCCTACCGTTCTCGTTTCCCTCGTTGCAGACGTCAATTAGGTTCTTTTTAGAGTTATTCTTTTGCTTCCTTAGTCTTTTGGGGGGGGGGGTTTGTTGGCACCGAGTAGTTCCTTGTCTTCCCGGACCTCATTTCATTTCACTGCTTCCCTTTCTTTTTCTTGCTTCTTATTTTCTATCTCTTATTGCTTATTTCGGTCCCCTTTATTTTTGTATCCTTTTAAGACCTTTGCCCTTTGTCTTTTATCCTTGTTCCTTGGTATTCACTCACTCTGTTGCCTTTGGAGGCACCATGGAGATGCCTTGGTGTTGATAGGAGGTTTTTTCCTTAGTTCCCTAGTTGATTAGTTTTTGTTTAGCTGGTATTGGTTGTTTGGTTCCTTGGTTGTTCCCTTGTTTTCAGCTTAATTAATTAATTAAATCGGTTGAATGTCCTAGGGAGTGGTGTTTAAGGAGGTAGACGGGGTTCGAGCACAGAAGGGAGTGAGCACTGAGTCGAGGCTCCCTCCTGCTTTGCCCGGCTTGTCCGGCCTTTTTCCCAGCTCGCCGGTCTATCCTGTTGCAGTACGGTGGGGCCAAAGGGAAAGGAAAGGGTGAGCGGCGCGCGGGGCAGGGAACCGTGAGCAAACTCACCCGCCTGCGCTCACCTCACTCACTGCTGCCCACTCCTCCTCTCGCCTCCCAGGTGCTGCAGATTTCAGGCGCTGGGCCAGACTGCGAGATTGTGCAAACAGAGGTAAAGGGAGGCAGGGAGGACCGGAGCAAAGCGGGGAGACACGGCCGCGGGCAGGGGTCCACTCACAAGCTCACCTGCCCGCGCTCACCGCTTGCCGCCTGACCCGCTGCCCCACCGCTCCCCTTCCTTCCTCTTGCGCCGAGTTTCCAGGTGTCAGGTGCGGGTGCCGGTTTCCACTCTAGCTCGGGCTTTCGAAGCTTTAGGTGGGGATGGGGGTGGAGGTGGGGGCTCCTTACCTTGCCTTGTTCCTTGCCTCATCCTTGCTCCTCGCAGCCTCGCCTCCCGGCTCGCTACTCTCCGCTCTCAGGATCACTGGTCAATAGCGCCCTCTCGTGGACTCTGGGGGACAAGGATAATCCGGAGATCCTGAAACCTCCAGCTAGTATAAATAATCTCCAATTATTTTTGTTTGCAAAATCTTCCCACAACAGGCAGGATAACCAGGTTGCCAAAACCACAAAGCGATCACCATAAATCAACCCCCCAAAGATCCCGACGACTCTCAGTTGCTAATTGGATGTGCATAGGCAGGGGAGTGTCGAGAGTGCAGACGAATGAGTGCTCTGGAAGATTCTAGAGTGCAGTTCTGCAGAGTAATTGAGGAGCTATTATGCCTGCTGCATGCAAACCGGGTAAATGTCTCCCAAAGTCCACGTGCTCTAGTTCAAAGGTACAATATACTGAGCAGTGGCGGCTCCTCCGCTAAGGCGGAGGAGCACCGCCGCACTGCCTTGATGCAGCAAAAGAAAGGAAAACATAAAGTGATAATAATTAATGTTAATATTATTTTATTTTGTCCTCCTGCTGCAGCATCTTCCATGAGGGGGGCGAGCAGGGCTACAGAGAAGGGGAGGAGTGGTACAACCATCCTAAGTGCGCAATGACTGTTTGGTCAACCATCTCAGGCTACCCAAAACAACCATGCACACTTTCCCTGTTCTACATGCAGCCTGCATGGAGAACCTGCCCACCCCGCCAACCCATCACTGAGCGCCGTGTCACAGCACTCAGACCAATCACAGCGCTGCATTGCAGCATTGTGATCAGCTGTGGGGAGTGTGAGAGCCCTGGTGTTTCCTGTTTCTCCCAAGAAGCCAGGAAAAGGACGCAGTAGAGGAGGCTGCGGCCAGCCAGCCGACCAGCCGGGAGGTAAGTGATTTTGTTTAACCCGATTCTCCCCGCCCCTTTGCCTTCCACCCACCTCACTGCTGTCTCCAGGCAGCAGATGCGACTAATACTGAGGGCCCGACTTACAGAAAGCTTCCGCTTTCGTGACGGAGGATCCGCCCTCGTGGCGGGGTCGCCGCACTGCAGTTTCTCATTGCGGAGCCTCTGCCATGACTGGGGAGGGAGGCTCTTTGTGAATCGGGCCCTGAATGCCAACTCATTACCACTGATGCTTTCTAGGTTCACTCACAGACATATCGTCTGCATGCCATAAGTCAGTGGAGGTGCCATTCTGCTTCTGATCCTTTCACAATCATTCGTTCCTGATGCAGAAGGTACTGAGACTTATGGGCACAGAAAGCATGTATCAAATGTGTAAAATACCCTCCTTCTGCCATGCTTCTCTTTCAATAGAAGTACTGGAGAAAACTGACTCCCCTGTCTTAGCTATTTAACTAATCAAGAACGTTCTAGATCACTCACACATTGTAGAGCACTAAGTTGCCCCATGCCTCCTTCGGGGTGTTTTTAAAAAGTGGGTGTGACAAATATAGGAACAACGAAAGTGAGATAGTGATCAATTAGGGAGAACAAAAATAATAAAGTTCATTTCAATTTCGATATACTTGTATCTAAAACTTTGCAGTTGCTTAATTTGGCAACAGTTTAACGTTCAAGCGAAACAATCTAAAATAGCAACATAACACGCAAAAAAATATCAAACCAATTCTTAATTCCACTGTGGGGATCCATCATTTTCGGACACTAATGTTTCTCATCCCAGTAAGTGTGGAAAACACACCATACCTGTGTGCAAAAACCAACAATGTCGATGTGTCTGGACAGTATTAGTCTTAAGCATATAAAGGGTTATGACAGTAAGACACAATCAATCGATCTGTGGAGAAGTGTGGCTCAATGGTTAGAGCAGGAAGACCTTGATACAGAGCTCTGGCCAGGGACCAGGGTTCGATTCCTGCCTCGGCGGGTCTCTGCCTCATTAATTACCCTGAATGGATATTCTCGCCTCAGTGCCTGTTCTGATCATGGGTCCCACGCTGCAACTCTGGGCAATAGCTTGCTTAGTCTCCACAATGGCCCCCACAGCGCGAGGGATGCCTGGTCTGCACCATGGGGGTCCACAGGAGTGGACACTTCACAGGGAAAGCCAGGAAGCGGTCCCTTGCGGTATTTGTACAAGCGCCGGGAAACCCACTGTGGGTAGCTGTGCGCTATACAAGTACAAAAACATTTACATTTACATCCTACATGTAAGGCCCAGAATGCTATTTTCACCTTTTTTCTACACTTCAGAAAGTCAAATTGCAGTTGAAGGGTTAGTGGAAAATGGTTCACTATGGTGTAGGTTGAACACGAAAGATTGTCCCACTGCAAATTTCGAAAACCCACCAGACACAAATATTGTTAAAGAGGCCCCAACCTTATTGTTGGTTGATGGGGATTTTGAAAGTTGGTGAGGTAGAGTGAGCCGCTGTAGATGGCTTATGAACTAGGCAGAGGATTTTGAATTGCAATTGTTGCTTGATCGGGAAATATTTCTAGTACTTAAGTGCAGGTTGGTGTCTGATTTCAGATTGATGTCTAATTTTTTGCAAGGTACCGAAGATGCACCATTCTTTTAGGACCATGGCTTCACAGTAAAGAGTACAAAAAGTGCTATTTTGTAGCTAATCATACTATAATGACCCATCTCAATCGCCATTTGTCCACTTTCCTAGAGAGATCTAACTTGTTGGACACTTCCCAACATGGGTTCCGGGCCACACACAGCACAGAGTCTGCCCTTACAGTTGTGATCAACAACATCCGTTCTGAGGTTGATAGGGGACACACTACTCTGCTGGTGCTGCTGGATCTTACGGCAGCCTTTGACACCCTGTCCCCGTCGATCCTGGTCTCCAGGCTCGAGGGGATTGGGGTGGATGGCATCGCCCTCAGGTTACTTGCCTCTTTCCTTCACCAAAGAGAGCAGAGAGTTAAGATGGGCAACTTTCTCTCCTCCTCCCAGTCGGTGCAATGTGGGGTACCGCAGGGCTCTTCATTAAGCCCGCTATTATTCAACATCTATGTTACCCCACTTGCTAAAGTGGTGAGATCGTTCGGATTTGAGGTACTGTCGTACGCCGACGACACCCAGATCATGGTTTCCATCACTCAGTCGGTTAACGACTCAGCCCTCAAATTCAGAGCGTGCATGGAGGCAGTATCACAGTGGATGGTACGGAATTTCTTAAAGTTAAACGGGGAAAAGACTGAGATCCTGATTTTCGGAGGAAATCAGGATATGTGGTCTGAGGACTGGTGGCCGCCCTCTTTGGGGGACTGCCCTCACCCTACCCACTCAACCAGGAATCTGGGAGTACTGATTGACTCAGCCCTATCCTTCGATCCCCAGGTCAATAGAACAGTGTCCACCTGTTGCGCTATTATTAGGAATCTGAAAAAGATTGCCCCGTATCTGTCCCCCGTAGCTCGGAAACTGGCAACAGTTGCCCTGGTCTCCTCCAGGCTCGATTATTGTAATGCCCTTTACAGCGGCATAAATAAGAGGTCGGTCCATCGCCTCCAGATGGTGCAGAATGCCGCTGCCAAGATGGTCCTGAACCTTCCCAGGCTAGCTTTGGCTACCCAGGCTAGGAAGGATCTTCATTGGCTCCCAATACATTCAAGGATTTCCTTTAAACTCCTATTTATGGCCACAGAGCTGTATTTGGCTCAGGCTCCAAAGGCGTTAGGTCTCTTGTCGCAGCCTATGTCCCTAGGAGAACTCTGCGTTCTGCCTCCAGAAATCTGCTTTCAGTTCCCAGATTCATGAGGGCTACGTGGGGAGGAAGAGCCTTTTCCACCTTCGCTCCCAAATTATGGAACTCCCTCCCCCCTGAACTTTCGAGTCAGCCTTCTCTAGTGGCCTTCCGTAGACTTTTGAAAACCTGGCTCTTCTCTCAAGCTTACTAGTGGTCCTGTGTTCGGTACTGAGACTGTATGTCTGTCTGTCTTTGCGCCTTGATGCCCTTGGGCTATGTTCGCGCATTACAAATTTCCCATTCATTCATTCATTACAAAAAAGAATTATACCATCTACTCGGCCACTGGTTAATCCTCACTTTATTGTTTTTACCTTAAAGTATCTATAGGCGTGCCCATTACGAGGGAATACTTGAGCTTAATGTGAACACTATGTCCAATGCAGAAAACTACAGGCCTATGTGGTCCACCTTGACTTGAAGAGCGCTGAATATATCTCACCTGCACTGCTGTTTGTCCATTGTCCCTCAACAATAGACTGGTTGAATTCAATTCCTTAGTCCTGGTGCAGTAGGCCCTTGACTCACAGTCCCTTTCCTACCACACAAACCGCTGGTGCCATACTAGGCAGGCAGACGACTAAGGTCAGCCTCCATAAACAGACTCTTGGTACGCCCTTTACCATGCACTTTAAGGGTATACATTTCTTGATCACGGCTCCTCCCTTTGGATTTTGTTTCCCTAGGTCTTTGGCAACGGAAGTCAATTTTCTAGGATTTAGGACAGCCCAGAAGGTACGCCTGGTTTGCCAAGCATTTGTACTTTATCACAGCTGACAAAGTCTCCTGAAGGCCTCTCTGATCTGTTTCAGTGCCATGTGCCGTGTGCAACAAAATAAAAATAGCTGTCAGACAATAGGAAGTTGCTTGCTTAACACAACACACACAAAAACACGCGCTAACTGCCTCACACACAAGCACCTACATGCACCCACACACACAACCTGCCCTTCACAAACCCACACACCTCTCACACAAGCACACACATGCATAACCCAACCCTCACCTACACACGCGCAATCTCACCCCTACACAGATATACAGGCCGCCACATCATACTGATTCTTTTGCCCCTCTCTTAACCATTCTGATTTGAAGAGCTTGCACCAGTTTCCATCTAGCCTGTCCCACTCTCACTGCTCTAAGGACTCCACTGCCTTCCTATATTCAGCCCAATCTAGCCTTAATCCTTATTTCACAAACCTTTGATGTTTATCACCTCCGCAGTCTTTTTAACAGTCGGGTTTCTACATATTTCACTTTACACCTAATAAATGTACTTGCATGTTGCCATATTTCCCCAGATTTTTGAAGATCTATTAAGTTCTGAGGCTGGTTTCTGATGTCCAGTTCAGTACATGTTCCAAAATTCCAAGGGGCAGATTTACGTTTCCTGGCGCATCCCTGCAAATCAGCAGGGATGCGCCAGGAAAAATGTGTCATGCAAGTTTACCCTTGCGCCACCACAGATGCACCACATTTACAATGCGGCACCTCATGGCGCAAGTATAAACAGATGCATGGCGCATCTGCCGACGTAAGGTTGGTGCAGTGCAGGAGTTGCACCGCGGGCGCGACGTTACTCCAGCACTGTTCCAAACCTGCCTATGTCCAACATGGTGCGTCTCGCCTTACGCCTGCTTCAAGCAGGCGCAAAGTTTTGATGCAGCGGCGTCGGAAAAGTGACTGAGTGAAATCTTGTAGATTTCACTCAGGCACTTTTCCGAGGCGTTCCTGCGACGGAACGCCCCCCCTGCGCCGGAACGCCCACATGAAACCTGACGCAGCTTTCATGTGGGGCAGGGCTTTACACCGTGATGCATCTCCCTAGATGCGTCACATAAATAGGGTGCAACGTGGCACATGGTGTACGCCGCCGCTGCGTCACTGAAGTGACGCAATAGTGGCACAAATGAGGCGCAAGGGGCTTGTAAATCTCCCCTCAAGTGTTTTCCTGAAACTACAACTACTTCTCTGGAGCACTACTGCTTTTAGGGTTAGGCTCTAACGTAAATGCAGTGTGTCTAAAGGTGTCTACTCGACCTTGCTCATGTTTCTTTATATGTAACACTACACATTAAATATTTGTAACCTCTCTGGATAAAAGTATAAAGTATTGTTTACAAAGAAAATCAACGTACATGTGTACGTTAGATTTCAAGCCAATTCCCTTAACTATGTAAAGTACTTTGACACCAGAAAAATTTAGGCCATGCTTGGCAAGACTTCCAAATTAATAAAATGTATGAATGAATTATTACACAAGCAACTGTCCTATTAGTTTTAGAATGTCTAGAACAGAATTTTTGCAAACCTTACACACACAGATCTCTTTTGCACATGTGAGCTTGTGCTTGTACGTGCACGCAGACACACAAATTCAAAATATCATTAACTAGAGGATTGTTTCAAGCATGCTCAACTTGACCACAAAACATCGATAATAACAACAATATTAAAATTAACAAGAACAATAGAGCAGTTTACATTGCTGAAGGCCCAAGACTATAATATTGTGAGGGCTACGACCTGAAGTCTGCGTGTTCCTTACAACCAGCCTTAATTTTAAATCCCAAGGGTTTAATCTTTTGAAATAAACTTGGCCCTTGTAAGCCCATCCTCCACCTCAGCAGGCTCGACTTTCACACGTTTAGCGATGCACGTCCTGCTGCCTCGACGTGACCCAGACTGGACCGTCATTAACCCCTTAAGACCCCAAAGCATGCGTTTCAGCTGTAGACAAGGCGGGCACAGTATTTGAATGATTAAGATGGCCAAGCCCCACCGAGCCAGAAGAAAAGGAGGAGAGATGATTACCAACCACTCCTAAAATAAGACAGAGAAATGTATACGTTTATCTCGCTATGTCACCGGGCTTCTATCACATGCCACCACGTAGCCGATCGTGCGATTGTAAAAACAAATGTCCAAATGTATACCTAGCAATTATTTATTTATAATGAGTCTATTTTTTCATACCGTAACGCGCTCGTTAACCTTGGGGCATGGTCTTCAATGCACTTCTTTTTTTAAATCACAGTATAAAACATTGTGCTTTGCACTGGTGAATGAGAGCAGAAACAGTCAAATAAAGCCGTGTAAGGGTGATTTGGTAATCCTGACCAAAAGCATGAAAAGTGTTAGCCGTCACAATCCTTGTTTAATAGATGGAGTACATGGATAGATGGCACTGAAAAAGAAGCCATGAACTTTAGGCATTTAAAACTTATATAAACTTTTGTTTTTCTTGTATTATTTTATATGCAATGCAGAAAGGAGATAGAGCCCCCCGGCCATGCGAGAATGGTTCACTGAAAGTAGACGTCTTGTATTTTGAAAGGAAATCCTGTAAACATTGTCATCAATGCTTGGTTCGTTCACGCAGACATATGTAAGGTGCCAGTCTGAGCCAGAAGTACAAACCACAGCATCACATCTGTATGGGCTAAATTTATCAAAGGCTCGTGTTGCCCTTGCGCCACACAAAGGGGCTCAAGAGTGACGCAACTCTTAAGTTAGATTTATCAAGCCACAGAAGGTCACCATGAGTTGCTTAATGCAGCGCAAATTGCTCTGCTGCATTACTCTGCCCTAGGGAGGCGTTCCATGGGTGAAGGGTGGATGTTCTCACGCATCCACCCATGGATTTTGGCGTGCTTCCATATTCACCATTAGTGGTAGACCTGTGAATGCGTCAAAATGCTACGCCTCCGCAGGTGAGGCATAAAGAGAAGAAATATATTTTTCTCCTTGTATATTCTTACTTCTTTGGGTGGTTGTAGTAACATGGTTTATCTATCATTGTTTGGCGGTTGGAATGTGGAACTAAAGGGATGTCATCTGAATGTAGGATTGCATGGCTCTGGAATGTGTCGTCTCACTCTGAAGTCGTCCTGCTTCGGTGCTGCACGCACTATGTACCTGTCTACTACAATAAAGGAAGATTATCTACTTCAGTCTTCAAGTGTGATTATTACACTTAATTTGGCGACAAGCTGTCTACGCTAAGGACCCACTGAGAAGAACTCATCAGTCTATATACATCGGTCCTGTCACCAGGAAAACAAGATTAGTAACTGGAAATCTTAAAATCAGAGGATTTTTCTATGTGACTTCGTGTGCCGTGCTTGGAAATCTCTTTATTCACCAGCGGTGCAGTGGGGAGCAACATCGTTCATATATAAAGTAAGTGTAACCCCATTCTTTTACCACTTACCAACGGTCATTCTTAACGGTGCGCCTTCTGTTTAAATTCTGCATTGCTGCATGCCACCGCAACCTGCTCTTCAATCAGGCCTTTGCGTCACGTTCATTGTCTCCTACGGAGGAGAAGTACTCCGTGATAGAACGAGAAACGTTGGCGTGTGTTTGGGCCATGGAAATTTCAGGAAATTAATTTGGAGGAAGAAATTGATATTGCGTACTGATCACAAACCTTCAACCAAATTGCTTACTACAGAAGGTCTTTCAAGAGCTTCAGCAATAATTGCTACAATGTCTATGAGACTCCAAGACTTTGTTTATGAGGTACAATATGTTCCTGGGGTTAAAAATGTCATTGCTGATTTTCTTAGTAGACGTTCATTACCCCTACAGGAAATTGACCTTGACCCCTGTAGTGATTTTTGTGTGGCTAGTGTGTTTTCTAACACTGCTGGATTACATAAGAATGAATGGGAAGAAGAGTACAAAAAAGATGAAATTTTACTTTCCGTGAAAAATAAGATCACCAATGGTTGGTCCAGTGACTGGAAAGAAAACCTGAGTTGAGAGCTTTCTGGGAGGTACGGGATGAATTGAGTGTGGATGGTGAGTTTGTCTGTAGAGGTGAAAAGATTATCCCTCCTTAAGGAATGCAGCAAAGGATTGTTTCTATTGGTCATGAAGGACATCCTGGTATGTCTCGCACAAAAAGGAACATCAAGGCGTTGTACTGGTGGCCCAGAGTAGATTTGGAAATAGAAAGGTTTGTAAATTTATGTGTTAATTGTGAATGCTCGGACAAGACTCAAAAACCCTCAACACCCCCCCTATGTCTTCCCTGGGTTGTCCCAATCTACATTGGGAAGACATTGCTTTAGACATTATGGGACCGGTTTTGTGGCAAGATGGTGTTACCAAGTACATTTTGGTTTTGGTTGACCTTTTCTCAAGGTGGATTGAGGTTGAGGTGGTTAAGAAAGTTGACACTGAAACTGTTATTTCCTTTCTGGAAAAATGCTTCATAAGTGAGGGCTTTCCGGCATCCATCCTAACGGACAATGGCGCTCCATTTAAATCTGACATGATGAAAAGATTTATGGAGTTCACTGGCATTGAACAGAGATTTACAGCCTTATATCATCCAAGTTGTGGAGAGAGTGAACAGAGTATTAAAGGGTGTTTTACAATTGGCTTGCAAAGGAAATACAAATTGGAATGATGAACTGGATAAATTGATTTGGTCGTACAGAGTAAGGGTCCATAACACTGTAGGTGAAAGTCCTTTCGGATTAATGCGTGGCAGATTTCCTCATTGTAGGATGAATCCAGGATGGATGGGTAGAAGTAAAAAGTATGATTGGGATTGTGATCAAATTAGGGGATTTATTACTAACTCTCAATGTAAGAACAAATGTTATTTTGATGCTAAGCATGGTACCAAAGAAGTCTGCATTAAGGTGGGACAAATGTCAGAGTTAAGTGTGGAAAAAAGTTGGCAAATTAAACTCACGGTTTTCTGAACCTAAGATTGTGACCAAACTCATGCGAAACACTGTTGAACTGGATGATGGCAGTGTCCACCACATGAGTCACATGAGTCATATTTCCATTTCTAGTGGTTCTGTTTTCATGAATGAAAATGGTGTGAAGGTGGAAGGAACCAGTTATTGGTGGATGGATGCTTTACCTTCTGCTGAAAGGAGGAAAGACTTGGTTAAGGATCCATGTTCTCATTTGCTTGAGATTGTTCCAGAAGACGTGTCTTGTACACCTAGACCAGGGATTGGATGCAGTACTGAACGTGAGCCTGGGACTGTGTGTGAAGTTCGTCTGGAAGGCTTTGAACCTCTCGTTGGTGATTCTGACCTGTATGAAGAGACCACTATGGCGGAAAGATCCAGCAAATGTGGCAGACGTATTAAAACTCCTAGAAGTTTGGAGGAGTTTGTTCGCTATTAATTGTACTTACTTTTGTTTATGTTTTTTTGTTTTATTTGTAAAGAAAGGGGATGTGTAGTAACCTGGTTTATCTATCATTGTTTGATGGGTTGGAATGTTTGTGCACTTTGTACTACAATAGAGTAAGAATTGTTGTGAACGTATCTAGGACCCTATTTAAATATTCCCGATTTATGCCCTTATGTGGCTATAATAAATCATATCCTTATAAAGGCATAAGAATCATATCCATATTTAGTCATAGCTAATGCAGTCCAAATACGGCAAGGCTACTCCCATAGACTCCTAGAAAGTACAACGCGTTCTTAAAACAAACCGAGCCTCCAGCAGCCCGGGAATTCCCCCTGCTTTTGTTTTGATTTGTCCAAGAACTCCTGGAGACCTGAAAGACCTGTAAGTTCTTAGTGATGTTTTATGTCCAACCTTACGTCAAACTCGGCACCTTCTAGGTAGGTATAAATATACCAACGTTTGCCTTAAGCAAACACACGGTGGTTTGGAGCAGATCGGCTATCTACTTACCTGAAGCCCAGCTGTAACGAGAGCCAAAGGAAGCCGACCCTCCCATTGACGCACTGAGAGAGACGCTGTCTTTTCTCCTGCCGAGAAATCCAGCCCCAGTGTTTCCAGTCACCCTTGCGAGTTTCTGGAAGATCGAGTCCTGAGAGCGAGATACAAGACCTCCTTCATTCTATAACCAAGGTACGGAGCTGATTAGATCCTTAGAGATTTCTTGATTCAGATTCTTGGCAAAAACTAACTTAACTTAAACTGCAGCTCACTTACTCCTTCCCACGTACTAGGCTTAGGTTAGGTACAACGGGGTAGGCGTATCTTAGAAGCACCAGTTGAGTACGTTTAGTCAATGATTTTATGTATGTATATATTTTATCTATTTTAAACACGGTATGGCTTAGAAACTGTACCATGCTTTTACAGTATTATTTCATAATACTCCTTTTTACTGTACGCACTTTACTTTATGACAAGTATTGCAATTGTGGCAACTCACTTCTCTTGCACGAGAAAGAGGACTGCTCAATAAATAACAACTTTTATTGAAAATGCCGTCTCTCTATTTCTCTGCACTCCTGGTGAAACTAAGCATGCACGATTGACTGAGTGAAATAGTTGTCTATTGTTTTCCACGACTCTGGAGATATACTCCTTATTCTGGGGGGAGCAAAGTTGTCATGTTTATGCGGTTGTCAGAAACTAATCCCTTCTTGTCTATTCAGGAAAGTTAACTCCTTCCTGTTCACTCGAGAACGTTTCTAGTGACCTCTGAGCTAGCTGGCATACCTAATTAAGTCTAACATATTCAGTAGAGACCTAGATGACCTCAGTCCTACGTCTTAACTATCGTTTATTTTATTCCAATGCGCAGAGCCTATTGGGAATATAGGAACTACACTACATGGCGCCCAACGTTTGGTAAGGTGATAATCTAACCCTAGATACTAGAGTAACTCAGTCGTGCTTTTCACACAGACCCCTTTTTCCCGTAAAAACTCCAATAGACGTCTGGAGTGGGTAAAAGGTTAATATCCACCAAAACTTAGTAGGATGAGAATCCTATGTATTAGTTTTTGGTTTAGTCAACTTTGAAGGATACAGTGTTCCAAAATATTGTGCACCTAATCTTTGTTTCCTTGAAACTTGCTCTGCAACAAAGAACTTTCTGTCAGTAAAATGGTGGAAAGTGACGATGAAAGGGAGAGAGCTAGAATAGCAACTAAACTTTTAGCGGAAGACACGAGTCTTCGACAAGATGACCCGGATGCTATACTCATCCTAGTCAATGTAAGGAAGAGTGTAACTTACAAACTTATAAATAATGGAGTATCATCAAGAGGTGGTACAGTCATATTTGTGGTAGAGGCCCATGAATATCGGCAGACAGAGGTGTTCTATTCCTGGATACATTTTCCAGCAGCACATGCTGTGACACGCGAGTTCCACTACTACAAAGTAGAAGAATCTCTAGCGGAATACGCCCCTTTCGAGGACGTTGAAATTCCACTAACATACCAAGAGCACCTTTTCTGGTTTAATGGCGCCCTAAAAACATCAAAATCACATTACCAGGCTCGGTCCACTAGGTAGACCAGGAGCCACATGGCCGGTTCTAGCCAGCTATACACCACATCCTGACATTGTAAAAATGTCCAGCGAAGAACTTTTTGTTCAGCTACAGGAATTAATAAAAGCATATAGAGAATTAGTTCAATTAACACTTGACGGTACAAACTGCCGCCAGAAATTGAAAGAGACAGATATAGCAGAACAACCTTTTGAACTTGCCAGAATCATAGAAAATCCTATGAAGAATTAGGTAAAGATAGTTTGGGTGGGAAACCACTAAAACCCCAACTAACTGAAAATCCTGAAAAAACATTTATCAAAAATAATCTAACTACTTCGAAAAAGAAGTGGGAGGGTAACAAACAAACAACTCCCAGAGAAAAACAGTTTCAGTCCAGAGGAAGGTCTCCTCAACGGAGAGATAGATCTACAGAACGAGGAGGCAAGTCTCCCCAACAGGAGCCCTCTGAGAAAAGATACAACCTTAGAGATAGGGATAAATTAAGAAAACCTGACAGATATCAAGATAATGATACACGTCGCTCTCGATCTTTTCAGACTTCCTCACAGAAATCGGAAAGAAGAGGACGGTCAGAACACAAGGAAGAGCACGTCAAGTCCAAAGACAAGGATTCTGCTCATCAAAGTAAAAAATTACAATTTCCAAAGAAGACGGTAGCTAGTATTAAAATAAAACATGCCAAGGATTCTGAGGACACAACTGAAAAACTGAGAATGGGCCCAGACAATGCTAGACAGCGCAGCAGGAGTGACCATAGCTCGCAAGATCCTGATGAATCTTCTGGAGACAGTGGACACGAATGAATACATTCAGGTGAAAACTGCAGACACCAGGGTTAGTGTACCCCATAAATTATATGAAATAACATTACGTATAGAGGGGGACAAAACTAGGAAAATAAAGGCTATGATATCCTTCTAGCAGAGAAAGACTGGCCACCAGAGTTTGTCAGGGAGTGCCCACATGGCGAAGAAATGATTATGCCTGCCTTCTCAAATCCCATCCCAATTCATAAAAAATACACATTTGCTAGAAAATGGGCAGTAGCCCAAGCTCCTGCATTATATAAAAATCATGTAGGATGGGATGAGGATTCTCCTCACCATAAAATTCAGTTACAAAATAAACCTACTGCACAGAGGCAGTATCCTGTTAAGCAAGAAGCTAAAAAACAAGTCAGGGAGATCTTAGATCAACTTGAATATCAGGGGGTAATTGAAACATGCACCTCACAAATGAACAATCCTTTGTTTCCTGTCTCCAAGCCAGACGATTCATATCGTCTAGTTTTGGACTACAGACACCTAAACTCATGCTGCAAAACATTCGCAGTACAAAACTCACACAGTGCAGCACTAATGAATAACATCGTGCGCAAAAAATATAAAACGACATTAGATATTTCAAATGGTTTCTTTTGTCAAAACATTGCACCTGAAAGTAGGTATTTGACCGCTTTCTCAACAATGGGGGCACAAAAACAATTCTGTCGACTCCCACAGGAATTCAAGAATAGCCCAGGATTATTTTCAGCAAGGGTAACAGAGTTACTACAAATGTATGATGATGAGGCATTATCTTATGTCGATGACATCTATCTTACAGACGATGACCTGGAGACACACTTGAAAAGAGTGAACACCATTATACTTGGGTTCGCAGCTGAAGGGTACAAATTCAACTTTAAAAAGTCACGAATTGCCCACCTCACTGTCCTATTTTTGGGATATGAATTATCAAGTGAAGGCAAAAGCCCAGCAGACAACTTCCTAGAGAAGTGTGCAGTACTCCATGCTCCAAAAATGCTGAAAAACGAACAATCCATTCTAGGTTCCCTGAATCTCGAAAGAACTTACATTCTAAATTACGCAGAGAGGGTTAAACCACTCAACGAATTAATAAAACCTGATTTCAAACCAATCAATTGGACTCAAAAACATACAGAAATTTTACGAACATTACAAACAGACATGTTAACTAAAACAAAACTGCAAACACGCGCAAACCAACGCAACCTTGTAATCCGAGTCATCCCAGGAAGATGCGGATTCACATACCTGACCCCTAATGAGGGAGAAACGGTACCAATAGCTTATAAATCACGCTTGTACACACAAGCTGAAATGAAATTCAGTTCTTCTGAAAAAATCTGACTGCAATTCAAACTGCTGTAGCAAAAGAAAGAGCCCTAGCACAAGGTAAACGTATAATAATCGTTACACCGGTACCTACCCTAGAAGCAGTAACAAGAGCCAGCATTCTGAATGCTAAAGCTCTACATCCGAGATGGATACAATGGGTTAATTCTCTTGCTGCATCAGACGTAGTATACGAATTCGATCCTAACTTAAAAACACAAGAATTTCTCCAATACGAATATGAATGTCCTCTGCCAACTGAAATTCTGCCTCTGGAACACTACGGCTGTATAATATATACAGACGGTTCAGCACAGCCCGCAGTTGGGGGTAAACAAGCATATAGTGCTGCGTGCGCGATCGTTAAAGGTCGGTGCCACGAAGGAAAATTTAGACCCTTGGTCACTAAAACTCAATCACTCAGAGACTGTACAGCTCAGCGAGCTGAACTACAGGCTTTCAAGATGGCGCTTGAAAATACTGATCGCGAATTCCCCACACTAATAGTGTGCGATTCGAATTATTGCGTCCAGTCTTACAATGAATACTTGCAGAACTGGGTTCAAAACGGTTTCAAAGATGCAAAAGGTGGCACAATCAAGCATAAGTTGCTTTGGGAACAAGTAGTTCTTTTACAAAAGGAACTACAAAAGACTCACGTGATACATACACTGAGTCATCATCGTGATGGCGTTCACGTTGTAGGGAATTCATTGGCTGATGAGTCCGCGAAGGTGGCTGTGCAAACAGCTTCCGTAGCTGCCATCACCCGGTCAAAAACAAAAATAGACAGCGAGATAATGCTAGCTGTCAGTGCTTCAGTAAAAGACAGTGGTATGACACTCCCGAAAGGCTTTCCAGTAAAGTACTCATACAAAACGGATGCGAATAATGTTCCTTTTTCTCGAATCCCTGGAGTGGGGGATAGGGCAATTCCAAACATGGAACACAGGTTAGGACTAATTTTAGCAGCACATGAAGGGGTTGCTTCTGCACATGCTGGTGTTTCTGCCACAGTATCGTTATTAAAACAGAGATACTGGTGGCCACGCATGAGAAAACAAACTAGAAACTATGTTTTAGAATGCGAAATATGCCAAAAAATGAAGGTATCAACAGTGAAACGACCAGCACAGACGCCCCTTCTGATCTCAGATAAACCATTAGCATGTGTTTACCTGGACCACTGTGGTCCCTTACAAAGGGATGGCAACTATAAATATATCATGGTCGCAGTGGATTCCTGCACGAGATTCATTTAGATGAGACCTCAGCGCTCGGCTGACGCCAAAACTGTTATAAAAGATTTGCGAGTCTTTATCGGCACATACGCAATTGGCATGCTACATTCTGACCAGGGTCCTGCGTTTAGCTCTCGAGCTTGCAAGGAGGCCATGACCAGCATGGGCATTGCATTGCGGTACTCTAGTCCATTCCATCCTGAGGGAAATGCGGTAGTGGAGAGAAAAAACCGTGACATAAAGCAATCTATAACAGCAAGGGTATTAGGTTCGGGTGACGGGTGGGTCAAACATCTAACAAGTGTCCAACGTAGTCTTAATAATCTGCCAAGAAATTCTCTAGGAGGTATCCCTCCATACGAACTTTTGTTTGGTACCAGAATGATCATTCATGGCCTTGATCGTCAAACTTCAGTGGTGAAACAAAAAACCTTTGATATCAAAGATCGTTTGGCTGTTTTACAGGACTTAAATGAAACAAGAAGTCTAAGTAACATAAAGCTAAAGCCAACGGCCACTGAAGAAAAACCACCTGTCCCAGCAAGACCTGTCTGGATTCCGAAGATTGGGGATCTGGTCAGAAAAAAGATCGCGGTGAAGAAGGAATTTGGGCCTTCTTACAGAAAAGCAGTACCTGTCTTAGCTGTCAGCGGAACAAGATCAGTAGTACTACCGCCCCTTGCTGGTAAAAAGGAGAACAGAGTTGTATCAATCGACCTGGTAAAACCACAATCTTGTGGCCGATAATAAGTAGTAGGCCCAGTGGACTCCCAAGAAGTAGCAGAAGACCAAACCTTGCTACAATCCAAGAGGTTCAAACTGAGAGACTAATCACATTTGATAAACCTACAGCGAATGAAAAAGGACTATGTAACAAAGCCATGGAACTTGTGCCTCTTGAAACCTAAATTGCAACAGTTCGTCAAGAAACACCAATGATGTAGCCTCTGACTACACAAGTGCAAAGATTAATGAAAATCCGGAAGCTATTCCAACAATTGACAGAACTGCATCTGGCTACTTCATCAATTTCGATGACTTTTCTGATGATCCAAGTGAACATGAAGAAACGCCAGCAACAAAAACTTTTAAAGAAAAAATGACTGAATTCTTTCATCAACTCAAAGAAACATATCTGATTTCACCATGGATTGAATTATGGATTGTGTTAGGTGTACTTTTCCTCCTTCTGTGGCTCATCTTGATTTTAAGTTTGGGTAGATTTATTGATGGAAAACATAGTACAATGGACACAGCAAGTCAGAACATCAACTTGGTCCTAAAGCCTCACAGATCTTCACGCATTGAAAAAAGAGAACTATCATCAGTGAAAATCACAGCCATTCCTATACCTGGTGGTGTAGCATGGGACGCTACTGATTACAAAATCTATGGCCCGGTTGAACTCTTGAATTATCCACATCAGTTCAAGGTTTCATTAAGTGACTTTGTAACACCAAGTACTTTCTCTGATGATTGGGACTTTGAAAATATTATGATGTCAGATTTAGAAATGTCAGCAAAATTCACAGAGCATGATTATTTAGAAGGCTCATCAAATTATGAAGAAATGTATTGCTATAATCATTATGGTCATCACTATTTGCATAAATCTGCTAATCCTAGAAATGTTTTTACTTATAATCAATGGGAACATTGCCCAACACCGCCAAAAGGCAGCTCGAAAACATTTTATGAGAAATTTCCATACTTTTCAGGGTTTAACAACACTGATCCAGAAACGTTTTATTTCAAAATGTTAAATAAGACAGGAATGGAAAACATGTTGACAAATACTAAATTGATTTATTCTGAAACATTTTATGAAAAAATGTCTACATTTGGTCTTCAATTTTGGAAAAACAACATTGAAACAAAAACCATTTGGGGTACAAAAGATTGGCAGGTACAAGGTCTAGAATCATTGTTTAGAGCCTGCATGATCCCAGAACAAATAATGTTCCTGAATGACACCATTCAACAAACAACCTGTCTTTGCCTAGCCAAGATAAAGGACTTGAACAAACCGTCTATTCCAAAGCCCATACCTGATAGTATTAGCACTACAGATGTGGAGATAGACGTTTCTCATATTTTACACCAAAACAGAACAAATCCTGATTGGAAAAAATGGTTGATCTGGCCCACAGACACTAATAACTGTCAAGATAGATTCCTGAACAAGAGACATGGGTTCAAACAGAACAGGCCAGACCCAAGATATCGCTGGGGCAGCTGTGCGCGGTACAAAAACAGCTAACATAACATAACATAACATAACATAACATAGTTACAACATACAGTGTAGGGAAACTATGCCTCGAATGGCTACAGAAATCCACACGGCCTGAAATTAAGCAACACCGACAACGTAGCGTGCGGCTGCTAGGAGCGTTTTGAGCGCTCGCTGATTAGCGCATTTTTAAAACTTAATTTCTTTTTTCAGGTCTGTTGGGACCTTTCGTTTTACTGCCCCCTTACCTGCACGGTAAATTGTAACCTCACCGCCGCTTGGCGGGTCTGGTGCCTGGGGTGGGCCGCCATCTTGGAGTGGGGGAGAGGAGATTACATCCGCCAGCGCTTCACTGCAAATGTCACACCGAGGGAACGCCTACTTAAGGCGAGTCCCTGCCTCCCCGCGCTTAGACAAGGTAGCGTGCGCCTGCTAGGAGCGTTTTGAGCGCTCGCTGATTAGCGCATTTTTAAAACTTAATTTCTTTTTTCAGGTCTGTTGGGACCCTTTGTTTTACTGCCCCCTTACCTGCACGGTAAATTGTAACCTCACCGCCGCTTGGCGGGTCTGGTGCCTGGGGTGGGCCGCCATCTTGGAGTGGGGGAGAGGAGATTACATCCGCCAGCGCTTCACTGCGCATGTCACACCGAGGGAACGCCTACTTAATGCTCCTCCCCTAGCGTAGCGGGATCGCGTAGCGGGCGCGCCTTCGCGTGGCCGGAGTCGTGCCAGAGTCCTGCCCGTCTGCGCCTGTCCGCGCTAAGGCCGTGCGGGGCGCTGCGGGTAAGTGGACTGTGGCAGGCGAGACATCTGACGTGCGCTGCGATGCTCACATACTCCAGAGAGAGTTTGTGCGCTATCGGCCAGGCCAACCATCGGTGCAGGTTCTCTCCTGTTCATCCTCTTTGTGGCCCATTTCAGTGCCCTTGTAACGGATGGGTGCTCGACCCCCCTGGGTCTATCCTCCGGAAGAGTACGCCAGCTGCCCCCCCTGCTAAGGGCTTGCCATCTTTTCTGCGGGTCTTGAATTTGAATGTCAGATCGGTATCGAAACATTATCAAGACATCTATGATCTCATTGAGGATGAAGCTCCCGATGTTTTTGCCATCACAGAAACCTGGCTTCAGGATGCGGATGCAGCTATTATTAATCTAGCTTGCCCCCCTGAGTATTCTATGTACACCCTAAATCGGTCATCGAGAGGTGGGGGTATAGCCCTAATAGTTAGGTCCTGTTTTGCCTGCGTATGGAGTAGCCTCAACATCGCCGGCTGCGAAAGCGCCTCCTTTAAGATCTCGGTCAGCCCCCAGTTTACGCTCTCTGGCATGATTGTATACCGTCCACTGGGTAGCGATGTGGTGTTCAGAAACTCATTCCCCGATGCTGTCAGCACATTAGCCATGGGTTGTGCTAATTATTCCATCTTGGGTGATCTGAACCTACATTTTGATACTCCAACTAACCCGACGATACGCAGCATCCTGGCTGACCTTGAGGCTCTTCAACTCGCCCAGCAGGTATCTCAGCCCACTCATGTAGGGGGACATATTTTGGACCCCTGTTTTACCAATCTGGCTGAGACAAAGGTTATTTCCATCTCCCCGCTAGGGTGGACAGATCACTTTTTGGTGACCATCCATTATCCTCTACATGTGATCCCCTCCATCCCCTCGGTCAGAAGGGTATCCAGGAGACACTGGAATAAACTTAGGCTGGACGATCTCCATCGTCTCCTAGCGGTAGAGCCACTGGGCCCATTGAATGATGTGGAAGCAGGCTATGACCATTTTTGCACTTGGATCGCCAGGGCCTTGGACTCTCTGATTCCCATTGTCTCGAGTAAAATCAGTACCAGAGAGTCGAGCCCCTGGTATGACGGTGCCTTGCGTGCCTTGAATGGAATCTGCAGACGGATGGAAAGAGCATGGCGGAAGACTTATGAGGCTGATTTGAAAGCCGCATATGTTGCCTCCGTCAAGATCTACCACCGGGCTATTTGTCGGGCCCGTGCGGCAGTTTATGCCGCGGAATTTCGTAACAGCTTAAATCCGTCAAAGACTATATTCAAGGCCGTGAAAGATCTTTTGGCGAAGCGGACTTCCTCTGTGGATTTGGGGTCTACCTCCCATTGTGAGTCCCTGGCCTCTTACTTCTTGGGAAAGGTCCAGGCTATTTATCGGACATTCCCTAGTACAGGGACTGACCTGGGAGTTTCAGATGGGGCTTTAAGCCACCTTACCTTGCATTCTTTCCCTCCCCTACTCCAGGAAGGGTTCGACAAACTTGCGTCGAAGGTCAAATCTGGCTCTCCGTTGGATCCAGTAAGATCTGCTCTTTTTAGAGATCAGGCCTTCCTGGGACGCTCTATTGTGTGTTCTTTAGTCAACCTTTCACTGGAGTCAGGTGTGGTTCAAACAAAATGGAAGCAGGCGGTGGTCTCCCCAATCATTAAGAAGCCCACCCTAGACCCCTCGAAGCCCGAAAGTTACCGCCCGATCTCTTTGTTACCCTGGCCGGCGAAGATAATGGAGGCTCATGTCAATCTGGCCCTGTCGGAACATCTTGTCCGGACCAATGCCCTTGACCCCACACAGAACGGCTTCCGTGCAGGGCACAGCACGGAAACCGCCCTCCTCGTGATGGTAGAGCATCTGCGAGCGGTGTTGGATGCTGGTCAGACGGCGGCGCTGATATTATTAGACCTCAGCGCCGCCTTTGACACGGTGTCCCACAGCATCCTATTGCACCGGCTCGAGGAGATTGGTGTCGGGGGCCAGGCTTTGCAGTGGTTCCGCTCCTTTCTTGATGGTCGTTCCTTCTGTGTGGCCATCCCTCCCTTCAAGTCCAATTTTCAGCCGCTGGCCATGGGGGTTCCGCAGGGATCCTCGCTGAGTCCCACGTTATTCAACCTATACGTGAGACCACTGGCTGAGGTCGTCAGGCAGTGGGGCCTAACCCTGGTCTCATATGCCGACGACACTCAGCTGGCAGTCACTCTCAGCGGGGACGCGGAACATGATGCCCCCAGGTTCCAGAATGGACTGAAGGCAGTGGCCACCTGGCTGACAGGAAACTGTGTCCAGCTTAACGCCACCAAGACTGAGGTGATGATCATCAGAAAGAGAGTGGAATTATGGGGCGATCAATGGTGGCCGGCAGAGTTGGGACCAACCCCAACTCCGGTATCGGAATAGAAAAATCTGGGAGTCTGGCTGGATGCCGGTCTTACCTTTGTGGGCCACGCTAAGAAAACAGCAGCATGCTGTTTCGGACTCCTTAGGGGTTTAATACCTGTCCTTAAGTTTTTTGATGCCCCACCTAGGCAGCTGGTAATCCAGGCTACTGTCATCTCGCGCCTGGATTATGCCAGCTCTCTCCTGGTAGGGGCTAACCTGGCAGAAATTACCCATTTACAACGGGTACAAAATGCTGCGGCCAGAGCAATTGTTGGCCTGCCTAGGTTCTGCCCGGTGTCAAATGTCCTCCGCTCCCTGCACTGGCTTCCAGTGAGGAAGCGAATTCATTTTAAGGTCCTTTGTTTGACCTTTAAAATTTTGAAAGGCATAGGCCCTCAAATCATGTCTAGCCTCCTGTCTTTTTATGTACCTACACGTACCCTCCGTTCTCAAGGTCAGGCTCTTGCTGTAGTCCCCAGATTTAGGCTCTGCCGGGCGGGCGGACGCTCTTTTAGTGTTAAAGCTGCATCCATCTGGAATTCCCTCCCGGTTGAAGTTCGCCTGTTGGAGGACCTCATGCTTTTTCGGAAAGCTATCAAGACTCTCTTGTTTTAATCTGCTCTCCAGTGGTCTTAATGTTTAGCTTCTGTTATGTTGTGTCCTACCTTGTCACTGCGCCAGGACGCTCCTTCGCTGGAGCAGCTGTGCGCATAATAAAAATCACTTGACTTTACTTAAAGAAGGTGCTGACTTGCGAGATTTCATATTGCGACCTCGCAAACAGCGTCAAAAACGTTTCATATACGCCGGTATATACGCTGCTTACAACGAAGCTTGGAAGTAATGCAAATTGAAACTGCTGAAAAAATAAGAGAAATTGATTGTATTAATTTGGAAAAATCACTGTCTGTAGTGGACAATGGGTTAACGACTCTGTCCTCCAGAATTTATTCACTGGACAGCATTGTATCATCTGCTATTGATATAATAGAACAGGATATGGTAATGTTGCAACATGGCCAGTCCCAATTGCGTTCTATTGTACAGCTAGACTGGACGTTACAAAACCTGCGTTCAGGCTACGTGCCATGGCGTCTAATCAACACAACGTCATTATTTTCTATCTTTAACCTCACTGATAAACAAATCTCTTTGGCACAAAAGGGAGCAGACTATACGATACTGAGCATTGAAAAACTTGAAAAATTACCACTACCAATGTAGACAGAACGACCTGTCATTGAATGGATAATACATGGTACAATCACAATTCCGATAACGACTTTTCAATTTCAATATTGCCAAAAGTATATACCAGCAGGCCTGTATGAAAGGTTGGGTAAAGGATACATCACGTCAACCTGGAAATTACCTTACACACATAGATGTTATAGTGAAGGAAAAAAAGAAGTATTCCTTAGTGGTAACAACTGTAAAAATTCACTAAGCGGTACACTTCTGTGTCAAGGTATTAACTTGCATGGAGCATGCGAAGGTTGGTCGAACAACCTTTCATGTCATCTGCACGGCACCCCTGCAACACAGATAGAGCCTTTTTTCAGACAGCTTTCCAACGGCAGCTACGTTCTAATAAGTGACCACAGCTGTTGTGGCATTGTACCAGGAATAGCCTATCTCGTGAGCGTTACTTCCAGGGTCATTTGCTGTATGCAAGTATTGTATCCAAACAGCAAACCAGACATGGAGGCAGCAATATGGCCTTCTCTGAATATCTCTTCTATTGGAATTGATACTTTAAGCAGAATGAAGTCTATTCTTTTACGGACAACTGTGCCTTTAACCTCGTCCAAAGAGACGTATGATCTGCAAGTTGCAAGGACAGCGGCAGAGATACATACACTATTATCGACAAATTGCCCCGTGCATTTCGTAGAAATGTTAGGTCAAATCTTAAACATGTCTGATACCAGTGGCATTGCACATGTATTTAAGAATTTTTTTTCGGGACTATTAGCACCCTTGGAAGCAGTCCTGAAGATCTTCCCGAATTTCGTGCACTCTGTGTTCGGCGGCCTGCCTCTTCTTTTCGGACTCGTAGCAGGAATTGTATTTTTGTTCCTTCTGCTCCGATATGGCAAGTCCAGTCACAGACAAAACTCAAGCTACAATGGAAGAAACGATCCTAGCAATGAGATACCGAGAAAGGATTACTAATGTCCTTGGCTTGGCGAAGCTAAGAGATCTGAATACTACCTGGTTTCTTTCATTCAGACCAATCTGGCAAGATTGCATCTTACCTGTGCTTCGATGCCTGCTATGCGGAGAAGAATGCATGTTGGACGTCTGTCTTACACTACCTTCAGCAGTACCTATGGATATCGATACTTTGCTTGGTTCGGTAACGGCTCATGCAACGTGTTGTCCCCAGCGGCTACCTATTCTGATGACGGCATTCGTTGAGACTTCACCATTACGATTAGGTGGCGGTGAAGTACGAGATGAAAGCAGCACCACACAGGTACAACCTTCTGTGAGCATTGCTGATCCAGACATCGATGATGGTAATGATTCTCACATATGCACTATTTCAGCTTTTTCGAACTTCGTCGAACTCTCACCTACTGTTGTAGACCAATTTTTCGCCAGCCTGTCTGATTTGATGTTCTCTGAACTCTGAATTTGGTCTTCAGTTTTGATAAACAACACTACTGAAAACAATTGGAACAATTTTTTTCCCCTGAAAGCGAAATTATTTTTTCCATTTCCAAAATATTTACTTTTTTTGGCACATGGTACTCTGCTTAAAGTAGAACTATTCTTAGAGAACAAGATTTCTATTTTTAAAACTCTAGAGACAATATTTTGATTCAGCCTCTAGCACTTGTACAGTCTTGTATAAATATGTGATGGAATGGTCTCGACCTTCTCTTCTGTATTAAGAGCCATTTCATTAATTTAATTTTCGCAATTCATTCAGCCAATATTTATGTATGCATTATCTGAATGATACCACTGCTTGAAAAACGTACAGTACAAATACTCATTTTTCGTGTATACACCATATACCATTTCAAATGCAAGTTATGTATTTTGAGGTGGGTTGGTAAACACATGCATCGTTATATGTTTAGTATTGCTTAGTATTTAGTAATGATGGACATTAATACGTAGAGTGGGTGTTTTGAACGTATCTAGGACCCTATTTAAATATTCCCGATTTATGCCCTTATGTGGTTATAACAAATCATATCCTTATAAAGGCATAAGAATCATATCCATATTTAGTCATAGCCAATGCAGTCCAAATACGGCAAGGCTACTTCCATAGACTCCTAGAAAGTACAACGCGTTCTTTAAACAAACCAAGCCTCCAGCAGCCCGGGAATCCCCCCTGCTTTTGTTTTGATTTGTCCAAGAACTCCTGGAGTCCTGAAAGAACTGTAATCTCTTAGTGATGTTTTATGTCCAACCTTACGTCAAACTCGGCACCTTCCAGGTATAAATATACCAACGTTTGCCTTAAGCAAACACACAGTGGTTTGGAGCAGATCGGCTATCTACTTACCCGAAGCCCAGCTGTAACGAGAGCCGAAGGAAGCAGACCCTCCCATTGACGCACTGAGAGAGACGCTGTCTTTTCTCCTGCCGAGAAATCCAACCCCAGTGTTTCCAGTCACCCTTGCGGGTTTCTGGGAGATCGAGTCCTGAGAACGAGATACAAGACCTCCTTCATTCTATAACCAAGGTACGGAGCTGATTAGATCCGTAGAGAATTCTTGATTCAGATTCTTGGCAAAAACTAACTTAACTTAAACTGCAGCTCACTTACTCCTTCCCACGTACTAGGCTTAGGTTCGGTACACCGGGGTAGGCGTATCTTAGAAGCACCAGTTGAGTATGTTAAGTCAATGATTTAATGTATGTATATATTTTATCTATTTTAAACACTGTATGGCTTAGAAACTGTACCATGCTTTTACAGTATTATTTCATAATACTCCTTTTAGTGTACGCACTTTACTTTATTTTTTATTTTATTTTTATTTTATTTTTTTTTATTATAAACTTTTATTGTCATTAGTGCGCACATACACAGCAGTGTGCCTACAACCATATTAGGCCGGCAGCGATACACAATCAGTGAAGCAGTAGGACGTTCGTCAGCAGTGAGCACAATAGAAGTAGTCGGGAGCACCCAACACCATAACAGTAAAGTATCAGCCAATGTACGACAGGCCCAATAGCAAGCCACCCTGCAACTGGGTGGTAGTCAGTGGAAGCATAGTTCGAGGAATAGTACAAGTATTATCAGGGTCAATACATCAGTGGAGAGGGTATCACAGTAACAATCTGACACAAGGCGTAGCAACGTCTCCTGAAAGCAGTGGTATTGCAGACTCAATGTATAGCAGCGTAGCCTAGAATCAAAGCAAGTAAACATCACAGTTCATAATATCTATCAAGTATAGACCCGTAGAGCAGCCGTTCCTGCACAGTCGTATAGTTACGAGGAACTATTGGCCGGGCAGTAACCCTTACACCCAATAGGCCAACAGGAGTATGGACATCCAACCTTCCACCCCCTCCGCCCCATTCCCATATATAGCACGTGTATCTATTCCGAGTCAGTTACTAGGGGCACATCGACAGCATCAGCCCCCTCCACCCCTTGCGTTGCAGTTAAGAGAAGGTATGTCTGCAGAGGCCCCCAGATGTCAGCCGGCCTACAGTTGAGAGGCAACAATTCTGAGAATATTCCATATTGTTCCTGACAGTATAGCATGTCCTGTAACCAATCTTTGAATTTTGGGGCCCGACCCTGACCCCACCTGCAGGCCAGATGTCTCCTTGCCAACAACAGTGCAACATTAGTGTATTTCCGAACCGTCCGCGCTATCTGTGCGGTGTGACCCAGCAGGAACAACCGTGGATCTAAGTCCAAAGTTACCCCTATCATAAGGGAGATGCCCTCACGGATCTGTGACCAATACTCCTGTA
Source organism: Lissotriton helveticus (assembly GCF_964261635.1). Classification (NCBI taxonomy): domain Eukaryota; kingdom Metazoa; phylum Chordata; class Amphibia; order Caudata; family Salamandridae; genus Lissotriton; species Lissotriton helveticus. Next base: position 393,942,390 of record NC_136070.1, on the reverse strand, counting down.
CTTGCGGACAATTCCACGCCAAATGGAGGAAATCCGCCCCTCCCTGTCCGCATCACTCGCACCTATCCGAGTCAGCCAAGCCGAATCTAACCTTCCGAACAGGCGTGTAATATAACCTATGGAGGAACTTGTAATGTATAATTTTGAAGCGACAGCTAGACATCATCGCACCCGATAGGTCACAACAATACTCCCATTGGTCCTCTGTGATCTCCCTGCCAAGGTCCAGTGACCAGTGCGCTCTAGCCGTACTTTCCACAACCGGTAGTTCTCTCCGGAGGCATTTATATATATTGGACACTAGATGTGCACCATCAGTGCTATTCAGCACAACCGTAAACGGGGCTACACTGGGGGGTTCCCGTGGGTATTCAGGTAATAAGGCTTTCAGGCCTTCACGCAGCCATAGAAAATAGAATAGCTCTAAGGGGTTAGGCGTATATTCCCCCAAAAAACTTTCTCGAGACCGAAATATCCCATCATGGAATAGATCGCCCCATGTCTGAATTTTCAACCGGTGGCACATATGTCGGAATCCCACCTCTTGGAAGAGCGGCATTTTCGGGTGATACGACAGTGGCAGTTGAGCTGTATACAGTAACGAGGTTTGCAACCGTCTCCCTATTCTATGCCAGGCATCCATTGTACAAGTCACCGTATTAGTGTGCTGGTCCAATTCCCAGACGGGGGCATGAACCACTCCAGCCAATGGCAGTGGGTGAGCTATCCAGTCCTCCGCTGCCACCTGTGGCATGAAGGCAGCAGGCTTCATCCAATAGTACAGGTAGTGCGCTTGGGCACTCAAATAATACACTTCAAAATCGGGGACGTCGAAACCTCCCACATTATAAGGTTGTGTCATGACCGCCCATCGGAGTCACGCCTGCTTGCCTCCCCATACCAGTCGTATAAGTTCAGAGCGCAAGGTTTTGAAAAAGAAAGTACCCGGATGATAAGGGATATTGAGGAATAGATATAGGAAATGCGGCAAGACCACCATTTTTATGAGGAAAACTCTAGCCGCCATGGACAAGGGTAATTTGATCCATCGGGTCACTGAATCTGCCAGTTTGGTTATGGCCACTCCATAGTTCATTCGCAACGTGTCTCCCTTGTCTCTCGATATCTGTATCCCCAAGTAGCGCAACTCCGAGGAGCACCACTCTAATGGATATTCGAGCGGGAATTCCATCACAGCAGGTGTTAGAGGGAAGAGCTGGGACTTACCCCAGTTAATAGAGACACCTGATAGGCCCCCAAAGGCGACAAACTCCCGCAGTAATGCGTTCAAGGTGGTCTGGGGTTCTTTAACGTATAACGTGACATCGTCAGCATATAATGAAATAGATAGTTGCCGTTGAAAGCAATTAAAGGCGCTGACTTTGTGTAGTGGTCGAATGCGACAGGCTAGCGGCTCTATCGCTATGGCGAAGAGTAAGGGGGAGAGGGGACACCCCTGGCGGGTACCCCTCGTTATTGTAAAGTTATCAGTCAGACGTCCATTCGCAAGCACTCTTGCCTTCGGAGCCGTATACAGCAAACGCACCCAGTCTATAAATATTGGGGGAAACCCCATCCTCCGCAACACCGTGAATAAGAACCCCCATTCCACAGAGTCGAAGGCTTTCGATGCATCCAAAAATACAGCGGCGAGTGGTATGTCAGGACTCACCGTCTGGATCAGGGAGAATACTGTTCGGAGGTTGTGTGAGGTAGATCTCGTGGGGACGAATCCCGACTGATCAGGCAATATGAGTGTGGTCATGAGCAGGGAAAGTCGCGCGGCGAGCACCTTAGCTAGGATTTTGGCATCGCAGTTTAATAGCGATAATGGGCGATACGAGTCACAGTGCTTGGCATCTTTACCCGGTTTAAGTAGAGACGTGATCACAACCTCTCTCATGGACTTCGGCAGTATACCCACCTCCAAGGCATCTTCAAACACCTCCCGCAGCACAGGTGCCATGATATCCACATAACATTTATAAAATTCTGCGGGAAGCCCATCGTGACCTGGCGCCTTCCCGTTGCTCAAGGACATTATGGCATCTCGCACCTCATCTAATTCAAGCGGTGCCCCTAGGAACTGTCTATGTGCATCGCTTATCCAGCAGAGTGCGATATCCCCCAGAAAGCCATCCAGGTCAAAGTCCCCGGTCGCCCGTGATGTATAAAGTTGTTCATAGTGCGTTTGGAGAGTGTTCAGTATGCCCACTGAGTCTTTGCACACCTCCCCGTCAGCTGTAGTCAGTTCTAAGATGGTGTTTGAGCCTCGCGCCAGACGAACCGCCGTTGACAGTGCTCTACCCGGTCTCCCTCCCTCATTGTAAGCGTGGGCTTTCCAATGTTTTCCCTTGAACTGTACCTCCCTTTGCGCCTCTGCCTCGTATTCCGACAATTTAGCCCTGAATTCCCGCTGCACTGTTCCTTCAGCTCCCTGCACCATGCTTCTCTCCAGTGCCCGCAGGTCTTCTTCCAGCCTGTGGAGCGTGCGCTGTATGTCTCGCAGCACCCCAGAGCTCTTAGCAATGCACCATCCCCTCACTGTAACTTTGAAGGCCTCCCAAATTGTTTCCACACTATCTACAGTATCCTTGTTACGGGGAAAAAACTCTTCTATATCGTCTCGAAGTTCCTCACGGAAGACCGTGTCTACTAGCATGTTAGGGTGCAACCGCCAAGGTGGGCGTGGTTTATGAAACCCGGGCATATCTAAAGTCAGCAGAACCGGACAGTGGTCAGAATGCGTTCTGGGTAGGTGCTGAACAGTCAGGACATGTGGTGTTAGATTCTTTGACACAAAGATATAATCGAGTCTGGCCCATGTTCCAGTGTATGAGGTGAAGTGTGTGCCATCCAGCAGGTCTGGGTGTAGGTGTCTCCAACAATCGATCAACCCCTCCACTTCCACTATCCCCCGAAGGGTATCTCTCGCCCTGGGATGGTATGTCGAGCACCTATCCGCTCTATCTAACCTCGGGTTCAGGGCAACATTAAAGTCTCCACCCCAAATCAGATGACAAGAACCCACATCCATCACAACTCCCCAGAGCCCAATGAAAAAATGGGGATCATCAATATTAGGTGCATAACAATTGGCAATGGTGATCGTCTCCCCACCTAGTCTCCCCCACAAAATCACATATCTCCCCTCCTTATCTATATGTTGACCCTGTAGTGTAAACGGGAGTGCTCGATGTATAAGGATGACGGTACCTCTGGCATATGATGAATAGTTTGAGAAGACCCTCACACCTGCCCAACTTTTACCAAACGCAGATGTAGCTGACGGGGGGTTGTGGGTTTCTTGTAGCATAACCACCTGTACATTATGTCTATCCCAATAGGCCATCAACTGTCTGCATTTACCTGCATCCTTAAGCCCTCGGACATTCCACGATATAAAGGTACATTTGTTAACATCCCCTGCACCCATAATTGTCAACTTTGTCCGACTTTATGAAAATACAATACGTCAACCATATCAACAGTATAGTGCAATCATTCCTGCCACTACCAACGCTCCAGTATTCCACGATGTCTGTTTGCTTGTGTATAGCGCACTCAACCAATTCACGTAACCCCCAGGCATTCCCCCAGTCCCTCCCAACCTCCCACTGAAGCATCCCCAACTTGCCAGTTTCTCCATCCACCCCACCCCTCCCCAATTCCCTCAGCAACCAAGGGTGATAACATACCCTATACCAACAGTAACAGCATGGGTGTTACCCGCTAGGTAGCATTCCAGGTGGCAGCACATTTCCCCCTCTTCTCCTCCAGCTCCCTATGGCGGAGCTCACCCAACTAGTGGGAGAGAGGGGGGTACCCGGCGAACAGAATCTAAATCAGCTTCCCCCGGGCCAAGTCCCCAGCCCATCATAACTTAAGGAGGGAGAAAGGACAGCAGCCGTAGCTACAGCCATGGATTAATCCACAAACCAGTACTCACATACAGGAACCAGATCGACATCAAAAGTCTCAAAAGCTGCGTGTTCATTGTTCATCATCCTCCATATGGTCGTGTCTGCGATCAGGCTCAGCAACCCCATCCCCATTCTGGTGTGCCGTGCGTTTATAATGTTTGATGAAATCTTCTACTTGTTGCGGCTTCGTAAAGAACCTCTGACGCCCCTGACATGTGATCCGCAGTCGAGCCGGATAGAGTAGCGCATAGTCCACTTGAAGATTGCGAAGTTTCGCTTTAACATCTAAAAACTTGCGCCGTTCCTCCTGCACCATGGGCGTGAAATCAGGATACATCGTAAAGTTGTTGCCATCAAAAGAGAGTGTTTTGGAGGTTCGAGCCGCACGTAAGGCAGTATCTCTGTCTCTATAGTTTAGCAGGCGGGCAATGATAGGTCTCGGTTTCATGCCCGGCTTAGGCACCGGGCCCAGGGATCTATGCGCTCTCTCCACTATAAACTGGGGCGAGAACGCTTCCGGGCCTACCGCCGCCAGCAGGAGTTTTTCCACATATTCCTCCATTTTACCCACGTTTGTGGATTCCGGAACTCCTACTATGCGTATATTATTACGCCGGCTTCTCGCCTCCAAATCCTCATTCTTGGCCGCTATAGTGCGCAGTAGGTCATCCATCCGTGTAAGTCGTGTCGTGTGCTGCCCTGAGGTATCCTCGACATCCGAAACCCGCTGTTCCACCTCCTTCAACCTCCCCTCATGAACATCCAACTTGTGGACTACAGCATCCATCCGGGACGACATTCTGTCCACCTTGTCTGCAATGGTCGCGAATCCCTGGCGCATCTCACGGAGGATTTCCTGGACATCCGTGGAGGTGGTCGCCTGGCTATCGGCGGAGCTGCTAGCCTCCATCTGCTTCTGTTGTTCCGGGCTGGTGCGAGTCGTTTTCTTCGTGGCATCAAACGTAAGCTTCGGTTGTCGCGCATCTGGTCGACCCATCTTCGCCACCGAGCAATGCGAAGCGACACAATTCGCGACGTTCCGGGCCACAGATCCTCGTCGTATGTGCAGGCACGTAGGTCAGAACCTTCGCAGTGTCCCCACCGCCCAGCCGAGCGCCACCAGGGATTGGCACCTGCGTAGGGTGTGGGCGTTTGGTTAAGGCAGGTTTCTGATGCTTCCTCCGGTCACAGGTCGCCCTTCTGACTCAGGCCCGGCAATATTCCAGCGGTCCCACAACACTCCTGTCCAACCGTGCACCAACAATAAACTATACAACTAGGCAGCAGATTTCCCAGGTCCAATGCACGCTATTCAGGAGTACAGAGCAGTCGGCAGTGTCAATAATTCCTCCCAATCAGGTTGCATACAGGTAGGTGTGAGTTCTCCAGTATGTGGGGTGCGGTCAATAAGCAATATAGCACGTTAGTTTGCAGGATCACACCTCTTTTGTACTTGCCTAAATCAACGCAGCAGTTGCGCCTCCAAGGGTGTCGAAGTGCAGCCCCCCCCAAGCGTTTGGTACACTAGGTGTATGTGATCGCAATTCCCGCCACAGTAAGTCCTCACCTCAGGGTATGTACAGTACCAGTAGTAAGTGGGGGGGGGGTGCCCTGTGCAGTATCAGAAGAGGGATATTGCTCCCCAGCAACGTCTGCACCTCCGGACTCTCTCTGGCGCGTCCCGCTCCTCGTACCCCACAGACGAAAGATGGCGGACTCCCCAGCCAGCAGCAAGTAGCTCAGCGGCCCCCACCAGCACACGGTGTTAGCGCTCAGTCAAGCGCGCCCGGTTAACTCCTCCACGCACTGACGGCAAGTCAATTAGGGTCCTCCGGAGTCTCCGCAGGCAGTGGAGAACCCGCTCCCGAGATGGCCGCCTCCCGCAATGGGTCCCTGCAGGGCAACGGTAGCGCTCGGCGGAGATTACACTGCCCAAGGGGTCACAAGCGCTGCAAGTACCTTAATGCACAAGCGGGACAGGGCTGCATCAGAACAGGACACGCATCCGCACACGGTGCAAATCGCCGCTGCGAGGAAGGAGCACAGAGGTCGTCCCCCGTTGCCACCGCTCTGTAGCTCACAGGAGATTTCGCGCCATTCGGGGCCCAGTTGCCATCAGTAAAGCCTCGGCCTCGCGTTTTCCGGCAGGCCGTCCAGCCGCGCAGCGTTCTCCAGCAGTCAGGGTCGCCGGGAACGGGAAAGCTTCCCCCGGCCTCAGGCAACAAGTAAACAGCTCCAAAGTTGAACCGGAGTCGTTGTGCAGCCCCCTTAGCAGATGGGAGCAATTTTGGCCCGGTCGATCGCCGATATGAGGATTATTTAAGGATTAATGTCGCCAGGATGTGGGAGCCTCACGAGAAGGCGTCCATTCACAAGTGCGCCACCTAGCGCCCCCTACGCACTTTACTTTATGACAAGTATTGCAATTGTGGCAATTCACTTCTCTTGCACGAGAAAGAGGACTGCTCAATAAATAACAACTTTTATTGAAAACGCCCATCTCTCTATTTCTCTGCACTCCTGGTGAAACTAAGCATGCACGATTGACTGAGTGAAATTTGTTTTCCACGACTCTGGAGATATACTCTTTATTCTGGGGGGAGCAAAGTTGTCATGTTCATGCGGTTGTCAGAAACAAATCCCTTCTTGTCTATTCAGGAAAGTTAACTCCTTCCTGTTCACTCGAGAAAGTTTCTAGTGACCTCTGAGCTAGCTGGCATACCTAATTAGGTCTAACATATTCAGTAGAGACCTAGATGACCTCAGTCCTACGTCTAAACTATCGTTTATGTTATTCCAATGCGCAGAGCCTATTGGGAATATAGGAACTACACTACAGAATATCTACTTCAGTCTTCAAACGTGATTACACACATAGAAAGAGGAACATGCCTCGGGGGATTCTTTTTTGTGCATGTAGGTGTCCCTTTCTTTCTTTAACAAAAACAATCCTGCTTACAACGCCGGCATCTGGTCACCATGGTGCAAGGGTACCCGAGTTGACACTAGGTAGTACATTGTGCGCCACCGCAGGGAAAAGAAAGGAATGCACCCTATGATGTTAAATATGGCACATTTCAGCCCTTTCCCTATCACGCAGAGCAGCGCAGCAAGGTGGCATGCTGTGCAACGTGATTTCTTTTATAAATGTGCCCCTTTGTGTTTTTACAAGTTACCAACACAGAATGTGTTCTTTTTCACTGAATAACCAGTGCAACCACTCCATACAAATATATGTTTTTCGGGTTCTACACATGTCAAGGAATTTTAAGGTCGATGGCAAAATCTGTCTCGAGCAGCCTTGTGGAGCCCCAGATCTTTCTTGCTCATGGACCTCCTGAAAGTAAGAGAAAAATCTGATACTCATGGACCTACTGGAATACAAGAGACTTTGAAATGTATATTGGACACTAATTGACTTCATATGACTGCATATACTGAACATAAGAAATATTGAAAATTCTATATTGTATAAGTAAACTAAAATAAACCTCTATCCTGGTGATCAGTGGCAGAGTAGGGAGGCACATAGCTGGGCTACCAATATTTAGTAGTCTAAGTGTTGTTGGAGGTACAATGTTGTGAGTAAGTGAAAGTGCCATACACACGGTACTCAAGACACAGCCACATGTGAGCTGGGGTTTGAAGTGGAGGGAATGAACCACCTGTGAAGAATGGAGAAACCAATGAGGCAAGGAACATACACCAGAATAATGCTCTTATTCTGTGGAAGGTAGCAACTGGAGGTCTGCCAGTGAAAGTCATTGGCATGCATGCTTCCAGGATCCTGGGGCCTTCTGCTGGTTGGGGCAGAGGCTGAAGGGCAGTTGTACTGGTAGCAGGGGTGGGATCGGGGACCGGAACCCCATGGATATGAGCAATAGAGGCGAGGAGCCTGATTGGTGCTCTAAGGCAGATGGGCAACATTGCAGCTCGCAAGCTAATTGGCGAGACACTGGGTGCTAGGCAACCATGCTGGGGAGACACACAGGCAACTTAACAAGTTGAAAAAACCTCCTAGTTGGGGTGCCGATGATCAGTGACCCCCATAGAGGCTGAGAGCACTCAAACATAGACTTGCACACGGATCACACCAAAACATCAAGCGACAAAGGCAGCAATCATAGCCTGTGAAGGCTAAAGCTAATGTCTAGGGAGGTGAAGGGAGTGGAACTCTGAGAGTCCATCAGCAGACAGACGGCATGGGAGTGACTGATGGTTGTGGTCAGTGAGAGTCTGTTGCAGTCCCTCCTTACAGTGGACTGGGGATAGTGTGCATTCAGTGACTAGAGGTGGTGGATGTGCCAGACATTGTTGTGGGGATTCAAGTGACTCTAGGCTGGTAAGCAGTTTGACTAATCATTTTAGTGGCTATCATGTTGGATACTATTAGCATGGTGCACGTGAGAGCTAATAGAGTGTGTCATGAGCCAAGTGGAGTGGCAGAACAGCAAGTGGCATGCATCAGAGGGCCGCACTTTTTGAAGCTAGTCCATCAACTTGGCTTTATCTAAAGAAAAGAAGAACACTATGGTGAGGGAAAGGTTTACACACTCTTCTTCTCCCAAAGGTGAGACTCAGAGAGATTGTTTTGTCATATACAACATCCAACAGCTCCTTTCTCCTATCCTGCTATTTAAATAACAACTACCGCACATGCTCTTTGGCATCGCCCAGTGGGGATTAGCAGCAGGGCTTGACCTCTGGTCAGGGCCTGTGGACAATCCTCCACAAGTGGCTAATCCTCAACCATCAGCAGGTGACCAACCCCCAGTATTTACAGTCTTTGTGGCCTATGTAACTGGATCTGGCTTCCACAAGCCTTATGGAAGGTCCAACATGGATTCACCAGTTAACAAGGGACACAAACCATAAGACATGGTTTAAAAACTCTTAAAACAATTTAAAAACTTGGGCTGAAGGCCATGCAAAGTATGGGTTGGCCTCCCTCAGGAGTTTAGAAACTGGATTTGACCATAGGAAGGACCCTGCAGCCAACCATCCCCTTGCCCTTCGGGTTGGGAATAGCGGTCTGCACCGATGCCTGATCCCTGTCGCGATGAGTTGTATCGCCGGTGAGTGCCACAGCGCTGCTGGTACGGTGCATCCGAATCCCTGCCTGCTACCTTCCGACCAAGGAGAGGGCTTGCTCTCCCAGTCCCTGCTATTGCCTGACTGCCTCCCTCCAGCATGGACATCTGCTTCGCCTCAGCTCTGACATCTGGACCTGTGAGTCCTTATCAGGTACGGGGGTACAGTGGTGAATAATCTACTCAGCCCAGTGGTGTGACGCACCTGAGTTTTGCCGTTCCTTCCTGTACCAGAGAGGCGCCCCCCCCCTGGACTTCGCTACTGCCTCCCTTTTCTCCAAGACTGCTCCCCAACCCCCAGGCTGACTCACCGGATATTCGCCTTGCGGATCATCAACTCCGATGCCCCTGTGGTACTGAGCCTGTTAACGCCCTCTACAGCCTTCCATCCACCTTTGGTTTTATGGCTTAGCCCCCCTTTGACTCTACTAAAGTCAATCCGGCTCTCTGGTCTTTCTCTCAGGATTTTCGACTTTTTGTGCACCCTGCTATTTTGGTGTTGGTCTCCGTCGTATTCCCGCGACCCTGACCCGCCATCTTGTTTGACCTCCGTCCTTCCCCTCTTCCCTCCTGACTCTCTCACCATGACCCCCGAACGTTTTTCTCTTTTCTTGCTGGACTGCCTTAACCCCCGCTCAGGTTCCCTTCTCTCCTCTCATCTTCTCTCACAATCCTTTTCTTGTCCCCCTTTGCCTTTTCTCCCCTCTAAGCTTTGCCCCTTTCTTTGTAATGACTGTACAACAATTGTTTAATTTATTGTAACTTGTAATTCGTTATTTGTGGTATTGTTTCCTTGTAACTCCTGTTGTTCCTCTGTAAAGCGCTCTGATACCTCCGGGTCTAGCCAGCGCTATATAAAACTCTAGATAAATAAATAAATAAATAAACTCCCACACACCACAGCCTTCAGCCACCCACAGTGAGTTAGATGCATGGAACTGTTTAATGCTGTGCATGATAAAAAATAAATTGATTTATAAAACCACAGGTTAAAGTGAAATAATAGTTTCAAAAAAACTAAAAACAACTGAAATTCACCAGTTTTGTTTAGGTAAACTAACCCTAACGTGTGCCCCGTCATGCACTGCTTATGACCTCACATGATTTCACTTATGACAAGTTAAATGACATCTCAAATGGAATCATTGATGAGATCAATGATAACACTGTCATTTGGTATCAATTTCCTGCACATTTTTATAGGAGAAAATTATTTGAAAGTAGATTAATAAATACTAGATTCTAATAGGGCCATGTTTATCATTATTTCATGCAACATAACTCACTAAGATACCTTGCTGCGCTGTGCTGCGTGAAAGGGAGAGTGCAGGGGACGGTATGTGCCACATCTATCAAGATATGGCACATTCCTGCTCTCTGCCTGCGCTGGTGCACAAACTGCTGACTTGTGCCAATGCAGGCACCCTTGCACCATGGTGCACGTGTGCCTGCATTGCACAGAGGATGGGTTTTGTGCAGGAAGGTATTCCTTCCTGCACAAAAACAATCCTCTGAGGCTTTTTCCTCTTTCTACATGTGCTGCATAATGCAGCACACATAGAAATAGGAAAAATGAGGAGAAATATAGATATTTCTCCTAGTTACTCCTCCCCTTGGAAGGTATAGCATTTTGATGCATTCCAAAGTTTACCAGTCTCAGAAATTGACATAGTTTTGCTATGAATACACCATGTAATAATAATGAACCCACTAACTTAAGTCTACTTCACACATTAAGCCACTACAATTGTCTCTGTCTAAAAATGTACCACAATATTGAGATAACATTACATAACATAACGTGTATTTGTAATGCGCACGTTCACCCAAGAGGATCTTGTCACTGAAGAACAGATGTTTATTTTTACCCAACTCAATGGTACTCATTTCATATAGACCGTAACTTTCATAAACCACTATAAAATAAACAACAAAGGGAACGACACTCGGGCAGATTTACAAGAAACTGACGCATCTGTACAGATGTGTCAGTTTCCCTGCATCTTCATACAAAACCCTTGCACCATCATAAATGCTCCGTATTTGCAATACGGCGCACTATGGCACATGGACTGACAGATGCGTCAGAAATTCTGACGCCTCTGTTGGCGCAGAAGTGATGCACTGTTGGATTTGCTCATGAAAGTGACGCAACTCCAGCAATGCACCACAACAGATAGGTGAGTCCCATTTAAAAAGCCCTGCGTCATTCCTTACGCCTGGTCTGAGCAGGCGTAGGGATTTTGATGCAGTGAAGGAGTAGAGTGATGCAGTGAAATGTTGTAAATTTCACTCTGTCAGTTCTACATGGCTTTTTTGCGTGGGGACGCCCACCCTGCATATATTATACCTGATGCAGGTATAATGTGGCGCAGGGCTTAACAAGGTGACACATCTCCCTAGATGCGTCACATTGTAAATTGGCCACAACGTGGCGCATTATTTATGCTACAGCTGCGTCATAGAAAATAATGGAACGGCAGTGCAAAAATGTTGCAAGGGGCTTGTAAATCTGCCCCGTATTTCTCACAAACACACATGCACTGTGCAACATGGAAGAACCATGATAATATTCAACACAAATGCTGTAAACACTAAATATCACACAGCAACACACTTTCCATGACTTAGAAACACTCCCCTAAGCTGTAAACTTTACCCAGTATCATATGATCACACACCCACCGATAACTACAAACACAGAGAAAATTTTGCAGTCAGTTTGACAACAAGCATGAACAAATGTCATTATACATTGTATCACCATGTTGCTCAGAGTAACTCACTACCATCATACAAACACAAAAGTAGCCTCACAAACCAATACCCCACCTTTATAAATAATCACACACAGTACAATGTATGCCATGTAACAAATACACATGCATGTAACTATTATTAGAATACCAGAGACTCACCATTATATTGCGAAATGGCATGTATTAGCATAAAATCTCTATTCATTACTTTATAAAAAAATACTCAAAAAAAATAGTCGATGCAGAAAAACTCATTCCAAAAACGATGTTTCTAATATTAAATATAATGTACCAATCAAAATTCAATATTCGCATCACTGTATGTAGGTATGCATATAGTATTTCTTGAAGTGCAAAACTAGCCAAAAAGCACCAGCACACGGTCAAAGACAAGTAGAAAGTCAATAATTTATAGGAGTGAAAGCTGGGTTGCATGTGATGAAAGTTAATGCATTGTGATTTAGTGTTCTTTAAAGTGGCGAGTCTCCATTTCTTTCCTAAATCGAAGCAGCGTTGGGGTGGTCCTGATGGATACAAGGATGTTCTGCCAGATCCTGGGTGCACAGATGGAAAAGGCTTGGTTTTTTCTTTTTTACACTTCTAAGTCTGCTGTCTGATGGTGTACTGGCTGCAGGTATGCCGAGAACATGGAATAGGGAGCTTGTCTGCAACAAAGCCGCCAAAAAAGATATAACTGAGCCAGGTTTGTCCTGTATCTTGTTTTTTGTTCTTGGGAAAAACAGGCATTCTGTGAGGGTGTATGCAGAAAACATTCAAAATTCACTGAAAAATACAAAGGATAAAGTAACATTGTAGTTAGAGAAACATTTCAGTGACAACGTAATGTTTTAAACTGAAAAAAAATTGGAATTCACCAATTATAGTAATATCAAGCAATAACTCTAACTCCTGCCCTAAAGTAATTATAACTCATGTCCCCTCCATGCACTTTGTTGTCATAAATGATATCAGTTTAATTGACATCAGTAACACTATCAACGATGGCACTGAACATGTAATGAGTGTTTTAATATGTGAGAAGAACAAGTGATGGACAGAATGCAGAACAATGTCATACATTCACCCCAGTACAGAGATCTGGGCCTAAATCCATTGTTTTTTTGCTCACCATGCCATTCCAGTTTCGACCCATCCATATGCAAATCAGCCTTGACCCAGTGCCCAATGGGAACAGTCCAGCCCAAACTGCCAGGCCAGGTCCTCCCTGGACTGGAAACAAGCAACCTAGTATCGGTTTCGGGGTTTAACCTCTCATTAGCCATGATAGCTTGAGTCCAATGGCATGGAGAGCACGGGACCCACATCTGGGCTCACCCGTCCCACTCGGGTGACCAATGCAAAAAGATCAAATGATAGACAGAATGCAGAACAATGTCATAAATTCACCCCAGTACAAAGATCTGGGCCTCAATCCATTGTTTCTTTGCTCACCATGCCATTGCAGTTTGGACCCAACCATATGCAAATCAGTCTTGACCCTGCGACCAATGGGAACAGTCCAGTCCAAACTGCCAGGCCAGGTCCTCCGTGGACTGGAAACAAGCATCCTAGGATTGGTTTCGGAGTGTCACCCCTTATCAGCCAGTATAGCTTGAGTGGTGTTACCCCGAAACTGGTCCCAGGATGCTTGTTTCCCGTCCAGAGAAGACATGGCTTGGCAGTTCGGGATGGAATGTTCCCATGAGTCATAGGGTCAAGCTCAATTTGCATATAGTTGTGTCTGAACTGGGGTGGCAAAGTGAGCTAAAGAACGTTGATGGATTCAACCCAGATCTGTGACTGGGGGTGAGTGTTTAAAAAGTTTCAGCACTCCGTTCATCATCTCCTTGTGTTTGCTTTGTAATATGTAAGGTCATAAGCAGTGCATGGCAAGGGCATGAGTTTTATATACATTAGGGCATGAGTTGTAGTTACTTGAACTAACTATAACGGGTGAATTTACATTTACACCTAACTAAAACATTACTTTAACCTTTGATTAATTTAGAGAATTTCTAAGGTTTTTAAAAATGTTTTCATGTAAATTAGGAAAAAAATTCAATTCCGAACTATATCGCCACGTTAACCTTTGGTATTTTCTGTGAATTTTCTGTGAATTTTTAGTTGATAAAAAAATTGAAAGTAATATTTTATTACCACACATAAAGCTAACTACATGCCATGTACAGCTTTAGGCAGTGCTTGGTATGGGGTTGGCTGCAGGGCCTGGTCATGCATTCAATCCACCATTGCACATGGCTTGTGTGCAACGGGGCGGTTGGTCGCAGGATCTGGCACCCAAACTCCAGCGGGTGCACATGGCTGAATATAAGTGGTGTCATTCTAAGTAAAGCAGAACTACTGACTTTGTCAAAGGGCCTGTACACCAAAATAAATAAAATGGGCATATTGGCTTTTTGAGGAGTCAGAATATCAACATATAAAAAGCATATGCATTGTCTTTGAAAGAAAACGATCAATAATTATAACAAAATGTATATTTCATTAATTCACGCAGTTCAATATTTAGTAAAAGTAATTTTCATTAAAACATTTTAAATTAGTTTGTATTTAAAAAAACAATCTACATATATTTAAACTTTGTTTTAACAGCTTTCAGGCTACAAAATGCAACCATAAAGCCAACCACAAGGGGGCTCTGCACTCCAGCTGAACATCGTAAAGTGCCAGCTAGCAATGCTTTGAAAAATATGGTAAGCTCTCCTCAGGTCATGGATTTAATGACCCAGGAGACTTAAGGCCTGATTACAAATGTGGCGGATGGGATACTCCGTCACAAACATGACGGATATCCCGTTCGCCATATTACAAATTCCATAGGATATAATGGAATTGCAATTTGTTGGGTGGGGTATCCGTCACATTTTTAATGGAGTAGCCCTATCTGCCAAACTCGTAATAAGGCCCTTTATTTGTTTACTGTTGCTGGGGGGCTGCTGCACTCCCTTTAACTCCCCTCAACATTAACAAGCATTGGCATAGTCAATAGGTCTCGCCTTTGGCACCTTGTAAGTTAAAAAAATCCGAAGTATAATACTTTACATTTACTTCGTATTTGGGATGCAGTAAATGTAAACGTGAAGTCTTACTCTTCGTTTTTTTTGCTTTTTTACTTACAAGGTCCCAAAGGCGAGACCTATTTGGCTATGGCAATGCTTGTTTTAATCTTAAAATGGAAGTAGTCATAGATTGCGAATTGAGATTATACTCCAAGTATGGGGACTCTAGGTATATGAACGACACACGGAACCATTTATCTACGATTTTGTCTGGGAAGAGCAGGGCAATTAACAAAAGAAATGTGTTAAAGGCATAAAAGGACTGCGAGTAGTTGTCTATTTGGAGCCGGTACATAGATGACACCATAGCAAAGCGTCATTTACAAGAAAAATATCTTTTCTATAAAATACAAAAAAAGGAGACATAGAACCCGCTGCCGTAAAGAAAAACTTGTGTTCATATTACATACATTTAATATAACTAAATAACACGTTTAGGTTTGCAAAATGAGGAATGTGGAACAACTGGCATAGACTAAAAGAAAGTTACCTTTCCGCTTATAAACAAATATCCTTATCCTGAAATACGTAACACAAAGGGGGTATTAAAAAGGCAACTTTGCCAGAATAGCCAGTCCCCTCACTAAATGTA
The DNA here is from genome assembly GCF_964261635.1 of Lissotriton helveticus. Classification (NCBI taxonomy): domain Eukaryota; kingdom Metazoa; phylum Chordata; class Amphibia; order Caudata; family Salamandridae; genus Lissotriton; species Lissotriton helveticus. The sequence continues at coordinate 393,926,946 of NC_136070.1, read as the reverse complement.
AAGTACGTACCACTCTAAAATTGCCTCCTAGATATTACTTTCGGATTCACTCAGCCGAAAGTCAAGCTCTCGGTGTACAGTTTCATCTACAACATATCTTGACAGGTGCTGGTGGAGCACGTCTAGCGGGGTAAGGCGTGGCCATCTAGCATGTGACCCATAACAGCCTTCTCTGCACCGTGACAGTGACCAGGCCGAGAGCTAATGTGCGTCACAGGCAGCAATGTGTGCGGGACGGAGCATGGAGCGGGGATGGGCAGCACGTCTTGGGGCTTTGAAGAAGACAGATGAGGAGGTAATGCCCGGTTACCTACTGGTAATCTTCAATACTCTTTGTTCATGTATTTCTTGCCACTGTCATGATTTACCATCCCTCCCAACCCAGAAAAGCTACGGCTTTAGACACTGGAAAGAGGCTTTACAATTGCAGTAAGCGGGATGGGCCTTCTACTTTTTAAAGGAGGGATGCGAGTGGTGACCACCTTGGACCGATGAGAACTATTAAGTGTAACGTTTTTGCTTTTGGGGGTTCTGTCCACAGGAGCGTGCGCTCATTAAGTAATGACTGTGATGAGGAAGATCTGAACTTGAAGTTATGAACGTTACCAGTAAGTAACTGAGGCAATACTACCAACTTTTAATAAAGAAACTAAGGCTATCAACTGCCAGGCAGGGATCTCTCAATACGGCAAGTAGTCCTTCTCCAGGGAGGAAGAGGCCATGGCCTCTGCTGATCTGGCTAGCTATCCACCATGGTATATATAACCCTATTAACCTTTAGCAGTCAATCCTTTAGCAACAGGCCACCCTTTGGGTAACAGAGTACTCAATTGATTCAATTCAAATCCCCAGTAGTCATGTTTGAAACCTCCATTAAATCGTGACTTTTTAAACAATAGCACTTTGTTTCCTGGCACTTGTACTTTTATTGTGCCCGTATGAACCCAAACATGTAAAGTGATATTGAATAACAATCTTGGGATGGCTGAAGATAGCAGACGTAAGATAAGGCCGACAGCTGTGCGCAACATTGTTTCAAAGTGGATTTACTACATTTACTGCACATTGGGATCATACATCTAGAACTGGGGCACCTTTTGAGGGTATGAGAAATACAATAACGCTTTCAACCCGTAAAATATAATATTTCAATTGTGTCCCTATTCTTCTACCAGATCCTGGTGTCCTAAGACGGCGAGTAGGCAGCACATTTTCAAACACTGATCATTGTGATATGCTCAGCATCATCACTGGATGAATGGAAGTTACATCTTTCCATCCCAGAACCAACACTGCACTGTGCAGGATAGGAACTGAGAGCAACAAAGGGCTTCTTAAAGTGAAATCTTAAGCAAGTGGCGACTTAAGTGCAGTGTTCATTCACTGCTAAGGATAAATGGGCAATTTAAAACTACAAAATAAATAATAAAGTATGTGCCTGTTTAAATTCCCGTCTGGTAATCCATGTTCCGCAGGTCTTCCTGAGTCAAAAGTAATTATTAAAATCGGCTCCTTTCCCCGTTAGAGGGCTCGGAAGCAGGATGTAGGGTATAGAAGAGAATACTTGTCTTTCATTGTGATCCCGGGCAGCTGATATGAATGGAGAGCAGCGTGGTGCGCTCGGAAATCAGACCGGGTAGAAAACTCCTTCTGCTTCCCAACTGTGCCTGATACTGGAACAAAGGAAGGAACACCAGTCAAAGGGCGGATGCTAGGACCCAGTAAAATGATGCCCGGCACACGGGGAGAGGGCGCTTACTCTGGTCATGTTGCATTAAAAAAAGAAAAACTAGAAATTGTAAACTTGGTCGCGTAGGAGAGGAGCTCTTACCTAATTATCTGGGTTGATCTTTGGAAAAATGTCGCGCAGCAGTGCGTGATGCTCAGTGAATGTGGAGCGGATTCCTACAATGACAGGAACCGTAATTAATTATCTGTGAAAAACAAGGTGGCTGATATGGGCAGCGATTTTGTCAGAGTCTTACCGCAAGATTAGAAGAGTTCCCCTCTGTGTGTGATGATGAAATGCACGGACGACAGGACAGCATGAGTCTGCTTCGCTTCGTGGTAAAATAAATTACAACAAGGAGCAGTAAAGGTCGCAATTAAGTAGTGCCGTATATAGCCGAAACCGGAATGAACACCAGGCATCACTGGAGATGGCCGTGAGTCGGTGTCATCCGTTTTTCGGTAACCAAACAAAACAAGCATTGGCCACGCGGCAGTAAAGCAGCGCGGCAGTGAAAGTGGCAGCAGGGGGAGGGGGCATGGGCGAATTTCTTTAGGAAATCGCCAAGATGTGCACGCGTTGCAACGTGTGCACTTCTTTGCTGAAAAAGCTCTGCCGATGGCATTAGGTCCCCTCCTATGCAACGCATGCGCGTTGCGTAGGACGAGACCTAAAAAAGGATGGACCATGTTCCTCCCTTTTCTAGGGGCAGCACAAAGCTAAAAAAATATAAACAAAAAAGCCCTTGCTTGTTATTATTGTTTATGTCCATGTGCCCACCCTGGCCCCCTATTAATAAAAAAATTAGGAAGTGGGGCATGTGTCCCCCTCTCTGTTCCTTTAGAGGCCTCTGGGATAGTTATCTCAAGTAACAATAGCTTGTGCCCTAATGTAACTTTTACTTGTGTCTCTGCCATGTAGTTTGCTCATCAATAACTTAATTGCAACTGTTGCAGTGATATTATCAAGATGTCAGAGAAGATGCCATGTGCCCAGTAATTTAATATGTATGATATTAAGTAGTGCATGGTGAGTCCAAAAAAAGCAAAACATGTTTAATGGAGATTCATCAAACGTTATTAACAGCACAAAAAAGGCATTTCCTATGGAAACACAAACATAACTTCTACCACGGCCACTTGGAGATGTGTATATATATATATATATATTAATATATATATATATATATATATATATATATATATATATATTACCTACTGGCGGTCGCCAGTAGGTATATATAGTTAGGATTTTTTCCCTATGGGATTTTTGAAAATTCTATGTCTAATAACTTTGGCGTTTGTGGACGGAATTGGCTGAAATTTTCAGGAAAATGGAACATTTTGTTTCTGAGCAGCCCCTGAAAATTTTGGGGGGGTTCGTCCAGGGGGGGCCGAGAAAAAAGGGGGGTCCCAAAACGTGTTTTTAACATTGAGTTTTCCATAGGGCGGTTAGCCTCACTTTTAGCCCGAACGGCTGAATGGATTTGCACGAAACTTGGCAAAATTGTAGGGACTGGTAGCCCGATGTGCCTTTTGTAGGTCTCAATATATGTGCTCCAGTGGATTTTGAGAAATTAACGTTTAAAAAAAGATATATATCTGTAAGCGCGCTCTGGGCAGCGCTCCGGTCCGCGGACCTTAAGCGTACCGGAACTTCGCGTAGCTAAGCTGATTGGCTCTCCGGTGTCTGTCAACATTCTAAACAGTCCGGAGCGGCCGCCATCTTGTCTCTCGGTAGGATTGAGAGACAAGAGGAGGCCAAAACAAAGGGGGAAATAACCATAAGGGGGCATACTAGCTCCTCCCTGACCCCCTAGGTTTGATGTGGAGGCTTTAAAGGGGCCCCGCTAAGCAAAAAAAAATAATTTTTTTTTTATTTTTTTTCGTGGTTAGCGCCCGGTACGCGAACCGGGAAGCATTCTGGGGAGCGTATCACAATGAAAAATGAATGATAGACTTTTCAAATGCTGTATGTTAATTGATTGTTGGTTTTGTTGATTATAATTTTTTTTTTTTTTTATTTTTTTTTATTGTGTTTCATAATTTATTAAACTTTCTAACATTTCATTGTCAGAAATTTCATAATCATGGAATATAGATTGTAGTCTCTGAGGTTGTAAAATGTCCTCATTTGCAAGGAGGTTATCTACTGCTTGTACACATTGCAGTAGTTCTTGGTCCCAAGATTCATCCATAAATTCAATCTCATTTGGATCAATGATTTCTGTGTTGGACTCTGGAAGGACAATTTCAAATGAAATGTTTTGTTCACTTTCCATTTTTCCTGAAATTTGCATAAAAAAATATATATTAGTAGAGGTAGGGCACTGTTGGGATTAATTTTAGATAGGCAGTTTTTAACAGAGAATTTATCTTTGGGCAGTGTATAGTATCAGAGTGGAAGTAGGAATATAAAAAAGTGTATCTAAATTTATAAGTACTACAGAGGGATAGTATATAACTAACAGAAAAAGTTTGCCATATTAACTTAAAGTGCTCAATATACTTCAGTTTTAAAAATAACAACTTACCTTTAAAAAGAAGTTGAAGTTATTAATGAAAATTCTAATAGAAATGTACACCAGGAAGTAGTAGTCAAAATGGCTGTGTTTCCTTCTCTTCCTTTATATATATTCGGGTACATAACCAATCAAATGTCAGGTAAAAAAAGTAGAAAATGAAAGTAACATTTTAATTGGTTGTCAATTCCAACACTTCAGATGTGTTTTGTGAAGTAATTTACCTCACGGTATTTAGTGAGTTCTATAGGCTAAATGGCTAAATGGAATTCCAATCAAATTTGTGAAAATGGTAGGGATTGGTATGTAGTATGAGCTAATCTATATTTGGTGAAATTGTCTCAAGTGGCTTTTGTGTGAACTACTTTCCCACCTTTTTTGATGGTGCGCTTCCCAGGAAGCGACCCGGTACGCGAACCGGTGAGCGCCCTGGTACGCGAACCTTAAGCGTAACGGGAGTCCACCATTTTGTGTTTCGGTCGAATTATGATACAAGATGGAGGGCAAATAATGTTCAGAATAGGTAGAAGGGGGCATGGTAGACTTATCTTGACCCCCTAGGTTTTGTGAGGGTGGCTGAGGAGGCCCATATGTGCGAAAAAAAAACATTTTTTTTTTAAATTTCGCGAGGTTAGCTCCCGGTACGCGTACCGGGTAGCGCCCCAGGGAGCGTACTTTGTTGAAAATTAGTAAAAAAAGTTAGAGTAAAATAATAATTGTGAGTGATTAGATGTAGGGTAGCTCTGAGAAGAGCTTTTGGGTTTATGGTACATTTTGGTACTTATAAGTAGGTACCAATGCACATTTTTAAATTCAGAGTGAAAACTCTGTTGCCCTCATCTGAGAAGTGAACTCCATCTCCTCTGTAGATATCTTGCATGTAGTAACGCAAGTTATTGTTGTACAGGGAGCCCATTCCATGGTCTCTCATGTAAGCTGAAACAGATTTGTTTACATGCTTCCTCGACTTCTCAATTTGTGGACAAAATTGGTTTGACCACCTCCATTTCTGTCTTTGGCATATATTTGAATATACCAAGGCAGTCTGAGGAAAAAGTGCCATTAATTGCTCAAAGGTGTCCTTTAAAAGCATTTCCAGACCTACACCAGTCAAAGTGCCCAAGTCATTACCTCCACAGTGCACAATTAACAGGTCAGGTTTGGGCAAATGCATAAAGGTTTTCACCAATGGTATCAATTGGTGACATTTTAATCCTCTGTGGCCAAACCACTTAATTTCCACATCTTGTAAATTGAGGTTAGGTAAATTCCTGCTTTCAACGTACCTTTGAGCCCAGTGAATATAACTATGACCAACAATCCAGACAGAAAACATGGTGAGAGAAGGTTCTCCTGCAGTCAGATGAAGTGTGGCAATGAAATGGCAGTTGAAAAAATGTGAGTTTGAAATGAAAAAAACTGTGGAGTTTCTGTGTTCATGAAGTAGTAACAGTGATTGGTGGATTTTGATTGATGAAAACAGAAAGTTAGGGTGTAGAGATGTGTTCTTTGAAAGATGTATTTTGAGTGGTCAATAAAAAATCATTAAATGAAAGAAAGCACTGGATATGCAGGTGCACTGAGAGTTCAGAGTTCAATTGCAACATTGTTGTGTGAATTTGCAAACACCAGAGTTTCTCCAAGAGGTGGTTGCTATGGAAAATAGGCAGAAAGGGCAGAGGGGGAAGGGTTTTCATTTGAAAAAAAGTGAGGGAAGAGTTTTGATTGGGTGACATGAGAAATATGTGTGAAGAATTACACCATTTCTGTGCTTTTGATAGCTGCAGACTCTGGAGTGCATACCTTTTGCTCTGCTGAAGACAAATTGGTGTGTTTCTGAGACTGTTTTCAAACTCAAAGTATTTGCTAAGGTGAGAAAATATTTCTTTACTTTAGATAGAGAATAGTGTGCTTTAAGGAGAAAATTATGATTTATGTGGCGCAAATTGCTTGTAAATATGCTCTCACATGTGCATGGAAAATTTAGATTTTGAATGTTTGTGTTAAATAGCTATGTTAAAAGTGACCAAACCATGCTGGGAAGGCAATCAAAAAACGCTTTCATGTGTTTTAATGACATTTTAAGTCATTTTCTGATGTGCAGTGTTTAGAAATTATGATTTTAAAATCGTTTTTGGGGAAAAGGAATTGTTTATAAAATCATGACAAGGACATAATGGTGTATGGTTCTTTATAAGGCAATTGACTGTTCCTGATGTTATTTTTCTCATTTTAGTGTAAGACCTTTCTCTGTGGCGCAAATTGCTTGTAAATATGCTCTTACATGTGCATGAAAATTTTAATTATCAATGTTTGTGTTACATAGCCATGATAAAAATGAATCAACAATGCAGGAAAACCAATCAAAAAATGCTTTAATGTGTTTCAATGACATTTTAAGTCATTTTCTCATGTGCAGTTTTTTGAAATTATGATTTGAAAATCGTTTTTGGGAAAAAGGAATTGTTTTTAAATGCATGAGAAGGACATAATGGTGTATGGTTTTTTATAAGGCAATTGACTGTCCCTGATGTTATTTTTGCCATTTTAATGTCAGACCTTTCTTTGTGGCGCAAATTGCTTGTAAATATGCTCCCACCTGTACATGGAAAATTTTGATTTTGAATGTTTATGTTACATAGCCATGTTAAAAGTGACCCTACCATGCAGGAAAGCCAATCAAAAAACGCTTTTATGTGTCTTAAGGACAATTTAAGTAAGGTTATGGATACATTTATGATGACTGGTGCAATGAAGTAGAAATCACTTACTTCATTGGTAGGCATTTACAATAAAATTTTCTCCTCTGTTTTGTTCATCAAGCGTAACTTTAATCTGCAATCCTGAGTAGGCCTCACCTTAAACAAACCTCTGGATAGGCCACATATTATTGTCATCCTGATTTAATCATTTATAATGCTAGGGATAGATTTATGATAGGTGTATACCTCTTTTGTGCCACTTAGAAAACATTCTCCATGGGGAAATGACTTAAAATGTCATTAAGACACATGAATGTTTTTTTTTTTAAACGTTTGCAAATTTTTTGGGTCACTTTCAACATGGCTATGTGTCTGCAACAGTCAAAATCTAAATTTGCAATGTACAGGTGGGAGCATATTTACAAGGAATGTGCTTCATGGGGAAACGTTTGCAATTTTTTTGGGTCACTTTCAACATGGCTATGTGTCTGAAACAGTGAAAATCTAAATTTGCAATGCACAGGTGGGAGCATATTTACAAGGAATGTGCTTCATGGGGAAAGGTCTTATAATGTAATATGGGAAAAATGACATTAGAGATACTGAAATGCTTTATAGAGAAGCATACACCATTATGTAATTGTCATAATTCTGCAAACCATTACTTTTCCCCAAAAACGATTTTCAAATTATATTTTGAAAACACTGCACATGTGGAAATTACTTAAAATGTCATGTACATATGGTGGTTCATCTGTAACAAGATAAGAAGCTTAGGGATACATTTATGATGACTGGTGCAATAAAGTGGACATTACTTACTTCATTGGTAGGCCTTTACATGTATTATCTCCTCTGTATTCTTCATCAAGCGTAACTTTGATCTGCAACCCTGAGTAGGCCTCACCTTAAACAAACCTCTGCATAGGCCACACCTTATCGTCATCCTGAATTAATCATTTAAAATGCTAGGGACAGATTTATGATAGGTGTATGCATCTTTTGCGCCACTGTGCGTCACTTTTGTGACGCAGTGGCGGTGCAAAAGATTTGCTATGAGGCGAGAAAATTACAAATTGATGCATTTAGGCAGATGTGTCATGGTGTAAAAAAAACGTGCCACATGAAACCGATGCAGCAGTGGATGTGCCAGTCATTTTGCGCCGCTGTTCCGCCACCCATGGTGTGCTGCATTTACAATGCGGCGCAGCATGGGGCAAAAATGGCACAGATGCGTGACGTATCTGTGCTGTAAAGGTGGCGCATTGCTGGAGTTGTATCGTAAGTGCGATGCAGCTCCAGCAAGGCTCAGGGGTGCCCCATCTATACAATGCTGCGTCAAGACCTATGCAAGCTTCAAGCAGGCGCAGGGTTTTGAAGCAGCTTTCTCCTATCTGATTGTAAATGCGGCACACCATGGGTGGTAAAACAGTGGTGCACATTAACTGGTGCATGCCTGGGGATGTGCCATTTAATATAAATCTGCACTTTAACATTTGAGTATGTGCAGGGGACACAGAGTCGTTGAGGCTTATCCAAGGTTAAGAACAGATGAGTCCTGTTCAGTGAAAAATTAGACATAGGCTTCACCTGCTCAGCATCGCTGGACATGGTTAAATAATAGCTGCAAAATGTTACTCTTGTTAAATAATTTTACTATTATAATCTGTGAGATTTGTCTCTTACTCTGCAACATCTCATTGTTGTTATCTTTCTTTAAAGATAAAGACAACCTCAACATGAGCGACAATCTGCAATCAGTTGATTTTGACCTCATCATTGAACTTGTAATTGAAACATCAGTGGATGTTGATCCATTGGATGATTTAAATCCTGAGGATGAAGAAGAGCGTGATGAGGATGCAGATTTGTCTGAATTATATGATATCGGATGGGAAGCTGACTTGCTTCAGCCTTTGGAATTATAAACATTTATTTTTAAAATTTATAATCAATAAAAAGTAAAAAGGTAAACCGTTTAATTTAAAAATAAAAACACCTTCAAAAACAGGTTATGTGTAGTGTTTTCAATAAAATATTAAAATATGCTCATAAAATTAGATCAGATTCACATATAAAATAGCATAGGTAACATAAATATAAATGTCATTTCTTTTCTGGTATTTCTGTATTGTAAAAATGGCAATGACTAAAAAATCTTCAAAATAAAATGTCAAGTAGTGTGTTATGTTTTTGATCACTATTACTGATTTACTGTTTGATAATAATGTTTAATAACATTTTTTATTATCTTTTTCCTCAGATTCAACTGCAGATCATTTCAAGATGCCTACAAAAATAAGAGAGATAAAGGCTGCAAAACGTCAAAGACAGCAGAAAAAAAAAATAACGCAGCAGTCCTCTAACAAAAAGATTTCTCAAGCCATGAAGAAAGCACCGGGTAAGAGCTCTAAATATTTCATAAGAAATATTTGTAATAAAAAAAATATTAGTACAGAAAATGTTTCAATCCATAATATGACAAGTAAATCAAATGGAAAGAAAAGGACAAATGAAAATGTTACTGCTAGAGCAAGAGATAAATCTGTGCATGATAGTAGAAGGAAACAACAGTTTTGGGAGATTCGTAAACGAATGTTCCGCAACAGGATAATTGGCAATTTGTTAAAAAATATTAAGAAAGGTCAACAGAAATTAGTTTTTTATAGGAGAAAAAAAAAAGTTGAGAAAGTTATTGATCAGGCTTTTGAAATTAAACGTAAGTTATTTATTTTGATAATCAATAGAATTAGGAAGCTAAACAAGGAAATTTTTGATTTCAAAAGAAATAGTAGATGGAAGAGAATAGTTAATCGTAGTAATTTTTGTGAAGTTTTTTCTGGAGAATGGATGCATAGTTCAAGCTGTGAGGCATTTTTTAATGAAGAGAGTTATTTCCAGGATAATGATTTGGTGCATGCAGTTGACATCAGTGGTCGTGCTTATGAAATGAAAGATGGTTGTCCAGTTGAAAAAGAAAAACTTGTGACAACAGAGGCAGAAGAGTTGTTAGGTAATGAGGTTTTAGGAAGACGTGCTAAGGGTCCTGTGTACACCTGGAAGTGTAGTAGTATTTGCAGTGTGCGACAGGATTCCATCAATTTGCTTTGTGATTTTGTACGGACATTTAACAAGAAAAGTTTAAAGCAGAAAATAAGGTTGTTGCAAGAATTAGATCCTTGCAGAGTGAGAGAAGTGACAGGTTTGCATGGTCATTCACTGGCTTGTCTTTCCAGGAGAGTATGCCAGAGTGTTTTTCATCATTTCAGGATGCTAGCAGTGCATCATAACAAAGTGAGGAAGTTAGTTAGAATGTTGTATTATGCTAAGAGTCCAGCAATTATGCTGAAACAATTATGCGCTGCTCTTTTGCATGGTTCTGAAATAGATGTGAGGAATATATGTGAAGAAATTGAGTTTTGTTACTTTGGAAGTAAAGAGGAGAATGTTGAAATTGAGCAAGAAATAGAGGGTCATTTGGAAGATACTGTACATGTTTCCAGTACAGATAATTTCCAGAGGGAAATTGCGACGTTTGACATGAAATCAAGTGAGAGGCCTAATTTCACTTGTGTGTGTTGTCGACGCACTTATTATAAGAATCAGACTAAGTTAGTGGATTTATATGCAAAAAGTGAAAGGGAAAATAATAGTGAATGGAAGGATTTTGCAACATACTTGATGGTAGAAAATTGTTTTGATTTGGGATTGGATCAACGTGTGTGTACTTATTGTTGTAACAAATTAAAACAAAACCAGATGCCTGCTAGAGCAGTTCATAATAATCTGGAATTGGTTGAGATTCCTTCTGAATTGAAGGATTTAAATACTTATGAATCTATTTTGATTCAAAGTATCCATCCCTTTCAGGCTATTGTAAGAATGGAGCCAAAGACAGGGAAATTGCCTCCATCAGATTTACAGAGAGGATTAAAGGGAAGAGTTGTTTATTTGCCTCTAGATTTGAAGAAAAACATTAACACAATTGGAGTAGAAAAAGTGGAAGAGGAACCTCTGGTTATCTTAGTTAATGGGGTTCCGACAAAGAATAAGAAAATATGGCAAGATTTAGTAGATGTTAGGAAAGTTAAAAAGGCAACATTGTATTTGAAAAAAAATAATAAATACTATAAGAATGTATATGTTGCAGAAGAGGAAGTAAGTGAGGAAGAGGATAGCGATTTGTGTGCTGGTCAAATTGAGAAAGTAGAACCCTCTACTAGTGAGGAAATATATGAACATTATAGTGTTCATCCTTTGCATTCAAAGGAAGTCATGGGGAATGCTATTGAGTTGTTTCAAATGAAACAAGCCAAAGGGAGTCCCATTAGTGTTTGGGAGGAAAGTTTGGAAGCTCGGTGTTTCCCACAGCTTTTTCCAACAGGTCAGGGAGGAAGATATGATGAGCGACCTCATCAAATTCCTGCTTCTGAATACCGGACTTTGCGATTGTATGCAGGAGATGCTAGGTTTCGACAATGCATTCCTTATTTGTTTCATCTCCTGTTTGAAAGCGATCTGTCTGGACTGTCATATGCAGTGAACCACATCTTGAAAAGTGGTATACACATGCAAAACATCTCGGCAAGTGATTTTATGGATAAAGTGAATGTCCAAGATAGTATTTTGGAATCTCACCTGATTAATCTCATGGCGTGTCAGCGTGGTACTAATGAGTACTGGTACCGTCGTCATGGTGATTTAAAATGTATGCTGAGGAACTTAGGTACTCCCACATGGTTCCTCACTCTGAGTTGTGCCGAGTATGGCTGGGAAGACTTACTTCAATTTCTACGAGAGGCAAATGCTAACGTAGAAAACATCGAATTCAAGACACCCGGAGAACTGTGCTCTTTGGATCCAGTCAATGTATGTAGGTACTTCAATCATAGATTTGAAGCTATGATGTCTTTCATCATGAATAAGAAGAATCCACCTCTTGGAGAGGTGTTGGATTTCTTCTGGAGAAAGGAGTACCAAGCAAGAGGAGCTCCTCATATACATATGTTGCTGTGGATCAAGGATGCACCTAAATTTGGAACGGATCCAGAAGACTCAGTGATGAGTTTCATCCAACAGTATTCTACGTGTGCTGTTCCAAACGCAAAGGAGAAGAAAAGCCTAAGAGAAAAAGTTCTGCGTTTCCAAAGCCATCGATGTGGAAAGTACTGCCGTCGTAAATTCCGAAACAAAGACAAGTTCTACACCAAATGTCGTTTCGGCTTCCCACGACCGGTGATTTCTAAAGGAAGAGTAAACAGTTTGATGTCTTCGCTGCGACATAATGTGATGAAGAAATCACCTAAAAACACTTACAATTTGAAGAGGAACGAAGAGTCCAAGTATATCAACGACTACAACCCGGTGATTTTGTCCATGTGGAATGCTAACATGGATATACAGTTTGTGGCTGATAACTGTATGGCTGTGGCTCGGTATGTGACGTCGTATATCACCAAAAAAGAGAAGACAGAATTGAAGGATATGTGGGAGGACATTTCCCATGAAAAGAGCCTCAGCAAGAAGTTGTACAGTTTCAGTCTGAAGATGTTGTCGCATCGAGAAATCGGAGCGTACGAATGTTCTGACCGGTTGTCTTCAGCAAGTCTCTATGCCAAGTCCAGGAGTATCGTTTGGGCGAGTCTTGGTCTTGCTGCAACGCGTAATCGAGTTCTCAAACCTGTGCGGGAAATTGAGTATTTGGCGGAAAAGGAGCCAAACAGTACCGACATTTTGAAGACAAACATGTTGGATACATATTATCCAAATCGAAGCAGTCACCTAGAGAATGTTTGTCTGTATGAGGTTCTGCAAAATGTCATGTTCAAGAGGAACATCAAAGAAGATACTGAGAAAGGAGTGTATGCTGTAATAGGAAGTGAGGGATGTCTGGTCAAGCAAAGAAAATGCCACTTGATAAACCATCGAAAATTGAGTGGCGAATCTCCTGAAAAAAAGGAGTTTTTCTATTTAGCACTTTTGCAACTTTTCAAGCCTTGGCGTGCAGAAGAGGAACTGCTTGGAGATTTCCTCTGTTACGAAGACTCTTTCAATGCCGCCAAGGAGACCATAGAATGTCCTGCTTTTCCCAAATATGTAGAAATGTTGAATGCGGAAATTGAGCAGGATGCAACGATTGCAGCCGAGATTGCCAGAGACAGTTCTCAGGACAGTCAGAGTTCTGCTTCATTGAGTCAGGATCCACTAGGAGGACCTCTTATTGAAAATGAAGCTGCCACTGCTATGAATGAGGTGGAAAGAGCCATGGCACATGCTCAAGAGGATGCGGTTAACTTAGAAGAGTTGGAAAGGCAACTCAACGTTGAGCAGAGGAAAATATATGACGAAGTTACCATGCAAATTGATCATGGATTAAGTCATGATAAGAAAGAGTGCTCATGTACGTCGTTGAAGCCTGTCCGACTGTACGTGAGTGGAGAAGCGGGAACTGGAAAAAGTTTCCTCATTAAAGCAATTTCATGCTATTTGCAGGAAAGGACAGAGTCATCACTGTCTTGTGTTGTCACTGCTCCAACTGGACTGGCAGCACATAATATTAAAGGGATTACTTTACATCGTTTACTGATGCTGCCAGTGGAGCATGACAACAAATTAGAATATCACAAGCTATCTGGAGATGCTTGTTTTGAAGTTTCAAGAATCTTGAGGAAAATGAAACTTCTTATCATTGACGAAGTAAGCATGGTTTCCAATGTCATGCTTGCCTTTGTGCATTTGAGGATGCAAGAAGTTCTCAAAACAGAGTATGATGTGTTATTCGGTGGCAAACACATCATTGTTTTTGGAGATCTTCTGCAGCTGACACCAGTGAAAGGGCAACCTGTGTTCAAAATGCTCACGCATGAAGATACCAGGAAGTGCCTAGGCAGCATTGGCAACGTCAATATATGGTTAAACTTCAATTATGCTGAACTGCATGAAAATATGCGTCAGGCAAAGGATGAAGTTTACAAGACTATTCTACAAGATGTTAGAATTGGAAAAGTGACCGAGCATGGGAAAGAAGCTTTACATGCACGATTACTGTCAAATTTATATCCAGAACAAGATGTTGTGCCTGAGAATATTTTTCAGAAAATTACTGATAAGAAATCTGGAATATGTTTGATGCCAACTCTTGCAGAATGTGCAAAATTTAAGAACAAAATGTTGCATTTAGAAAAGCAAGAGATTGTGAAAGTGGAAGCTATTGATAGAGTAGAGCATATGGGATCAACAATTATTTTGTCTGAGAATCTGAAAACAAAATTGGATTCATTAGAGAAGAGTATATCTAAAACTGCAGGTTTTGAAAAGACTCTGAATGTGTGCTTGAACTGCCGTATAATTTTAAGAAGGAATTTACATGTTGAAAGAGGTCTGGTAAATGGATCAATGGGTAATGTTGTTGATTTTGTGAAATACAGAAATAGAGATGGAATTGAATTTTTAAAAATTAAATTTGATGGCATTGAGGAAGTACAGCTAATTGCTCGTTGTTCTGCTAGATTTTTGCTTGTAAAAGACTTATATGTTCGCCGTAAGCAGTTCCCTGTTTGCTTGGCATATGCGGTGACAATTCATAAATCGCAAGGTTTAAGTGTAGACACTGCATTGGTGAATATTGGCAGTTCTGTGTTCAAGGAGGGTATGGCATATGTGGCATTGTCACGAGTTAGAACTTTATCGGGATTGTACTTGATTGACTGTGATGTCAGAAACATTTGTGCAGATCTAGATTGTGTTAAGGAATACAATAGGTTAAGAAGAGAGTATGCGCCACATTTGCCTCAGTTTCCTTTGTTTGAGAAACGTCTGGTAGGCCGGAAACGAAGAAATGAGAACAATACTGGGCAGGTTGTAGCAAAAAGACAAAAAGTGAATGAACCTAAAATTACAAGCAGAAACAAAGAGGATTCTGTTGAAGATGTTGTTGGTTTTCAGTTTGAAAACAGTTCTGGTGTCAACTGCTATGCTAATGTAGTAATTAATGTTTTGTTTTCTCTAAAAAATGTAAAAGAAGAGATTGTGGTCAATTCTGATCAAAGATTTTGCAGTTTGTTAAATTCTGTGTTAGAGAAATGTACCACTGATAGAAGAAACATAGAAAGTGTGTCTGAAATTAGAAATCTGTTAGATAGATGTTCAGGCCAAACACAATTCTCTCAAAATATTCAGCAAGATTGTCAGGAGTTTTTAATGTATATGCTTCATGTATTACATGCTGAAGGTGTAGATGTAGATCAGCTGTTTGGGCTTTCTTATCAATGGCAGCATGACTGCGAGAACTGTATGGTATCAAGTACTACTAGTGTAGACTCAGAAAGATTTGTATATTTAACTTTGCCAGACAGTAAATCAGTCTCCTTTAATAAGCTAGTAAAAGCTGCTAATCACAACATGGAGTGTAGCCAATGTAAATCTGAAATGATGTCCACATTATTTATACGAACATATGGCCAGTACATCATTTTAATGTTCCAACGATGTAGGCCTGATGGAACAAAATTGACAACTTTAATATAAAAAAATTTGTAGCTTCGCAGTTGTCAATATCAGGAAGGACTTTTGTAACTACAGCAATTATATATCATGACGGCCCTTCAATATCATCAGGACATTACACAGCTTATTTAAAGTCTAGAAATGGCTGGTCATTCTGTAATGATTCTGTTGTAATTTTCAAAAAAAAATTGCCGTATGACCTTAAAAACTCTTACCTGGTGTTTTTAAAACCAAAATTTTAGGAAAATAATCTCGGGATATGATCTGTGGAATTTCAAGAAGTTCTAATGGCTCCTACACAATTTGGCCTTGAGGATAAGTGTAGTTCAGAGACATAACTTCTAATCATAGGATTGGACATCATGGACATGTATGTGCAGTTTAAATGAGTTCAGAAAAACTGTTTCTTTTCATAAGCTAATTAAAGCAGCCAATCAAAACATGGAGTAGAGGGAATGTAAGTCTGCAATGCTGTCTACTGTTTTACATTACTTTGTGATTAAAAGTGATGTAGAGAATTAAATAATTGTAGTACTCATAGAGGTAGTGTAAGTCTGCTTCATATTAAGCAGTATCAGTGTCATACGAAATGTAGAACATGACTGAGCAAGAAGGGGAAGATATTACTATTCCAGGATTGTGAAAATGATCTTCAACATTTTAATTCTGAAAGTTGCGGGAATGCCAAATGATGGGATTGGCTAACAAGAAATCCAAGAGTTATACATGGCTCTGACAAAATTTGGCCTTGTGGAATCTTGTGGTAGAGAGCAAGAAGTCATTTATTGTATGTAACATGTTTTTAAAAACGATGGAGATTTTCTTTCAGAAACTGGTGGGCTGAAAGTAATAACAGCACAAAAGAGTATAAGCTATTCATAGGACATCCTTGGACGTCATGGAAAGTAAGTTAACTTTAAGGAGTTCTGATTTTTGATTTCTGATCTTGTATGGGTTTTTTAAACACAATCATTTTGATTGTGTTTTTTTTTCCCCGCTGTTACATGATGAATACCTTCAAGTCACTGTTTTTAGTGAATTTTGATACATTCTGAGAACAGCAAAAATAAACCATTTAACATGTATAATTAATTCTGTAATGTTTCCATTTATGATGTATATGTAGAACTGTGTAGAAGGCATGGAGAAGGTGAGGCTTCTGTAAGTGTCAAAGTTGTTGCATGCAGTGCTGCACTTCTGCGTATTCTTTGATATGCTAGACTACATCTGCACAATGAGATACCTAAGCAAAGGAAACAGAAGTGATGTGATTGTGAAATGAGCAAAATAAATTGCATGTATTTCAATTACATCACCTGTGTTTCCTATCATTACGAATCACATTGTGCAGATCAAGTTTAGGTCTGTCCAGGGAAACATAGGAGGTTTGGACTTTGTTGAACATTGCAGTGGACATGACTCACTTCATTGGTAGACCTTCACATGTATTATGTCTTCTATTCTCTTCAACAACTCGAAATTTCATCTGCAACCCTGAGTAGGCCTCACCTGAAACAAAACTCTGGATAGTAGACATCTTATTGGCATCCTGAAGCAATTATTTTAAATTTTAGTGTCTTGCGACACTTTTCTGAGCCAACAGCAATGCAAAAGATGCACCATGTTTTAAGATAGGCCTCACTTCATCTGCATCAAGATAGTGTTACTTTAAAATGTATATCTTTAGGACTGTGTAGCTTCTGTAAGTGTCAAAGTTATTGAAAAACTGTTTGTCCTTCAATCTTTGCCCTTGTCTTTTGTAATTTTTCAATACATGTTTTTATATTTTTCAAATGTTTGTTCTCTCTTTCACAGATTGAAAGTATAAAAATAAAAAGTGAGGAATTTAACGACAATTATAAGGTAAGTATTTTGTACTCTTTTCGTTACATTTCTATCACATTGAACTACTATTAGTTCCACTGCTTCATTTCTTTAATCCTCAGTTTCCTGCCTTTGCTACTTCCCTCATTCCTTTCTCTATTACCTACTTACTCAACTCCTTCCACTTTTTTTCTCAGTCCCTCTCTTCTCATAGTTCCTCACTCTTGTTCACTCACTCCGTCTCTATTACTCTTAGTGTCTTTGACTGATCACTGTATCACTATTTGTTCATAATGCTTTCTCTGTGTAGTTGAAGCACACTAAGGGGCATATTATGAATGCAGCCAATAAAATTATTGCTCTTTTTATTGGCAGAAAACTGGTGCAAAAGCGGCTTTAGCGGCAGTTTTCTGCCGCAAAAGCAGCTTTAGCGACACATTTCTGCCTATAAAAGCTGCAAAACTTTTATTGCCTATGTTGATAATATGCCCCTATGTTATTTACATTAGGGCTATATTGTCCAGTATAACAATCAAAATTGCTCTCCAAAGACACCAGGCAAAGCAGACGCTCCCTCAAACAGATCACCAAGCGCAATTTACCCTACTTACAATCTAGCCTGTTCTCTGTCGAGACTTTAGCAATCTTTAGAGCACAAGATAAGATTTTTTTACATGGAAGAGCCATACGTATTGCAATTCTACTTAAGAAACAAGCATTGGCATAGACAATAGGTCTCGCCTTTGGGACCTTATACGTGTTTAGCCATGCAACAGTTGATGTTGCTGCACCAAGGATATTATGCTGCATAACTAAAGACTTAGAAGGTCCAAAAGTCGATACCTATTGGCTATGCCAATGCTTGTTTTTCTTTCACTTCGTTATCTATTTTGTTTTTCACAATTATACCATCTTCTGTCTTTTCTTTGGTAAATAGATCTATTAAATAGTATCTCTTCTTTACTCCCTATAGCTGTCTTTCTTGAAACATCACTCTCTGTTTACTTTCCTTATACTTACTCTTTTTTTTTAAAAAGTTTTTTTTTTGGTTAGCTCCCGGTACGCGTACCGGGAAGCTAAACCGGAAGCGAACCAAAAGAAATAGAGCTTGCCAGAGTGCTAAACATTCTAGCAATTTTTTTGGAAAGGGAAGGTAGTTCTGAAAAGAACTTTTTTTTTAATATTTTTGTTGTTTTATATTTTTTTTGTATTTTTTGAACATTTTTTGTTTTTTTTGTATTTTTTGAACGATTTTATATTTTTTTGGGTTTTTTTTGGGGGGGGGGAACAACAAAAAACAGGCGTTGAAAAGGGCTCAACAGGAGCAAAAAAAAATTACTGGGGGCGGTTAGGGCAATTATGATTGTCATAAGCCAGGTTGATGGCATTAATACTCATGTTACCACATGATATCAACGCACCACAGTGCATACAAGTATGTTTCATGTGCCCAAAATTCTCTTGGATGTTTGGCACAGTTTCCCGTGCCTCTGCTGGTGTCAATGATATTGACGATGTTGACCTGGCCACAGGAGTTGCTGTTGGGTTTTGTTCCATATCCCGTATTTCCGCCCGGCTGTAATTAAGTGGATGCTTCCTGGTCATGTGCCGATGCATGGTATAGTTCCCATAGCTATACTTTTTATCAGTCCCTCTTGATAATTTCTCTTTGCAGATGAGGCAGGTCACATACCTCGCATTCACTTTCTTTTGCCCTGGAGGGATTGAATAAAACTGCCAGATGAAACTGGCTTTCCTATGGGAAACCCGGGGCACCTCTTCCAAGAACTGTGGTTCTTCTCTCTCCTCTTCCTCTAGTTCTTCCTCTTCCTCCTCTGTGTTGGTGATCACCTGGGGAGGTGGTCCTCTCTTCCCATGAGGAGGTGGAGGTGGTGGTGGGGGTGCACCAGCTGAAGCAAGTACTGAAGTCATTTCTCAAGTATTAATAAAGGTCTTCCTCTCACAATGATGAAAGTCAGAGTGAGGAAAGAAGGAGGGGTTTTCATCATTTGGAAAAAACAATACTTCTCAACCAATGAAAAGTGTTATTTTTAGGTCACCTGACCTAGCCTTCCATAATTATGAAACTAAAAGTGAAATGAACCAATGAAAAGCTTTATTAACAAGTCACATGACTCTAACTTTCATGTTACGCGCTGCGGAACGCTCCCCGGTTAGCTTCCGGTTCGCTGCGCTTCGCGCCTCGGTCCGCGCCCGGGGACACTTCCGGGTGCGCTAACGCAGTACGTCACAAGACGCATTTCGCGGCAACGCGATACGTCGCGCTTTCGCGCCGCGGATCGCTTCTGGGGAGTTGCGTTTCGCGCCTCGGTCCGCGCCCCGGGGCACTTCCGGGTGCGCTAACGCAGTACGTCATAAGACGCATTACGCGGCAACGCGATACCGTAACTATGTTGATTTGTTACCGGTTCGCGGACCGGATCGCGGAATCGAATTGAGCTAACGGGAAGCTTCCCGGTTCGCGGACCGGGAGCGAAACAAAAAAAATATTTAAAAAAAATTATTAATAAACATATAAAATATATTTTTGGATTTAAAGAAGAATACATTTTACAGCTATAGATATTAGCTTTTAAAAAACCAATGAAATTCACTGAAAAAACCATAGGTTATAGACCATATATAGTTAGGAATTAGCATTTACAAAACCTTGAAAATTCACTGAAAAAACCATAGGTTATAGACCATATATAGTTAGGAATTAGCATTTAAAAAACCTTATTTTACTCACACAAAACCATTGAAATTCCATATATAGTTAGTTGCACTAACTATATATCGCGCACCCGCAATCCACTGCTGATCATGTCACATATTACATCATTCATGACATGGTCAGTGACATCACTGATGACATCACTGATGACATCTCAAATGACATCACTGATGACATCACTGATGACATCTCAAATGACATCACTGATTACATCACTGATGACATCTCATTTGACATTACTGATCACATCACTGATGACATCATTCATGTGATAATACGATGAACCTCTTCAGACTCTAATATAACCTTAGATACACTCAGTGTAAACAGACACTCATAGACTGTCACTCATCCATGGAGTTACTCAGACACTTAGTCAGTCATGCAAAGAATCAATCACACCTCCATTTCCTCAACTATACAGTTATACACACCTTACTTATTCAAACATATACTAAAACATATTTACTCTGTTATACAATCCCTGATACAAGTTCACAATAATCCATACAGCCACTCACACATTCACTGGCTCTTATGCACAGTTATTTATATATGTCAACTTTCACATGTACTGTGTTTTACATATGTACTTACTTTGACATGTAGCACTGAGATATCCATTCACTCACCAATACACTCATGCACACAGTCAACCGGCCATACAGCTGTTTCCACATGCACTTTTGAACCCATACATCTAGTCAATCAACTGCTCACACATCTATGCAGAGAGTCATACACCTCCCAGCCACCCACACACACACTCAGTCTCCCATACAAATGCTTTGGCAACCAATCAATAACCCATACAGTTAATCATATAGCTAATGATCAACACATGCAGCAGTTTACAGAACAACAGACATAATGATGCACAAATTAAGACAGTTTAGTCACTAACCCATGCACTCAGTGAGACACATTTAATCAGTCACTCATACAGTCAGCCATGCCCCTACTAAATCCTTCATCAAGACACTTATACATCCACTCATTCTTCAATATGTAAGACATATTTTAACTTTACAGAATTATACAGTCACTGGATGTAGTCATCAGTGATGTCATTTGAGATGTCATCAGTGATGTCATCAGTGATGTCATTTGAGATGTCATCAGTGATGTCATCAGTGATGTCACTGACCATGTCATGAATGATGTAATATGTGACATGATCAGCAGTGGATTGCGGGTGCGCGATATATAGTTAGTGCAACTAACTATATATGGAATTTCAATGGTTTTGTGTGAGTAAAATAAGGTTTTTTAAATGCTAATTCCTAACTATATATGGTCTATAACCTATGGTTTTTTCAGTGAATATATATATATATATATATATATATATATATATATATATATATATATATATATATATTAATATATATATATATATATATATATATATATTAATATATATATATATATATATTACCTACTGGCGATAGCCAGTAGGTATATATAGTTAGGATTTTTTTCCTATGGGATTTTTGAAAATTCTATGTCGAATAACTTTGGCGTTTGAGGACAGAATTGGCTGAAATTTTCAGGAAAATTGAACATTTTGTTTCTGAGCAGCCCCTAAAAATTTGGGGGGGTTTCGTCAAGGGGGGGGCCGAGAAAAAAGGGGGGTCCCAAAACGTGTTTTTCCCATGCAATTTTCCATAGGGCGGTTGGCCTCACTTTTAGCCTGAACGGCTGAATGGATTTACACCAAACTTGGCAAAATTGTAGGGACTGGTAGCCCGATGTGCCTTTGCTATGTCTCAAGATATAGGCTCCAGTGGTTTTTACGAAAATTTACTTTGAAAAATATATATTGGGCTACATTGGGCTATATATATGTTGGAGCCCAAATGTAGCCCAATGTAGCCCAATGTAGCCCAATGTAGCCCAAAGATGGCCACCAGAGACAAAAAAAACAAATGTAGCCCAAATATCAGCCAGATGTAGCCCAACTATAGCCCAATGACAGAATGTCCCAGAGTGTTCTAAAGAACAACTAGAGTGCTAACAGTCCTACTTATTACAAAGGTATGGCACACCTGAAGCCATCTTGATTGGAATAAAGTGGTAACTCTTAAAACATTTAATTTAAAAATGAACAAAATGAGGGGGTTCATTTTGCCATAGAAAGTATGATTAGCGAATATATGACGAAATCCCGCATACCATCAGTCCGCAAAAAAAATCCCGCATGTACTATTAGGCCGCAAATTAAAATAACGAAAACTTTTAGAACAAATATGCCTTTAGCATACACTAAACAACTAAACTACCCTAAACCCTAAAACACTACCCCCAGCATGACCCTACACTACACAAACAGTACAACACTACCCTAAACCCTAAAACACTACCCCAGCATGACCCTACACTACACAAACACTACAACACTACCCTAAACCCTAAAACACTACCCCCAGCATGACCCTACACTACGCAAACACTACAACACTACCCAAAACCCTAAAACACTACACCCCAGCATGACCCTACACTACGCAAACACTACAACACTACCCTAAACCCTAAAACACTACCCCCAGCATGACCCTACACTACACAAACACTACAACACAACCCTAAACCCTAAAACACTACCCCCAGCATGACCCTACACTACGCAAACACTACAACACAACCCTAAACCCTAAAACACTACCCCCAGCATGACCCTACACTACGCAAACACTACAACACTACCCTAAACCCTAAAACACTACCCCCAGCATGACCCTACACTACGCAAACACTACAACACTACCCAAAACCCTAAAACACTACACCCCAGCATGACCCTACACTACGCAAACACTACAACACTACCCAAAACCCTAAAACACTACCCCCAGCATGACCCTACACTACGCAAACACTACAACACTACCCTAAACCCTAAAATACTACACCCCAGCATGACCCTACACTACGCAAACACTACAACACTACCCAAAACCCTAAAACACTACCCCCAGCATGACCCTACACTACGCAAACACTACAGCACTATCCTAAACCCTAAAACACTACGCCCAGCATGACCCTACACTACGCAAACACTACAACACTACCCTAAACCCTAAAACACTAGCCCCAGCATTACCCTACACTACGCAAACACTACAACACAACCCTAAACCCTAAAACACTACCCCCAGCATGACCCTACACTACGCAAACACTACAACACTACCCTAAACCCTAAAACACTACCCCCAGCATGACCCTACACTACGCAAACACTACAACACAACCCTAAACCCTAAAACACTACCCCCAGCATGACCCTACACTAAACAACCACCACAACTCTACACTACACTAACACAACACTACACTACACAACACTACACTACACTACACAATCACTAACCCACGAAAAAATTAACACAAACCCACTTACCTCTCTCGTCATCGTGGTTTTCACAACGCAAATGCATTTACCATACATGCCTTTAAAACGTAATTCTTTGTAAAGGCATGCGCGATAAATGCACATGCGTTTTGAAAAAATGCGGGATAATGGTATGCGAGGTCAATGACCTTGCGGGATAATGGTATGCGGACTGAAAGTCTGCGGGATAAAAAATGCGGGAAAATGGCTGCAAACCATGATTAGCAGCAGACTTCCCTGGTGAGCACTAGCTTTACTACAGTGATCTAATGAGCAACTAGAGTGCTAACATTCAGAGTTTATGGCAAATGTGTGACACATCTGAATGCCTTCTTGATAGAACCAAAGTAAACAAGCATTGAAAATGCAATAGATCTCGCCCTCGTTTAAGTTAAAGCCATTCTGTTTGTAATGAGGTGGCTTTTTAGCTTTGCTTTTATTAGTGTTTTTAAAACTTTCATGTAAATACCATGCATATGTATGCATATATGTATATGTATGCATGCATTTATATTTATATAGATATGCAGATTATATATGTTTATATATGTATATTACCTACTGGCGATAGCCAGTGGGTATATACAGTTAGGATTTTTTCTCTATGGGATTTCTGAGAATTCTATGTCTAATAACTTTGGCGTTTGTGGACGGAATTGGCTGAAATTTTCAGGAAAATGGCACATTTTGTTTCTGAGCAGCCCCTGAAAATGTGGGGGGGTTTCGTCAAGGGGGGGCCGAGAAAAAAGGGGGGTCCCAAAACGCGTTTTTCCCATTCATTTTTCCATAGGGCGGTTGGACTCACTTTTAGCTCGAACGGCTGAATAGATTTACATGAAACTTGGCAAAATTGTAGATATGGTTTGCCCGACGTGCCTTTGCTATGTCTCAATATATGTGCTCCAGTGGATTTTGAGAAATTAACGTTTAAAAAAATATATATATCTGTGACAGCGCTCCGGTTAGCGCCCCGGTTCGCGTACCTGACGCGTAACGGAACTTCGCGAAGCGAAGCTGATTGGCTCTCCGGTGTCTGTCAACATTCTAAACAGTCCGGAGCGGCCGCCATCTTGTCTCTCGGTAGGTTCGAGAGACAAGATGTGGTGAAAAAAGAAGGGGGAAATGAAGGAAAGGGGGCAAGGTAAACCCCTCCTGACCCCCTAGGATTGATAAGGGGGATATTAAAGTCCCCCGTGATTTTTCGCGGTAGAGGCGCTTCCCGGTACGCGAACCGGGCAGCTAACCGGCAGCGTAGCGGGAGTCCGCCATCTTGTGTTTTTGGAGCGTTCGGTTCGCGTACCGGGTAGCGTCCCGGTAAGCTTAACAAGGGGAAAACCAAGAGAAACAGTAAAAAAAAATTTAAGGGAATAGATTTCCAGCAAACTTGGCAAAATTGTAGGGACTGTTTGTTTGATGTGCCTTTGCAAGGCCTCAAGATATGTGCACATGTGGATTTTGTCTAATTAAGGTTAAAAAAAATGTATATATCTGTAAGCGTGCTCCGGCACGCTTACGTTACGGGTTTTGTTTGCGCTGCAGAGCCGATACGTCACGGTTATGCGAGGCGTCATGAGGCGTCTCACGTGGCTACGTGATACGTCACGTAATAAAGAATACATTTTACAGCTATAGATATTAGCTTTTAAAAAACCAATGAAATTCACTGAAAAAACCATAAGTTATAGACCATATATAGTTAGGAATTTGCATTTACAAAACCTTGAAAATTCACTGAAAAAACCATAGGTTAGAGACCATATATAGTTAGCTGGACATTTTATTGACATAAACCAATGAAATTCCATATATAGTTAGTTGCACTAACTATATATCGCGCACCCGCAATCCACTGCTGATGATGTCACATATTACATCATTCATGACATGGTCAGTGACATCACTGATGACATCACTGATGACATCTCAAATGACATCTCAAATGACATCACTGATGACATCATGACACACCAATACCAGTTACTACATACGCACTCACTGATTCCTACGTCTACACACACATTCACTCATTCACCCATACAATCACTCATACATACAGTCACTCATTATTACAACACTATCATATGCACTCATACACCTATGCAGACACTCACACACTGCCACTCATCCATGGAGTTACTCACACACCTAGTCAGTACTGTAAAGAATCAATCACACTTCCATTTCCTCATCTATACAGTTAAACACAGAACACCATACTTCAGTGACATCACTGATGACATCACTGATGACATCTCAAATGACATCACTGATGACATCTCAAATGACATCACTGATGACATCATGACACACCAATACCAGTTACTACATACGCACTCACTGATTCCTACGTCTACACACACATTCACTCATTCACCCATACAATCACTCATACATACAGTCACTCATTATTACAACACTATCATATGCACTCATACACCTAGTCAGTCCTGTGAAGAATCAATCACACTTCGATTTCCTCATTTATACAGTTAAACACAGAACACCATACTTTTCACACATATACTAACACATACTTACTCTCTTATACAATCACTGATACAAGTACACATTGATATGCACAGAGTCACACACCTCCCAGCCAGCCACACACACACTCAGTCTTCCATACATCCACTCATTCTTCAATATGTAAAACATATTTAAACTTTACAAAAACACACAGACACTAGATGATGTCATCAGTGATGTCATTTGAGATGTCATCAGTGATGTCATCAGTGATGTCATTTGAGATGTCATCAGTGATGTCATCAGTGATGTCACTGACCATGTCATGAATGATGTAATATGTGACATCATCAGCAGTGGATTGCGGGTGCGCGATATATAGTTAGTGCAACTAACTATATATGGAATTTCATTGGTTTTGTGTGAGTAAAATAAGGTTTTTTAAATGCTAATTCCTAACTATATATGGTCTATAACCGATAATACGATAAACCTCTTCAGACTCTAATAAAACCTTAGATACACTCAGTGTATACAGACACTCACACACTGTTACTCATCCATGGAGTTACTCACACACCTAGTCAGTCATGCAAAGAATCAATCACACCTCTATTTCCTCAACTATACAGTTATACACACCTTACTTATTCAAACATATACTAACACATATTTACTCTCTTATACAATCCCTGATACAAGTTCACAATGATCCATACAGCCACTCACACATTCAGTGGCTCTCATGCACAGTTATTTATATATGCCAACTCTCACATGTACTGTGTTTTACATATGTACTTACTATGACATGTAGCATTGACATATCCATTCACTCATCAATACACTCATGCACACAGTCAACCGCCCATGTAGCTGTTTCCACATGCACTCTTGAACTCATACACCTAGTGAATCAACTGCTCACACATCTATGCACAGAGTCACACACCTCCCAGCCACCCCCACACAAACTCAATCTCCCATACAAATACTTGGGCAACCAATCAATAACATATGTAGCCTCTCGTATAGCTAATGATCCACACATGCAGCAGTTTACATCACAACATACAAACATTCAGGCAGTTTAGTCACTAACCCATGCATTTAGTACGACACATTTATTCACTCACTCATACAGTCAGTCACGCACCTACTAAATCCTTCATCGAGACACTTATACATCCACTCATTCTTCAATATATCTAACATATTTAAACTTTACAGAAACACACAGTCACTGGATGATGTCATCAGTGATGTCATCAGTGATGTCATCAGTGATGTCACTGACCATGTCATGAATGATGTAATATGTGACATGATCAGCAGTGGATTGCGGGTGCGCGATATATAGTTAGTGCAACTAACTATATATGGAATTTCAATGGTTTTGTGTGAGTAAAATAAGGTTTTTTAAATGCTAATTCCTAACTATATATGGTCTATAACCTATGGTTTTTTCAGTGAATTTCAATGGTTTTTTAATAGCAAATATCATAAGCTGTCGAATGTCAAGTACGTGGTAAGTAAAAACATTTTCGTGTTTATGCACACTGATCTGCTTTGAATGCTGCCCCCCACCCCTCATTTCTATTAGGAGTACTCTCTCTTTGCAGATAGTGAAGGGTAGTTAACGCAGGCCTTTGCCCCCGTTGTAATCCGTCGTGCCTGCTTCTCTCTCCATTTGATTGATTGTTCTCTTTGGTTCATTCTCTATTTACAAACAAGCACAGAGTCGCAATACTCTGTTTAGTCTTTGCAGATAGCGAAAAATTGTGTAAAAAAAGAAAAGGAATCGAGCAAAATCAGTAGGCCACTAATGGGATCTCTTTTTGACCTCCCTAAAATAGAAA
Source organism: Lissotriton helveticus (assembly GCF_964261635.1). Lineage (NCBI taxonomy): Eukaryota > Metazoa > Chordata > Amphibia > Caudata > Salamandridae > Lissotriton > Lissotriton helveticus. Next base: position 393,899,200 of record NC_136070.1, on the reverse strand, counting down.
CATTAGGACCAACCTGTTGATAATACCAATGTGTATGTACATAAGCGGCGTTCATTTGTGTTCACAGTACCCCTTCTTGATTGTTTGAATCGAGCATTGAATTGTTCGAAGTTGGTTCTCTTAGAATCTTCTCTGCCTGCAAACGAGGAAGAATAGGAATATTCTCTCTCCCTTTGCAGATAGTGAAGGGTAGGTAACGCAAACCTTTAACACGTCGTGCCTATTTCGTTCCTCATTGATTGATTGTTTCCCCAAACATTGACTGTTTGGGAATTGGTTCTTTTTGGAGGTATTCCCTGTTTGCAAATATACGTAGGAAAATCTTTGCAAATAGTGAAAGGGTACGTAATGCGGACCTTTCTCCCCCGTTGTAATCTGTCATGCCTATCTACTCCCCACTGATTGATGCACCTGTTTCACCCGGACCATTTACTAGAGATACGTCATCTGGCCCGACCAGAGAGCACCCCTAGTGAAAAGGACATATGCAATAATAACGAAGTGATCACTGTATCCTGTTAACAGAAACTTTAGCATGAAACAACCTGGAAAGAAAAGAATAGGAAAACGAAAATCAGTAGGCCACTGATGAACATAAACTTTTATTAAACAACGAACAAAGAAACGATAACATAACGTAATGATAAAACCTATTAATGTCCTAGAAACAAGAAAACGTTAGAAATATGCCAGTGGTGAGAGACCAGAAAAACAGTAAGAGAAACCAAATCACCCCTCGCTGTCCCACCGCCTGCCACGCCAAAAAAATCGATAGACTAGGGAAAATGCAAGTCAGTAGAACATCCGCCCCCACTCTGGAAACTTCCAAGGTGGGGCAGGGTTGCGGCTACGCCCAGCAGGGAGCAGCCCATATAAGGCAGATCCTGCTGCCACGCCTCGGCCAGGAGATCCTAACGTAGGGTGTAGCCGGAGGAGAGGCCGAGGCCAGCGGGACCCGGCCAGGGGATTGCCTTTACAACGCTGAAGAGTTTCAGGGGGGGGGAATGTCTCCTCGACCCTCCCCTCTCTCTCCCAGTCCGGCCGCGGTGGCCCTTGAGAGTTGCAGGTAGTCCCGCCACATGCTCTTCCGGTCCGGCCACCAACGGTCGGGGGGCCGAGGCCGACGAGATCCGGCTGCAGCCGATAAACCAAGAAACCCGTTCATGGGGCCAGAGCCAGGGGCGTCCGGCCGACATCCACCGGAAGCCCGGCCCGAAGACGGACGGGACACTTCTTCTCTCTTGAATAATGGCTGCGACAACACTGGGGGGGGGATGTCTTGCACATGCCTCCGACCCCCCCCCCTCGTCCTCATCGCCTGGTCCGGCCATAACAAATCTCAAGCGAGACGCCGTGGGGTGCACTGGGAGGGAGAGACGATGCGAACAGGCCTCTCCCGCCTCCCCAGTGGAGGCTTCCCACCTGCACCCTCGGCGCTCCAAGCGCCCGGAAAAGGGTTCTTCCACTGTGGCGATGCTGCAACGTCTCGCCCGGCAGGGTGGAGCCCGTCCGCTCATTTGACCCCGCGATCGCCAGTAGCTACCGAACTCTCAAAATGGCGGTCGACCTGGCAAGAGCGGGCCCAGCATGAAGAAATGGCCCGGTCACTGGTTGACTCCACCACCGTAGTCCTCCACGACCTTGAAGATTCTACAGGAGCCGCGGGAGTCTCCGACCCCCGCAGACACCCCCGATGGGGAATGACTGCCATAATCGCCCGTGGAGTGACGAAACTGTATCCGCGGGACGTCGGCGCTCCCATGCTGGCGCCAGCCTCACTTTGAATTACTAGAATCCTGCAGACCTCAGTTCCGGTGAAAGCACAGTGTGACCCGGTAGGAAAAATTGTTGCACCCCCTCCCCTTTTTGACTGATAGTTCAAACCACCGATCCTTTCCTTTGCCCTTTTAACGGAACTTTGGACTGCCTCCCCCTCTTTTACATTTTCTAGAGAAAACAAAACATTAACCACTACATTAGCATAGCAGTTGACACCAGAACTGTTTTCAAATTGAAAACCAACAACATCTTCAACAGAATCCTTTTTGTTTCTGCTGTGACCCTGCTACAGCACAGGCATTGTCCCCAGCAGTAATTCTGCAATGCCGGTAAGAATAGCTGTGGTGCCTACTGGACTCACTCACCCCCGCGGCGCCCCACGCCGTTATTTGCTGGGCGGCAACTTACTAGACATCACTTTCGTGCCATCTAGATTTCAGCGCGTTCTGCTGTCTTGGAACTATTCGCACAACAGACTGCTACTGACGACCCACCCCCAGGCAACATCTTCTGAATTTTCATAATTTGAAAGAACTAGTAACATGTCCTCATCAGGAATTCAAAAGAAATTGCCACGGTCTCTTCGTTGTTTAAATGTTTTTACTGTTTTTGTTTTGTTGTATATATTTATAGTTTTATATTCCTACTACTTTGTTGGAGTGCTATATATTTTTAATGTGACACATAATTGTAAAAACTTTGATGTACAAAGAGTCATTCCTGGAATCTTCCGCTTCAGGCTCGATCCCCTCCACAATCACAATACAGGATGGTTTTCAGATAGTAGGAACAGGTGTGGTGTGACGGATCTCATCGGGTGTGGGCCTTGATCTACTATAACTCCTTTAAAGAGGGGTGATTCTTTACAGCTGGAGCCATAAACTACATCTGCAGGGCTAGCTGATAGCCTGGACAATCGGACACAGAGGAAGAGGAGTGTCAGAGGGTGCGGTAGTGAATAGGGCGAAAGGGAGGTGTCGGGCGGGCACAGAGTGTGATTCTCAGGGAAGAGCAGCGCAGATGGGGGGAGGTTTATTGCCCATGCATAAGACAGAGAGCGGGGGTGACCAGTGCCTGGGGAAGATGCTTGCGAGGGTGGGGAGCCATGCTACGAATCGACAGCGTGCAGAGAGTGGGTCTGGTCAAGGCATCTAAAAGGGCTGCCGTGCACGACAAAAGTGTGGCATTTCAAAAAAGGCAAGATGGCGCAAACAATGTTTTTCAACACTTCCTCATTTCCTTCGAATCGAACGTTAACAGACGTTGGTGCATATTACCAAAGTTAAGCGATATTTATCACTAACGATGCTTACCAACGAATTTTTTACCGCTAAGCATCGTCAGAAATTATCGAAGATAAACCTTGCTATTATCAAGGTTTATCGCAAATGCGATAAAAAACGGCCGCAATGCATGAATATCGCTAAAAAGTCAGCGATATTCATGCATTACCGAGCTAATGCTCTTAGCCATGTTATCCACCTCCCATTGGATAACATGGCTAAGAACTGCTCAGGGCAGGTATAACTTTTTTGAGATATTCGCGCTTAGCGCGAATATCTCCAAAAGTTGGTAATAGGAGATAGATATCTTGCATGTTGTAATGCAAATTATTGTGGTATATGGAACTCATACCATAATCTCTCAGGAAAGCAGAAACTGATCCTTTTGGGACCGCCTGAAAAGGCCTACGGGGTGAGGGGTACTCTACTTTGCCCCCTTTTCACGTTCCGAACTATTTTATTTTACTCTCTTCTGTAATTACACAAAATAGCAGCGATAAGATGCATCGGAGACACACAGTGAGAGAAAGGAGGCCGGAGATGAAGAAGAGATGTCAAATACACATTGGAGATAATATAGTGGCAGAAGGGAAGTAAATATGAGTAAACTTACCATGTAACATAAAAATGTTGCACTCTATACTATAAGTCTCATTTTATACTACAATCACTTCGCTACAACCTCATAAATTAAAAATAAAAATGAATAATGTCTCAAACAATTTTTGATTTCTAAATATAAATTTATTCTTCAGAATTTTCTAAATTTGAAAGAACTAGTAACATGTCCTCATCAGCAATTTCCTCATGAAAAGTCTGCAATGATGATTCTTGTAACTCTATGGTCTCCAAACATTCGATAAATTCGCCATCAACAGATTGATCAAAAAAATCATTCAAGTCATCTCCTCCTTGTGACAATATTTCATTATTGGTGCTGTCAATTTCAATCAATGTAGTGGAATCATTCAAGTCATCTCCTCCTTGTGACAATATTTCATTATTGGTGCTCTCAATTTCAATCAATGTAGTGGAATCATTCAAGTCATCTCCTCGTGACAATATTTCATTATTGGTGCTCTCAATTTCAATCAATGTAGTGGAATCATTCAAGTCATCTCCTCCTTGTGACAATATTTCATTATTGGTGCTGTCCATTTCAATCAATCTAATGGAATCATACAAGTCATCTCCTCCTTGTGACAATATTTCATTATTGGTGCTCTCAATTTCAATCAATGTAGTGGAATCATTCAAGTCATCTCCTCCTTGTGACAATATTTCATTATTGGTGCTGTCCATTTCAATCAATCTAATGGAATCATACAAGTCATCTCCTCCATGTAACAATATTTCATTATTGGTGCTCTCAATTTCAATCAATGTAGTGGACAATTCAAAAGAAATTGCCACGGTCTCTTCATTGTGAGCCATTTTATTTTGAAATTGCTTGCTGTAAATTGCAGAAAAAAATAATCACTTTCATTTATCGTTTTTAGTAATACATAATATAAAACTAACTTTATCAAGTATTTAGTATAACAGAAGGACTGTAAATAAATAACAGAAAACATTTTTCAAATTATCTTAAAGTGTACAACATAGTTCCCCTTACAAATTAACAACTCACCTTTTTAAAAGTAGGAGAAGTGTTAGTACTGTGTAAATCAAACACCAGAAATTCACCACCAAAAATTCCTCACAAATGTACCTCAGACAGTAGTATCACAAAATGGCTGTGGTTTCCTCTCATTTGACATATATACATAACCAATTAACTTTCATCACACACAAATACAAAACCAAAGTAACATTTTAATTGGTTCTAAATTTCAACACTTTCAAATGTGTTTTCCCCATGCAATTTTCCATAGGACATTTACATACGTCTACAGCCTGAATGGCTGAACGGAATTACACCAAACTTGGCAAAATGGTACATCAAACCTAAGAGGTCAGGAAGGATCTACTATGCCCCCTTATGGTCATTTCCCCCTTCGCTTTGGCCTCCTCTTGTCTCTCGATCCTACCGAGAGACAAGATGGCGGCCGCTACGGACTGTTTGGAATGTTGACAGACGCCGGAGAACCAATCAGCTTCGCAAAGCTCCGTAACGCGAAAAGTACGCGAAGCGGAGCGCTGTTACAGATATATATCTTTTTTTGAACGTTAATTTCTCAAAATCCACTGGAGCACATATATTGAGACCTAGCAAAGGCACATCGGGCTACCAGTCCCTAATATTTTGCCAAGATTCGTGCAAATCCATTCAGCCGTTCGATTATTGACATTTAGATACGTCTACAGCCTGAATGGCTGAACGGAATTACACCAAACTTGGCAAAATGGTACATCAAACCTAAGAGGTCAGGGAGGATCTACTATGCCCCCTTATCGTCATTTGCCCCTTCCCTTTCGCCTCCTCTTGTCTCTCGATCCTACCGAGAGACAAGATGGCGGCCGCTACGGACTGTTTGGAATGTTGACAGACGCCGGAGAACCAATCAGCTTCGCTTCACAAAGCTCCGTTGCGCGAAAAGTACGCGAACTGGAGCGCTGCCCGGTCCGCTGTTACAGATATATATCTTTTTTTAAACGTTAATTTCTCAAAATCCACTGGAGCACATATATTGAGACCTACAAAAGGCACATCGGGCTACCAGTCCCTACAATTTTGCCAAGTTTCGTGCAAATCCATTCAGCCGTTCGGGCTAAAAGTGAGGCCAACCGCCCTATGGAAAACTCAATGTTAAAAACACGTTTTGGGACCCCCTTTTTTCTCGACCCCCCCTGGACGAACCCCCCCCAATTTTCAGGGGCTGCTCAGAAACAAAATGTGCCATTTTCCTGAAAATGTCAGCCAATTCCGTCCACAAACGCCAAAGTTATTAGACATAGAATTTTCAAAAAACCCATAGAGAAAAAATCCTAACTATATATACCTACTGGCGACCGCCAGTAGGTAATATATATATACATACAAACAGCAACTTCCAGCACTTCCTTTCGGCGAACATGGAAAACAACGAACCACACGGCAGCTTGCAATGGCAGGTAAGTTTATTTCTCCTTTCTCTCACTCCTCACATGACGCGTTACGGGCATCAAGTGCCCTTGATCACATAGTCATAATATATATATATATATATTTCTCCCAGATCCTTCTGGAAAGTGCGGGGCTTGAACTTGCTGCGGTCCTGGGTCGGTTCTGGACACCCACTAAATATTAGTCACAACTTCTCCTTCCACGAAGAAGATGTCAGGACACTCCAAAGTGCTTTTATCTTGCTTCGTTTATTGTCACGGATGTCTCCCTGCCAGCCGCAAGGTGAAACGCATTGGTAGGGAGCCGTTAGTGACAACAAACAAAGCAAGTTAAAAGCGCTTTGGAGTGTCTCATCCAAAAATGGAGCAATAATTGTTTGTTACCTGGTGCCGCCATATCTGTGTTCTGGAGGACACTGCTGAAAAGGAGAAATGCATATATATATATACTCACCTGCACCTCGTTTGACCATCACAGAGAGCGCGGAGCCCCTGGAACAGGCACTGATGAGAGCCACGCGCATCATATTTTAATAAAGCCCCTACCCTCAACTACGGAGTGTGCTGTGCTTTTTCCTATCCTGGAGGAGGCGTTGGGTTTGGGTGTTGTCAGCAAGCAGGTCGCTGAATAACGGCACACCCTCCCGGTCTGGTGCACCCTGTCAAGACCGGCAATTCTTTTGGGACTGCCAGTACAACGTGCATAATATTTTAATAAAGCCCCTGCCCTCAACTCCTGAGTGTGCCGTGCTTCTTCCTATCCTGGAGGAGGCATTGGGTATATATATATATATATATATATATATATATATATTACCTACTGGCGATAGCCAGTAGGTATATATAGTTAGGATTTTTTTCCTATGGGATTTTTGAAAATTCTATGTCGAATAACTTTGGCGTTTGAGGACAGAATTGGCTGAAATTTTCAGGAAAATGGAACATTTTGTTTCTGAGCAGCCCCTGAAAATTTGGGGGGGTTTCGTCAAGGGGGGGCCGAGAAAAAAGGGGGGTCCCAAAACGTGTTTTTCCCATGCAATTTTCCATAGGGCGGTTGGCCTCACTTTTAGCCTGAACGGCTGAATGGATTTACACCAAACTTGGCAAAATTGTAGGGACTGGTAGCCCGATGTGCCTTTGCTATGTCTCAAGATATAGGCTCCAGTGGTTTTTACGAAAATTAACTTTGAAAAATATATATTGGGCTACATTGGGCTATATATATGTTGGAGCCCAAATGTAGCCCAATGTAGCCCAATGTAGCCCAATGTAGCCCAAAGATGGCCACCAGAGACAAAAAAAACAAATGTAGCCCAAATATCAGCCAGATGTAGCCCAACTATAGCCCAATGACAGAATGTCCCAGAGTGTTCTAAAGAACAACTAGAGTGCTAACAGTCCTACTTATTACAAAGGTATGGCACACCTGAAGCCATCTTGATTGGAATAAAGTGGTTACTCTTAAAACATTTAATTTAAAAATGAACAAAATGAGGGGGTTCATTTTGCCATAGAAAGTATGATTAGCGAATATATGACGAAATCCCGCATACCATCAGTCCGCAAAAGAAATCCTGCATGTACTATTAGGCCGCAAATTAAAATAACGAAAACTTTTAGAACGAATATGCCTTTAGCATACACTAAACAACTAAACTACCCTAAACCCTAAAACACTACCCCCAGCATGACCCTACACTACACAAACAGTACAACACTACCCTAAACCCTAAAACACTACCCCCAGCATGACCCTACACTACACAAACACTACAACACTACCCTAAACCCTAAAACACTACCCCCAGCATGACCCTACACTACGCAAACACTACAACACTACCCAAAACCCTAAAACACTACACCCCAGCATGACCCTACACTACGCAAACACTACAACACTATCCTAAACCCTAAAACACTACCCCCAGCATGACCCTACACTACACAAACACTACAACACAACCCTAAACCCTAAAACACTACCCCCAGCATGACCCTACACTACGCAAACACTACAACACAACCCTAAACCCTAAAACACTACCCCCAGCATGACCCTACACTACGCAAACACTACAACACTACCCTAAACCCTAAAACACTACCCCCAGCATGACCCTACACTACGCAAACACTACAACACTACCCAAAACCCTAAAACACTACACCCCAGCATGACCCTACACTACGCAAACACTACAACACTACCCTAAACCCTAAAACACTACCCCCAGCATGACCCTACACTACGCAAACACTACAACACTACCCAAAACCCTAAAACACTACGCCCCAGCATGACCCTACACTACGCAAACACTACAACACTACCCTAAACACTAAAACACTACCCCCAGCATGACCCTACACTACGCAAACACTACAACACTACCCTAAACCCTAAAACACTACCCCCAGCATGACCCTACACTACGCAAACACTACAACACTACCCTAAACCCTAAAACACTACCCCCAGCATGACCCTACACTACGCAAACACTACAACACTACCCTAAACGCTAAAACACTACCCCCAGCATGACCCTACACTACGCAAACACTACAACACTACCCTAAACCCTAAAACACTACCCCCAGCATGACCCTACACTACACAAACACTACAACACTACCCAAAACCCTAAAACACTACCCCCAGCATGACCCTACACTACGCAAACACTACAACACTACCCAAAACCCTAAAACACTACCCCCCAGCATGACCCTACACTACGCAAACACTACAACACTACCCAAAACCCTAAAAAACTACTCCCAGCATGACCCTACACTACGCAAACACTACAACACTACCCAAAACCCTAAAACACTACCCCCAGCATGACCCTACACTACGCAAACACTACAACACTACCCAAAACCCTAAAACACTACACCCCAGCATGACCCTACACTACGCAAACACTACAACACTACCCAAAACCCTAAAACACTACACCCCAGCATGACCCTACACTACGCAAACACTACAACACTACCCAAAACCCTAAAACACTACCCCCAGCATGACCCTACACTACGCAAACACTACAACACTACCCTAAACCCTAAAATACTACACCCCAGCATGACCCTACACTACGCAAACCCTACAACACTACCCAAAACCCTAAAACACTACCCCCAGCATGACCCTACACTACTCAAACACTACAACACTATCCTAAACCCTAAAACACTACGCCCAGCATGACCCTACACTACGCAAACACTACAACACTACCCTAAACCCTAAAACACTAGCCCCAGCATGACCCTACACTACGCAAACACTACAACACAACCCTAAACCCTAAAACACTACCCCCAGCATGACCCAACACTACCCCAAACCCTAAAACACTACCCCCAGCATGACCCTACACTACGCAAACACTACAACACTACCCTAAACCCTAAAACACTACCCCCAGCATGACCCTACACTACGCAAACACTACAACACTACCCTAAACCCTAAAACACTACCCCCAGCATGACCCTACACTACGCAAACACTACAACACTACCCAAAACCCTAAAACACTACCCCCAGCATGACCCTACACTACGCAAACACTACAACACTACCCAAAACCCTAAAACACTACCCCCCAGCATGACCCTACACTACGCAAACACTACAACACTACCCAAAACCCTAAAACACTACCCCCAGCATGACCCTACACTACGCAAACACTACAACACTACCCAAAACCCTAAAACACTACCCCCAGCATGACCCTACACTACGCAAACACTACAACACTACCCAAAACCCTAAAACACTACACCCCAGCATGACCCTACACTACGCAAACACTACAACACTACCCAAAACCCTAAAACACTACACCCCAGCATGACCCTACACTACGCAAACACTACAACACTACCCAAAACCCTAAAACACTACCCCCAGCATGACCCTACACTACGCAAACACTACAACACTACCCTAAACCCTAAAATACTACACCCCAGCATGACCCTACACTACGCAAACACTACAACACTACCCAAAACCCTAAAACACTACCCCCAGCATGACCCTACACTACGCAAACACTACACCACTATCCTAAACCCTAAAGCACTACGCTCAGCATGACCCTACACTAAGCAAACACTACAACACTACCCTAAACCCTAAAACACTAGCCCCAGCATGACCCTACACTACGCAAACACTACAACACAACCCTAAACCCTAAAACACTACCCCCAGCATGACCCTACACTACGCAAACACTACAACACTACCCTAAACCCTAAAACACTACCCCCAGCATGACCCTACACTACGCAAACACTACAACAAAACCCTAAACCCTAAAACACTACCCCCAGTGGGTATATATAGTTAGGATTTTTACTCTATGGGATTTCTGAAAATTCTATGTCTAATAACTTTGTCGTTTGTGGACGGAATTGGCTGAAATTTTCAGGGAAATGGCACATTTTGTTTCTGAGCAGCCCCTGAAAATTTGGGGGGGTTTCGTCAAGGGGGGGCCGAGAAAAAAGGGGGGTCCCAAAACGCGTTTTTCCCATTTATTTTTCCATAGGGCGGTTGGACTCACTTTTAGCTCGAACGGCTGAATAGATTTACATGAAACTTGGCAAAATTGTAGATATGGTTTGCCCGACGTGCCTTTGCTATGTCTCAATATATGTGCTCCAGTGGATTTTGAGAAATTAACGTTTAAAAAAATATATATATTTGTGACAGCGCTCCGGTTAGCGCCCCGGTTCGCGTACCTGACGCGTAACGGAACTTCGCGAAGCGAAGCTGATTGGCTCTCCGGTGTCTGTCAACATTCTAAACAGACCGGAGCGGCCGCCATCTTGTCTCTCGGTACGATCGAGAGACAAGATGTGGTGAAAAACGAAGGGGGAAATGAAGGAAAGGGGGCAAGGTAGACCACTCCTGACCCCCTAGGATTGATGAGGGGGATATTAAAGTGCCCCGCGGGGCAAAAAATAAAAACATTTTTTTTTTGCGATTTTACGCCGTAGAGGCGCGTTCCGGTACGCGAACCGGGCAGCTCACCGGGCAGCTCACCGGGCAGCTCACCGGGCAGCTAACCGGGCAGCTAACCGGCAGCGTAGCTGTCAACATTGTAAACAGTCCGGAGCGGCCGCCATCTTGTCTCTCGGTAGGTTCGGGAGACAAGATGTGGTGAAAAAAGAAGGGGGAAATGAAGGAAAGGGGGCAAGGTAAACCCCTCCTGACCCCCTAGGATTGATGAGGGGGATATTAAAGTCCCCCGCGATTTTTCGCTGTAGAGGCGCTTCCCGGTACGCGAACCGGGCAGCTAACCGGCAGCGTAGCGGGAGTCCGCCATCTTGTGTTTTTGGAGCGTCCGGTTCGCGTACCGGGTAGCGTCCCGGTAAGCGTAACAAGGGGAAAACCAAGAGAAACAGTAAAAAAAAAATTAAGGGAATAGATTTCCAGCAAACTTGGCAAAATTGTAGGGACTGTTTGTTTGATGTGCCTTTGCAAGGCCTCAAGATATGTGCACGTGTGGATTTTGTCTAATTAAGGTTAAAAAAAATATATATTTATTTATTTATTTATGCATTTTTATATAGCGCGGACTTTACCCGAAGGCGTCAGAGCGCTTCACAATTAGGAACAGAAATTAAACATAATGAGAAACATTACAAAAGAACAGATTGCAAAAACATAGGTTACTTACATAAGGTAATAGTGACAATTGTGAGCAAACAAAATACATGAGGTAGTAAAAACTGTGAGCAACCAAAAATACATGAGGTAGTAAAGGTAATAGTGACAATCGTGAGCAAACAAAATACTTGAGTAAAGATTGTGAGCAACCAAAATACATGAGGTAGTAAAGGTAATAGTGACAATCGTGAGCAAACAAAATACTTGAGTAAAAATTGTGAGCAACCAAAATACATGAGGTAGTCAAAAGTGCATAAGAGGAAATGAAAGTGACATCTGTAAGCGTGCTCCGGCACGCTTACGTTACGGGTTTTGTTTGCGCTGCAGAGCCTATACGTCACGGTTATGCGACGCGTCATGAGGCGTCTCACGTGGCTACGTGATACGTCACGTAATAAAGAATATATTTTACAGCTATAGATATTAGCTTTTAAAAAACCAATGAAATTCACTGAAAAAACCATAGGTTATAGACCATATATAGTTAGGAATTTGCATTTACAAAACCTTGAAAATTCACTGAAAAAAACATAGGTTAGAGACCATATATAGTTAGCTGGACATTTTATTGACATAAAACCAATGAAATTCCATATATAGTTAGTTGCACTAACTATATATCGCGCACCCGCAATCCACTGCTGATGATGTCACATATTACATCATTCATGACATGGTCAGTGACATCACTGATGACATCACTGATGACATCTCAAATGACATCTCAAATGACATCACTGATGACATCATGACACACCAATACCAGTTACTACATACGCACTCACTGATTCCTACGTCTACACACACATTCACTCATTCACCCATACAATCACTCATACATACAGTCACTCATTATTACAACACTATCATATGCACTCATACACCTATGCAGACACTCACACACTGCCACTCATCCATGGAGTTACTCACACACCTAGTCAGTCCTGTAAAGAATCAATCACACTTCCATTTCCTCATCTATACAGTTAAACACAGAACACCATACTTCAGTGACATCACTGATGACATCACTGATGACATCTCAAATGACATCACTGATGACATCTCAAATGACATCACTGATGACATCATGACACACCAATACCAGTTACTACATACGCACTCACTGATTCCTACGTCTACACACACATTCACTCATTCACCCATACAATCACTCATACATACAGTCACTCATTATTACAACACTATCATATGCACTCATACACCTAGTCAGTCCTGTGAAGAATCAATCACACTTCGATTTCCTCATCTATACAGTTAAACACAGAACACCATACTTTTCACACATATACTAACACATACTTACTCTCTTATACAATCACTGATACAAGTACACATTGATATGCACAGAGTCACACACCTCCCAGCCAGCCACACACACACTCAGTCTTCCATACATCCACTCATTCTTCAATATGTAAAACATATTTAAACTTTACAAAAACACACAGACACTAGATGATGTCATCAGTGATGTCATTTGAGATGTCATCAGTGATGTCATTTGAGATGTCATCAGTGATGCCACTGACCATGTCATGAATGATGTAATATGTGACATCATCAGCAGTGGATTGCGGGTGCGCGATATATAGTTAGTGCAACTAACTATATATGGAATTTCATTGGTTTTATGTCAATAAAATGTCCAGCTAACTATATATGGTCTCTAACCTATGTTTTTTTCAGTGAATTTTCAAGGTTTTGTAAATGCAAATTCCTAACTATATATGGTCTATAACCTATGGTTTTTTCAGTGAATATATATATATATATATCTATATTACCTACTGGCGGTCGCCAGTAGGTATATATAGTTAGGATTTTTTCTCTATGGGATTTTTGAAAATTCTATGTCTAATAACTTTGGCGTTTGTGGACGGAATTGGCTGAAATTTTCAGGAAAATGGCACAGTTTGTTTCTGAGCAGCCCCTGAAAATTGGGGGGGGTTGGTCCAGGGGGGGTCGAGAAAAAAGGGGGGTCCCAAAACGTGTTTTTAACATTGAGTTTTCCATAGGGCGGTTGGCCTCACTTTTAGCCCGAACGGCTGAATGGATTTGCACGAAACTTGGCAAAATTGTAGGGACTGGTAGCCCGATGTGCCTTTTGTAGGTCTCAATATATGTGCTCCAGTGGATTTTGAGAAATTAACGTTTAAAAAAAGATATATATCTGTAACAGCGGACCGGGCAGCGCTCCGGTTCGCGTACTTTTCGCGCAACGGAGCTTTGTGAAGCGAAGCTGATTGGTTCTCCGGCGTCTGTAAACATTCCAAACAGTCCGTAGCGGCCGCCATCTTGTCTCTCGGTAGGATCGAGAGACAAGAGGAGGCCAAAGCAAAGGGGCAAATGACCATAAGGGGGCATAGTAGATTCTCGCTGACCCCCTAGGTTTGATGTGGAGGTTTTAAAAGGGCCCAGCGGGGCAAAAAATAAATAAATAATAATAATCGAACGGCTGAATGGATTTGCACGAAACTTGGCAAAATTGTAGGGACTGGTAGCCCGATGTGCCTTTGCTAGGTCTCAATATATGTGCTCCAGTGGATTTTGAGAAATTAACGTTCAAAAAAAGATATATATCTGTAACAGCGCTCCTCTTCGCGTACTTTTCGCGTTACGGAGGTTTGCGAAGCTGATTGGTTCTTTGGCGTCTGTAAACATTCCAAACAGTCCGTAGCGGCCGCCATCTTGTCTCTCGGTAGGATCGAGAGACAAGAGGAGGCCAAAGCTAAGGGGCAAATGACCATAAGGGGGCATAGTAGATCGTCCCTGACCCCCTAGGTTTGATGTGGAGGCTTTAAAAGGGTCTCGCAGGGCAAAAAAAAAATATACAGTTTTTTTAGTTTTTTTGCGTGGAGTGCGCCCGGTTCGCGAACCGGGAAGCGTTCTGGGGAGCGTACTTTCTTGAAAATTAGTGAAAAAAGTTAGAGTAAAATAATAATTGTGAGTGATCAGATGTAGGGTAGCTCTGAGAAGAGCTTTTGGGTTTATGGTACATTTAGGTACTTATAAGTAGGTACCAATGCACAGTCTTAAATTCAGAGTGAAAATTCTGTTGCCCTCATCTGAGAAGTGAACTCCATCTCCTCTGTAGATATCTTGCATGTAGTAACGCAAGTTATTGTTGTACAGGGAGCCCATTCCATGGTCTCTCATGTAAGCTGAAACAGATTTGTTTACATGCTTCCTCGATTTCTCAATTTGTGGACAAAATTGGTTGGACCACCTCCATTTTTGTCTTTGGCATATATTTGAATATACCAAGGCAGTCTGAGGAAAAAGTGCCATCAATTGCTCAAAGGTGTCCTTTAAAAGCATTTCCAGACCTACCCCAGTCAAAGTGCCCAAATCATTACCTCCACAGTGAACAATTAACAGGTCAGGTTTTGGCAAATGCATAAAGGTTTTCACCAATGGTATCAATTGGTGACATTTTAATCCTCTGTGGCCAAACCACTTAATTTCCACATCTTGTAAATTGAGGTTAGGTAAATTCCTGTTTTCAGCGTACCTCTGAGCCCAATAGATGTAACTATGTCCAACAATCCAGACAGAAAACATGGCGAGAGAAGGTTCTCCTGCAGTCAGATGAAGTGTGGCAATGAAATGGCAGTTGAAAAAATGAGAGTGTAAAATGAAAAAAACTGAGGAGTTTCTGTGTTAATGAAGCAGTAAGAGTGATTGGTGGATTTTGATTGCTGAAAACAGAAAGTTAGGGTGCATGGATGAGTTCGTTGAAAGATGTATTTTGAGTGGCGAAGAAAAAATCATTAAATGAAAGATTGCACTGTATATGCAGGTGCACTGAGAGTTCAGAGTTCAATTGCAACTTTGTTGTGTGAACTTGGAAACACCAGAGGTCTTGCAAGAGGTGGTTGCTATGCAGAAAAAGCAGAGAGGGGGCAGAGGGGGGAAGGGTTTTGCTTTGAAAAAAAGTGAGGGAAGAGTTTTGATTGGGTGGCATGAGAGATATGTGTGAGGAATTACAGCATTTCTGTGCTTTTGATAGCTGCAGACTCTGGAGTGCATACCTTTTGCTCTGCTGAAGACAAATTGATGTGTTTCTGAGACTGTTTTGAAACTCAAAGTATTTGCTAAGGTGAGAAAAGATTTCTTTAATTTAGATAGAAAATAGTGTGCTTTAAGGAGAAAATTATGAAGAAAGTTGTGTTTTTCAAATGTTGCTTTGTCTCAAGTGTTTTACAAATAGATTTTGTTTCTTTGAGAAATTGTAATTGGAGAAAATGTGAAGTATTAGTACTGACAGGGTTTTTATGTGCATAGGAGCTGTGGAGTGTTTTCAAATTATGACTTGTAAATCTTTTTTGATAAAAAGCAATGGTTTTAATATTGATGAGAAGGACATAATGGTGTCTGCTTTTTTATAAGGTAATTGAGAGTCTCTGATGTTATTTTTCCCATTTCAATGTAAGAAGTTTGTCTGTGGAGCAAATTGCTTGTAAATATGCTCCCACCTGTGCATGGCAAATTTAGATTTTGAATGTTTGCGTTACATAGGCATGTTAAAGGTGACTGAAACATGCTGCAAAGGCAATCAAAAAACGCTTTTATGTGTCTTAAGGACATTTTAAGTCATTTCCCCATGTGCAGTGTTTTCAAATTATGAGTTGAAAATCGTTTTTGAGGTAAAGGAATGTTTTCAAAATTTATGTGTGCCATATGCCCCCAAATTTCTTTTTCAGGGGTGCAGCAGGGTGTTCTTGAGACACTCCTGCACCCTCGGAAAAATTCGTAATTTGCGATGAGGTAATTGCTAATCGCAAATTGCACCTTCATTCCTATGGGCCTCCTGCTGCATGGAAATGAATGGGTAATTTGTAATTAGCAAATAGCTCATCGCAAACTAGGAATGGTAAAGAATCGCTATTTATTCCTTAAAGTTTGCTATTTAGGAAATGCAAAAAACTTTGATGATACATATGGCGGTTCATGTCTAACAAGATAAGAAGCATAGGGATAGATTTATGTTGACTGGCGCATCACCAGGGATGTGTTAGTCATTCTGTGCCGCTGTTCCGTCACCTATGGTGTGCTGCATTTACAATGCGGCGCATCATGGGGCAAAAACAGCACAGATGCGTGACGTATCTGTGCCGTAAAGGTGGCGCATTGCTGGAGTTGTATCGCAAGTGTGATGAAGCTCCAGCAAGGCTCAGGGGTGCCCCTGTCGCAGGGTTTCTGTTCTCACACAGAACTGTGGACAGAGGATTGGAACTTCGGCGAATTAGGGTGCCCCAAAACTCACCTTAGTAATCAAAAACCCCTTAGCAAGCTAGGTACAGTGTCACATTGGATATAACAAACTCTCAATGTTTAGACAATCCAGAATATGAACTTATAGTACCTCAGGATACGTGGAACTCATGAACAGTCGGTCGTTATATATTTCTTAGAAACCAGAACATGGAGTTAAGAAGAACACATGTGTATTTGAAATGTTTATTTACTAATGCCGTCTTCTCAGGCGTAGTATCTTAGATAATACAAGTACACATATTATCAGTAGCAAAATTACCAGCATAGTTACTAGTACATAAAAAGCGAATGGTGACAGTATGTTAACATGCTGTAAATGAATAAGAGTTAGCAACACTTATAAGCAGCCGCGGGCCGTGGAGGGAGTTACGGTGGGGCAGGGAGGCGGGGAGGGGGAGGGGCAGGGTGGGGAGGGCTCCACCGTGCCCCTCCCCCTCCCCGCCTCCCTGCCCCACCGTAACTCCCTCCACGGCCCGCGGCTGCTTATATCTCACCCTCCCTAATACACATATTATATTATTTGCTAAGAAGGTCTCTTTGTGTTGGTTTAGGGCGTGCCCATAATTTAGTGTCTTAGATTTGAAGGAATCACATCAGCATACACCAGCTCTCTCTTCATGTGAACCGCATCAAGTGTTGTGTATGTGTGTTCGGCAAAGCAATATAAAACCCGCCTCATGCCCAGAATTGGCAGAAGCTGCACTTATGTTATGAGTATGAAGTCGTGGAGATCAGACCTCATAACAATTCTGTATCGTGTTGTTCTTGAAACTTCAGCACTCGCTGTACAGATATAGTTTAACAAGTAAAGCAGATAGTAGAGCAATAACATATTATTCTCATGTAAATCACGATGAACTATTAGGTTGAAAGCTAAAGCAACAACTAAGTGTCGTGTGCAGAAGTTGCAAAAAAGGAAAAATGGCGTTTAAACCGGTAATGAGTCCATGCTAACTTAACACGGTGTAAAGATATATAGGATCTACATGACACCTCCCCATGATCCGGAAACGAACTGAATAAGATAATAGAAGTGCCATCTCATGAGAGCAGATTGCAACTTTATATGTGGACGGTCCGCAAGGTAAAACATTAAAAACTAGGAAAATTTAATGCTAAAGAAAAATAAAACAGCCAACTACTTTATCGAGGCTTAAGCCAATAGGCAAGCTAAATAATAACAACTTGACAAATAAGTCAATGAATTGTCAATGAAATGCTAGTACTCAGCATATCAAACATGAAAAAGGTCTATGACATAACTGTGTATGCAAAATAAGCTGCAACAGCCTCTAATAGGAAGTCACCGTCTTCATCCGAAAAGAGTTCAGCCATCCAATTTAAAAGCGGAAAAGAACATACGTGCTCTTCCAGCACCGGATCCTCTATCACCATCAGAGGACAGCTCGGTGGGTTTTCAAGAAAGCTCTGTTCCAAGAAAGACTGTGTTGCCGCCAGTAAATTCCAGGGACCAATTAGTCCATGGATCAATGCCACAGCCATAATACTTTCGCCAGGACAGACCAACTCGTGAGTAATGATAGGACTCATCAGCTGATTAAAGTCGACGTCAGGAGAAACCGGTCCGCAGAGACACAAATCAATGGCCCAATCGAAATCACAGGTCAGGCAGTGAAATACAGGCTGGACACAGGTGAAGTAGGAGAATCGAAAAGATAATCCATATGCCGTGCTTAATATCGCCAACGGCATTGTACCATAATATTCAAGCATGCGATTGCGGAACAGCGTGAGCAGCTGCAGGGCGGGAGCTTGCACAGGAGGGACATCCATATTTAAAAATGTAAAAAAGCACAAGAGCGTCCGCTGGTAATGCAAGTAAAAATGGGAATCCACCAAGCACAGTGGAAAACATAGAATGAAAGAAAGCAGGGATGATTCCAAAGATTTTCTCAAATGAAGTCACGAGACCACTGGTAACAACTTTAAAAAAGTGTGCCAGGCCCTTTGTAGAGGACGCGTTAGAGATAGTCCGAACCATCTTGCTGAAATGGAAAGGCGAATCTGTATTTAAAAGGGTCTGCACCTCTGTACGGGTGTTCGCTATGTGAAGCACGAAAGTTTCACGGGCCGAAGTCAAGGCCACCTCTCTCTGAGACAAAAGAGCTCTTATTCTTGCCATGCCGTTGAAATGTGCTCCCAAGGTTGGTATTTGTGGCCAGATTGAAAACTCCCTATGTTCATGTGTGGGAGGAAATAGAACATTTCTGCAGCAAATAACCCGTTCACTTACTGTTACGATAAAAGGAATACTTTTAATTAACCCAGAACAATCTTCATTATTGAGCATCAAATAACTACCATTTTCCAACAACTTGAACGTGGGGATGATAGCAGGAACTGGCGTGCCTTGCAACACGCAAGCCATATTTGGTCGGTGTTTGTTGCATGAACCGTGTAACTGTATGTGCCTACACATTAGTGAATGATCTGGCGTCTCAGTGCATTCCTCTCCATTCAGATAAACTTCTTGATCATCTTTGAAAATCTGTATGTGTATGGAAGCGACCAGACCTCATGAAGAAAACCACTACCTAAAGGTTAATAACGACCTATTGGTATATATTTCATACAATTTGAAAACTTATATAAAGCAAAAGGCAGCGTTATTAAACCGTGGATAAGGCATGTTGCCAAAGCAGTCAACCTTTTGGATTTATACTGGAAATGTTAAAGGAAGAATTACGGAGTAGGGCCTGTAAATCTTTAATGGACAACGAGTAAAATTACTCCAAGCATCATATTCCTGTAACTCCGGGATAGTAGGGGTGTTTAATTTTTTAGAAGTAGCCAATCCAAAGCATTTGGTCTGGGAAATTGTTTCATTCACAAACAACATATGATTTGGGATGAGACATGCACGGTGCAAAGCCTCAGTGCCTTGTACCTGCCAGGTTCGTGAACCCCAAACTGATGTAGATCCTGGATATCTTTACTCTGTGTTAAGTTAGCATGGGCTCATTACTGGTTTAAACGCCATTTTTCCTTTTTTGCAACTTCTGCACACGACACTTAGTTGTTGCTTTAGCTTTCAGCCTACCTGCGTCAAGATCTATGCCTGCTTCAAGCAGGCGCAGGGTTTTGATGTAGCTTTGTCCTATCTGATTGTAAATGCGGCACACTGTGGGTGGCAGAGCAGCGGTGCATGTTAACTGGTGCATCCCTGGGGATGTGCTAGTTAATATAAATCTGCCCCTTTACATTTAATTATGTGCAGGGGACACAGAGTCGGTGAGGTTTATCCAAGGTTAAGAAGAGATGAGTCCTGTTCAGTGAAAAATTGGAGATAGGCTTCACCTCCTCTGCTCCTCAGCATCGTTGGACATGGTTAAATAATAGCTGCAAAATGTTACTCTTGTTAAACAATTTTACTATTATAATCTCTGAGATTTGTCTCTTACTGTGCAACATCTCATTGTTGTTATCTTTCTTTAAAGATAAAGACAACATCAACATGAGCGACAATCAGCAATCAGTTGATTTCGACCTCATCATTGAACTCGTAATTGAAACATCAGTGGATGTTGATCCCTTGGATGATTTCAATCCTGAGGATGAAGAAGAACGTGATGAGGATGCAGATTTGTCAGAATTGTATGACATAGGATGGGAAGCTGACTTGCTTGAGCCTATGGAACTATAAACATTTATTTTATAAATTTATAATAAATAAAAAGTAAATATGTAAACCGTTTAATTTAAAAATAAAGACACCTTCAAAAACAGGTTATGTGTAGTGTCTTCAATAAAATATTAAAATATGGTCATAAAATTAGATCAGATTCATATATAAAACAGGACAGGTAAAATGAATATAAATTCCATTTCTTTTCTGCTATTTCTGTATTCTAAATTTGCCATGTACAAAAAATTCTTCTATGTAAAAATGTTAAGTAGTGTGTTAAGTTTTTGATGACTGTTATTAATTTACTGTTGGGTAATAGTGGTTAATAACATTTTTTATTCTATTTTACCACAGATTCAACTGCAGATTATTTCAAGATTTTAGGATGCCAAGCAAAGAAAGAGTGAGAAAGGCTGCAAAACGTCAAAGACAGCAGGTGAATGAAAAAAAGCAGCAGTCCTCTAACAAAAAGATTTGTCAAGTCACCAAGAAAGCACCGGGTAAGAGTACAAAAACATTCATAAGAAATATATCTAGTAAAAAAAATATTACTACAGAAAATGTTTCAGTCCAGAAAAGGAGAAGCAATTCAAACGGTAAGGAAAGGCCAATGAGAAATGTTACTGCTAGAGTAAGAGATAACTCTATGCATGAAAGTAGAAGGAAACAACAGTTTAGGGACATTCGTAAACGAATGTTCCGCAACAGGATAATTGGCAATTTGTTAAAAAATATTAAGAAAGGTCAACAGAAAGTGGTTTTTTATAAGAGAAAAAAAATAGTTGAGAAAGTTATTGATCAGGCATTTGAAATTAAACGTAAGTTATTTATTTTGACAATCAATAGAATTAGGAAGCTAAACAAAGCAATTTATGATTTCAAAAGAAATAGTAGATGGAAGAGAATAGTTAATCGTAGTAATTTTTGTGAAGTTTTTTCTGGAGAATGGATGCATAGTTCAAGCTCTGAGGCATTTTTTAATGAGGAGAGTTATTTCCAGGATAATGATTTGGTGCATGCAGTTGACACCAGTGGTCGAGGTTATGAAGTGAAAGATGGTTGTCCAGTTGAAAAAGAAAAACTTGTGACAACAGAGATAGAAGAGGTGTTAGGTAATGAGGTTTTAGGGAGACGTCCTAAGGGTCCTGTGTACACCTGGAAGTGTAGTAGTATTTGCAGTGTACGACAGGATTCCATCAATTTGCTTTGTGATTTTATACGGTCATTTAATAAGAAAAGTTTGAAGCAGAAAATGAAGTTGTTGCAAGAATTAGATCCTTGCAGAGTGAGAGAAGTGATAGGTTTGCATGGTCATTCACTGGCTTGTCTTTCCAGGAGAGTATGCCAGAGTGTTTTTCATCATTTCAGGATGCTAGCAGTGCATCATAATAAAGTGAGGAAATTAGTTAGAATGTTGTATTATGCTAAGAGTCCAGCAATTATGCTTAAACAATTATGCGCTGCTCTTTTGCATGGTTCTGAAATAGATGTGAAGAATATATGTGAAGAAATTGAGTTTTGTTACTTTGGAAGTAAAGAGGAGAATGTTGAAATTGACCAAGAAGAAGAGAGTAATGTGGAAGATAGTGTACAGGTTTCCAGTACAGATAATTTCCAGAGGGAAATTGCGACGTTTGAGGTGAAATCAAGTGAGAGGCCAAATTTCACTTGTGTGTGTTGTCGACGCACTTATTATAAGAATCAGACTAAGTTAGTGGATTTATATGCAAAAAGTGAAAGGGAAGTAATAGTGAATGGAAGGATTTTACAACATACTTGATGGTAGAAAATTGTTTTGATTTGGGATTGGATCAACGTGTGTGTACTTATTGTTGTAACAAATTAAATCAAAACCAGATGCCTGCTAGAGCAGTTCATAATAATCTGGAATTGGTTGAGATTCCTTCTGAATTGAAGGATTTAAATACTTATGAATCTATTTTGATTCAAAGTATCCATCCCTTTCAGGCTATTGTAAGAATGGAGCCAAAGACAGGGAAATTGCCTCCATCAGATTTACAGAGAGGATTAAAGGGAAGAGTTGTTTATTTGCCTCTAGATTTGAAGAAAAACATTAACACAATTGGAGTAGAAAAAGTGGAAGAGGAACCTCTTGTTATCTTAGTTAATGGGGTTCCGACAAAGAATAAGAAAATATGGCAAGATTTAGTAGATGTTAGGAAAGTCAAAAGGGCAACATTGTATTTGAAAAAATATAATAAATACTATAAAAATGTATATGTTGCAGAAGAGGAAGTAAGTGAGGAAGAGGATAGCGATTTGTGTGCTGGTCAAATTGAGAAAGTAGAACCCTGTACTAGTGAAGAAATATATGAACATTATAGTGTTCATCCTTTGCATTCCAAGGAAGTCATGGGGAATGCTATTGAGTTGTTTTAAATGAAACAAGCGAAAGGGAGTCCCATTAGTGTTTGGGAGGAAAGTTTGGAAGCTCGGTGTTTCCCACAGCTTTTTCCAACAGGTCAGGGAGGAAGATATGATGAGCGACCTCATCAAATTCCTGCTTCTGAATACCGGACTTTGCGATTGTATGCAGGAGATCCTAGGTTTCGACAATGCATTCCTTATTTGTTTCATCTCCTGTTTGAAAGCGATCTGTCTGGACTGTCATATGCAGTGAACCACATCTTGAAAAGTGGTATACACATGCAAAACATCTCGGCAAGTGACTTTATGGATAAAGTCAATGTCCAAGACAGTATTTTGGATTCTCACCTGATTAATCTCTTGGCGTGTCAGCGTGGTACTAATGAGTACTGGTACCGTCGTCATGGTGATTTAAAATGTATGCTGAGGAACTTAGGAACTCCCACATGGTTCCTCACTTTGAGCTGTGCTGAGTATGGCTGGGAAGACTTACTTGAATTTCTACGAGAGGCAAATGCTAACGTAGAAAACATCGAATTCAAGACACCCGGAGAACTGTGCTCTTTGGATCCAGTCAATGTATGTAGGTACTTCAATCATAGATTTGAAGGTATGATGTCTTTCATCATGAATAAGAAGAATCCACCTCTTGGAGAGGTGTTGGATTTCTTCTGGAGGAAGGAGTACCAAGCAAGAGGTGCTCCTCATATACATATGTTGCTGTGGATCAAGGATGCACCTAAATTTGGAACGGATGCAGAAGACTCAGTGATGAGTTTCATAGAACAGTATTCTACGTGTGCTGTTCCAAACGCAAAGGAGAAAAAAAGCCTAAGAGAAAAAGTTCTACGTTTCCAAAGCCATCGATGTGGAAAGTACTGTCGTCGTAAATTCCGGAACAAAGACAAGTTCTACACCAAATGTCGTTTCGGCTTTCCACGACCGGTGATTTCTAAAGGAAGAGTGAACAGTTTGATGTCTTCGCTGCGACATAATGTGATGAAGAAATCACCTAAAAACACATACAATTTGAAGAGGAACGAAGAGTCTAAGTACATCAACGACTACAACCCGGTGATTTTGTCCATGTGGAATGCTAACATGGATATACAGTTTGTGGCTGATAACTGTATGGCTGTGGCTCGGTATGTGACATCTTACATCACCAAAAAAGAGAAGACAGAATTGAAGGATATGTGGGAGGACATTTCCCATGAAAAGAGCCTCAGCAAGAAGTTGTACAGTTTCAGTCTGAAGATGTTGTCGCATCAAGAAATCGGAGCTTACGAATGTTCTGACCGGTTGTCTTCAGCAAGTCTCTATGCCAAGTCCAGGAGTATCGTTTGGGCGAGTGTTGGTCTTGCTGCAACGCGTAATCGAGTTCTGAAACCTGTGCGGGAAATTGAGTATTTGGCGGAAAAGGAGCCAAACAGTACCGACATTTTGAAGAGCAACATGTTGGATACATATTATCCAAATCGAAGCAGTCACCTCGAGAATGTTTGTCTGTATGAGGTTCTGCAAAATTACATATTCAAGAGGAACATCAAAGAAGATACTGAAAAAGGAGTGTATGCTGTAATAGGAAGTGAGGGATGTCTGGTCAAGCAAAGAATATGCCACTTGATAAACCATCGAAAATTGAGTGGCGAATCTCCTGAAAAAAAGGAGTTTTTCTATTTAGCACTTTTGCAACTTTTTAAGCCTTGGCGTGCAGAAGAGGAACTGCTTGGACATTTCCTTTGTTATGAAGACTCATTCAATGCTGCCAAGGAGACCATAGAATGTCCTGCTTTTCCCAAATATGTAGAAATGTTGAATGTGGAAATTGAGCAGGAAGCAACGATTGCAGCCGAGATTGCCAGAGACAGTTCTCAGGACAGTCAGAGTTCTGCTTCATTGAGTCAGGATCCACTAGGAGGACCTCTTATCGAAAATGAAGCTGCCACTGCTATGAATGAAGTGGAAAGAGCCATGGCACATGCTCAGGAGGATGCGGTTAACTTAGAAGAGTTGGAAAGACAACTCAACGTTGAGCAGAGGAAAATATATGACGAGATTACCATGCAAATTGATCATGGATTAAGTCATGACAAGAAAGAGTGCTCATGTACGTCGTTGAAGCCTGTCCGACTGTACTTGAGTGGAGAAGCGGGAACTGGAAAAAGTTTCCTTATTAAAGCAATTTCATGTTATTTGCAGGAAAGGACAGAGTCATCGCTGTCTTGTGTTGTCACCGCTCCAACTGGACTGGCAGCACATAACATTAAAGGGATTACTTTACATCGTTTACTGATGCTGCCAGTGGAGCATGACAACAAATTAGAATATCACAAGCTATCTGGAGATGCTTGTTTTGAAGTTTCAAGAGTCTTGAGGAAAATGAAACTACTTATCATTGACGAAGTAAGCATGTTTTCCAATGTCATGCTTGCCTTTGTGCATTTGAGAATGCAAGAAGTTCTCAAAACAGAGTATGATGTGTTATTTGGTGGCAAACACATCATTGTTTTCGGAGATCTTCTGCAGCTGACACCAGTGAAAGGGCAACCTGTGTTCAAAATGCTCACGCATGAAGATACCAGGAAGTGCTTAGGGAGCATTGGCAACGTCAATATATGGTTAAACTTCAATTATGCTGAACTGCATGAAAATATGCGTCAGGCAAAGGATGAAGTTTACAAGACTATTCTACAAGATGTTAGAATTGGAAAAGTGACCGAGCATGGGAAAGAAGCTTTACATGCACGATTACTGACAAATTTATATCCAGACGAAGATGTTGTGCCTGAGAATATTTTTCAGAAAGTTACTGAGAAAAAATCTGGAATATGTTTGATGCCAACTCTTGCAGAATGTGCCAAATTCAATAACAAAATGTTGCATTTAGAAAAGCAAGAGATTGTGAAACTGGAAGCTATTGACAGAGTAGAGCATATGGGATCAACAATTATTTTGTCTGAGAATTTGAAAACAAAATTGGATTCATTAGAGAAGAGTATATCTAAAACTGCGGGTTTTGAAAAGACTCTGAATGTGTGCTTGAACTGCCGTATAATTTTAAGAAGGAATTTACATGTTGAAAGAGGTCTGGTAAATGGATCAATGGGTAATGTTGTTGATTTTGTGAAATACAGAAATAGAGATGGAATTGAATTTTTAAAAATTAAATTTGATGGCATTGAGGAAGTACAGCTAATTGGTCGTTGTTCTGCTAGATTTTTGCTTGTAAAAGACTTATATGTTCGTCGTAAGCAGTTTCCTGTTTGCTTGGCATATGCGGTGACAATCCATAAATCGCAAGGTTTAAGTGTAGACTGTGCATTGGTGAATATTGGCAGTTCTGTGTTCAAGGAGGGTATGGCATATGTGGCATTGTCACGAGTTAGAACTTTATCGGGATTGTACTTGATTGAGTGTGATGTCACAAACATTTGTGCGGATCTAGATTGTGTTAAGGAATACAATAGGTTAAGAAGAGAGTATGCGCCACATTTGCCTCAGTATCCTTTGTTTGAGAAACGTGTGGTAGGCCGGAAACGAAGAAATATGACCAATACTGGGGAGGTTGTAGCAAAAAGACGAAAAGTTGATGAACCTGAAATTATAAGCAGAAACAAAAAGGATTCTGTTGAAGATGTTGTTGGTTTTCATTTTGAAAACAGTTCTGGTGTCAACTGCTATGCTAATGTAGTGGTTAATGTTTTGTTTTCTCTAGAAAATGTAAAAGAAGAGATTGTGGTCAATTCTGATCAAAGATTTTGCAGTTTGTTAAATTCTGTGTTAGAGAAATGTAGCACTGATAGAACAAACATAGAAAGTGTGTCTGAAATTCGAAATCTGTTAGACAGATGTTCAGGCCAAACACAATTCTCTCAAAATAGTCAGCAAGATTGTCAGGAGTTTTTAATGTATATGCTTGATGTATTGCATGATGAAGGTGTAGATGTAGATCACCTGTTTGGGCTTTCTTATCAATGGCAGCATGACTGCGAGAACTGTAGGGTATCAAGTACTACTAGTGTAGACTCAGAAAGATTTATATATTTAACTTTGCCAGACAGTAAATCAGTCTCTTTTAATAAGCTAGTAAAAGCAGCTGATCACAACATGGAGTGTAGCCAATGTAAATCTGAAATGATGTCCACATTATTTATACGAACATATGGCCAGTATGTCATTTTAATGTTCCAACGATGTAGGCCTGAAGGAACAAAATTGACAACTTTAATTAAAATTTTTGTGGCTTCACAGTTGTCAATATCAGGAAGGTCTTTTGTAACTGTAGCAATTATATATCATGATGGTCCTTCAATAACATCAGGACATTATACAGCTTATTTAAAGTGTAGAAATGGCTGGTCATTCTGCAATGATTCTGTTTTAATTTTCAAAAAAAAATTGCCGTATGACCTTAAAAACTCTTACCTGGTGTTTTTAAAACCAAAATTTTAGGGAAAGAATCTCGGGATGTGCTCTGAGGAATTTCAAGAAGTTCTAATGGCTCCTACACGATTTGGCCTTGAGGATAAGTGTAGTATAGAGACATAACTTCTTATCATAACACTGGACGTCATGGAGAAATACGTGCACTTTGAATGAGTTCAGAAAAACTGTTTCTTTTTATAAGCTAATTGAAGCAGCCAATCAAAACATGGAGTAGAGGGAATGTAAGTCTGCAATGCTGTCTACTGTTTTACATTGCTTTGTGATTAAAAGTGATGTAGAGAATTAAATAATTGTACTAGTCATAAAGGTAGTGTAAGTCTGCTTCATAGTAAGCAGTATCAGTGTGATAGGAAATGTAGAACATGATTGAGCAAGAAGGGGAAGATATTACTAGTCCAGGATTGTGAAAATGATCTTCAACATTTTAATTGTGAAAGTTGCGGAAATACAACATGACGGGATTGGTTTAAAAGAATTCTAAGAGTTATAAATGGCTCAGACACGATTTGGCCTTGTGGAAACGTGTGGTAGAGAGCGAGAAGTCATTTATTGTATGTAACATGTTTTTGAAAACGATGGAGGTTTTCTTTCAGAAAGTGGCGGGTTGAAAGTAATAACAGCACAACAGAGTGTAAGCTGTTCATAGGACATCCTTGGCCGTCATGGAAAGTAAGTTAACTTTAAGGAGTTCTGAATTCTGATTCGTTATGTTGTATGGGTTTTTTAAACACAATCATTTTGATTGTGGTTTTTTTTCCCCGCTGTTATATGATGAATACCTTCAAGTCACTGTTTTAGTGAAATTTGATACATTCTGAGAACAGCAAAAATAAACCATTTAACATGTATAATTAATTCTGTTCTGTTTGCATTTATGATGTACATGTAGAACTGTGTAGGAGGCATGGAGAAGGTGAGGCTTCTGTAAGTGTCAAAGTTGTTGCATACAGTGCTTATATTGTACGTAGTCTTTTATATTTCTTACTTTCACTGTTTCTGACTGATCTAAAAAATTTTTTTTAAAAAGAACAGTAAGTATAAGGGAAGGAAACAGACAGTTATGTTAAAAGAAACACAGCTATAGGGAATAAACTAGGGATACTGTTACCCGCAATCCTCTGCTGATGATGTCATTGAGCATGTCATGAATGATGTAATATGTGACATCATCAGCAGTGGATTACGGGTAATAGTATCTCTAGTTTACTCCCCTATAGCTGTCTTTCTTTTAACATAACTGTCTGTTTCTTTCCCTTATACTTACTGTTCTTTTTTGTAAAAAAATTTTTGGGGTTCGCTTCCGGTTCGCGTACCGGGGAGCGAACTGGGAAGCGAACTAAGAGAAATAGAGGTTGGCACAGTTCCAAATATTGCACCAATTTTTTAATAACGGGGAGGTAGTTCTGAAAAGAACTTTTTTTTTATTGTTTTTGTTGTTTTATATTTTTTTTATTATTTTTCTGAACATTTTTTTACTTTTTTTGAATTTTTCTGAACAGTTTTATATTTTTTTGTTTTTTTTTCGGAGGGGGCAACGAAAACGATTCATTGTAAAGGGCTCAACAGGAGCAACAAAACAAAAAAAAAGAATTTATTATTTGGGGCGTTTCGTACAAACTTGCATATGATAGTCAATAGCTCTGTTGATCAGAGTGATGCGTCTTTCTCCGTAGCAAATGAATCCACTGCAATGTACGCAGACTTGTTTTACTTCACGAAATCTTGTTGGTATATTTGGCACCATCTCCCTGCCCTCTGGTCCAGTTACTTCCGGTACAACAGATCTTCTGGCCATAATAGGGAGATTATCTAGGTCGTTACGAAACTGTGCAGCACTGTAGTTGTTAGGATGCCACCTAGTCATATGGCGATGCATTGTGTAGTTTCCGAAACTGTATTTTTTGTCGGTCCCTCTGGACAGTCTATCTTGACATATAAGGCAAGTTACATATCTTGCATTTACTTTTTTCTGACCTTTGGGAATTTTAAAAAATTGCCAAATGAAGTTTTCTTTCCGGTGAGACGTCCTGGGCTCCTCAGGCAAAAAGTGCCTCTCTTCGTGCTCTTCGTCCTGTTCCTCTTCTTCCTCTTCTTGCTGAATTATAACTTGAGCATGTGGTCCACTCTTCCTTGGATGTGGTGGAGGTGGTGGGGAAGCACCAGCTGAAGCTACTAAAGAAGCCATTGCTCACTGGTAACAAAGGGTCTTTCTCTCACAATGATGAAAGTCAGAGTGAGGAAAGAAGGAGGGATTTTCATCATTTGGGAAAAACAATAGTTCTCAACCAATGAAAAGTGTTCATTTTATATTATATGACCTAGTCTTACATCATTAGGAAACCAAAAGTGAAATGAACCAATGAAAAGTGTTATTACCAAGTCACATGACCTGCTGTGTTTACGTTACGCGCTTTGCAGGGCCTCCCGGTTTGCTTCCAGAAACCTGTGCTTTGCAACTCGGTAAGCGTACCAGTTCGCTAACGTAGCACGTCATATGACGTATCACGCGACAACGCGAAACGTCATGCGGACGGGAGGCGTGATGATGTTGTTTTCTAACGCGGCAGTTGCGGTAAAGAAACGTTTACCGGCTCGCGGTCTATTTCGCGGCATCAAGGTCAGCTAACGGGAAGCTTCCCGATTCGCGAAGCGGGAACGAAGAAAAAAAAATATTTTAAAAAAAAGTTATTAATAAACATATAAAATATATTTTTGGATTTAAAGAAGAATACATTTTACAGCTACAGATATTAGCTGTTAAAAAACCAATGAAATTCACTGAAAAAACCATAGGTTATAGACCATATATAGTTAGGAATTAGCATTTACAAAACCTTGAAAATTCACTGAAAAAACCATAGGTTATAGACCATATATAGTTAGGAATTAGCATTTACAAAACCTTGAAAATTCACTGAAAAAACCATAGGTTATAGACCATATATAGTTAGGAATTAGCATTTAAAAAACCTTATTTTACTCACACAAAACCATTGAAATTCCATATATAGTTAGTTGCACTAACTATATATCGCGCACCCGCAATCCACTGCTGATCATGTCACATATTACATCATTCATGACATGGTCAGTGACATCACTGATGACATCACTGATGACATCTCAAATGACATCACTGATGACATCAATGATGACATCTCATTTGACATCATTCTTGTGCTAATACGATAAACCTCTTCAGACTCTAATATAACCTTAGATACACTCAGTGTATAGAGACACTCACACACTGTCACTCATCCATGGAGTTACTCACACACCTAGTCAGTCATGCAAATAAACAATCTCACCTCCATTTCTTCAACTATACAGTTATACACACCTTACTTATTCAAACATATACTAACACATATTTACTCTCTTATACAATCCCTGATACAAGTTCACAATGATCCATACAACCACTCACACATTCAGTGGCTCTCATGCACAGTTATTTATATATGCCAACTCTCACATGTACTGTGTTTTACATATGTACTTACTATGACATGTAGCATTGAGATATCCATTCACTCATCAATACACTCATGCACACAGTCAACTGCCCATGTAGCTGTTTCCACATGCACTCTTGAACTCATACACCTAGTGAATCAACTGCTCACACATCTATGCACAGAGTCACACACCTCCCAGCCACCCCTACACAAACTCAATCTCCCATACAAATATTTGGGCAACCAATCAATAACACATATAGCCTCTCGTATAGCTAATGATCAACACATGCAGCAGTTTACATCACAACAGACATTATGATGCACAAATTAAGACAGTTTAGTCACTAACCCATGCATTCAGTGAGACACATTTAATCACTCACTCATACAGTCAGTCACGCACCTACTAAATCCTTCATCCAGACACTTATACATCCACTCATTCTTCAATATGTAAGACATATTTTAACTTTACAGAAACATACAGTCACTGGATGTTGTCATCAGTGATGTCATCAGTGATGTCATTTGAGATGTCATCAGTGATGTCATCAGTGATGTCACTGACCATGTCATGAATGATGTAATATGTGACATGATCAGCAGTGGATTGCGGGTGCGCGATATATAGTTAGTGCAACTAACTATATATGGAATTTCAATGGTTTTGTGTGAGTAAAATAAGGTTTTTTAAATGCTAATTCCTAACTATATATGGTCTATAACCTATGGTTTTTTTCAGTGAATTTTCAAGGTTTTGTAAATGCTAATTCCTAACTATATATGGTCTATAACCTATGGTTTTTTCAGTGAATTTTCAAGGTTTTGTAAATGCTAATTCCTAACTATATATGGTCTATAACCTATGTTTTTTTCAGTGAATATATATATATCTATCTATATATATATATATATATATCTTCCACCAAGCAAAAATTATTGTCTGCACACGTCCAAATGCTTTGTATAAGGGTTTTATTCAGGAGACTCACATAGCCCCATTCACCTACGCGTTTCGACCGCAGGTCTTGATCACAGTGTTTACCACTGGTCCATTCTCTCTTTTCACTTTTTATACTATTACTCCCAATCAGCCCATAATTATGCACTATGGGAGATGTAGTTTTTAAACAATTTGACACAAGTTTCAACATATATAATTACAAAATAATTTTTTCTCCACATTATTATCTCAATAATTGCACCCGGCCATCCTCGGAGGTTCCCGGTTCGCACAACGTGATTTACAACGTACGGCGCTGAAATTGACATCGGCACTGAAAAGCAGGTCGGCTTTTCGGGCAGAGTCATCGAAAACGTCCGCTGTTGAACTGGGACTCAAAACTCATATTAATTTTCCCGAGGGACCTGTAAAGGGCATTTCCGCCACACGAGAGTGAAGAAATTGGATTGTTTGGAACGCAGCGCTTCACGAAGAAAACAAAAGGTGAGAGCGCTTTTGCGTCTTTGTTGAAATCACACGGAAACGCCCTGCAGAGCCGCGGTAAAATAACACTGTTACAACTCAGTGATTTAGCGGGATACTGGAATACCTGCTGGATCGCGCTTGTGAGTAACTATTTGTCCATTTGCTAAAGGGTCAGGATTGACTTAAAACACGAACTTTTCCCCAGCCACACGGTTAATTGTATTAGTTGACACAAAGGAACATTTATCTTACAAGTGACTAAATAAAGTTCATTTTTGATAATGGAAGAAAGAGCAAATAAACGTGCACTGCGTGCAGAAACAGCTTTCTAAAAAGGGAAAAAACCAGTAAACATCACGGATAATACCAGGAAAGAAACAGAGGAAATTAATCCAAACTCCATGACCCTAAAACAATTGTTTGTGAAACTTGAAAGGCTATTAAAGAAAGAAATATCCAAAAGTTGGGAAATTTTAACATTGAGGAAATATTTGGAATGCAAAATGGTCCCAAGAGGCTTGAGAATATACACCCTCCCAAACCACCCAGACACACGCCCAGAGATGCTCATTGAATGGGGAAATAATAACATGCAATGTTCTGCCAACATGTTAAGAATTATAGTGAAACATGCTGAAATTGATGTGGAAGAATTACATGTGAAAATATCTGAATTGGAAGCTCTAATCGTATCTCATGGTAAAGATGAAGAAGCCAAGAACCTCAGAAAAGATATGGAAACTGTCTTAGATAAGCATGAGAATGAAATAGAAGAAAGAAAAGAACGCAAATATAGGAGAGACGAACAAGATTACTCATGTGGCAGAATCCTGACATTTACAAAAAAATTTGACCAAATAAAAATTCAACTAAAATCACAACCTCAGATGGAAATTGCAAATACAACTCTGAGTGAATCAGATACAGATTGGAGTGAAAATGAAGACCAAGAGACAACTGGAATCAGGACCCCTTTTTTAGACGAGGTGAAAATGGTCTATCTAGAGCAACAACAAGCAAGGGGACGAGGAAGAGGATGGGGGAGAGGGAGAGGACGAGGCCAGAAACAACCAGTTACAAAACAAAAGGGAAGGGGCCAACAAAGTCAAAAGAAACAAAACGACGGAAAACCAGAAGAGGCTCAGGATAAAACAAAGGGATACACCCTACGAAACAGAACAACGAACTAACAGAAGCCAATGAAGAACCAGAACCGTACTTGATAATAAATCTTTCTAAACATGTGTTAACAAGAGCAGAGGAAAATCTACTGAATAAAGGATTAACATTTTGCCCGGAAAAACATTATGATCCGGTAGAAATAAAAATTGATTTATACAAGTACACACGGAAACTTAAACTGGTCAAATTTTTCAAAAGACAAAATCAACAGACTAGCACTCCTATTTCTAATGATAATGTTGACAATGAAACACGCATCGCAATTAACGAAATTCCGGCGATGCGAACAGCCTTCGAATTAGCTAATGAAATTGAAGAATCAACGTTGACAGATAGTCAAATACTAACTGACATGGGCCAAATTACAAATCAACGACTAAAAACTAAATTCAAGAAACAAACGAGATTTTGTCCCACGTTACATCCAGGAAACAAGATTGATATTTTTTTTGATTTAGTGAATACTGACCTTGAAAAAATGAAAAACATTAAACACACGGGGAAAAAAGAAAACATGTCATTATTGGAAAGAAATGCCTTAAGATTGCTAATGGAAGATGAATCACTGGAAATCAAACCGGCCAATAAGGGCGGAAACATAGTCCTGATGGAAAAAACTGACTATATTCAAGAAGCTATGCGTCAACTAACTGAAATTAAGAACTATGAGAAACTGAAAAAAAAACCTATTAATGAATTAATAGCTGAGCTAAATCTCAAGTTGACCGAATGGGAAAACAAGGGGCTCCTGACAAATCAGGAAGTGCAATTCTTGACTAATGAAGATCCTGTGATGCCCACCATGTACTTTTTACCAAAAGTACACAAAACTTTAAAGAAACCGCCGGGCAGACCCATAATAGCTAGTTGTGGTTCATTGTATGAGAATCTTTCCATCTACGTTGATTCTTTCCTGGCACCAATTGTCCCCACACTAACATCGTATCTCAAAGATACAGGAGATTTCCTGCGGAATCTGATGAATATTGCCTGGGTTGATGAATATAAACTAGCCACCATAGATGTAGTCTCCTTGTATACATCGATAACACATGAAATGGGACTGACTGCCATGGACTACTTCCTTAAACAGAAACCACTGGAAGAGTTCCAACATTGGCAAATGATCAAAGAAATGACTAAATTATGTCTCAATAACAACGTCTTTCTTTTTAACAAAACGTACTACATCCAAAAATGTGGGACAGCCATGGGCGTGACATTTTCTCCTAGCTACGCTAATCTAGCAATGGGCTACTGGGAAAAAACAATAGCCTGGAAAGAAGAAAATGAACGCTTTACATCGAAAATAATAATTTGGCTACGTTTCATAGACGATCTGTTCCTGATCTGGAACGGCACAGAGAACGAATTCAATGAATATCTAACCGAACTGAACACCAATGAACTGGGATTAAAATTTACATCGGTCATCAATGAAAAAGAAGTAGTGTTCCTAGACACTAAGGTATACATAGAAAATGGGCAACTGGAAACAACTGTTCATAGAAAAAGCACTGCCACGAACAGTGTTTTACATGGTGAAAGCTTTCATCCAACGACCCTAAAAAAGAGTATACCATACGGTGAATTCGTACGTATGAAGAGGAATTGTTCGAATCCAGATGAAATGAACCGAAAATACAAGGAGACAACTAAAAGATTCCTGAAACGTGGATACAATTATACAGATGTCAAAAAAGGAGAACTTAAAGCTAGACAACTCAGTAGAACACAAACTTTGATTGATAAAAAACAAAAACAACTGAAATCATCATCTAAAATGGAACCCATCAGAATGATCATGACATACAGTAAAGAGAGTCAGAACATAAGAAGGATTCTCAATAAATACTGGAACATCATCAAAAAAGACCCTGACATTGGTGACCAAATGAGTGAACATCCCTTGGTCACCTTTAGGAAACCACCTTCATTGCAAGATAAACTAGTGAATAGTCATTTCAAGTTGAAGAAGAAAAATGACTGGCTGACCTTGCAACAAAAAGGCTTCACTAAATGTTTTGTCTGCAAAGCATGCACAGTAGGTTCATCCCTGAAATTTCTAATGGATCCACATGGGAAAAAATTCAACATAGAACATACAATAACTTGCAAGACCACATATGTAGTTTACATCCTTACATGTGCATGTGGCAAGAACTATATTGGGATGACGACCTGTCCGCTGCACAAAAGAATCTTGGAGCACATCCGTGCAATCCAAAATGGGGACATGTCCTACGCTATAGCCAAGCATATGTCAACACACACTGGAAAAACCTGGAAAGACATACGCTACAGTGGGTTAGCATCGATACTCCCCAATGAAAGAGGGGGCAATCGCAAATTGCAATTAAGAAGATTGGAATCGCGTCTAATTATACGGTTCCAAACTAAGGCACCGAGAGGCTTGAATATGGATGATGAGATGCATGTTCATCTTTAATAACTGTGACTAGACTATTGGGGACCAGTATCAATATGTGAGAGATCTATATTTGAAGTGGTATATTTGAATTGAAAACTCTTTCTGTAGGCAATCTTTCTTCATAATCATTTACATTTCATTCTCAATTTTGTTACGAAGGGCACTGAGCCCAGTATAACAATCAATGGAATTTGGGACTATTCAGTAGGAGGTGACTTATGGCACTAAGCCTGTAAATATAATTTGTACCTTAGTGGTATTAGATGTTCAACTTTGATAAATAATCCACTTATGTCGGCTTACCGAATTTGAGGTTTGAAAAAGGACTTGAAAAAATATTTTATATTTTTGCCTTTGAATACCGACCTTTGCACTTACCCCTCCTATGATTTTCCTACTTTCCCTTTACACACTTGAGAGAAAGTACAATTATTGAGATAATAATGTGGAGAAAAAATTATTTTGTAATTATATATGTTGAAACTTGTGTCAAATTGTTTAAAAACTACATCTCCCATAGTGCATCATTATGGGCTGATTGGGAGTAATAGTATAAAAAGTGAAAAGAGAGAATGGACCAGTGGTAAACACTGTGATCAAGACCTGCGGTCGAAACGCGTAGGTGAATGGGGCTATGTGAGTCTCCTGAATAAAACCCTTATACAAAGCATTTGGACGTGTGCAGACAATAATTTTTGCTTGGTGGAAGATTGTCTGTGGGGATACGTTCATCCCCGCTGTCTGGCACCGACCGTGATAGTGTGCGCCCTCTAAAGAACGTATTGGTGGCGATATATATATATATATATATATATATATATACATATAGATATATATATCCATACTAATATTATAAAGAGAGAGCCCAAACCTTTGAGGCGGGTAATCTCAGTAACCACAGCCCCAATCACAACACCCAATACAGCGTTGGAGAAAGGGCAGTTGCAGCAGAAGGACATAGGCTATGCAGACGGCCACCATATAAATTTTTTTTAATTGTTTTTATTAACTTTTCAAGAAACAGTGGTGTTCATCACAATCATACAGTGCAAGACATACAATTGTACTGTAGGACACCATATACATTTAAAAGGTAAAAGAACCGTGCCATCAAAGTAGTCCCTTGTGGGCGTGTCTGCATTGTGCTGTGGGCGTGGACTGGGGGCGTGACTAACGCTGGGGGCGTGTGGTATGGCCATCACATCGTGGGCTGTGGGCATGTGCTGGGGGCGTGACAAACGCTGGGGGTGTGACAAACGCTGGGGGCGTGTCCGCACTTCATGCTATGTGAGTCGTACATACAAGCGCCAATTACGTTGCTGCTCAGCATCAAGGGGCACGCTGGGGACGTGACACACTGGGGGCGTGACACGCTGGGGGCGTGAGAAACGCTGGGGGCGTGTGTCTGGCCTTCATGCCATGTGAACGCAATTGCGCCGAATCAAGGGGCACGCTGGGGGTGTGAGAAGCGCTGGGGGTGTGTGCTATGTTCCGCCCTTCATGCCATGTGAGTCGTACATTAATCAGAAGATCGTCTGCTGTGGCCGTGTGCTGGGGGCATGACAAACGCGTTCGGCTGGAGGCCTGGTAAGTAACATTACTGCATCCTCTCCAGTGCGCTGTTACTGAACTCTCTCATTCAACGAAATTAGACATGCCTGCTACCATCAACCAGGGCTCTAGCCGGGCTCAGGCGGCCGATCAGTACACTAATTACACGCGCCTGATAACATCAAACAGACCTGCATCTGGGCCTCAAGCGGGGGAACACGCAAATGAGCGTGTCTGCAGGGACAATTACTGCAGCCTCTCCTACTCACTGTCACTGAACTCTCACATTAAACAAATTTACCCGCGGCTGATAACTCTCTCATTCAACGACATTACCTGTGCCTGCTAACATCAACCAGGGCTGTAGCCGGGCTCAGGCGGCGGATCACTACACCAATTACACGCACCTGCTAACATCAACCAGGGCTGCAGCTGGCCCTTCTCTGTCCCTATTCTAATGAAACAAAAAATGTTGTCTACCGCGAGATTTTAAAATAAATTGCCCTTGCCAAATACACACTTTACACGCATTCTATTTCATACCTGGACAACGTCGGGACGGGCTGCTAGTATATATATATATATCCCTAGGTGGGTCGACGCAGCTAACGGACTAGGCATCTGAAGAAGGCACTAGCTGGTAGTGCCAATGTCCTTTAAATAAACAAACAGTTACCTGCCAAACTTCGCTGTTGTCTCTAGTCTTCTTCGCCACGGAGGGGTGAAGTCTTCTGAGGAGTGGAGAGGTTTGACTTTGTATTAGCGCGGTTTCCTGTGACGCGCACTACAGACCCTCTCGCAAGTGGCTGCAGATCACTTTGGAAAATTCGTGATGGTGACTACGAGTTGGAAAAGTCGCGGCCCGCCATTGAGTTGATCGAAACTGAGGACACACCTTATGACATCAGGCACGGAGGGCACGGATGGACGCCGTTACCCGACCTGTGCCTAAGGACGTGTAAGCTCGTTTGACTGTGGCAGAGAGTTAGAAGTTTGGCAGCCACAAGTTTTCATTTTAGTAAAGCCCCACCACTGCACCTGGACTGTGAAGCACGGTGTACTCTGGGACTAGTAGTCCCCAAAACTAACCTTTGCTGAAACAATCCGGAGCAGGTGAGCCCGCTGCCACTTGGAGGAGGACCTTAAAAGGAATCCCTAGGTGGGTCTACGCAGCTAACGGACTAGGCATCTGAAGAAGGCACTAGCTGAAACCGGTAGTGCCAATGTCCTTTAAATAAACAAACAGTTACCTGCCAAACTTCGCTGTTGTCTCTAGTCTTCTTCGCCACTTGGGGGTTAAGTCTTCCGAGGAGTGGAGAGGTTTGACTTTGTATTAGCGCGGTTTCCTGTGACGCGCACTAGAGACCCTCTCGCAAGTGGCTGCAGATCGCATTGGAAAATTCGGGATGGTGACTACGAGTCGGAAAAGTCGCGGCCCGCCATTGAGTTGATCGAAACTGAGGACACACCTTATGACATCAGGCACGGAGGGCACGGATGGACGCCGTTACCCGACATGTGCCTAAGGACGTGTAAGCTCGTTTGACTGTGGCAGAGAGTTAGACGTTTGGCAGCCACAAGTTTTAATTTTAGTGAAGTCCCACCACTGCACCTGGACTGTGAAGCACGGTGTACTCTGGGACTAGTAGTCCACAAAACTAACGTTTGCTGAAACAATCCGGAGCAGGTGAGCCCGCCGCCACTTGGAAGAGGAGCTTAAAAGGAATCCCTAGGTGGGTCGACGCAGCTAACAGACTAGGCATCTGAAGAAGGCACTAGCTGAAACCGGTAGTGCCAATGTCCTTTAAATAAACAAACAGTTACCTGCCAAACTTCGCTGTTGTCTCTAGTCTTCTGAGGAGTGGAGAGGTTTGACTTTATATATATATATATAGATATATATATATATATATATATATATATATCTATATATATATATATATATATATATATATATATATATATCTATATATATATATATATATATATATGTGGAGGCAATTCCAGCTACAACATTCAGCAACCCACATCTTAAATTAGTGAAATTTATGAAAGATGTAAGAGCTACTAAAGCTCAGGGCCCAGACAGTTTAACAATTATAGTCCTACATCAGAATCCAGAACTCTGTGAAAAATGGTTACCGCCTGTGTTCGCTGAAGTAGCCTGGATATATATGGTTTGAATGTTTTCAGTAAAACAATTATGTAATTTGAGATGTCATCAGTGATACCATAAATGATGTCATAGAACACATAATGAGTGACGTCATATGTGAGGTCATAAGCAGTGCATAGGGCACACTGGTGAATGTTTGTGTTTTTTTTAGTTCAAAATATTATTGACATATTCACATAACTATAACGTGACTTTAACCTTTGTTTTTTTCAGTGAATTTCTAAGATTTTTTTAAACCACATCCTCTTATCACACCTAACTAAAACGATACTTTCAAATAAATTTTTTGCAGTGAATATATATCTATATATATCTATATTCACTGAAAAAACCATAGGTTATAGACCATATATAGTTAGGAATTAGCATTTACAAAACCTTGAAAATTCACTGAAAAAAACATAGGTTATAGACCATATATAGTTAGGAATTAGCATTTAAAAAACCTTATTTTACTCACACAAAACCATTGAAATTCCATATATAGTTAGTTGCACTAACTATATATCGCGCACCCGCAATCCACTGCTGATGATGTCACATATTACATCATTCATGACATGGTCAGTGACATCACTGATGACATCACTGATGACATCTCAAATGACATCACGGATGACATCACTGATGACATCTCATTTGACATCAATGACCACATCACTGATGATATCATTCATGCGACAATACAATGCATCTCCTCACATTTTAATATAACCTCTGTTACACTCAGTGTTAAATACAGAGTATAATTTTTGAAACCATTGACACACCAATACTAGTTACTACATACGCACTCACTGATTCCTACGTCTACACACACATTCACTCATTCACCCATACAATCATTCATACATACAATCAATCATCTTTACAACACTATCATATGCACTCATACACCTATACAGACACTCACACTCTGCCACTCATCCATGGAGTTACTCACACACCTAGTCAGTCCTGTAAAGAATCAATCACACTTCCATTTTCTAATCTATACAGTTAAACATAGAGCACCTTACGTTTTCAACCATATACTAACACATACTTAGTCTCTTATACAATCATTGATACAAGTACACATTGATCTGCACAGAGTCACACACCTCCCAGCCAGCCACACACACACTCAGTCTCCCATGCAAATACTTGGGCAATCAATCAATAACCCATATAGTTACTCATATAGCTACTGATCAACACATGCTGCAGTTTACAGAACAACAGACATAATGATGCACAAATTAAGACAGTTTAGTCACTAACCCATGCACTCAGTGAGACACATTTAATCACTCACTCATACATTCAGTCATGCACCTACTAAATCCTTCGTCCAGACACTTATACTTCCACTCATTCTTCAATATGTAAGACATATTTTAACTTTACAGAAACACACAGTCACTGGATGTTGTCATCAGTGATGTCATCCGTGATGTCATTTGAGATGTCATCAGTGATGTCATCAGTGATGTCACTGACCATGTCATGAATGATGTAATATGTGACATCATCAGCAGTGGATTGCGGGTGCGCGATATATAGTTAGTGCAACTAACTATATATGGAATTTCAATGGTTTTGTGTGAGTAAAATAAGGTTTTTTAAATGCTAATTCCTAACTATATATGGTCTATAACCTATGGTTTTTTCAGTGAATTTTCAAGGTTTTGTAAATGCTAATTCCTAACTATATATGGTCTATAACCTATGGTTTTTTCAGTGAATTTCATTGGTTTTTTAAAAGCTAATATCTGTAGCTGTAAAATGTATTCTTCTTTAAATCCAAAAATATATTTTATATGTTTATTAATAAAAAAAATTGTAATATTTTTTTTGTTTCGCTCCCGGTTCTCGAACCGGGAAGCTTTCCGTTATCTCAATTTGATGCCGCGACCCGGTCCGCGAACCGGTAAACGTTCCGTTAGCGCAACTGCCGCGTTAGAAATCAACA
The DNA here is from genome assembly GCF_964261635.1 of Lissotriton helveticus. NCBI lineage: Eukaryota > Metazoa > Chordata > Amphibia > Caudata > Salamandridae > Lissotriton > Lissotriton helveticus. Next base: position 393,857,421 of record NC_136070.1, on the reverse strand, counting down.
TCGTGACGCGTCGCGGAAGCGCGACGTATCACGTTGTCGCGTAATGCGTCTTATGACGCGCTGCGTTAGCGCACCCGGAAGTGCTCCGGTACGCGAACCGAGGCGCGAAGCGCAGCGACCCGGAAGCGATCCGGGGCGCGTTCCGCAGCGCGTAACATAAGCGTGAGAGGTCATGTGACTTGTTAATAAAACTTTTCATTGGTTCATTTAACTTTTGGTTTCATAATCATGTAAGGCTAGGTCAGGTGACCTAAAAATAACACTTTTCATTGGTTTAGAACTATTGTTTTTCCCAAATGATGAAAACCCCTCCTTCTTTCCTCACTCTGACTTTCATCATTGTGAGAGGAAGACCTTTATTCATAGTAGAGCAATGGCTTCAGTACTTGCTTCAGCTGGTGCACCCCCACCACCACCTCCACCTCCTCATGGGAAGAGAGGACCACCTCCCCAGGTCATCACCAACACAGAGGAGGAAGAGGAAGAAATAGAGGAAGAGGAGAGAGAAGGACCACAGTTCTTGGAAGAGGTGCCCCGGGTTTCCCATAGGAAAGCCAGTTTCATTTGGCAGTTTTTTTCAATCCCTCCAGGGCAGAAGAAAGTGAATGCGAGGTATGTCACCTGCCTCATTTGCAAAGAGAAATTATCAAGAGGGACTGATAAAAAGTATAGCTATGGGAACTATACCATGCATAGGCACATGAACAGGTGGCATCCACTCAATTACAGCCGGGCGGAAATTCGTGACATGGAACAAAACCCAACAGCAACTCCTGTGGCCAGGTCAACATCGTTAATATCATTGACAGCAGCAGAGGCACGGGAAACCGTGCCAAACATCCAGGATAATTTTGGGCATATGAAATTTACTTGTCTGCACTGTGGTGCATTGATATCATGTGGTAACATGAGTATTAATTCCATCAACCTGGCTTATAACAATCATAATTGCCCTAACCGCCCCAGACAGTAATTTTTTTTTTTGCTCCTGTTGAGCCCTTTTCAATGCCTGTTTTTTGTTGTTTCCCCCCCCAAAAAAACCAAAAAAATATATAAAATTGTTCAAAAAATACAAAAAAAACAAAAAATAAAAAAAAATAAAAAAAAAATATAAAACAACAAAAACATTTAAAAAAAAGTTCTTTTCAGAACTACCTCCCCTTTCAAAAAAAATTGCTAGAATGTTTAGCACTCTGGCAAGCTCTATTTCTTTTAGTTCGCTTCCCAGTTCGCTTCCCGGTTCGCGAACCGGGAGCGAACCAAACATTTTTTTTTTTTTTTAAAAAGAAGAGTAAGTATAAGGAAAGTAAACAGAGAGTGATGTTAAAAGAAAGACAGCTATAGGGAGTAAACCAGAGATACTGTTTAATAGATCTATTTACCGAAGAAAAGACGGAAGAGGGTATAATTGTGGAAAACAAAATAGATAAGGAAGTGAAAGAAAAAAAAGAGAGTAGAACAATAACAAAGAAGAGTTTCTTGGAGAATGTGAGTGAATGTTCAAAATAAGATTAAAACATGGGGAATAACAGAGAGAAAAAATAGAAAACAGAAAACAAAAAATAACAGAAAAAGATTAATTGAAACAGCAAAGAAATGTAAATAACATAGAGCCATATCATCAACATAGGCAATAAAAGTTTTGCAGCTTTTATCGGCAGAAATATGTCACCAAAGCCGCTTTTGCGGCAGAAAACTGCTGCTAAAACCACTTTTGCACCAGTTTTCTGCCAATAAAAACAGCAATAATTTTATTGGCTGTGTTCATAATATGCCCCTTAGTGTGCTTCAACTACACAGAGAAAGCATTATGAACAAGTAGTGAAAAAGTGATCAGTCAAAGACACTAAGAGTAATAGAGACGGACTGAGTGAACAAGAGTGAGGAACTATGAGAAGAGAGGGACTGAGAAAAAGAGTGGAAGGAGTTGAGTAAGTAGGTAATAGAGAAAGGAATGAGGAAAGTAGCAAAGGCAGGAAACTGAGGGTTAAAGAAATGAAGCTGTGGAACTAATAGTAGGTGAATGTGATAGAAATGTAACGAAAAGAATACAAAACATTTACCTTATAATTGTCGTTAAATTACTCACTTTTTGTTTTTATACTTTCAATCTGTGAAAGAGAGAACAAACATTTGAAAAATATTAAAACATGTATTTAAAAATTACAAAAGACAAGGGAAAAGATTGAAGGACAAACAGTTTTTCAACAACTTTGACACTGACAAGAGCTTCTGCTTCTCCAGGCCCCCTACACAGTCCTAAAGATATACATTTTAAACTAACAGTATCTTGATGCAGATGAAGTGAGGCCTATCTTAAAACATGGTGCATCTTTTGCACTGCTGTTGTCTCAGAAAAGTGTCGCAAGACACTAACATTTTAAATGATTGCTTCAGGATGCCAATAAGATGTGTCCTATCCAGAGGTTTGTTTGAGGTGAGACCTACTCAGGGTTCCAAATGAAATTTCGAGTTGTTTGAAGAGAACAGAGGACATAATACATGTGAAGGCCTACCAATGAAGTAAGTCATGTCCACTTCACTCTTGAACAAAGGCCAGACCTCTTCTGTGTCCGTGGACAGACCTAAACTTCATCTGCACAATGTCATTCATAAACTTAGGAAACACAAGTGATGTAATTGAAAAATGTGGAGTTTCTTTTCCTCATTTCACAATCACATCACCTGTGTTGCCTTTGCTTAGGTATCTCATAGTGCAGATGTAGTCCAGCATATTAAACAGTACCTAGAAGTGCAGCACTGCATGCAACAACTTTGACACTTATAAAAGCTTTTGCTTCTGCATGCCCCCTACACAATGCTAATTATATACATTTTAAACTGATGGTATCTTGCTGGAGATGAACTGAAACCCATCTTGCAACATGGTGCATCTTTTACTCAAAAGTGACCCACAATGGAGCAAAAGAGGCGCACGGCCACCATAAATCTGACCCTAACATTTTAAATGATTGTTTCAAGATGCCAATAAGGTGTAACCTATCCACAGATTTGTTTCAGGTAAGTCCTACTCAGGGTTGCAGATGGAATTTAGGTTTGTTGAAGAATACAGAGAAGATAATACATGTGGAGGCCTACCAACGAAGTGAGTAATGTCCACTGCACTCTTGAACAAATGTCAGACCTCCTCTGTCTCCAGGAACAGGCCTAAACCTCATCTACACAATGTGGTGTGTAATGTTAGGAAACACAGGTAATATAATTGAAAAACATGCAAATTTTTTTGCTCATTCCACAATCATATGACCTGTGTTTCCTTTGCTTAGGTATCTCATTGTGGAAATGTAGTCTATCATATGAAAGACTACGTAGAATATGAGCACTGTATGCAAGAACTTTGACACTTACAGAAGCCTCTCCTTCTCCATGCCTCCTACACAGTTCTAAATGTACATCATAAATGGAAACAGTACAGAATTAATTATACATGTTAAATGGTTTATTTTTGCTGTTCTCAGAATGTATCAAATTTCACTAAAAACAGTGACTTGAAGGTATTCATCATATAACAGCGGGGAAAAAAAAACACAATCAAAATGATTGTGTTTAAAAAACCCATACAACATAACAAATCAGAATTCAGAACTCCTTAAAGTTAACTTACTTTCCATGACGTCAAAAGATGTCCTATGAACAGCTTACACTCTGTTGTGCTGTTATTACTTTCAGCCCGCCACTTTCTGAAAGAAAACCTCCATCGTTTTGAAAAACATGTTACATACAATAAATGACTTCTTGCTCTCTACCACAAGTTTCCACAAGGCCAAATCTTGTCAGAGCCATTTATAACTCTTGGATTTCTTGTAAGCCAATCCCGTCATTTGGCATTTCCGCAACTTTCAGAATTAAAATGTTGAAGATCATTTTCACAATCCTGGACTAGTAATATCTTCCCCTTCTTCCTCAGTCATGTTCTACATTTCCTATGACACTGATACTGCTTACTATGAAGCAGACTTACACTACCTCTATGACTACTACAATTATTTAATTCTCTACATCACTTTTAATCACAAAGCAATGTAAAACAGTAGACAGCATTGCAGACTTACATTCCCTCTACTCTATGTTTTGATTGGCTGCTTCAATTAGCTTATAAAAAGAAATAGTTTTTCTGAACTCATTCAAAGTGCACTTATTTCTCCATGACGTCCAGTCTTATCGTTAGAAGTTATGTCTCTGAACTACACTTATCCTCAAGGCCAAATCGTGTAGGAGCCATTAGAACTTCTTGAAATTCCTCAGAGCACATCCCGAGATTCTTTCCCTAAAATTTTGGTTTTAAAAACACCAGGTAAGAGTTTTTAAGGTCATACGGCAATTTTTTTTTGAAAATTAAAACAGAATCATTGCAGAATGACCAGCCATTTCTAGACTTTAAATAAGCTGTGTAATGTCCTGATGTTGTTGAAGGACCGTCATGATATATAATTGCTGCAGTTACAAAAGTCCTTCCTGATATTGACAACTGCGAAGCCACAAAATTTTTAATTAAAGTTGTCAATTTTGTTCCATCAGGCCTACATCGTTGGAACATTAAAATGACATACTGGCCATATGTTCGTATAAATAATGTGGACATCATTTCAGATTTACATTGGCTACACTCCATGTTGTGATCAGCTGTTTTTACTAGCTTATTAAAGGAGACTGATTTACTGTCTGGCAAAGTTAAATATATAAATCTTTCTGAGTCTACACTAGTATTACTTGATACCCTACAGTTCTCGCAGTCATGCTGCCATTGATAAGAAAGCCCAAACAGCTGATCTACATCTACACCTTCAGCATGCAATACATCAAGCATATACATTAAAAACTCCTGACAATCTTGCTGAATATTTTGAGAGAATTGTGTTTGGCCTGAACATCTGTCTAACAGATTTCGAATTTCAGACACACTTTCTATGTTTGTTCTATCAGTGCTACATTTTTCTAAGACAGAATTTAACAAACTGCAAAATCTTTGATCAGAATTGACCACAATCTCTTCTTTTACATTTTCTAGAGAAAACAAAACATTAACCACTACATTAGCATAGCAGTTGACACCAGAACTGTTTTCAAATTGAAAACCAACAACATCTTCAACAGAATCCTTTTTGTTTCTGCTTATAATTTCAGGTTCATCGACTTTTCGTCTTTTTGCTACAACCTCACCAGTATTGGTCACATTTCTTCGTTTCCGGCCTACCACACGTTTCTCAAACAAAGGATATTGAGGCAAATGTGGCGCATACTCTCTTCTTAACCTATTGTATTCCTTAACACAATCTAGATCCGCACAAATGCTTGTGACATCACACTCAATCAAGTACAATCCCGATAAAGTTCTAACTCGTGACAATGCCACATATGCCATACCCTCCTTGAACACAGAACTGCCAATATTCACCAATGCACTGTCTACACTTAAACCTTGCGATTTATGGATTGTCACCGCATATGCCAAGCAAACAGGAAACTGCTTACGGCGAACATATAAGTCTTTTACAAGCAAAAATCTAGCAGAACAACGACCAATTAGCTGTACTTCCTCAATGCCATCAAATTTAATTTTTAAAAATTCAATTCCATCTCTATTTCTGTATTTTACAAAATCAACAACATTACCCATTGATCCATTTACCAGACCTCTTTCAACATGTAAATTCCTTCTTAAAATTATACGGCAGTTCAAGCACACATTCAGAGTCTTTTCAAAACCTGCAGTTTTAGATATACTCTTCTCTAATGAATCCAATTTTGTTTTCAGATTCTCAGACAAAATAATTGTTGATCCCATATGCTCTACTCTGTCAATAGCTTCCAGTTTCACAATCTCTTGCTTTTCTAAATGCAACATTTTGTTGTTGAATTTGGCACATTCTGCAAGAGTTGGCATCAAACATATTCCAGATTTCTTCTCAGTAATTTTCTGAAAAATATTCTCAGGCACAACATCTTGTTCTGGATATAAATTTGACAGTAATCGTGCATGTAAAGCTTCTTTCCCATGCTCGGTCACTTTTCCAATTCTAACATCTTGTAGAATAGTCTTGTAAACTTCATCCTTCGCCTGACGCATATTTTCATGCAGTTCAGCATAATTGAAGTTTAACCATATATTGACGTTGCCAATGCTGCCTAGGCACTTCCTGGTATCTTCATGCGGGAGCATTTTGAACACAGGTTGCCCTTTCACTGGTGTCAGCTGCAGAAGATCTCCGAAAACAATGATGTGTTTGCCACCAAATAACACATCATACTCTGTTTTGAGACCTTCTTGCATTCTCAAATGCACAAAGGCAAGCATGACATTGGAAACCATGCTTACTTTGTCAATGATAAGAAGTTTCATTTTCCTCAAGATTCTTGAAACTTCAAAACAAGCATTTCCAGATAGCTTGTGATATTGTAATTTGTTGTCATGCTCCACTGGCAGCATCAGTAAACGATGTAAAGTAATCCCTTTAATGTTACGTGCTGCCAGTCCAGTTGGAGCGGTGACAACACAAGACAGCGATGACTCTGTCCTTTCCTGCAAATAACATGAAATTGCTTTAATAAGGAAACTTTTTCCAGTTCCCGCTTCTCCACTCACGTACAGTCGGACAGGCTTCAACGACGTACATGAGCACTCTTTCTTGTCATGACTTAATCCATGATCAATTTGCATGGTAACTTCGTCATATATTTTCCTCTGCTCAACGTTGAGTTGTCTTTCCAACTCTTCTAAGTTAACCGCATCCTCCTGAGCATGTGCCATGGCTCTTTCCACTTCATTCATAGCAGTGGCAGCTTCATTTTCGATAACAGGTCCTCCTAGTGGATCCTGACTCAATGAAGCAGAACTCTGACTGTCCTGAGAACTGTCTCTGGCAATCTCGGCTGCAATCATTGCTTCCTGCTCAATTTCCGCATTCAACATTTCTACATATTTGGGAAAAGCAGGACATTCTATGGTCTCCTTGGCGGCATTTAAAGAGTCTTCGTAACAGAGAAAATCTCCAAGCAGTTCCTCTTCTGCACGCCAAGGCTTGAAAAGTTGCAAAAGTGCTAAATAGAAAAACTCCTTCTTTTCAGGAGATTCGCCACTCAATTTTCGATGGTTTACCAAGTGGCATTTTCTTTGCTTGACCAGACATCCCTCACTTCCTATTACAGCATACACTCCTTTCTCAGTATCTTCTTTGATGTTCCTCTTGAATATGTAATTTTGAAGAACCTCATACAGACAAACATTCTCGAGGTGAATGCTTCGATTTGGATAATATGTATCCAACATGTTGGTCTTCAAAATGTCGGTACTGTTTGGCTCCTTTTCCGCCAAATACTCAATTTCCCGCACAGGTTTGAGAACTCGATTACGCGTTGCAGCAAGACCAAGACTCGCCCAAACGATACTCCTGGACTTGGCATAGAGACTTGCTGAAGACAACCGGTCAGAACATTCGTACGCTCCAATTTCTCGATGCGACAACATCTTCAGACTGAAACTGTACAACTTCTTGCTGAGGCTCTTTTCATGGGAAATGTCCTCCCACATATCCTTCAATTCTGTCTTCTCTTTTTTGGTGATGTAAGACGTCACATACCGAGCCACAGCCATACAGTTATCAGCCACAAACTGTATATCCATGTTAGCATTCCACATGGACAAAATCACCAAGTTGTAGTCGTTGATGTACTTGGACTCTTCGTTCCTCTTCAAATTGTATGTGTTTTTAGGTGATTTCTTCATCACATTATGTCGCAGCGAAGACATCAAACTGTTTACTCTTCCTTTAGAAATCACCGGTCGTGGAAAGCCGAAACGACATTTGGTGTAGAACTTGTCCCTGTTTCGGAATTTACGACGAGAGTACTTTCCACATCGATGGCTTTGGAAACGCAGAACTTTTTCTCTTAGGCTTTTCTTCTCCTTTGCGTTTGGAACAGCACACGTAGAATACTGTTGTATAAAACTCATCACTGAGTCTTCTGGATCCGTTCCAAATTTAGGTGCATCCTTGATCCACAGCAACATATGTATATGAGGAGCACCTCTTGCTTGGTACTCCTTTCTCCAGAAGAAATCCAACACCTCTCCAAGAGGTGGATTCTTCTTATTCATGATGAAAGACATCATAGCTTCAAATCTATGATTGAAGTACCTACATACATTGACTGGATCCAAAGAGCACAGTTCTCCGGGTGTCTTGAATTCGATGTTTTCTACGTTAGCATTTGCCTCTCGTAGAAATTCAAGTAAGTCTTCCCAGCCATATTCGGCACAGCTCAGAGTGAGGAACCATGTGGGAGTTCCTAAGTTCCTCAACATACATTTTAAATCACCATGACGACGGTACCAGTACTCATTAGTACCACGCTGACACGCCATGAGATTAATCAGGTGAGAATCCAAAATACTGTCTTGGACATTGACTTTATCCATAAAGTCACTTGCCGAGATGTTTTGCATGTGTATACCACTTTTCAAGATGTGGTTCACTGCATATGACAGTCCAGACAGATCGCTTTCAAACAGGAGATGAAACAAATAAGGAATGCATTGTCGAAACCTAGCATCTCCTGCATACAATCGCAAAGTCCGGTATTCAGAAGCAGGAATTTGATGAGGTCGCTCATCATATCTTCCTCCCTGACCTGTTGGAAAAAGCTGTGGGAAACACCGAGCTTCCAAACTTTCCTCCCAAACACTAATGGGACTCCCTTTGGCTTGTTTCATTTGAAACAACTCAATAGCATTCCCCATGACTTCCTTGGAATGCAAAGGATGAACACTATAATGTTCATATATTTCTTCACTAGTAGAGGGTTCTACTTTCTCAATTTGACCAGCACACAAATCGCTATCCTCTTCCTCACTTACTTCCTCTTCTGCAACATATACATTCTTATAGTATTTATTATTTCTTTTCAAATACAATGTTGCCTTTTTAACTTTCCTAACATCCACTAAATCTTGCCATATTTTCTTATTCTTTGTCGGAACCCCATTAACTAAGATAACCAGAGGTTCCTCTTCCACTTTTTCTACTCCAATTGTGTTAATGTTTTTCTTCAAATCTAGAGGCAAATAAACAACTCTTCCCTTTAATCCTCTCTGTAAATCTGATGGAGGCAATTTCCCTGTCTTTGGCTCCATTCTTACAATAGCCTGAAAGTGATGGATACTTTGAATCAAAATATATTCATAAGTATTTAAATCCTTCAATTCAGAAGGAATCTCAACCAATTCCAGATTATTATGAACTGCTCTAGCAGGCATCTGGTTTTGATTTAATTTGCAACAACAATAAGTACACACACGTTGATCCAATCCCAAATCAAAACAATTTTCTGCCATCAAGTATGTTGCGAAATCCTTCCATTCACTATTATTTTCCCTTTCACTTTTTGCATATAAATCCACTAACTTAGTCTGATTCTTATAATAAGTGCGTCGACAACACACACAAGTGAAATTTGGCCTCTCACTTGATTTGACCTGAAACGTCGCAATTTCCCTCTGGAAATTATCTGTACTGGAAACCTGTACACTATCTTCCACATTCCCCGCTTCTTCTTGGTCAATTTCAACATTCTCCTCTTTACTTCCAAAGTAACAAAACTCAATTTCTTCACATATATTCTTCACATCTATTTCAGAACCATGCAAAAGAGCAGCGCATAATTGTTTAAGCATAATTGCTGGACGCTTAGCATAATACAACATTCTAACTAATTTCCTCACTTTATTATGATGCACTGCTAGCATCCTGAAATGATGAAAAACACTCTGGCATACTCTCCTGGAAAGACAAGCCAGTGAATGACCATGCAAACCTGTCACTTCTCTCACTCTGCAAGGATCTAATTCTTGCAACAACCTCATTTTCTGCTTCAAACTTTTCTTATTAAATGACCGTACAAAATCACAAAGCAAATTGATGGAATCCTGTCGCACACTGCAAATACTACTACACTTCCAGGTGTACACAGGACCCTTAGCACGTCTTCCTAAAACCTCATTACCTAACACCTCTTCTGCCTCTGTTGTCACAAGTTTTTCTTTTTCAACTGGACAACCATCTTTCACTTCATAAGCTCGACCACTGGTGTCAACTGCATGCACCAAATCATTATCCTGGAAATAACTCTCCTCATTAAAAAATGCCTCACAGCTTGAACTATGCATCCATTCTCCAGAAACAACTATTCTCTTCCATCTACTATTTCTTTTGAAATCATAAATTGCCTTGTTTAGCTTCCTAATTCTATTGATTATCAAAATAAATAACTTACGTTTAATTTCAAATGCCTGATCAATAACTTTCTCAACTTTTTTTTTTCTCTTATAAAAAACCACTTTCTGTTGACCTTTCTTAATATTTTTTAACAAATTGCCAATTATCCTGTTGCGGAACATTCGTTTACGAATGTCCCTAAACTGTTGTTTCCTTCTACTATCATGCACAGAGTTATCTCTTGCTCTAGCAGTAACATTTTTCATTGGCCTTTCCTTTCCGTTTGAATTGCTTCTCTTTTTCTGGACTGAAACATTTTCTGTAGTAATATTTTTTTTACTACAAATATTTCTTATGAATGTTTTTGTACTCTTACCCGGTGCTTTCTTGGTGACTTGACAAATCTTTTTGTTAGAGGACTGCTGCTTTTTTTCATTAACCTGCTGTCTTTGACGTTTTGCAGCCTTTCTCACTCTTTCTTTGGTTGGCATGCTGAAATCTTGAAATGATCTGCAGTTGAATCTGTGGTAAAATATAATAAAAAATGTTATTAACCACTATTACCCAACAGTAAATCAATAACAGTAATCAAAAACTTAAAACACTACTTGACATTTTTACATAGAAGATTTTTTAGTGCTTGGCAAATTTAGAATACAGAAATAGCAGAAAAGAAATGGAATTTATATTCATGTTACCTGTGCTATTTTATATGTGAATCTGATCTAATTTTATGAGCATATTTTAATATTTTATTGAAGACACTACACATAACCTGTTTTTGAAGGTGTCTTTATTTTTAAATTAAACGGTTTACATTTTTACTTTTTATTTATTATAAATTTTTAAAATAAATGTTTATAGTTCCATAGGCTCAAGCACGTCAGCTTCCCATCCTATGTCATATAATTCGGACAAATCTGCATCCTCATCACGTTCTTCTTCATCCTCAGGATTTAAATCATCCAAGGGATCAACATCCACTGATGTTTCAATTACGAGTTCAATGATGAGGTCAAAATCAACTGATTGCTGATTGTCGCTCATGTTGATGTTGTCTTTATCTTTAAAGAAAGATAACAACAATGAGATGTTGCAGAGTAAGAGACAAATCTCAGAGATTATAATAGTAAAATTGTTTAACAAGAGTAACATTTTGCAGCTATTATATAGCCATGTCCAACGATGCTGAGCAGGTGAAGCCTATGTCTAATTTTTCAGTGAACAGGACTCATCTCTTCTTAACCTTGGATAAGCCTCACCGACTCTGTGTCCCCTGCACATACTTAAATGTAAAGGGGCAGATTTATGTTAAATGGCACATCCCCAGGCATGCACCAGTTAACGTGCACCGCTGCTCTGCCACTCCTGGTGTGCCGCATTTACAATCAGATAGGAGAAAGCTACGTCAAAACCCTGCGCCTGCTTGAAGCAGGCATAGGTCTTGACGCAACATTGTGGAGATGGGGCACCCCTGAGCCTTGCTGGAGCTGAATCACACTTGCGATACAACTCCAGCAATGCGCCACCTTTACGGCACAGATGCGTCACGCATCTGTGCCATTTTTGCCCCATGCTGCGCCGCATTGTAAATGCAGCACACCATGGGTGGCGGAACAGCAGCGCAGGATGACTGGCACATCCCTGGTGATGCGCCAGTCATCATAAATCTATCCCTAAGCTTCTTATCTTGTTAGAGATGAACCGCCATATGTATCATCAAACTATTTTGCATTTCCTAAATAGCGAATTTTAAGGGATAAATAGCAATTCTTTACCATTCCTAATTTGCGATGAGCAAATTGCTAATTGCAAATTACCCATTCATTTCCATGGGCCAGGAGGCCCATAGGAATGAAGGTGCAATTTGCGATTAGCAATTAGCTCATCGCAAATTAGGAATTTTTCCAAAGGTGCAGGGGTGTCTCAAGAACACCCTGCTGCACCCCTGAAAAAGAAATTTGGGGGCATATGGCGCACATACATGCCCTAAGGGCATGTATGGGCGTCATATGGCACCTTTTGTTTTTTGGAAAAAAAGCTTTTTGAAAAGAATTCGCAAATTACCACCAACTAGAAGTTGCAAATCCTTAATGGCATTTTTTGCATATTTTTTGTTTGATACATTGCATTTAAGGAATCGCAAAATTTGCAAATCCTTCAGTACAATCGCAAAATAAGGAATAGCAATTTTTGCTATTCCTTATTTTGCATCAAACTTGTTTGATACATACCATTTGTCTAATTAGCATTCGCAAAGGCCGAAATTCGCAGAATTTTGACCTTTGCGAATGCTAATTAGCTCAAGAACACCCTGCTGCAGCCCCTGAAAAAGAAATTTGGGGGCATATGGTGCACATACATGCCCTAAGGGCATGTATGGGCGTCATATGGCACCTTTTGTTTTTTGGAAAAAAAGCTTTTTGAAAAGAATTCGCAAATTACCACCAACTAGAAGTTGGTGGTAATTTGCAAATCCTTAATGGCATTTTTTGCATATTTTTTGTTTGATACATTGCATTTAAGAAATCACAAAATTTGCAAATCCTTCAGTGCAATCGCAAAATAAAGAATAGCAAATTTTGCTATTCCTTATTTTGCATCAAACTTGTTTGATACATACCATTTGTCTAATTAGCATTCTCAAAGGCCGAAATTCACAGAACTTCGGCCTTTGCAAATGCTAATTAGCTTCATACATATGGCCCCAAGTGAGGCCTGTCTTGCAACATGGTGCATCTTTTGCATCACTGCTGCATCAGTTTCATGTGGCACGGTGTTTTTTACACCATGACACATCTGCCTAAATGCATCAATTTGTAATTTTGTCGCCTCATAGCAAATCTTTTGCACCGCCGCTGCATCACAAAAGTGACGCACAGTGGCGCAAAAGAGGCATACACCTATCATAAATCTGTCCCTAGCATTTTAAATGATTAATTCAGGATGACGATAAGGTGTGCCCTATCCAGAGGTTTGTTTAAGGTGAGGCCTACTCAGGATTGCAGATGAAAGTTACGCTTGATGAAGAATACAGAGGAGATAATACATGTAAAGCTCTACCAATGAAGTAAGTGATGTCCACTTCATTGCGCCAGTCATCATAAATGTATCCCTAAGCTTCTTATCTTGTTACAGATGAAACGCCATATGTATCATCAAACTATTTTGCATTTCCTAAATAGCGAATTTTAAGGAATAAATAGCGATTCTTTACCATTCCTAATTTGCGATGAGCAAATTGCTAATTGCAAATTACCCATTCATTTCCATGGGCCAGGAGGCCCATAGGAATGAAGGTGCAATTTGCGATTAGCAATTAGCTCATCGCAAATTAGGAATTTTTCCAAAGGTGCAGGGGTGTCTCAAGAACACCCTGCTGCACCCCTGAAAAAGAAATTTGGGGGCATATGGCGCACATAAATTTTAACAACATTCCTTTACCTCAAAAACGATTTTCAAGTCATAATTTGAAAACACTGCCCACGGGGAAATGACTTAAAATGTCCTTAAGACACATGAAAGTGTTTTTTTAAAGCCTTTGCAAGTTTTTGGGTCACTTTTAACATGGCTATGTAACTCAAACAGTCAAAATCTAAATTTACCATGCACAGGTGGGACCATATTTACAAGGAATGTGCCCCACGGGGAAAGGTCTTTTAATGTAATATGGGAAAAATGACATCAGAGACACTGAAATGCCTTATAAAGAAGCATACACCATTATATCCTTGTCATAAATTTACAAACCATTCCTTTTCCCCAAAAACGATTTTCAAATCATAATTTGAAAACGCTGTACATGGGGAAATGACTTAAAATGTCCTTAAGACACATGAAAGCGTTTTTTGATTGCCTTTCCAGCATGGTTGGGTCACTTTTAACATGGCTATGTAACACAAACATTCAAAATCTAAATTTGCCATGCACAGGTGGGAGCATATTTACAAGGAATGTGCCCCACGGAGAAAGGTCTTTTAATGTAATATGGGAAAAATGACATCAGAGACACTGAAATGCTTTATAAAGAAGCATACACCATTATGTCCTTGTCATAAATTTAAAAACCATTCCTTTTCCCCAAAAACGATTTTCAAATCATAATTTCAAAACACTGCACATGGAGAAATGACTTAAAATGTCCTTAAGACACATAAAAGCGTTTTTTGATTGCCTTTGCAGCATGTTTGTGTCACTTTTAACATGGCTATGTAACGCAAACATTCAAAATCTAAATTTGCCATGCACAGATGGGAGCATATTTACAAGCAATTTGCTCCACAGAGAAAGGTCTTACATTAAAATGGGAAAAATAACATCAGAGACACTCAATTGCCTTATAATGAAGCATACACCATTATGTCCTTGTCATAAATATTATAACCATTCATTTTCCTCAAAAACGATTTTCAAGTCATAATTTGAAAAGACTCCACAGCTCCTATGCACAATAACACCCTGTCAGTACTAATACTTCACATTTTCTCCAATTACATTTTCTCAAAGAAACAAAATCTATTTGTAAATCACTTGAGACAAAGCAACATTTGAAGAACACAACTTTCTTCATAATTTTCTCCTTAAAGCACACTATTCTCTATCTAAATTAAAGAAATCTTTTCTCACCTTAGCAAATACTTTGAGTTTCAAAACAGTCTCAGAAACACACCAATTTGTCTTCAGCAGAGCAAAAGGTATGCACTCCAGAGTCTGCAGCTATCAAAAGCACAGAAATGCTGTAATTCTTCACACATATCTCTCATGTCACCCAATCAAAACTCTTCCCTCACTTTTTTTCAAATGAAAACCCTTCCCCCCTCTGCCATTTCATGCCTTTTCTGCATGGCAACCACGTCTTGGAAGACCTCTGGTGTTTGCAAGTTCACACAACAATGTTGCAATTGAACTCTGAACTCTCAGTGCACCTCATATCCAGTGCATTCTTTCATTTAATGATTTTTTCTTGACCACTCAAAATACATCTTTCAAACAACTCATCCATGCACCCTAACTTTCTGTTTTCAGCAATCAAAATCCACCAATCACTGTTACTGCTTCATTAACACAGAAACTCCACAGTTTTTTTCATTTTAAACTCTTATTTTTTCAACTGCCATTTCATTGCCACACTTCATCTGACTGCAGGAGAACCTTCTCTCACCATGTTTTCTGTCTGGATTGTTGGACATAGTTACATCTATTGGGCTCAGAGGTATGCTGAGAACAGGAATTTACCTAACCTCAATTTACAAGATGTAAAAATTAAGTGGTTTGGCCACAGAGGATTAAAATGTCACCAATTGATACCATTGGTGAAAACCTTTATGCATTTGCCAAAACCTGACCTGTTAATTGTGCACTGTGGAGGTAATGATTTGGGCACTTTGACTGGGGTAGGTCTGGACATGCTTTTAAAGGACACCTTTGAGCAATTGATGGCACTTTTTCCTCAGACTGCCTTGGTATATTCAAATATATGCCAAAGACAGAAATGGAGGTGGTCAAACCAATTTTGTCCACAAATTGAGAAGTCGAGGAAGCATGTAAACAAATCTGTTTCAGCTTACATGAGAGACCATGGAATGGGCTCCCTGTACAACAATAACTTGCGTTACTACATGCAAGATATCTACAGAGGAGATGGAGTTCATTTCTCAGATGAGGGCAACAGAATTTTCATTCTGAATTTAAGACTGTGCATTGGTACCTACTTATAAGTACCTAAATGTACCATAAACCCAAAAGCTCTTCTCAGAGCTACCCTACATCTGATCACTCACAATTATTATTTTACTCTAACATTTTTCACAAATTTTCAACAAAGTACGCTCCCTGGGGCGCTACCCGGTACGCGAACCGGGAGCTAACCTCGCTAAATTTTAAAAAAAATGGTTTTTTTTCTCACATATGGGCCTCCTCAGCCACCCTCAGAAAACCTAGGGGGTCAAGATAAGTCTACCGTGCCCCCTTCTACCCATTCTGAACATTATTTGCCCTCCATCTTGTATCTTAATTCGACCGAAACACAAAATGGTGGACTCCCGTAACGCTTAAGGTTCGCGAACCGGGGCGCTCGCCAGTTCGCGTACCGGGTCGCTCCCTGGGAAGCGCACCATCAAAAAAGGTGGGAAAGTAGTTTACAGAAAAGCGACTGGAGACAATTTCACCAAATATAGATTACCTCATACTACATACCAATGCCTACCATTTTCACAAATTTGATTGAAATTCCATTTAACCATTTAGCCTGTAGACCTCTCTAAATACCCTGAGGTAAATTACTTCATAAAACACATCTGAAGTGTTGGAATTGACAACCAATTAAAATGTTACTTTCATTTTCTACTTTTTTTACCTGACATTTGATTGGCTATGTACCTGAATATATATAAAGGAAGAGAGAGAAACACAGCCATTTTGACTACTACTTCCTGAACTACATTGCAAGATCATTTTCACTCACAACTTAAACTTCTTTTTAGAAGGTGAGATATTATTTTATAAATTTGAAAACATTTCCAGATAGTTATATACTATCCCTCTGTAAGAGTTAGACATTGAGAAAGGCTTCTTTATTATAATTATGGATTGATTTAGGTTTCTGTGGTATAATTATGAATTTACTTAGGCTTCTTCACAGGCACTTTTTAATAGTACTACTTCACGCCTGAAACCATACAGTGCCCATAGATTACTTCTCTGTTATAAACTCACAAGTACCTGTCTGAACTTAAACCCAACAGTGCCCTATCTCTACTGATATATTTATTTTTTATGCAAATTACAGCAATAAAATGGAAGGTGAGCAGAATGTTTCCTTCGAAATTGTTCTGGAGAACAACACAGAAAAAGATATTGAGGACAATGATGACTCAGATTTCATGAATGAATCACGGGACCATGAATTAGTTCAATGTGTAGAATCTGTGGATCATTTACTTCATTATGATGACGGTCAAATGTGGGAACTTATGTTCACTCAACAAGAGGACATATCGGACAGTCAAATGCTAGACGTTCTATTAAATTTTGAAAAACAATCCGAAAAATAAAATTGTATGTAATATTAAAATATTGTTTGAGTCTTTAATCATTTTTATATGTAATTCATAAACTAGTTAAATGTTAGAAATGTTATTAAATTTTCAAACACAATCACAATAATAAATAATTGCTTAAAAAATAAAAAAAATTTAAAAATAATCAACAAAACCAACAATCAATTAACATACAGTATTTGAAAAGTCTATCATTCTTTTTTCCTTATAGTACGCTGCCCAGACCGCTTCCCGGTTCGCGAACCGGGCGCTACCCACGCAAAAAAAACAAAAAAAAATTTTTTTTTTGCCCCGCGGGGCCATTTTAAAGCCTCCACATTAAACCTAGGGGGTCAGGGAGGATCTACTATGCCCCCTTATGGTCATTTCCCCCTTTGTTTTGGCCTCCTCTTGTCTCTCAATCCTACCGAGAGACAAGATGGCGGCCGCTCCGGACTGTTTAGAATGTTGACAGACACCGGAGAGCCAATCAGCTTCGCTACGCGAAGTTCCGTTACGCGTAAAGTCCGCGAACCGGAGCGCTGCCCGGTCCGCTGTTACAGATATATATCTTTTTTTGAACATTAATTTCTCAAAATCCACTGAAGCACATATATTGAGACCTAGAAAAGGCACATCGGGCTACCAGTCCCTACAATTTTGCCAAGTTTTGTGGAAATCCATTCAGCCGTTCGGGCTAAAAGTGAGGCCAACCGCCCTATGGAAAACTCAATGTTAAAAACACGTTTTGGGACCCCCCTTTTTTCTCGGCCCCCCCTTGACGAACCCCCCCCAAATTTCCAGGGGCTGCTCAGAAACAAAATGTTCCATTTTCCAGAAAATTTCAGCCAATTCCGTCCACAAACGCCAAAGTTATTAGACATAGAATTTTCAAAAATCCCATAGGGAAAAAATCCTAACTATATATACCTACTGGCGACCGCCAGTAGGTAATATATATATATATCTATATATACATATATATATATATATATATATATATATATATATATATATATATATATATATATATATATATATATATATATATATATATATATATTCACTGAAAAAACCATAGGTTATAGACCATATATAGTTAGGAATTAGCATTTAAAAAACCTTATTTTACTCACACAAAACCATTGAAATTCCATATATAGTTAGTTGCACTAACTATATATTGCGCACCCGCAATCCACTGCTGATGATGTCACATATTACATCATTCATGACATGGTCAGTGACATCACTGATGACATCACTGATGACATCTCAAATGACATCACTGATGACATCACTGATGACAACATCCAGTGACTATGTTTCTGTAAAGTTAAAATATGTCTTACATATTGAAGAATGAGTGGATGTATAAGTGTCTGGACGAAGAATTTAGTAGGTGCATGACTGAATGTATGAGTGAGTGATTAAATGTGTCTCACTGAGTGCATGGGTTAGTGACTAAAGTGTCTTAATTTGTGCATCATTATGTCTGTTGTTCTGTAAACTGCTGCATGTGTTGATCAGTAGCTATATGAGTAACTATATGGGTTATTGATTGATTGCCCAAGTATTTGCATGGAAGACTGAGTGTGTGTGTGGCTGGCTGGGAGGTGTGTGACTCTGTACAGATCAATGTGTACTTGTATCAATGATTGTATAAGAGAGTAAGTATGTGTTAGTATATGGTTGAAAACGTAAGGTGCTCTATGTTTAACTGTATAGAGTAGAAAATGGAAGTGTGATTGATTCTTTACAGGACTGACTAGGTGTGTGAGTAACTCCATGGATGAATGGCAGAGTGTGAGTGTCTGTATAGGTGTATGAGTGCATATGATAGTGTTGTAAACATGAGTGATTGTATGTATGAATGATTGTATGGGTGAATGAGTGAATGTGTGTGTAGACGTAGGAATCAGTGAGTACGTATGTAGTAACTAGTATTGGTGTGTCAATGGTTTCAAAAATTATACTCTGTTTTTAACACTGGGTGAAACAGAGGTTATATTAAAATGTGAGGAGATGCATTGTATTGTCACATGAATGATATCATCAGTGATGTGGTCATTGATGTCAAATGAGATGTCATCAGTGATGTCATCAGTGATGTCATTTGAGATGTCATCAGTGATGTCATCAGTGATGTCACTGACCATGTCATGAATGATGTAATATGTGACATCATCAGCAGTGGATTGCGGGTGCGCAATATATAGTTAGTGCAACTAACTATATATGGAATTTCAATGGTTTTGTGTGAGTAAAATAAGGTTTTTTAAATGCTAATTCCTAACTATATATGGTCTATAACCTATGGTTTTTTCAGTGAATTTTCAAGGTTTTGTAAATGCTAATTCCTAACTATATATGGTCTATAACCTATGGTTTTTTCAGTGAATTTCAATGTTTTTTTAATAGCAAATATCATAAGCTGTCGAATGTCAAGTACGTGGTAAGTGAAAACATTTTCGTGTTTATGCACACTGATCTGCTTTGAATGGTGCCCCCCCCCTCATTTCTATTAGGAGTACTCTCTCTTTGCAGATAGTGAAAGGTAGTTAACGCAGGCCTTTGCCCCCGTTGTAATCCGTCGTGCCTGCTTCTCTCTCCATTTGATTGATTGTTATCCAAGTATTTACTGTTTTAGAATTAGTTCTCTTTGGTTCATTCTCTATTTACAAACAAACACAGAGTCGCAATACTCTGTTTAGTCTTTGCAGATAACGAAAAATCGTGTAAAAAAAAAGAAAAGGAATCGAGTAAAATCAGTAGGCCACTAATGGGATCTCTTTTTGACCTCGCTAAAATAGAAACATTAGGAACAACCCCTCATGACAAATACAAAACTAGTGAGATGAACTGAACTCCACACAATGATGGCTGCAAAACAGCTCGGCTCCGCCACCCACCCCGCCCAAAATAACGATAAAGAGCGGCTGCCATGATTGGTTGCGGAATGGCCACAACGGAGCTACGAAATGGTGGTGCTCTCATGCTAACCCCAGCTTCAGTCTGAAACATCCAGAAACACTGTAGACTACCAATTCGATCAGTTCCGGTAGCGCCCCAATGTAACCCGGTAGAGAAGACCTAGCCCTCCCCTCTTTGACTGATGGTTCTTGTTGCCTGTCCCTTCTGTTGTCATTTAACAGAACTATTTAGCCTGCTGAAAGGGGTTGTGTTTCGACCGCTGGTTGGTGGAGACATTTTGACTATATTCTGGACCTGCGTTGTCGCGTAATGCGTCATATGACGCGCCGCGTTAGCGCATCCGGAAGTCATCCGGGGCGCGCAGCGCGTAACGTAAGCATAACAAGTCATGTGACTTGTTAATAAAACTTTTCATTGGTTCATTTTACTTTTCTTATTCTAATGATGAAAGCCTTGGTCATATCACCTAAAAATTACGCTTTTAATTACTTCCGAACATTATTTTTTCTTAAATATATGTTATAATGTTCCAGGCTAATGTACTTTCCCGGAAATTTTACAACTGTCCTGCAAGTAAAATATATTCTTTTTTCGAGAAAAAGAGCGTTTCTTCGTCCCATGACGGAGCCGTTGAGCAAAAGAGGGTCGACCTGCTGTCTTAGTCGCCGATACGCCTGAATATGAGATTCTTATCGATCACTTTATGTTGCAGGAATAGAAAACACAACAGCCCTTGACCATTTATCTTTACTGCGTTCCTTCGTATTATACCTTTTACCCTTCATGTAATTGGTCTGCTTTATTTCACTTGCCTTTTAATGATTCTAAAACAGTGTGTAATGATCCAAGGGAGGCAGTTGAGTAGGTTGAGATAGATTTATTGTATGGCACACAGAAATAGCCAACCAGTTCAGTCCGAGTTTAAGGTAGAGTGCTTTCCTAGTGGAATGCACATCATGAACATAGCAAGGTTCTAAGAATACATTGGAGTCATATTTAAAGGGACAAGGTATTAATAAATAGTATAGAACAAACTTAGAATATTACATTATCTCTTTTTCTTAAAAGAATGAATGGTCTTGAGAAAAGAAAATTACAAGGGAAAATTAAAGAAGAGTAGAGATAAATAACAGTCTAATTACAAAATACATTTGTAAACTTATTCTCTAAATCTTAAAGGTCTATTTACAATGCGAGAGCTCTTCCTGGTACTAGTGTCAGCGGAGGAAGTATTGTTGAGTACAGAAGTGTTGGAGGGATTTTCAGAAACATGTGAGGAGGAATTAGCTTTAGAGAGAACCCCAGAGTCACGGACAATTTTAGCAATTCTATTGAGATTCCACCAGAAACCTCCTTCAACTTGTATGGCATTACCCGTGACTTTAACAACTTTTACAGGAGGTCCAAACTTGCTTTCCCCTTTGTTGACATGTCCAGACTTCCTGATCCGCACATAATCACCAACTTCCAAAACACTCTCTTTCGTTCCTTTCCTTACATCATAATATTCCTTTTGTTTGGACTGGGCAAGTGAGACATTATTTTTAACAATGGACATGAGATTTGAAACATCTGAACTTGATTTAATCCATTTGGACATCCACCCAGGACAATATGAAGTGTTAGGCTTTCGACCTCTCATCAACTCAAAAGGAGAGATCTTAGTGGAGGAGTGAGGGGTGGTTCTGTAAAACCAAATCATGCTCTTTAAAGCTTTACTGATCTCAACATTGCTACTTCTAGCCCACTTTACACAGTCGCCAACTACTCTGTTCATCCTTTCAACGAGACCATTCCCTTGAGGATGATAAAGGGAGCTCTTGACATGCTTGACCCCAGACTTGAAGAGAAATTCAACAAACTCATGGCTTACAAATTGTTTCCCATTGTCGGAAACCAATACTTCAGGAAAACCTTCCCTGCTCCATACATCACAAAGAAATTCAATTACACTTTTGGTATCTGCGTCTTTAGTTAGTTTAAACTCAGGCCATTTGGAAGCATAGTCAACTAAGACCAAAATGAACCTGAAACTTCCACTGAGCATAGAATAGGGACCCATTATATCCACACCCAGCTTAGCCCAGGGACGATCAGGACATTCCACTGGCATAAGAGGGGGAACCCAAGTCTTGAGACTCTTATCAGAAGATTTACATATACAACATTCTGCAACAAAACAATCAATGTCTGAATCCATGGCAGGCCACCAAAACATCTCGCGAATTCTTCGTTTGGTGAGAGAACAACCCAAATGACCCTCATGAGCTTTGGTAATGATGTCTTTTCTAAAAGCAAAAGGAGGGATAATTTTATCATTGCGTAATAAAATACCGTCCTCAATGGAAATCTCATGCCCAACTTTATAAAAGGGTTGAAGGGAAGCAGACAACACTTTTTCACGTGGCCAGCCCACCTTAACAAAGTTGCAAACATCTTGAAGAATACTATCCTTATCAAAAGCCTTTCTCCACTCAACTTCAGAACAAATTTGTAACTCAGGAATGTCCACACAAGCAACTAAGCAATCATCACAATCCTCTTCAATAAGGTTTGAAAATGGAATGTCGACATCATCGTCACACACAGTGGGAGGAAAGCGGGACAAGAAATCAGCCCTTACGTTTTTCCCCCCGGCAATATGCACAACATCAAAATTGTATTGTAAGAGTCTGGTGACCATTCTTAAAATTCTGGGTGTACAACACTTGGTAAGGCCACCACCCAAGATGTTAACTAGAGGTTTGTGGTCGGTTTGAAGTAAAAAACGTCTACCCCAAATGAACGGTCTGAATTTCTCAATGGCCCAGGTGCAAGCCAAAAGCTCCTTTTCTATCACAGAGTATTGAATCTCAGCCGATCTCAACACTCTTGAAGCAAAACTGATGGTTCTTTCTACACCACCTTCGTTTTGTGTTAAAGTGGCACCAAGACCGACATTACTTGCGTCAACAGTAAGGCAACTAGGTAAGGCAGGGTCAAAGGGCTTAAGTACAGAATCAGACGTGAGGGAAGTTTTCACTTCTTCAAAAGCTTGGACACACTCTTCACACCAAACAAATTTGACACCTTTTTTTAATAAATTGCTGATAGGACGTACAATGGTCGCATAATGGGGAATAAACCTGGAGTAGTATTCACAAATACCCAGAAGAGATTTAACTCCAGTTTTATCAGACGGAGTAGGAGCTTTGGAAATAGCGTCCAAAAGTCCAGGTCTAGGCTTAATTCCGTCTTGTGTCAAAATGTGACCGAGATACTCAACTTCCGTACACATGAATTTGCATTTTTCAAGTTTCAAAACAACACCATGACTTTGAAATAAACTAAGAACATTATCCAAAACACAATCATGAGAACTTACATCTTTGCCAAAGATCAACACATCATCTTGGAAGACTGTTACACCCCTAACACCTTGCAAAATATTACCCATAACTCTTTGAAATACCGAAGCGGCAGACGCTAGGCCAAAAGGCATGCGTTTATACTGAAACGTACCCAAAGGGGAAATGAAAGCAGTAATGTGACGGGAATCAGGATGTAACTCAACCTGGTGGTAGGCACTGGCTAGATCAAGTTTGGTGAAGAACTTTGCTCCTTTGGTAGCTGCAAAAAGATCGTTAATGCGGGGAAGGGGATGAGAATCTACCCAAATCTCTTTGTTGACTGAGCGAAGGTCAACACAGACCCTAAGTTTGCCATCCCTCTTACGGGCTACGACCAAAGGCGAAAGCCAAAGAGAGGATTCAGTAGGTTCAATCACACCACACTCACATAACATTTCTAGTTCTTTCTTCAAATCATCTCTGACGCTGAAAGGTACACCCCTAAGTTTGTGTTTAACAGGTGTTGATCCCTCTTTAACAATGATCTTGTGCTTGAAGTCTTTTATTTTGCCCAATTTTGAACTAAAAACAGAGGGAAACTTGCATTTGAGCATTTCTAAATAATCAGAACATGTAGCAATAAAAACTTGTTCTCTCGCACCAGGTTTAAGTGTCATTCCGAAAAGACCCTGATGGAACCAACCTAATATATTGAGTCCCTTAATAGCAACATAAATTTTTCCTCTAATTTTCCTTCCCTGAAAACATAGGATGTCTTCAAAGAAGCCAAGGAGACTGATCCTCCTCCCTTCATAAGACACAGGAGTGCGGTCTGGAGGAAGAAGAGGACGAGAGTTATTCCATGTAATGTCAAATAAATCCTTATCAATCATGGTGATTTTAGCACCAGAATCTACAAGGAGTTTCAAAATTTTGTCCCCAACAGTCACATCAATGATGGGGTCAACACAGGAATCAGGATCACCTTCGATTATTGATTCATCAGGAAAATCAGAGACCACTCCAATAGTTGTTATCTCAGAATCTGAAGAAGAATCAGAATCTACAACACCCACAACAGGTTTATCAAAACTTTTCTTGTTTTTCAATTTTAAGCAGACTTTAGCAAAATGTCCCAACTTTTTACAATAGTTGCACACAACGTTGGAAGCAGGACAAGAAGAACCTTTAAGGTGTTGGGGGTTGCCACACC
This sequence comes from Lissotriton helveticus, assembly GCF_964261635.1. Lineage (NCBI taxonomy): Eukaryota > Metazoa > Chordata > Amphibia > Caudata > Salamandridae > Lissotriton > Lissotriton helveticus. The sequence goes on along the minus strand of NC_136070.1, from coordinate 393,832,676 downwards.
TTATGCACATTTGAGAGGAAACAGTTTTATTCCAAACTTTACCTTTAGTGATATTCGGTATAAATTTTTTTTTATTGAACCTAGAAGAAGAATTTAAACTTAAGGCATTTATAGGTTCAATAACTTTGTCCTCCAGTTCTTTGAGAGAAACCATAGATGTTTCTACACTTTTGGCTAATTTAATAGTGTCATCAAGAGACGGATCGCTCAATGCTAACAACTTGTGTCTAATGTTTTTATCCTTGCAATGACACACAAACTGATCTCTTATAAGTTGTTCATTGAAGTTTTCGAATTTACACTCAGATGCCAATCTGCGTAAGATAGAGATATAAGTATCAATATCTTCGGAATCAGCTTGTTTTCTCTTAAAGAAAGTGTGTCTACGAACCATAAGATTAGGTTGTTTATCGAAACGTATTTTAAGTTTCTGAACGGTGTCACTATATTCATCCGAAGCAATACCTTCAGTGACAGGTAGGTCAGGGAGGTGTTTGTAGACTGACCTGCCCTCAAAGCCTAAGGAGTGTAAAAGAAGACATTTCTTCCTTTCAGGGCGAAATCTAGATGCTCCTATAGCTCCTAGATAATTCTCAAAAGCATCATGCCAGATTTCCCACCTTATAGAAGGTTCGCCAGGAGTTTCTAGAAAAGCTGGAGGTGGATTAACTGACTGTAGAGTAGACATAACTTAAAAAAAATTTCAATAAAATTAGTAAAGTAAAGTGAGTAGTATAAATAGAAATGTGAGTCAGAAGTTGTATATGATAACATTTGTGTGTACCAGCGTTAAATATGGAACAAATACATAGAATAAAAAACAGTGTTTTATGTTCGTAATTTAAATAAAAGGAGCTGTGTACATCAGCGAGTGTCCAAGAAAAGCTGTGCACATAAATATGTTGAAAACGAGAGTTTGTGAATACAAATGGAGAGCTGTGCGCATAAATAACTTGAAAGCGGGAGCTGTGCACATCAGCGAACAAATGGTTGCTAAGCAATGAACGCTGTGCGCATCAGCGGTGAATGCGCGAAAATGAAGGTAAGAGCTGTGCGCATCAGCGGAGAATGCATGAAGAATGTTCAGTACGTCATAAAGGCGAATGGTTGGACCAATCCTGACAGTCGAAGTATTTGTCCAATGAAAAGAAACAATAGAAGACGTTGTGTGATGACGTATGACGCTCTTCACAACGCTCTTCACAAACGTGCTGACATGGAGGCTTGAATAGACGTCACAGGACTGCACACGGAAACAGAATGCAGAGGATCAGAATTCCAGTTACAGAAGGGCTCGAGGTATGGCTCGAGGTACGAAATGTAATTTTTTGAATTGACAACGGTCAAAGTCAAGGCAGAGCAAAAGTATCAGGAATGGAAAGTAAAGTAGAAGTCCGAGTAACCACAAACGATGAATAAGACAAATAAATAAGAATAAATAGTCTTACAGTTTTCAGGTAGTCTTTGTTTGAAGTCGGTTGATATAGTTCAACGAAGGATGTGGTTCTCGAAAATCCTTCCTGATGTCTCCGTATTTGTAGGAATTAAGTGTAGATAATTCCGAAATGGTAGAAATGTACCTCCGTAAGCCCGTTTGATTGTTCCGTGTTGAAGTAGGAAATGCCGACTCGATCCTTAAAGTGACGGGTGGTCAACAATAAGCAGGAACGAAGTTCTATCTCTTGATGGCCAGGCCCAAGGGTATTACACAGCACGCATCGTCGCCAGTAAATTTATGTAATGATCCAAGGGAGGCAGTTGAGTAGGTTGAGATAGATTTATTGTATGGCACACAGAAATAGCCAACCAGTTCAGTCCGAGTTTAAGGTAGAGTGCTTTCCTAGTGGAATGCACATCATGAACATAGCAAGGTTCTAAGAATACATTGGAGTCATATTTAAAGGGACAAGGTATTAATAAATAGTATAGAACAAACTTAGAATATTACACAGTGACTATTATTAAAAACTTTACCAATGTATATACTACTACCATGTTTTCTTTTAAAAACCTTTATTGTGAAAATTTCATTATACAAATACGAGCCTATAACCACGTGGGCCTGCCACGGAGCAAACTGTAATCGTATATGATGAATAGACATTTACACTGTAGAGGAACGTAACGGGCGGGCCATTAGGTTGCAAGAACTAAGGTGTCTAACAGTTACGGAATCGGTGGACGTACATTTTATAATTAAAATACGACAGGGCCAGTTACAATAAAATTATCTAGATATACATTTGCGGGCAAGTACCATGGGTGACGTTAATTTGAATTTTCAACAGCACAGTAATCAATAACACATCAGAACTTAATATCAATAGGGATGTCGAAATATTCAATCAATTCTCGTCCCCGCCCGCCATGTGCTTCAAAACTGCATACGTATCTCGTGATTTCAAGGTTCTGCAACCAGTACACAACAAGGAGTTACGAGTCCCATTTATTCCGGCGCCATTTTGGGCGAGGACGGGCAGGTCCAGAATATACTCAAAATGTCTCTACCAACCATCGACTATGATGATGTTCATATGCTGTATTTATTAGAGTAACACTCATCTGTCCACATGAAATTAATTTACCACAATCTAAACATGTCATTTTAATCTTTCCAAAGTTCTTCTAAATATTTGGGACCGTTTCCCTTGCCTCTGAAGCTCTCAGTGCCACTTCTTTGATGAATGTACTAGCAGGTCAGGGGTTCTCCTCCAAATCTCTCTTTTATGCAGCACTATAATTAATTGGTGCCACCTCTCCATATGACGATGCATGGTATAGTTACCACAACTATATTTTTTTTCGGTTCCTCTGGAGAGTTCATCGTGGCAGATGAAGCGTGTAACGTACCGGGCATTTACCTTTTTTTGCATGTACAGGAAAGGAAAAAAAATCGAGCGTCCGAGTTCTAAGGTGTACCAGGGCCATTTTAGTGGACCAGGCCCAAATACAAAGAACAGGCCGCCATTTTGAGAGTCCTCTTGCAGCCGCCTGTCGCTGTAGCATCAAGAGCAGCCGAAACTCAGCTGAATGGCAACTGAAACGGTAAATGGGCGCCCCACTACATTTCAGCATTGTAGGATGACCACACCAGTACAGCAACTTGCTAGACATCACCTCGGTGCCATCCGGATCTCGGCGCCCCACTGCAGATGAAGTGCCTCTCAACTATGAAACCACCACGGTGACATCCGGATCTTGGCGCGTTGTGCTGCCTTCGGCCTATTCGCACATCGGTCCGCTACTGACGCCATCTCACAGGCTAATGGGGTGACCCACGCCGAGTTTCAGCATTGTAGGATGACCACACCAACTTGCTAGACATCACCTCGGTGCCATCCGAATCTTGGCATCTCAACGCCTAGTGGTATCTTCCATACAGAAAATCTTGTTACGCTGCCTTTGGCCCCATTCGCACATCAGTCCGCAACTTAGACATCACCTCGGTGCCATCCGGATCTTGGCATCTCAGCGCCTTGTGGTGTCAGTCAGAAAATATTGTTGCGCTGCCTTTGGCCCCATTCGCACATCAGTCCGCTACTGACACCATCTCACAGGCCAATAGGGCGCCCCACGCCGACTTTTACCATTGTACGATGGCCACACCAGTGGCACAACTTGCTAGACATCACCTCGGTGCCATCCGAATCTTGGCATCTCAACGCCTAGTGGTATCTTCCATACAGAAAATCTTGTTACGCTACCTTTGGCCCCATTCGCACATCGGTCCGCAACTTAGACATCACCTCGGTGCCATCCGGATCTTGGCATCTCAGCGCCTTGTGGTGTCTTCTACTCCGAAAATATAGTAGAAAATATTGTTGCGCTGCCTTTGGCCCCATTCACACATCAGTCCGCTACTGACACCATCTCACAGGCCAACAGGGCGCCCCACGCCGACTTTTACCATTGTACGATGGCCACACCAGTGCCACAACTTGCTAGACACCACCTCGGTGCCATCCGGATCTTGGCATCTCAGCGCCTTGTGGTGTCTTCAAATCAGAAAATATTGTTGCGCTGCCTTTGGCCCCATTCGCACATCGGTCCACTACTGACGCCATCTCACAGGCCAACGGGGCGCCCCACGCCGACTTTCAACATTGTAGGATGGCCACAGAAGTGCGACAACTTACTAGACACCACCTCGGTGCCATCCGGATCTTGGCGCGTTGTGCTGCCTTCGGCCTATTCGCACATCGGTCCGCTACTGACGCAAACTCACAGGCCAACGGGGCGCCCCACGCCGACTTTCAGCATTGTAGGATGGCCACACCAGTGCGGCAACTTGCTACACACCACCTCGGTGCCATCCGGATCTTGGCATCTCAGCGCCTAGTGGTGTCTTCTATTCCGAAAATATTGTTGCGCTGCCTTCGGCCCCATTCACACATCGGTCCGCTACTGACGCCATCTCACAGGCCAATGGGGCGCCCCACGCCGACTTTCAGCATTGTAGGATGGCCACACCAGTGCGGCAACTTACTAGACACCACCTCGGTGCCATCCGGATCTTGGCGCGTTGTGCTGCCTTCGGCCTATTCGCACATCGGTCCGCTACTGACGCAAACTCACAGGCCAACGGGGCGCCCCACGCCGACTTACAGCATTGTTGGATGGCCACACCAGTGCGGCAACTTACTAGACACCACCTCGGTGCCATCCGGATCTTGGCGCGTTGTGCTGCCTTCGGCCTATTCGCACATCGGTCCGCTACTGACGCAAACTCACAGGCCAACGGGGCGCCCCACGCCGACTTTCAGCATTGTAGGATGGCCACACCAGTGCTGCAACTTGCTGGACACCACCTCGGTGCCATCCGGATCTTGGCGCGTTGTATTGCCTTCGGCCTATTCGCACATCGGTCCGCTACTGACGCCGCCTCACGTACCAACCTATTTTCTCCGCATTTTACACCCTATGCCGCATAACAGGTCATGTGACTTGTTTATAAAACTTTTCATTGGTTCATTTTACTTTTGGTTTCCTAATGATGGAAGGCTTGATCATGTGACCTAAAAACAACACTTTTCATTGGATGAAAACTTTTTTTTTTTCCCAAACGATGAAAGCCGCACCTTGTTTCTGGATGTTTCAGACTGAAGCTGGCGTCAGCATGAGAGCACCACCATCTCGTAGCTCAGTCGTGGTCATTCCGCGAGCAATCATGGCAGCCGCTCCCCACCAGAAGCCTGCAGGAGTCGGAGCCCCCAAAACGTTTGATGAATTCTCAAGGCGGAGGGGACGCTTTCGAGAATGGGGTCCAAGACCTAGCAGACAAGCGTCCGATTTCCAAGGTGTCCCAGGGCCATTTCAGAGGACCAGGCCCAAAAAGGAAAGAGCCTGCCGCCATTTTGAGACTCCTGTGACAGCCGCCTATCGCTGCACCGCAAGAGTGGGCGCAACTCAGCTGAATTGCGGCATTTGACACAGTGGACCAAAAACGGACGGAATGGCAACTGAAACGGTAAAGGGGCGCCCCACTACATAAGATGACACTCCACCTGGAGAGGCCCGTTCACACCGCCTCCCCCGGGGCGCCTCACGCCGTTATTCGGAGCAGCATTGTAGGATACCAAAACCAGTGCGGCAACTTACTGGACATCACCTTGGTGCCATCGTTCTGCTGCCTTGGAACTATTCGCGCAACAGTTTGCTACTGATGACCCACCCCCCGCGACGCCCCATGCCGTTATTTGCTGGGTGGCAACTTACTAGACATCACTTTCGTGTCATCTAGATTTCGGCGCGTTCTGCTGCCTTGGAACTATTCGCACAACAGTTTGCTACTGATGACCCACCCCCCGCGACGCCCCACGCCGGAAATCTGGACGTTGTGCTGCGTTGGGACTATTCGCACAGCCGACCGCTACTTCGTTGTTTTTCCCTAAAAATGTTTATATGTTATTACTATTTTTGTTTTCTTGTATATATTTATAAATTATTAAAGTTTTATAATCTTACTACTTTGTCGGAGTGCTATATATATTTAATGTGACACATAATTGTAAAAACTTTGATGTACAAAGAGTCATCCCTGGAATCTTCCGCTTCAGGCTCGGTCCCCTCCCCAATCACAATACAGGATGCTTTTCAGATAATAGCAACGCTTCTGCTGTGCCGGATCTCATCGAGTGTGGGCCTTGATCTACTATAACTCCTTTCAAGAGGGGTGATTCTTTACAGCTGTGGCCATAAACTACATCTGCAGGGCTAGCTGATACCCTAGGACCAGCCTGGACAATCGGACACAGAGGAAAAGGAGTGTCAGAGGGTGCGGTAGTGAATAGGGCGAAAGGGAGGTGTCGGGCGGGCACAGGGTGTTATTCTCAGGGAAGAGCAGCGCAGATGGGGGGAGGTTTATTACCCATGCATAAGACAGAGAGCGGGGGTGACCACTGCCTGGGGGAGATGCTTGCGAGGGTGGGGAGCCATGCTAAGGATCGACAGCGTGCACAGAGTGGGTCTGGTCAAGGCATCTAAAATGGCTGCCGTGCACGACAAAAGTGTGGCATTTGAAAAAAGACAAGATGGCGCAGACAATGTTTTTCAACACTTCCTGATTTCCTTCGAATCGAACGTTAACAGACGTTGGGGCATATTACCAAAGTTAAGCGATATTTATCCCTAACGATGCTTAGCAACGATTTTTTTACCGTCAGAAATTATCGCAGATAAACCTTGCTATTATCAAGGTTTATCGGAAATACGATAAAAAACGACCGCAATGCATTAATATCGCTGAAAACTCAGCGATATTCATGCATTACCGAGCTAATGCTCTTAGCCATGTTATCCACCTCCCATTGGATAACATGGCTAAGAACTGCTCAGGGCAGGTGGTAGCTTTTGGAGATATTCGCGCTTATCTCGAATATTTCCAAAAGTTGATAATAGGAGATAGCGATGTTAGCGACTGTTTCCAGTCGCTAACATCTTGGCATGCCCACTTTCCATGTCATTAGTGATAAATATCACTCACATGCAAAGTGGGGCCCAAGATGGTCGCTATCTTCTACTAGCCGTCGCTAACTGGTGTTAGCAACAGCTAGGTAATACACATATAATTTTATCTCCGCGAAGCGGAGCGCTGTTACAGATATATATCTTGTTTTTGAACGTTAATTTCTCAAAATGCACTGAAGCACATATATTGAGACCTAGCAAAGGCACATCGGGCTACCAGTCCCTACAATTTTGCCAAGTTTCGTGCAAATCCATTCAGCTGTTCGATCCTACCGAGAGACAAGATGGCGGCCGCTACGGACTGTTTGGAATGTTTACAGACACCGGAGAGCCAATCAGCTTCGCTTCGCAAAGCTCCGTAACGCGAAAAGTACGCGAAGCGGTGCGGTGTTACAGATATATATCTTTTTTTGAACGTTAATTTCTCAAAATCCACTGGAGCACATATATTGAGACCTAGCAAAGGCACATCGGGCTACCAGTCCCTAATATTTTACCAAGTTTCGTGCAAATCCATTCAGCCGTTCGATTATTATTATTATTTTTTTTTTTGCCCCGCGGGGCCCTTTTAAAAGCTCCACATCAAACCTAGGGGGTCAGCGAGGATCTACTATTCCCCCTTATGGTCATTTGCCCCTTCGCTTTCGCCTCCTCTTGTCTCTCGATCCTACCGAGAGACAAGATGGCGGCCGCTACGGACTGTTTGGAATGTTGACAGACGCCGGAGAACCAATCAGCTTCGCTTCACAAAGCTCCGTTGCGCGAAAAGTACGCGTCCTGGGCCGCTGCCCAGTCCGCTGTTACAGATATATATCTTTTTTTAAACGTTAATTTCTCAAAATCCACTGGAGCACATATATTGAGACCTACAAAAGGCACATCGGGCTACCAGTCCCTACAATTTTGCCAAGTTTCGTGCAAATCCATTCAGCCGTTCGCGCTAAAAGTGAGGCCAACCGCCCTATGGAAATTAACATGGGAAAAACGCGTTTTGGGACCCCCCTTTTTTCTCGGCCCCCCCTTGACGAACCCCCCCAAAATTTTCAGGGGCTGCTCAGAAGCAAAATGTTCCATTTTCCTGAAAATTTCAGCCAATTCCGTCCACAAACGCCAAAGTTATTAGACATAGAATTTTCAAAAAACCCATAGAGAAAAAATCCTAACTATATATACCTACTGGCGACCGCCAGTAGGTAATATATATATATATATATATATATATATATATATATATATATATATATATATATATATATATATATATGACAACCAAGTCCTTGAGAAGCACAACAGCAGGCAAAAATCTCCACCCAGTGCCTCAAATCAGGAACGGACCACAACCAAAGGTAGTATTCTTAAAGTGCAATTTTATTTTCCATCAACATGACGCGTTCCAACCAGGTTGCCCCGGCCTTGATCACATGGCATGCTGAAAAAGCCCACGCCCTTAAATACCTCATGGCTACAATGTAGACACTCCCAATAACATATAGAGATAGAGAGCAGACTATAAAGTGGAAAAGTGCCCATAAATAACACAAATAAATACATGCTATTTACAGTTATAACTCCAGGGCTAGTGCCCAAATAGACTATAAGTAGCAGCAAAAATCTATCTCTCATTAAACAATGTATTTCGAGGGAGAATAAAGGAGCCAACATTGAGGTACACCCAAAGTGTAGTGACCAAATACAAAAATAACCCTTGTATTTACCAAAAATTACCAATTAAAATCAGAAGAGCAAATGTGAAAATATAATACAAAATGAGCAAAGCCCGATGTCAAATGCCTACAGAAAATTTTGCTTTGAAATTAATGAAAATGCCGCAAATCATAAGCAATGTTGTCAATATCTGTTATATAACCATCATAAGTAGAGAATACACATCATAATAGAATTAATTTTTAAAGGCAAATTCATCACACCCCTGCCAAAGAAAATTACTAGCCAAAGCAAGAACCCAGTTAAACTAATAAAACCCTTCAACATTAGGTGCAATTCATAAAACCAATAATACAATAAATATTATATTACACTGTATAAAACTCAACAATGATATATATACATACGTACAGATATAAAAAAACACCAAATTTGATTGTTTAAAAAATTCAATAGATAAACAGCAGTCTCAGAGAGTAATTGAATTTCATCATATATACACACACATGTCCAAATTATTTATAAAGACAGCAGACTATAATTTGCAGTTTAGAGGAAATTAACTAAGTCCTCTCCAGTATTGAGCCCATTCGGCATTTTGGTATTAAGGCGTACAATGTATTGACTCTCGAGTTGACGTAGTTTCTCTTCACGATTTCCTCCTCTTATGGATTTGGGAATTGAGTCAATAACATAGTATTTTAAATCCTGAAGGTTATTTTGATGCACTAGTTTAAAATGTCGGTCAACTGGGTAAGACGAATCTGAATTAACGATTGCCCGTAAGTGCTGCAAAATACGATTAAACACAGGAAGTTTAGTACTGCCAATATAGGAAAGTTCGCAACTGCATTCTAAAATATAGACTGCGAAATCTGTCTTACATGTAAAATAGCCTACCATTTGATTAAGCTTATTCTCTGTCTTGGCTACTGAATGTAGTAATAAGTCTCACCACCGGTTTTACTTGAACAACAGAGGGTATAGTTACTTCATCTGGAAGAGGGGCATCATCCGATGCGGTCCCTTTTCTCAATTTCGACAAAGCAAGTTGTACAATTTTTGGATCATATCCTCTGGCGAGAAACCTATTTTTGGATTCAGTAAGACAGATATTCAAGTCCTCTTCTCTGCTGCAAATTCTTTGAATTCTTAAAAACTCCCCGTAAGGGATACTTTTAATAAGGTGCTTAGGATGCGCACTATTGGCATGGAGTATTGAATTGCCAGATGTAATCTTTCTGTGTAATTTAGTACAGATGACTTTCTCTTCTATAAAAATCTCAACGTCTAGAAATTCAACTTTTGTGTTACTGATTTGAGCCGTGAATTCAAGATTTAGTGAATTCTCATTGATCCTATTCAAAAATTCCAAAGCTGATTCTTTGGAACCCTTCCAGACAACACAAACATCATCGATGAATCTCCACCATCGACATGGTCAGAAAACTCTTTCTTAAAGGTCTGAGCTAGGACGTGCGTCTCCCACCAGCCAACGTGTAAACACGCATAGCTGGGGGAGAAGAACGCCCCCATCACAACACCTCTATGCTGCTGGTATAGTTCTTTATTGAAAATAAAGAAGTTATTAGTAAGACAGAGTTCTGTCATACGCAGCAACATTTTGGTGTGTTCATTATAACAGACATTTCTGTTCGATAAAAAATGACTGATAGCATTTAAACCAGCCCGATGATCAATACTGGTGTATAATGAACAGATGTCCATCACTAAAAAGTGATAATCATCTTCCCATTTGACCTCTTTTAGTTTTTCCAAAAAAGAACCAGTGTCCCTGATGAACGAAGGTTAGTAACATAATCATGAAGAAAAAAATCAACATATTTAGACATGGCCTCCAATAAACTCCCTTGGGCAGAAATTATTGGACGCCCTGGTACTGGGGTGACTTGTTTATGAACCTTGGGCAGAAGGTACAGCGTGGGAGTAATAGGGAACTCAGTTTTTAAAAATTTGAATTCATCCTTATTAATTAAACCCTCCCTTTTCCACTGCAAGAGTTCTCTTGGAACCATTTCTTTAACTTTAAGCAAAATGGGGAAAGCTACCAGCTTGTAACAACTAGTGTCACTCAGCTGTTTCTTGGCCTCATCCATATATGCTGCCCGCGGCCAGAGAACAAAGTTCCCGCCTTTATCAGCTTTATTAACAATGATGTTTTTGTCTTTGCCAATTTTATCCATGAGGCGTGATTATTGTTGTTCCCTATATTGTCTATGTTTATTTTTAGACAAACAAGTTCTATGAAGGTTCTTCAAATCTTCAACCACACAATCACCAAATACATCAGTTGCATCTCTAACCATGATGGGCATAAAAGTTGAAGGTGGACGAAAATGCGTTTGGGCTGCCCTACCCGTAGAAATACCCATACCCAACAGGTCCTCCTGAGTATTAAGTAGTCCCATATCATTTGTTTCAGCCATATCATTCACAGTTCTTAACAAAGGAACATCAGAAATTTGGAAACCAGCACTAGGTTGACTTGCTGCATCAATAGCTGATGCTCTAGAATTAACACTCTTCAATTTATGAAATTTCATTAACTTGAGCTTCCTAATGAATTTAAAGACATCAATTCTAGATTGAACATATTTAAAGTCTTTTTTTGGACTATAAGAAAGTCCCAAGGCCGATAATTGGAGTTCAGCCGTGTTTAATTCTAGTTCAGTCATATTAATCACAGTATTGACAGCTGCTGTATTCACCTTTTCTGTGTTCCCATTCTCGGTTTTTAGTTTCTTTTGTTGAATCAGACGCGCTTTTCGCCTTTCGCCTTTTGTATATATATATATATATATATATATATATATATATATATATATATATATATATATATATTACCTACTGGCGGTCGCCAGTAGGTATATATAGTTAGGATTTTTTCTCTATGGGTTTTTTGAAAATTCTATGTCTAATAACTTTGGCGTTTGTGGACGGAATTGGCTGAAATTTTCAGGAAAATGGCACATTTTGTTTCTGAGCAGCCCTTGAAAATTTGGGGGGGGTTCGTCCAGTGGGGGCCGAGAAAAAAGGGGGGTCCCAAAACGTGTTTTTAACATTGAGTTTTCCATAGGGCGGTTGGCCTCACTTTTAGCCCGAACGGCTGAATGGATTTGCACGAAACTTGGCAAAATTGTAGGGACTGGTAGCCCGATGTGCCTTTTCTAGGTCTCAATATATGTGCTCCAGTGGATTTTGAGAAATTAACGTTTAAAAAAAGATATATATCTGTAACAGCGGACCGGGCAGCGCACTGGTTCGCGGACTTTTCGCGCAACGGAGCTTTGTGAAGCGAAGCTGATTGGTTCTCCGGCGTCTGTCAACATTCCAAACAGTCCGTAGCGGCCGCCATCTTGTCTCTCGGTAGTATCGAGAGACAAGAGGAGGTCAAAACAAAGGGGGAAATAACTATAAGGGGGCATAGTAGATCCTCGCTGACCCCCTAGGTTTGATGTGGAGGTTTTAAAAGGGCCCCGCGGGGCAAAAAAAAATAATAATAATAATAATTGAACGGCTGAATGGATTTGCACGAAACTTGGCAAAATATTAGGGACTGGTAGCCCGATGTGCCTTTGCTAGGTCTCAATATATGTGCTCCAGTGGATTTTGAGAAATTAACGTTCAAAAAAAGATATATATCTGTAACAGCGCTCCGCTTCGCGTAACGGAGGTTTGCGAAGCTGATTGGTCATTCTGTCACTGGGCTATAGTTGGGCTACATCTGGCTGATATTTGGGCTACATTTGTTTTTTTGTGTGTCTGGCGGCCATCTTTGGGCTACATTGGGCTACATTGGGCTTCATTGGGCTACATTCGGCTAATTAGCAAATAGCTCATCGCAAACTAGGAATGGTAAAGAATCGCTATTTATTCCTTAAAGTTCGCTATTTAGGAAATGCAAATAACTTTGATGATACATATGGCGGTTCATCTCTAACAAGATAAGAAGCATAGGGATACATTTATGATGACTGGCGCATCACCAGGGATGTGTTAGTCATTCTGTGCCGCTGTTCCGTCACCTATGGTGTGCTGCATTTACAATGCGGCGCATCATGGGGCAAAAACAGCACAGATGCGTGATGTATCTGTGCCGTAAAGGTGGCGCATTGCTGGAGTTGTATCGCAAGTGTGATGAAGCTCCAGCAAGGGTCGGGGGTGCCCCTGTCGCAGGGTTTCTGTTCTCACACAGAACTGTGGACAGAGGATTGGAACCTCGGCGAATGCATTGCTGGAGTTGTATCGCAAGTGTGATGAAGCTCCAGCAAGGGTCGGGGGTGCCCCTGTCGCAGGGTTTCTGTTCTCACACAGAACTGTGGACAGAGGATTGGAACCTCGGCGAATTAGGGTGTCCCAAAACTCACGTTAGTAATCAAAAACTCCTTAGCAAGCTAGGTACAGTGTCACATTGGATATAACAAACTCTCAATGTTTAGACAATCCAGAATATGAACTTATAGTACCTCAGGATACGTGGAACTCATGAACAGTCGGTCGTTATAGATTTCTTAGAAACCAGAACATGGAGTTAAGAAGAACAGATGTGTATTTGAAATGTTTATTTACTAATGCCGTCTTCTCAGGCGTAGTACCTTAGATAATAAAAGTACACATATTATCAGTAGCAAAATTACCAGCATAGTTACTAGTACATAAAAAGTGAATGGTGATAGTATGTTAACATGCTGTAAATGAATAAGAGTTAGCAACACTTATAAGCAGCCGCGGGCCGTGGAGGGAGTTACGGTGAGGCAGGGAGGCGGGGAGGGGGAGAAGCAGGGTGGAGAATACAAGTACACATATTATCAGTAGCAAAATTACCAGCATAGTTACTAGTACATAAAAAGCGAATGGTGACAGTATGTTAACATGCTGTAAATGAATAAGAGTTAGCAACACTTATAAGCAGCCGCGGGCCGTGGAGGGAGTTACGGTGGGGCAGGGAGGCGGGGAGGGGGAGGGGCAAGGTAGAGAGGGCTCCACCCTGCTTCTCCCCCTCCCCGCCTCCCTGCCCCATCGTAACTCCCTCCACGGCCCGCGGCTGCTTATATCTCACCCTCCCTAATACACATATTATATTATTTGCTAAGAAGGTCTCTTTGTGTTGGTTTAGGGCGTGCCCATACTTTAGTGTCTTAGATTTGAAGGAATCACATCAGCATACACCAGCTCTCTCTTCATGTGAACCGCATCAACTGTTGTGTATGTGTGTTCGGCAAAGCAATATAAAACCCGCCTCATGCCCAGAATTGGCAGAAGTTGCACTTATGTTATGAGTATGAAGTCGTGGAGATCAGACCTCATAACAATTCTGTATTGTGTTGTTCTTGAAACTTTAGCACTCGCTGTACAGATATAGTTTAACAAGTAAAGCAGATAGTAGACCAATAACATATTATTCTCATGTAAACCACGATGAACTACTAGGTGGAAAGCTAAAGCAACAACTAAGTGTCGTGTGCAGAAGTTGCAAAAAAGGAAAAATGGCGTTTAAACCGGTAATGAGCCCATGCTAACTTAACACGGTGTAAAGATATCCAGGACCTAGATGACACCTCCTCATGATCCGGAAACGAACTGAATAAGATAATAGAAGTGCCATCTCATGAGAGCAGATTGGAAGTTTATATGTGGACGGTCCGCAAGGTAAAGCATTAAAAACTAGGAAAATTTAATGCTAAAGAAAAATAAAACAGCCAAGTACTTTATCGAGTCTTAAGCCAATAGGCAAGGTAAATAATAAAAACTTGACAAATAAGTCAATGAATTGTCAATGAAATGCTAGTACTCAGCATATCAAACATGAAAAAGGTCTATGACATAACTGTGTATGCAAAATAAGCTGCAACAGCCTCCAATAGGAAGTCACCGTCTTCATCCGAAAACAGTTCAGCCATCCAATTTAAAAGCGGAAAAGAACATACGTGCTCTCCCAGCACCGGATCCTCTATCACCATCAGAGGACAGCTCGGTGGGTTTTCAAGAAAGCTCTGTTCCAAGAAAGACTGTGCTGCCGCCAGTAAATTCCAGGGACCAAGTAGTCCATGCATCAATGCCACAGCCATAATCCTTTCGCCAGGACAAACCAACTCGTGAGTAATGATAGGAGTCATCAGCTGATTAAAGTCGACGTCAGGAGAAACCGGTCCGCAGAGACACAAATCAATGGCCCAATCGAAATCACAGGTCAGGCAGTGAAATACAGGCTGGACACAGGTGAAGTAGGAGAACCGAAAAGATAATCCATATGCCGTGCTTAATATCGCCAACGGCATTGTGCCATAATATTCTAGCATGCGATTGCGGAACAGTGTCAGCAGCTGCAGGGTCGGAGGTTGCATAGGAGGGACATCCATATTTAAAAATGTAAAAAAGCACAAGAGCGTCCGCTGGTAATGCAAGTAAAAATGCCAATCTACGAACCAGAGTGCAGAAAATACAATGAAAGGAAGCTGGGATGACTCCAAAGATTTTCTCAAATGAAGTCACGAGACCACTGGTAACAACTTTAAAAAAGTGTGCCAGGGACTTTGTGGAGGATGCGTTAAAGATAGTCGGAAACATGTTGCTGAAATTGAAAGGCAAATCTTAATTGAAAAGGGTGTGCACCTCTGTATGGGTGTTCGCTATGTGAAGTACGAAAGTTTCACGGGCCGAACTCAAGGCCACCTCTCTCTGAGACAAAAGAGCTCTTATTCTTGCCATGCCGTTGAAACGTGTCCCAAGGTTGGTATTTGTGGCCAGATTGAAAACTCCCTATGTTCATGTGTGGGAGGAAATAGAACATTTCTGCAGCAAATAACCCGTTCACTTACTGTTACGATAAAAGGAATACTTTTAATTAACTCAGAACAATCTTCATTATTGAGCATCAAATAACTACCATTTTCCAACAACTTGAACGTGGGGATGATAGCAGGAACTGGCGTGCCTTGCAACACGCAAGCCATATTTGGTCGGTGTTTGTTGCATGAACCGTGTAACTGTATGTGCCTACACATTAGTGAATGATCTGGCGTCTCAGTGCATTCCTCTCCATTCAGATAAACTTCTTGATCATCTTTGAAACATCTGTATGTGTATGGAAGCGACCAGACCTCATGAAGAAAAGCACTACCTAAAGGTTCATAACGACCTATTGGTATATATTTCATACAATTTGAAAACTTATATAAAGCAAAAGGCAGCGTTATTAAACCGTGGATAAGGCATGTTGCCAAAAAACCCGCAATCCTCTGCTGATGATGTCACTGAGCATGTCATGAATGATGTAATATGTGACATCATCAGCAGTGGATTACGGGTAATGGTATCTCTAGTTTACTCCCTTATAGCTGTGTTTCTTTTAACATAAGTGTCTGTTTCCTTCCCTTATACTTACTGTTTTTGGTTCGCTTCCGGTTCGCGTACCGGCGAGCGAACTAGGAAGCGAACTAAGAGAAATAGAGGTTGGCACAGTTCCAAATATTGTACCAATTTTTTAATAACGGGGAGGTAGTTCTGAAAAGAACTTTTTTTTTTATTTTTCTGAACATTTTTTTACTGTTTTTGAATTTTTCGGAACAGTTTTATATTTTTGGGGGTTTTTCTTGGAGGGGGCAATGAAAACGATTCATTGTAAAGGGCTCAACAGGAGCAACAAAACAAAAAAAAGAAGTATTTATTATTTTGGGCGTTTCGGACAAACTTGCATATGATAGTCAATAGCTCTGTTGATCAGAGTGATGCTTTTTTCTCCGTAGGAAATGAATCCATCGCAAAATGAGCAGATGTGTTTTACATCACCAAATCTCATTTGTATATTTGGCACCATCTCCCTGCCCTCTGGTCCCGTTACTTCCGGTACAACAGATCTTCTGGCCATAATAGGGAGATTATCTAGGTCGTTCCGAAACTGTGCAGCACTGTAGTTGTTAGGATGCCACCTAGTCATATGGCGATGCATTGTGTAGTTTCCGAAACTGTATTTTTTGTCGGTCCCTCTGGACAGTCTATCTTGACATATAAGGCAAGTTACGTATCTTGCATTTACTTTTTTCTGACCTTTGGGAAT
Source organism: Lissotriton helveticus (assembly GCF_964261635.1). Taxonomy (NCBI): domain Eukaryota; kingdom Metazoa; phylum Chordata; class Amphibia; order Caudata; family Salamandridae; genus Lissotriton; species Lissotriton helveticus. The sequence goes on along the minus strand of NC_136070.1, from coordinate 393,815,968 downwards.
TTTAAAAAATTGCCAAATGAAGTTTTCTTTCCGGTGAGACGTCTTGGGCTGCTCAGGCAAAAACTGCCTCTCTTCGTGCTCGTCCTCCTGTTCCTCTTCTTCTTCTTCTTGTTGAATTACAACTTGAGCAGGTGGTCCACTCTTCCTTGGATGTGGTGGAGGTGGTGGGGAAGCACCAGCTGAAGCTACTAAAGAAGCCATTGCTCAGTGATCACAAAGGGTCTTTCTCTCACAATGATGAAAGTCAGAGTGAGGAAAGAAGGAGGGATTTTCATCATTTGGGAAAAACAAGAGTTCTCAACCAATCAAAAGTGTTCATTTTAGATTATATGACCTAGTCTTACATCATTAGGAAACCAAAAGTGAAATGAACCAATGAAAAGTGTTATTACCAAGTCACATGACTTGCTGTGTTTACGTTAAGCGCTTTGCAGGGCCTCCCGGTTTGCTTCCAGAAACCTGCGCTTTGCGACTCGCTTCGCGTACCAGTTCGCTAACGTAGCACGTCATATGACGTATCACGCGACAACGTGAAACGTCATGCGGACGGGAGGCGTCACGATGTTGTTTTCTAACGCGGCACTTGCGGTAAAGAAACGTTTACCGGCTCGCGGTCTATTTCGCGGCATCAAGGTCAGCTAACGGGAAGCTTCCCGATTCGCGAAGCGGGAACGAAGAAAAAAAAATATTTTAAAAAAAAATTATTCATAAACATATAAAATATATTTTTGGATTTAAAGAAGAATACATTTTACAGCTACAGATATTAGCTGTTAAAAAACCAATGAAATTCACAGAAAAAACCATAGGTTATAGACCATATATAGTTAGGAATTAGCATTTACAAAACCTTGAAAATTCACTGAAAAAACCATAGGTTATAGACCATATATAGTTAGGAATTAGCATTTAGAAAACCTTATTTTACTCACACAAAACCATTGAAATTCCATATATAGTTAGTTGCACTAACTATATATCGCGCACCCGCAATCCACTGCTGATGATGTCACATATTACATCATTCATGACATGGTCAGTGACATCACTGATGACATCACTGATGACATCTCAAATTACATCACGGATGACATCACTGATGACAACATCCAGTGACTGTGTGTTTCTGTAAAGTTAAAATATGTCTTACATATTGAAGAATGAGTGGAAGTATAAGTGTCTGGACGAAGGATTTAGTAGGTGCATGACTGAATGTATGAGTGAGTGATTAAATGTGTCTCACTGAGTGCATGGGTTAGTGACTAAACTGTCTTAATTTGTGCATCATTATGTCTGTTGTTCTGTAAACTGCAGCATGTGTTGATCAGTAGCTATATGAGTAACTATATGGGTTATTGATTGATTGCCCAAGTATTTGCATGGGAGACTGAGTGTGTGTGTGGCTGGCTGGGAGGTGTGTGACTCTGTGCAGATCAATGTGTACTTGTATCAATGATTGTATAAGAGACTAAGTATGTGTTAGTATATGGTTGAAAACGTAAGGTGCTCTATGTTTAACTGTATAGATTAGAAAATGGAAGTGTGATTGATTCTTTACAGGACTGACTAGGTGTGTGAGTAACTCCATGGATGAGTGGCAGAGTGTGAGTGTCTGTATAGGTGTATGAGTGCATATGATAGTGTTGTAAAGATGAGTGATTGTATGTATGAATGATTGTATGGGTGAATGAGTGAATGTGTGTGTAGACGTAGGAATCAGTGAGTGCGTATGTAGTAACTAGTATTGGTGTGTCAATGGTTTCAAAAATTATACTCTGTGTTTAACACTGGGTGTAACAGAGGTTATATTAAAGTGTGAGGAGATGCATTGTATTGTCACATTAATGATATCATCATTGATGTGACCATTGATGTCAAATGAGATATCATCAGTGATGTCATTTGAGATGTCATCAGTGATGTCATCAGTGATGTCACTGACCATGTCATGAATGATGTAATATGTGACATCATCAGCAGTGGATTGCGGGTGCGCGATATATAGTTAGTGCAACTAACTATATATGGAATTTCAATGGTTTTGTGTGAGTAAAATAAGGTTTTCTAAATGCTAATTCCTAACTATATATGGTCTATAACCTATGGTTTTTTCAATGAATTTTCAAGGTTTTGTAAATGCTAATTCCTAACTATATATGGTCTATAACCTATGGTTTTTTCTGTGATATATATATATATATATACACTTCTCTTTCTGGGATTAGCAGAACTTCATTACATGAGTATAGAAATAGTAGATAATCCAGCCTTTATTTTTCAGAGATTAAATTTGTTAGATGTGAGGTTTGTGATCCGGTGAACATAGCAACAATTCTCCAGAACTCTCAATTATTGTGAGTGGAAGCTGCAGATGGTAAAGATCACCAGATGTGATCTGTATCTTTCTGGTTAGCCTCATATCGCAAATTTCGAAGGTAACATCTCAAGATCTTGATGTCCTATAATCAAGAGGGTTTGAAAAATGCCTACACATTTGGTTAATTAAGGCCCTAGTACAATAACGTTCTTATAACTATAATAACTGCAATGTATTAATGCTCTACCTCTATGAGGCAATTGTTAGAGTGCATCCTCTGAAAATCGAATTGGGTTATGTGTTTAAGTAATTCTCAAATATAACAAAATCTTTCCTCAGTGATTGTCTTATTTTGACCATAACATTTAGATTTAATCTAGGAATACATTGATGTGACCAAGAAGCTTTAGAATTATTTTTTCCAGTATGCACTTTTTCCCCCATAAAGAACACTTAGTGCGGTATATTTTGGACTTTGCATATTGCAGCTTCAACCAATTCACAGTTTGTCTAAAAACAAAACACAAAGTAGATGTCAGAAGAAAACGTGAATATCAAAAAGCTACGCAGTCAATTATTGAGCCACCCTTGACGGCAATTCAAGTATATGCAGAGGGAATATCATTTAGAACTCTCCCATTTAGAAGTATGCAGTCTAAGATAGTTATATCAAATAACAAGCATTTGCCTCGGGAATCAGCTTTAACAGTGCATAGAATGGTCTCAGGTATCCCCTTGCTGCAAGTAATTCAGCACCCTCTAATAATTTACAGATGTGACTTGTAATTTTCTAATTAAAATCACCTACAATGAAAAGTTCATTTTGATCATTTTTTCACATTATTTCTTTGAATTCAGAACAGTTTCTTTTATTATTTAATCATTTTGTCTCCCAGGAGGTACATACATGTTGCAAAGTAATGGATGGTAGATGCATTAGAACTTAACATTGTTAGCATCAATTTCATAATACCAAAATAATTAAATGTGTAGACATCATATTGTGGTTCCAATTTCTGTATTTAAACAAATAAAGAGGTCTCCACAGAAGACTACCTCTTGGCTACACTAGTGCAGGCTAGTGTAGAACAAAGTAGCCAAACAATTCCCACTGCCTAATAGTCAATGTTTCTTGTCAATTGTCAATGTTGTTTGTTTGGTTGTTTTATAGGTTTAACACTTTCTATAATGATTTTTCCTACTCTAGTATTTATAACTCAGCACTTCCAATTCCATTTCTAATTCCATTTCCGCAATTCCCTCTAAACATTCATGTTCAGGAAGCCTACATTGAATATAGAGTTTAAAACTACTGAATACCATTCCCAAGTTGTTCTTTGGGTCTTCATTCATATTAGCAAATTACCAAGTACCTTGCTAAAAATGGGAACTCATGAGCCCTATAATTATTAAGGAGAGCTACATTTAAATGATCCTTACTATTTATTACTAGTAGGCTGGGAACCCTAACACACAACAGCATATGTAAGCACACAGTTTGGACCACTAGAATGTGCAACCAACCCTTATTATTATTCTGCAATTTAGAATCATTTATAAAAATAGGCCCAAATTAATTTTAATTCGAGAATGTAACAAATCAGACTAAACAGATGATATATGATGTAGGCTATCCTCAAGAATGGGTAGTTTTCCATTTGCTGAGTGAATCTTACATAACTGTAATGATGAGCCAGGTACTAAAGGCTATGGTACGACAATCAGTTTTCTTTGAACATTTGAGTAACACATCTATTTTAGCCAGGCATTTTTTTCTTCCTAAGGCAATTTGCTGGATGTTTAATTAAAATGCTGCATTAATCGATGCCTCTGAAATAATCACTGTGGATAATTTACATCGCCTTTATTCTTATTACCAGGGTCACCAAAAGAGTTGGAAAAGTGAGTAGGTACAATCATACCCACTACTTAGTATACTTAAAACTCTCAGAGAAATATGAGATACCCAATTTGGTGCCATGTTGAAAAGAGTTATCTTGACATTTACTGGTACCATTTCTAGTCAGACTATGTAGTCCAGTTTGAGTTGACATATACCTGGATAGATGGATAGCTGATTGGAATACTGTTGATGTATGTCCTTTATTCCAAGATGACGACAAACTGTTTAGACCTTCAAAATGTAAGTAACGGTGTTCAAAGTGTGGTCAGAATTAGACATGCTATTCACCATCAAATTTAAAGGAGAAACGGAATCAATCCCTGAGGATTCTCAGCATAGTTTAATCTGTGAATGTACTGCTATTTTCCTATTTGACAGAATAATATTTGTTGATTCAATGTATATGACTTAAGTCCTTTTAAAGTAGTTTGTAATAGACTACGGTTTCTATCCCTGCAATTTGTTTTTAGAGGAGTCTTTTTTCTGTAAAGCCTTTAAAAAGCTTTTTTCTCAAATGAAGGGAATTTCTTACTACATCAGTACACCACATAACGTTTTAGTATTCAATAATACGCTGAACATTCAAAGTCAGAGAGAGATAGCAATGGCTATGGGCTTTCTAGTCCTAAATTCAGATGGACGGAGAATCCTCCCAAGGAGGTGAAAACATTTCCCCAATGAGTAAACTATTCAGAAGATTTCAGGCGGAGTCCAATTAAAAAGTATTTACAACAACATACAGCTTAGTGAAATCCCCACCGCCTTGAGGCAGCAGAGGGGCACACGAACTTGGGAGAACCACGCTCCCCAGTAGTCAGCGGGGCCAGGACCGGCTACACCGCCACGCCCACCCACAGGTGCAGAAATACCTCTCGCATTTCCCGCTTTGGGGAAACGCTCGCAATCCTGGTGACAGAGACAGCGCTTTGAGGCAGCAGAGGGGCACATGAACTTGGGAGAACCACGCTCCCCAGAAGTCAGCGGGGCCAGGACCGGCTACACCGCCACGCCCCCCCACAGGTGCAGAAATACCTCTTGCATTTCCCGCTTTGGGGAAACGCTCGCAATCCTGGTGACAGAGACAGCGCTTTGAGGCAGCAGAGGGGCACATGAACTTGGGAGAACCACGCTCCCCAGAAGTCAGCGGGGCCAGGACCGGCTACACCGCCATACCCACCCACAGCTGCAGAAATACCTCTCGCGTTTCCCGCTTCGCGGGAAACGCTCGCAATCCTGGTGACAGAGACAGCGCTTTGAGGCAGCATAGGGGCACATGAACTTGGGAGAACCACGCTCCCCAGAAGTTAGCGGAGCCAGGACCGGCTACACCGTCACGCCCACCCACAGGTGCAGAAATACCTCTCGCGTTTCCCGCTTTGCGGGAAACGCTCGCAATCCTGGTGACAGAGACAGCGCTTTGAGGCAGCAGAGGGGCACACGAACTTGGGAGAACCACGCTCCCCAAAAGTCAGCGGGGCCAGGACCGGCTACACCGCCACGCCCACCTACAAGTATATATAATCACAATCTTATTGTCGGACTGCGGGACGTGCGCGGGCGCGTGCCGGGCGAAGCCCGGGCCAAGGGCGGGTCCGTTTGAGCCCGTTTGAGAACAACTTTAGGACGGGACGGGGCCACCCCATAACATCGTCCAGCCAAGGTTAGTACTTATTTGGCACCTAGGGCTCCCCCCTGCTCTGTATCTTGTACCTGGGTAAACCGCTTTATGAGGGTCTTTCTATCGGAACTATATACCGAAGACAGACTAAATACATTGATGAAATGGCCTTAAAGGCAGTGAAGGGAGGGAAAAAGACAAATACCGGCACAGTGATGGGAACACTAGATCAATTTATCTTACGAGCCTCGTCAATCCTGGCTCATGAGATTGATCGTACATAAAAAAGACTGTCACTGGACCCTGCTTTTAACAAAAGGTCTTCAATAGGTAGGCTGGCTCAGGTGGTGTCCCCTACCCCCATCCCAGGCCTTGATGTCCCCCTAAGTGAAGGTCCTGGGGGGAATCATGGGGTTCATCTTGTACAAGTCCATTCTGTTCAAAGTGTTCCTGATTGCCCAAGCACTACTCAGGGTAACATGTCTGCTGTGCGAACTGGCTCCCCTGAATGCATTATCCTGTCCGACCCCCGGGAGAGTACTGTAAGGGCTCGACCCACACGTGGCGCAAAATCTGGGCAACCAATACCGGTTACCAAAAGGAAACGTGCGGGTGCAGCCCATAAGGGCTGAAAAGCTAAAGTTAAGAAGCCGAATGCTTTCGTAGAAGCTCCTGGAGTGACATTAACTTAATTTAACAACAGTATAGAGGATGTGACCCCATCGGCTGTTGTGATGGATCCAGTGACGTCACCTAGGATGGACTCTCCATTGAAATGGAGTCAGGACATGTGGGATAAACTGGAGCAGCTTTTCTATAGGTCCTGCATCCCCATCTATAACAGATTGGACACCATAGAAAAGAGATTGACCACCCTAGAATCCGCAAGGGCCAAGGTCAAAGACAATTGCAGGCCTGGGTCTGTGGACGGGCCAAGGAGTGGGAATGGTATTGTGGGTGATCCTGAGGTTAGACTAAGTCCTAACCTTCCTACTCAGATAGTGAAGGAAGCATCGCCCAAAGGTAATTCCGCCAAGACTGCTAGTGATTATATCCCTCAGACTAGCATGTGTGGTGTTAATGGAGCCCGGGCTACCGGGTGGTAAGGGAGATGGGGTGGGAGGTTCGAACCCAGGGGTCCATCATCTAGGCTGTAGCAATAGGTTGGCTAACGACACTCCTTTAGATTGTCTACCATGTATAGACCTCCCCCCGGCTTCCGCACCATACGTGTCTATTTTAACGGGTGTTCCTCCACTGAGACCAGGCCAACGAGAAAACTATGCAGATTTGAAGAACAAGTGCATCCACTCGCTCAATGTGAATCGGTCTTTACCCCCCAGGGTGTCTGCTGAAATTTTATTTGTAAGAAGGGTGGATTGGGTCGGGCCTAGACACAAAACTATCAAAGGTGATAGTGTTATCATCAATTTGAGGGACACCAGAGCTGTAGACTACATATGTGGCTGGGAACATCAAGGTACGGATTGCCTTATTAAAGCACTCCCTTTAAAATATTTTTATCCAGCTAATTACCGGGGTTATTCGAATGCCCAGGCAGGAAGGAGTGGGTTAGCTCAAAGGTCATGGGGAGGTCCCGGTATAGGTACGGGGAACAGGTACGATGTATTATCGGGCATAGAAGAGTGTGATTGACATCAAATCACCCCCGCCATTACGTTCCCGAGGGTGCCCCGCATGTTGATATCCCCCATAACTTTGGTTGTAGATTGGATGATCTGGCACGAGGTGAACTTAGTCCAACTAATCCACCACCTGGCAGAGCTATATCCTGTACAGAGAATGCGGGTAAAGTCCCTGTAGATGGCAGTGTTTTAGCTACTGGTGGAAATGGTGATAAAGAACTGTTACCCATCACGGGGCTGGATAGGAGTTTTGGCCCGCCCTCCACTGTGGTCGGTTGTCCTTTAACATCGGATCCCTGCACTCAAAGGTCCAACACTGCATCACTTTTATCCTGGAACATCGCAGGGCTGGGTTCTAAACTAGCACTTCCTGAATGGTCCAACTTCATAGAGACTCACAATATATGTCTCTTCCAAGAGACATGGGCGCTAGAGCCCGTGTTTCGTCCTGGGTATCTTACTTTTCAGGTCCCCGCGGTAAACAAGCTAAGGGACGTCCAGTGGGGGGTCTGGTGATTTGGGTTTGACAGGCTCTGCTGTGTAAAGTATCCCAAATACCCACAAATAATATTGACATCCTCGCAATAAGAATTATCCCAGAGCAGGGTCCTAGAATGCATATTTATAACGTTTACGCAAGAGACCTCACTGGTGGGCGGCGTTCGGAAGTAGGAGCAGCCATGGAGAGATTGCTGGATGATATGCCGAATAACACTGGTCCGATAGTCGTGGGGGATTTCAATACTACGTTTGAACCACTCGGACTTGAGGATCAGTGTTGTATGGAAGAAGAAGATGTAAAATGGGGTATACCTATCCTCGAAATTGAGCCAATCAAAAAATGGACAGAGGCGGCCATTCAAATGAAGGGCATGTGCATAGGTTACCAGATGAGGGCGGCAAATGGGCGTACACTGTCCGACAGGATGGGGGTTGATACCTTTAACAATGGCCACAGGTCTAGCTGTATCGATTATGTGCTAGTGAGTTTATCACTGTGGCAGTTCCTTAAGGATATGGTTGTTACCACTCGAGTAGAAAGCGACCACAACCCACTTATTGTTACAATGGCTGGGCTGTTAGGTGAAGCTTTACCCAGTAGGGAAGAGGCAGTGGCCAGCGACCTGGTACTGTCTAATGATATGCGCCATTTGAAATGGAGTAACTTTATAGAATACCCAGAAACATTGCTAGCCTTGAATAACGAGGTAGATAGGGTATTAGAAGCCTGGGGAACTAGTATGGGAAGCCAGACCCCGATGCCCCAAATAACCAAGATACACACCATGCTTTTTGACCGGTTAAAGCTATTCTTTTGTAAACCTGCTACATCAAGGTAGGCAGGAACAAGAAATCGAAAGGGTGGTTTAATGAGAATTGCCGGCACTCACGGAGGGCCCTGGGAGTAGCCTTAGGTTCTGGGGATTTAGTTAGAGTAAGATTGGCGTGGGATTCCTATAGAAAAGTAGTTAAGGAAGCAAAAAACTTTGGGACCAGGCAAGATGGCAGGAGCTTAAGGAAGCGTGTGAGTCCCGGAACTTTAAACTATTTTGGAGTAAGTCCAAATGGGACAGGGGGGGGTGCCCAGAACCCCCGCAGAACAATGTCGCCCATCACCTATGGGTTGAATATTTTAAACCCCAGTATGCTTCCCTTGATGATGAGCGGAATATTGATCCGTTTGATCACACTTTTTTTACTAGTGGGATATTTACTCTAGAGGATGTGGATAGGGCATTAGATACCATTACACCAGGACGTGCCCCTGGGATTGAAAGTATCCCCGCAGATGTTTTCCAAAATTATAAGCCATTTTGGCGTTTGTATATAAGACATTTAGCAAATGCAATTGCTTGTGGTGCTCCAATCCCACCTTCTTGGAAAGGGGCGGAGATAATACCAGTATTCAAGAAGGGTGACAAATCCGAGGCAGCTAATTATAGGCCAATTAGCCTTATAGATTCTATTCAAAAGATTATGGGTAGACTGATTTTACAAAAGCTCTAGGTATGGATAGAAGATGAGCTAATTCTATCCCCATTTCAGGCGGGTTTCCGACCCCTCACTAGTACAATAGACCAGGTCTTCCGCTTTATAATTATCTACTGGAAAACTGTGGTTCTGGGGAAAGGGGCCTTATAAGAGGTATTCGTGGACTTGAAGGCAGCCTTTGACCTAGTTCCGCGCTGCAGGCTGTGGCGTGTCTTGAGTGAGATGGGGATGGCTCCCGAACTGCTATCCCTGAGCAGAGAAGTGCGCCAGGGATACGTGCTGGCACCTTCCCTGTTCTCGCTCTTCGTAAACGGGGTGGCTGATTTCCTCGCAGCGGCCCCTTCGGACGCCCCTACGCTGGCAGGTGATCATATACCTATCCACATGTTCGCGGCGACACCCTGATCATCTCCAAAACACCTATAGCCTGCAAAAAGCCCTGCGTAGGCTCTATTCGGGGTTTAGTAATCAATACGGTAAAGACAAAGTTCATGTCCTTCAATGAACATAGATCATTTCGAGGCAAGGTATACATGAACAATGCTCCCCTTGAAATGGTCGATGCCTTCACCTATCTGGGAGTCACGCTACAGGCAGATATGAGGTGGTCAAACCAAATTGAAGTGGCAACATTAAAGCACAAACAACAGTTGGGTATCCTTGCAGCTAAATTTAAATCCTCCCTCTCTAAACCGATCAGCCCATTACTGGAGATCTATGGGATGAAGGTTTTAAGTTCCTCTCTGTACGGAGCAGAACTATGGGGGTTCACGAACCTAAACCCTCTAACTGCAGCTGAAAATTCATTTTTGCGAAAGGTCACCAGCACCCCAGAAAGCACACCTATGTGTCCACTACTGTTAGATCTGGGCAGGAAAGCAGTAACGGATCTAGTGAAACTTAGCCCCCTTCTATATTGGCGAAGATTGTGGTGCACGGTTGAATTATCACATTATACTAAGGGTCTCAAAGATGTAATGGATGCAGATCGCTTCCACAAGGTTAATTGGTTGAGGGAGATAAGGTCGCTGTTGGAGAACCTGGGCCTGAGCGAACTGTGGGACGACCCCCTTAATGCTGCTTTTCCTTCAAAGAAGGTTTTGAAGGAAATGTATTGGAATATGATCACGGTTATAATTTGTACTAGTGGATCAGCAAAGCACTTAACAGGCAGGTTTCTAGAATTTAAGCCTAGGCACACTTTAGAACAGTATTGGGATGCCATCGAGAAACCCTTTGACAGGAAATTGTATTTCCAGTTGAGGGTTGGTACCCTACCTGTCAGGGCATTTATTAGTAAATGGGCAGGGGTTACTGAGAATGCATGCCTAAGGTGCCCTGATAGACAAGAAACGATCAGTCATCCGCTGTTTTTCTGCCCATTATAAAATAAACCCCGCTCTACGTGGGTTATACCCATTTGCAGGATATTAGGCTTTAGAAGGCACGAAGAGGCGTTGAGAGCCCTTTCTATGGATCCAACCCTACCTATAGCAATCGCAATGGCCATGTTTTTTGGTTGGGCCTGGTCTATCCGTTCTAGGGTGTTTCCTCAGGCTTAACCAAATGATCACCTCCAATGTTACCCTGGAAACATGCAATGATCTGTAGTTATGAAAGGCTGCTGGTGGCTTAATGTCGTTTTTTATGGTCCTGAAAATTGTAATCTTTTTAGATACATCTTATTCGTCAGTCACTAAATGTTTAATAACTTCTTAAATATGCTTTTAGATCTGGATTATTAATGTTTTTAATGTGTATGTTGCAATGTTTATGTTGTGCTGCTATTTGAACTGAAAATTAATAATTTTAATTTGAAACATATCTGAGCAATGAAAGAAAAAAAATCCACTCAGTCACTAAGACGTGTGAATATTGTTTTAAATCCAATTAATAGTGAGGCTTCAATGAGCTTGATTAGAAGGTAGACCCATCTCTTTTCACTTTACTCAACTCTGTTTTGTAGAATATACCATCAGGTTGTATACTGCACCGATTGCTGCCCTCTCAACCCACGTAATGCTCAATAACTGGGCTTCAACTTGCAAGCATCTCTTGCAACTGTTCTAGCTCCAACTCTGGGTCCTATCTTCTGGTTCTAAATTCCAATACCAGGTCCCAAGTCCCACTGTGGCTCGGATGCGGATTGATGTTAAGTTTATGCTTTACCAGTACCCTAATTCAGGCCCAGCGGTTAGCCTCACCACACCCCGACTCCATGTTTTCCTATTGGCTTCCTGCAGAGAAAATCATCCTGGGGTGAGGATGAGCTGGGCGGGCTGATGAGTGGGTGAGCAACAGAGCAGAGAAAGGCAGGATTAAACACACTGCAGATGGAACACAGGCTGAAAGCACGAGCATACTTGACAATTCCATGACCATGTGCAGAGGAGAAGCATACGGACAGCAGCTGAAATATTTTAGACAAAACTATTTTACTGCTCCACAGTTTACCTAAACATCTCCCAAACACAATCACAGACCGTATAAACTAAGATCACTGCTCGAGGGAGCAATAATACTAAAATTCCTAGCTCCAAAAGTGTTTGGAACTGAGAAAATGTCTACCAAGGTCATGAATTAGTAAACATCGGAGACTTAGGATGGCATATTAAAATTATGGTGAGTCTCCTGTGGGTGTAGTAGAGAGCCCACTGCTACCCCTGGGTGGTCCCCAACAAGGTGAAGCATACAGAGAGCAGCAGAAACATTTTAAACATTTACTTCTCTACAGTTCACCTAAATGCCTCCCAAAACCCATGTGCCAGCTACAACTGTCTAAAACAAAGTTATGAGACTCAGATTCAGACCTACAAAACATGAACATCTCTCCACAGTATAAACCAAACTGAACTGAAAAACAGCTCGTTTGGGTATCTGGTTGAAAGGGTCCTAGGACATGAAAGGGGTACTGAGCATCAATTGTACCGAGTAGGGTCTTTCGCCACTGATATCCTGAGGCCTCCTTGATATGGAGCCTCTACCTGGAATCCAAGTACTCATGTTAAGCACTTGACTCTCAAGGTAGCAAAGCCAAGCAGTCCAAGGTTTAATTATTGGGAATGCTGTTGGCTAGACCCCCCATCACTCAGCAATGCAACAAACATCATTATAAATAGCTGTCCAGCCAGTGTTATTTCTTATGAAAAAGAAAAGTATTTTATTACACTGACTACTAGATACGGTATATACATTTGCAAATATATACAGAATGGAAGGGGGAACTGCCAATGGTGACGCCTCTTAAAGAGCTTCACAACTAACAGGGTACAGACACTAAAGAAACAGTGCACAGATTGGGTGACCTGCAAATGTGCCTTGTGCCTTACAGAATATTGTGGGTACAGTTAATAAAAGTTGCACCTTCTGGCTTTGACAGAGTGTCACCCAAATTTAAAGAAATATTTTTAAAGCAAAAACATAGTGCAACCAGTATTAAAACAATTAATGACTATACCACCATTCAAGGACAGTATTTGCAATGATTCACTATTAAGACTATTGCTGCCAGTAAATGTTCAACTGGTCACAATGTTGGTCTCGTCTGCATTTACAGTGGCTGAAAAGCAATCACAGAACGTGTAAACCAAGATCACTGGTCGAGAGAGCAACAATACTGAAAGTCTCAGCAGCAAAAGTTCTAGGAACCGAGAACTGAGAAAATGACTCCCGGGCTCATGACATCTTATACATGGGGGTCTTAGGGTGGCAACCTAAAGTTATGGTGAGGCTACTATGGGTGTACTGGAGGGCCCACTGCTACTTCTGGGTGGTACCCAAACCCAATTTGCTCTTCCTGAGGTGTACTTGCTGTCCTGGGACACTGCAGACAACATATGAACATTTTATGCACGCAGCCCGGTACCAAATGTGACTAGGGGTGAAGCAAAAAACAAAGTGCCCACTGGCATGTTTACTTTTACTTGTGTAACTGGAGCCCCTACCCAACATGTGAGGCACTCAGTTACTTTGTGGAAGGCCATTTGAAAGCTCAAGTCTTTGTGAGCAAGCCAGCTTCACAATCACCACTGGACACACTTGTCTCACCAGCAGGGGAGCCGGTACCTTCTTTCCTCCTGCCAGCCATGTCACACAGGTGGAAACTGACCTTAGTGTGTGCACCACTTGTCCAGACATGAGCAAGGTGAGAGGAGGTGGCACACCACAATGCTCCTTAGGCTTTCCACCAACCCAGGAGGCTAAGTAGAATGGAGTACAGCACAGCTCTTCTGTTGGATTCCTTCCTACCTTGACCTGGTCAGTCCCATGGAGCACTGGGGAAAGTGTAGGCAGGATGCTTTCAGTAACTCGGAATTCTTCGGGAAGCTAGCCCTGCCTGTGGGTATGAATTTTCTCCTGTGCTGCAGGTACTTAGGTGGGGCAGTCTCCCCCAGGTCCTCGCCCTGCCGATGCCTCTCTAATACACTGCTAGATATGGTACAAATCTCCTCAACTTGGAGAATGCTGCACACAGACAGCGGATGTAAGGTGAGATATCACTTGCCCCACTGGGTCAATTAACTTATGGCTTTCTGTGTTTTGCACCTGGTCCAGCCTCCATATGTATTTGTTTAGGGCCTTCTGATATCCAAAATGTTGCTATTCTCCTTTGAACTGATTTCTCAACTATCTCAAATGTTCTTACTCCAATGAGGGAGAGCTCAGGGCTTGCCCTACTGTCCTTTTTACTCCTCATAGCATGACTTAAGGCTACTTGGCAGCAAAGTGTTCCACTACTCCAGATAGTGGCTCATCCACAAGCGGTTTGTCCGTCCTTGTCGTCTGCAGGTTCCAGTGCTTCTCAAAGTGTCTCCCTTATGAATGGATTTTTAAGTAGAGGGGGAAGTCCCAGACAGTGGGCATCTCTGTCCAGTCCAAAGATGACACATTATCACTCCCCCCATGTCCCATTACCCTCTCACAGCATCTGGGGATTTTTCAAGATTGTAGCTTCAAGTGATAAGTGGTCATAACTGTCTGACAGCTTTAATTTTAAGGCGGCATGTGCCTGCCACTTCCAAATTGGTTCCTTGGTACCTAAACATCATAGGAGAATCATGAACAGAATGGAGACAGACATCTGGCTGCGCCTTTATAGTTTCTACAGGATGCAGACAGACATCTGGATGCGCCTGTATAGTTTCTATGGCACTGGCATGCCCAGCCGTCTCTCAGAATGTAATGAACCTATGCAGATTCTGACCCCACTCTCTTCCTCTCCCAAAAACAGAATTAACCACCTCCAACTGGGTCTATTGCTTATGGAAGATCTTGATTTACGTGCTGACCAGGAGAGTAATTAATTTTGTCCAACAAGGTAATTCAGACCCTGAATCTAATAAAGGGTTGACTCAGACAAAAGCTTAAAGTATGGGAAAAAATGTAAACATTGTCAACTTTATATTATATTTGCACTTGAGACCCTTGCTTGTCTATAGAAAGAGATGACAAATTCCTCTCTGGGTTCAGTCAATATGAAGTAGGTGTTTTGGAGCAGTGTTTGCTTTTTTTTCTTTCTTTTAATACATTTCTAAAACACCACATTCATCTAACGGTATCTTGGCACAGGTACAGGAATAGCTCTTCATACTAAACCTTCTATTAGACAACTTAGCAGTCCATTGTAAACAAACACATTTTCAAGCTCTTCTTGAATCCCGAAGCCGGTTCACTACTGAGAAGGAAAGGGAGTTCATTCCATAACTTTGCGGTCACCATAAAAAAAACCCTTCCTCTCAGGGTGCACTGCCAGACATTGGGAACCAACAACCAAAAGTCTTTTCCAGCTGTTAAACACCGTGCAGGTTTGTAGAAACTAAGGAGGCCATTAGGATGAGGGCGGACTTTGCAAGTTTTACCTGCATGGTTTTTATTTCATGTTACATCTGTGGAAAAAGGACAGCTGTCCTTTTTCCACAGATGTAGCATGAAATAAAAACCACACACGTAAAACTTTCAAAGAACGTTTGAATTTCCTTTTCAGTCTACTGTTGACAAATATTGAGGGCACAATCCTCTATTTTCCTCTATACTTACCCTTACAATGGCTCTTGGGTGAAGCCTTTCGCGAGGTATGTGCCACAACACAAATGGGCCCTGACAATTGTAGCACCAAGTCCCAGCGATTTCCACCCAAACTGATACCCATAACACTCAGGGGATATTCCTGCTTCAGCTGCAACATTGTATTGGTTGCCTCCAGATGCTAAAAGTGTAAACTACACAAAACCTGAATGTGGGTAGGAATAGCATAACTGTGTTGTGTAGGCGTGCATAGTACCAATTAATTAAGAATGATCTGGTTACTAGACCTGTGCCTGCCCAGTGGTTTTGTAATTCCACTCGCAACTACATATTGTCAACAACCAATCCGGCGTCCATTACCGGATTCAGGATATCGACAACCGCAGGTATGAATTATACTGAATAAGTCACGCCGCTGGCGAGTCCAGCTCACACCTTGCATTAGATGAGATCACATAACCTAGAATTCCATTTAAGTTGTTTGCAGATGAATAGCACTGAATGCACATTATAATTTCGTACCAACTCCAAATTATTCTCCTGGGAGCTACAGAAAAGCCGGCATTTGCTATTCATTCTGTATTTGTCTTTAACAATGTTATGCCTTGGGTGAAAGACTTTACATTTCTCTGAGTTAAGATTTAAATCTTATAATGTTCGACCAGCTCAATTGTCTGGATATAAATATTGTCAACACTAAAGAGGTTTCAATACCCATTGCTGCTCAAAATACATCCTCCGTTCTGGACTCGTATTGATGTCTGGACCTTGATGATGTTATCTTTGCATGATTGAGCCGATAATTGCATTACTGACGCTCGGTCTAACATCGCTCTTCAAAAAAAGGTCTCACTGCATTCAGCGACGCTGCTGTGTTTTGAATGAGAAAAGGGGGAGATTTCAAAATAGTGTCGCTTTGCACAGCCCATGTTCTTTGTGGCTAAAGAAAAGTTTTAGAGTGGATGCAAGTAGACACATATTCTTATCTTCTCTGCCTGCTTAATTAAGTGTTATTTATTATGCCTGGATGACCCATAGGCGAGCTGTTGGTTTCATTGTGTACAGGTTGTTTCTTTGACACTGTAGAAGCAAGACCTAGCTGCTTCTGTGTGAACCATGTATTCTACTACAGTCAATTTCCAATACATTTCTAGTGCAGCTAAAGAATCCCTCAGCTTGGTTAAATTTAGAAACCAGCTTCAAAGTACTTATACTAGATTTCTGACTCTTACCTTCTCCTCCGGCAAATGTTAGTGTTGTGGATTAAATTATTTTTCCATTTATTTGCCAAAAACTGGCAGTCCTCACAAATAGATTCACCGTCAGTATTAAGCTCTGTAAACTTACATTTACACACAATTGTCAAGCTCTAAGAGCATGTGTTCGATTTTAAATGGGTGTATGGTGTGACTCCTATAAGTGTGCGTATTATTTATTTGTTATTAGTTTTACAGGGTGTCAACATATCACATACCGTCAGCTTGCAGTGTTTTGATGCTTGCCAAGATTGGACGCCAGCATACATTTTTGAGGACTGCAACTTATTTCTCATCATATGACTTCGGGTCAGATTTGGTGGCAGGGTTGTAGGGGACATTACATTTATCACCCTGATGGACTACCACTGTCCCAGCCGTGATCTCCTGTAATGGTATAAAATGTGTGGGTGATGGCAAAACATTTTCTTTTTCAAAAAAGAACTTCCAATGTAGGAGTATGCTGTTAAAAAAATTAAAACTAATGACCCACTCACACCCATGGAGTATTTTTCCTATGTAAGAGTGGTCATTATTTTTTGGGGGTGCATCATCATCAAAAATCTAACAATGAGGGACAGCGAAAACACCATACACCCTAAATAGGGTGGGTTATATGTCGCCCTTCTTCTGATGGCCCCTACCTTCTAGGGGCATCAGAAGAAGCAATTCCTCGACGAATCTAACAAGTTGACGGTCCTCCAGACTCTAAATAGGGCAGGCAGACCATCAGTCTGGCGGCAGATCACACTGTCGTATTTGCAATAGAGTACCCTGCCCATTGCACTCTAAATCATCCCCTTTGATCTAGAGCAAAAAAGAGAAAAAGGTAAAAAATTGAGGAGGAGGAGAAAGCAAGGAAAACAGTGGTGCATGAGGTGGGATTAAGTTTAGGCTGCCTTGGTGTTTGGCAACTCTGCCATTTAGCAGTGCCAGCGGTGGATACCACAAAAACCCTTGGGCCCCAATATTTATATATATATATATATATATATATATATATATATATATATATATATATATATATATATATATATATATATATATATATATATATATATATATATATATATATATATATATATATATATACGCTAACGCTCCCTCAGCGCACCGTACAAGCCAGCACTCCCCAGGGAGAAGAACGGACACAAATCCGGTAATCTGTGCAGCAGAGTATTTTATTTATTTATTTCATTTGCAGTGTCAAGGGTGCCGCGATCCGACGCGTTTCGGCGATCCTGTCGCCTTGCTCACCAGATACAAACGTTTGTAAGTGCATAACATTTAAATTGTAAACTACCAATCACCGCACTTTTCATCGTGTGTCACATGACCATACCTCATAGCCATTGGAATAGACAACAGACTTACACATAGTTGACTTTACTATGGTAATTAGAGCGAAGTAAATAATATCTGTGTAAATGCATTGACATTGCACATCAAATATGTTGTGAGGGAAAGAAACATTGCAATATTTTTTGGTATCAATACCCAAAAATAATATCTAAAACAATAAGGGCTCCATTAGGATGACGGGCGGACATTGTCCGCCCGCCACCCTATCATAGAACGGGACCGCCCGCCATAAGGGCGAGGGTCCCGTGGGGGGAATTAGGATGTGCCCGCCACAGTGGCGGGCACATCCTGTAGTTTTAGCATTGTGGCGGGCGGTGCACTCTGCACCGCCCGCCACAATGTGAAAAATGCTTTTTTGCATTTGCATATGCAAAGCGGCAGGCACCGCGCGGTGCATGCCGCTTTGCATATGCAAATGTGGGGGGTACCATAGGTACCCCCCATGTGCCCCCCGACAGTGATGGCAACCTGGGGGCCCTGCAGTGGGCCCCCGCACCAATCTCCGCCTGCCTTTCCGTGGCGGCATTGCCGCCGCGGAAAGGCCTCTACATATTGCCATTGTAATATGTCTGGCGGTGTCCATTGGACACCGCCACCATATTAATCTATTACCGCCGCGGTCGCAGGGCGACCGCGGCGGTAAAGCGGCGGACGGTCTTTCCGTCCGCCATTGTCCCCTCAGCCATCCTAATCAGGCGGAGGGGAAAACGATAGTGGTTGTCGGGCGGACTGCCTCCGCCAGGGTGGCGGTGGCCACCGCCACCCTGGCGGAGGCAATCCGCCCGATATCCTAATGGAGCCCTTAATGTTATGCTCATTATTAAAAACATAACATTACATTGCAATGAAAACTTTTATCTTTTGACTGCTTAATACATTATTATTTATATCACAACAGATCTGTATGAATTTATAAGATATTTTGTTGTCAAGCTATTTGGTCACCTGTATGTTAATTATATGGTATACCGTCCATATTGTAAAAAGTGCTAATGTGCTAAAAAAGTGCAATACGTGAAAAAAGTGCATAACTGTAGGTTAACTTAATTTGGGGGATCCCTGCCGGGAACCCCTTTACAAGGGAGAAAATCAGCATAATTAAATACAATATTATTTCAACATAAGAAACCTTTACCAGCAGATTTATCAAGAATAAAGTGATCCGTGCATAGCAGCTGAATAATAATATCTATACCAGTGCAAATTACGTCTGTGCAAATGAGCGCCAATAAATAGTATAAAACCACAAATGATAAATTCATGATAATACACACTATCATCGACGATCAAAATGGAGACATAAATAATGCTACTCTATATACAATATAAAATCAACTGTATGTTTTGAACCATTGCGCAGATCGATGTCATAGATCTCTAGACATAAACACTTGCTTAATTGATATTATGTATTCAATCATAAATAATGGTACATGTCCTCACACATATTCAGACCTCGAGGGCTCTTTGCGTCCAGTTCTAAAATGTATTTAGTTTCCAGTTGTCGCAGAGCTTTGTCTCTATTCCCTCCTCTTTTGTTGATGGGGACACTGTCAATCACAAAGTAAGATAATACATTTAAATTATTACCATATTCATATTTGACGTGTCTTGCAACGGGATATGTTTGGTCCGAATTAACTGTTGCTCGCAAATGTTGTAAAATACGCGCCTGCACTGGAAGTTTTGTGCTTCCCACATAGCGGAGACCACATATACAATTCAAGACATACACCGCATAGTCTGTTTTACAGTTAAAATTGCCTTTGATCTCAATCAGCTCATCCGAAAAAGCAGTTTTATAAGTTTTAGTATTTGAACCAAACTTGCAAGCTCTGCAACTGCTACATTTAAAAAAAAACTTCTTTGTGGAGAACCATATATCTTTACTTACTAATTCTGGACTATTCTTGACCAGATCTGATTTCATGGAATATGCTTTACGGTAAGTGATACAAGGCTTTGCAGGCAAAACTGCCTTAAGAACCCCATCGGTTAGAACAATGGGCCACTGAGCATTAATAATTTTTCTTATGGCATGAGATTGCTTACTGTAGGTAAGCAATAAATCTGCATTGGGAATTGACGTTATTGCTGACCACATCTGTACATACACCCGTGGTTGGCTCTGTTCCACTGCTCTGGGCAGATGACATTGGTTGTAATAAAGTGCATCTGTCTTGTCGATTGACTTTTTGTAAAGCCAATTTTATTTTACCTGCCCCATAACCACGAGCTAACAGTCTAGCTTTGGCAATTTCCTGTGATTCTTTCCATGTCTCATCCGTACTACATGCCCTCCTGATTCTCAGAAGTTCTCCATAAGGGAGACTTTCTATGGTGTGACGTGGATGAAAACTGGACGCGTGCAATAATGTATTGCCAGCTGTGGGTTTTTGGTACAGACTGGTTACAATAACTCCATTGTGAATTGAAACATCAATGTCTAGAAAATTTGTACGTGTGCTGCTTATATTGCTGGTAAAGGCTAAATTGAGATAATTGTTGTTTATACATTGTACGAACTCATTCGCCTGTTCAGTATCGCCTTTCCACACGATAAAGACATCGTCTATATACCTCCACATATGTGCAATATGCGTGTCGAAAATTGCATTATGGTGTCTTCTGAGGACATGCTCCTCCCACCAGCCTACATGTAAACATGCATAGCTCGGGGAGTGTGATGTATTCCTATAGGTTCTGTATCGATCCCCCTATTCCTGACCCTATTCTGGTTAACAAGTTAACTAGCAGCCATTCCATGAGGCAGAAAACCCCCATGATGCAGGAACCGTTATCTGATAAAGCCACACTACGGCACAGGAACGTGTTATCTGATTAAGTCATAACGCTTGCCATCTAATTAGACAAGCGATATTCCTCCAGCCCCTGATAAGGCATACGGAGTTCTCAAAACAAATCAAACCTATGACAGACCTGGGAAAAACCCTGCGGCCATTGTTTTGATTTCACCGAGAACTTCAGCAAAAGAATGTGCTAACGACCAGGTCGTATGACATCCTTATTGACGTATCTATGTCCATCCTTACGTCAATCTCGGCACCTTAAAGGTATAAATATTACCGATATTGCCCTATGCAAACACACGCGGTGGTGACGAGATCGGAGCAGCCAGACTTGCCGAAGCCCAGAGCAGAGCAGACCCCGCTGGCGCAGCCCCGCCTTCCTGACGCGCTGAGAACGAGACGCTGCTTTCCCCTGCCGAGAAATCCAGCTCCGGCGCTTCCGGGTAGCCCTCGCAGGCAGCCTGGAATATCGAGACCAGAGACGAGAGATACCATCCCTCATTCATCCTAGATTCCAGGTACAGAACTGAATAACCCCTTGCAGAGAATTCTTTAGTCAGTCACTTGGCAAAACAAACTTAACTTAAACTGCTACTTTCTATTCCCGCCCACGTATTAGGCTTAGGTCAGGTACACGGGGTAGGCGTAGTTAGAAACACCAGTTGAGTACAATTAGTCAAATGTAAATGTGTATGTATTCATTTTATTCATTTTATTCATTTTAAACCTTCATATGGCTTAGAAACCATATCAATGTTTTTACAGTATTATTTTATACTTCTGCTTTTATTGTATGCACTTTACTTAACCATAAGTATTGCAATAATATCGATCCATTTCTCTTGTATGAGAAAAGAGACTGATCAATAAATAACATCTTTTATTGAACACGCCCGTCTCTTCCTTTTCTCTACAATCTGGTGAGACTAAGAATGCACGTACTGACTGAGTAAAATAAGTCGTCTTTTGTTTTCACACGACTCTAGAGATACACTCTTGATTAGGGGAGAGCAAAGTTGTCATGTTCTATGGTTGTCAGAATCTAAATCCCTTCTTGTCTATCCAGGGAGGTTCAACTCCTCCTTGCCTATTCGAGAAAGTTTCTAGTGAACTCTGAGCTAGCTGGCAAAACCCAAAACTTTAAGTCTAATATCGACAGTAGTAGACCTAGTTAACGTCTGGTCTAGGCCTATACTATTGAAGGTATTATTCCAATGCGCAGAGCCTATTGGGATAATAGGAACTACACTACATGGCGCCCAACGCGTTTGGAAGGGCGATAAAACTAACGTAAGACATTTAGATTAACTCAGTCGTGCTTTTTCACTCAGACCCCTTTTCCCACAATACTCCAAAGACGTCTGGAGTGGGTAAAAGGTAATATCCGCCAGACCTCGCAGGAGGAAACTCCTATGTATGGTCCTTGGTTTAGTCAACGTTGAAGGATACACTGTTCCAAAATATTGTGCATCTAATCTTTGTTTCCATAAGAAACCTGATCTGCAAACAAATTAAATAACCTTCCTGTCGGTAAAATGGTAGACAGTGATGAAGAAAGAGAGACAGTTAGGATAGCAACTGAACTCGCAGCAGCTGATAATGCACTGCTAGACACAGACCCGGATATAATACTCATCCCGGTCATCAAGAGGAAATCTATAACTTTAAAACTTATAGAAAATGGACTGACACCTAGAGGTGGCACAGTCATATTCGTGATTGAGGCACACGAATATCGGCAGACAGAGGTATATTATTCATGGATACATTTTCCAGCAGCAAATGCTGTAACAAAGTACTTTCACTATTACAAAACAGAGGACCTCCTAATGAGTACACTCCTTTCGAGGAGGTGGAAGTACCACTTAAATTTCAAGAGCATCTGCTCTTATTTAATGGCGCCCTAAAACATAATAATCACATCACCAGGCTCGGTCCATTAGGTAGACCAGGAGCAACGTGGCCGGTCCTAGCTGGATACACACCACATCCAGACATCAATGGAATGTCTCAAGCAGAGCTTTTAACACAGCTAAAACAATTAATAAAATTACATAGACAATTAGTCCAATATGTGATGCGGACTTCAACAATTCAACCAGCAATTAAAATTCCACAGCTGACCCCTCACCAGGGGAACACAAATAAAATTACACCACAGAACATACAATCCTGCCTAGGTAAAGTACCAGCTAAACGGGAACAAATACCATTCTGGTTAGCACAAAAAATCACCCAAATAGAGGCGGTGTTTCCAGACACCACCCCGTTAGAAAAACACAGGATTCTGACTATCTGTCTTCCAATGGGAATCGCACCACACGTGGAGGACAGTGACACTTGGGGTACAGGCTTTGCTTCCATTTACACAAAAACGCACGGTGTTCCATCCATTTCGGTAATACCAGATGTGCTAAAACAAATTCAAGACGAATACGGTCCAGAACCCGCTTTAACTCTTGGTATGAAATTACTAAAAGACTTCAAGCAGGTCTCGGCTATATTATTAGCCAACATAAAGGGAGAAGCAGCAAACGTGGCGATCCGCCAGAGGTTAAAGGAGACAGATATAGCAGACCAACCAGCTGAAATTGCCAGAATTATAGAAAAATCCTATGAGGAACTAGGTAGAGATAGTTTAGGTGGAATACCAGTAAAACCACAACTGATTGAAAGTCCCGAAAAAATATTTTTTAATAATAATTCAACATCACAAAAAAAGAGCTGGGATGGAAACAAACAATCCAATCCTAAAGAAAAGAAATTCCAGTCCAGAGGAAGGTCTCCTCGGCGGAGAGAAAAATCTCCGAACCAGAGACACAGGTCACCCCAAAGTGACCCCTCTGGGAAAAGATATAACCTTAGAAATAGGGATAATATAAAGAAGCCTGATAGATATCA
Organism: Lissotriton helveticus; assembly: GCF_964261635.1. Lineage (NCBI taxonomy): Eukaryota > Metazoa > Chordata > Amphibia > Caudata > Salamandridae > Lissotriton > Lissotriton helveticus. The sequence goes on along the minus strand of NC_136070.1, from coordinate 393,792,139 downwards.
AGACATTGATACACGTCCCTCTCAATCTTTTCAGACTTCCTCGCAGAAATCGGAAAGAAGAGGACGATCAGAACAAAGAGAAGAGCACGCCAAGTCCAAAGACAAGGAACCTGCTCATCTAAAAAAGAAATTACAATTTCCAAAAAAGAGGGTAGCCAGTATCAAGGAAGTTAACAATGCCGAGAATACTGAGGACACAACTGAAAAACGGAGAATGGGCTCAGACAATGCTAGACAGCGCAGCAGAAGTGAGCATAGCTCGCAAAGTCCTTATGAATCATCTGGAGACAGTGGACACGAATGAATATCTTCAAGTGGAAACTGCAGACACCAGAGTTAGCAAACCTCACAAAATATATGAAATAACTTTACGTATAGAAGGGGATAAGACTAGAAAAATAAGGGGACTATTTTGGGATAATCTCTCCAAGGGCTATGACATCCTTCTAGCTGAAAAAGACTGGCCACCAGAGTTTGTCAGGGAGTGCCCTCATGGCGAAGAAATAATTATGCCTGCCTTCTCAAATCATATCCCAATTCATAAAAAATACACACTTGCCAGAAAGTGGGCAGTAGCTCAAGCTCCTGCTTTATATAAAAATCATGTAGGATGGGATGAGGACTCTCCTCCTCACAAAATCCAGTTAAAATCACAACCTACTGCACAAAGACAGTACCCAATTAAGCAAGAAGCTAAAAAACAGGTAAAGGAAATCCTAGATCAATTGGAATACCAGGGGGTGATTGAAACTTGCACCTCACAAATGAACAACCCTTTGTTTCCGGTCTCCAAACCAGACAATTCATATCGTCTAGTTTTGGATTACCGACACCTTAACTCATGTTGCAAAACTTTTGCAGTGCAAAACTCGCATAGTGCTGCACTAATGAATAACATAGTGCGCAAAAAATACAAAACAACATTAGACATCTCTAATGGATTCTTTTGTCAAAACATAGCACCAGAGAGCAGATATTTGTCTGCATTCTCAATAAATGGCACTCAAAAACAATTCTGTTGGTTAGCCCAGGGGTACAAGAATAGCCCAGGGGTATTCTCAGCGAGAGTAACAGAATTACTACAAACATATGATGACGAAGCATTATCTTATGTCGACGACATATACTTAACAGATGATGACTTGGATACTCACTTGAAGAGAGTGAACACCATAATACTTGGGTTCGCAGCAGAGGGTTACAAATTCAACTTTAAAAAATCCAGAATTGCCCATCTAACAGTCCTGTTCTTAGGATACGAATTATCAAGTGAAGGCAAAAGCCTGGCTGACGATTTCCTAGAGAAATGTGCCGTACTCCAAGCACCTAGAACACTAAAAAACCTACAGTCAATTCTAGGCTTCCTAAATTTTGGAAGAACATACATCGCAAATTACGCAGAAAGGGTCAAACCCCTTTATGATCTAATAAAACCAGATTTTAAAAGAACCAATTGGACTCAAATACACACAGAAATTTTGAGATCCTTACAAACAGACATGTTAATTAAAACAAAATTAGAAACACGTGATAACACACGCAATCTTGTGATTCGAGTCATCCCAGGAAGATGCGGATTCACATACCTGACCTCTAATGAGGGATAAAAGGTACCAATTGCATTCAAATCACACTTGTACACAGAAGCTGAAAAGAAATTCAGCATTAAAGAAAACATTGTTCATGCAGTTCAAACCGCAATAGCTAGAGAAAAAGATCAAGCGGACGGTAGACGTATCACAGTCAGAACAGCAGAATCAGCCTTTGAGGCATTAACAACACCTTGTAATTTACCAACAACAACATTGAATCCGGAATGGATACAATGGGTGAATTCAATTACAACGTACAAAGTATACTACTACTTTGATCCAGAACTAAAGGAATTGAAAAATCTAGAATATGAAAGAACATTCCCTCTGCCTATCGACATTCTGCCCTTACGACAATACGCTTGTGTAATCTATACAGACGGACATGCTCAACCCTCCGTTTGGGGAGAACAAGCATACAACCCCACATGTGAGATTACAAAAGCAGTGTGGCGCGGAGGTAAACTAAGACCTCTATTAACAAAAACACACTCAGTAGAAACTAATTCAGAACAACAGACTGAAATAATAGCATTGAAAATGGCGCTAGATAATGCGGATCGCGAATTCCCGACACTTATAGTGTCCGATTCATATTACTGCGTCAAATCATATAACAACGATTTGCAGACATGGATTCAAAACGGTTACAAAGATGACACAGGTGCAACAATAAAGCAAAAACTGCTTTGGGAACAAATAGCTCTTTTACAAAAAGAACTACCAAAGACTCACGTGACACACTCACTGAGTCATCAGCGTGATGGCGTTCACGTTGCAGGGAATTCATTGGCTGAGACAGCCACAGCGGTAGCAACTAAATCGGCTTCCGTAGCTCGAAAAAAGCGTACAGTGAAGTATATTGACGGTGAAACAGTGCTGGCGGTGAAAACGTCATCAAAAGGCGACTGCTCAGCGCTACCGATCAACTATCCACTCAATTATACATACATAATCGATGCAAACTCCGTCCCTTTTGCTCGAATCCCTGGAGTGGGGGATAGAGTGATTCCAAACATGGACAGGAGAAACTTGTTAATAGCAGACGCACATATGGGCGAGGGTCTCAGACACCTCAAACTAAAAGATTCTCTAGAAGAATTACAATCAAGGTACTGGTGGCCAGGCATGAGCCTGCATCATACCATTTTTGTAAAGAACTGCCCAAACTGTAACAGAAATCGCAGTGGTGAGAGAAACGGTGTAATACCGTGTCGTTTCACTCCAGAAAAGATCAACAGTAAAAAGCAAAGCGTCCGATTAACATATACAGGCTAGTTTCCACTTATAATGTAGATCACCAGCACTCGGCTGACGTCTGGACTGTTATACAAAGATTTGCGAGTCTAAATGGCATATACGCTAGAAGCATGCTACGTTTGACCATTGTTTTCAATCTGGCCCTCCAGCCTGAGGGGAAACATGGCCAAGTGAGCATAGCACAGCGGGACTCTTCTCACTTCCTTCCTGAGGGATACGGGATGGTGTAAAGAAAAAACCAAGGCATAAAGCTATCTATAACAGAAAGGATATTAGGTTCGGGAGCTGGGTGGGTCAAACATCTAATAAGTGTCCAACGTAGTCTAAATAACTTGCCAAGAAATTCTCTGAGGGGATTCAGTCCGTACGTATTATTATTTGGAACTAGGATGTTAGTCTTAGATCTCGACAGTCAGACTTCAGTGGTGAAGGAAAAATGCTTTGATATCAAAGATCGTTTGGCTATTTTGCAGGACTTAAACGAAACAAGAAAAGACCTGAGCAACATAAAGTTGAAACAGCAGCCAACAACCACTGAAGAACCACCACCTGTCCCAGCAAGACCTGTCTGGATTCCAAAAGTCGGGGATCTAGTCAGAGAAAAGATCGCGGTAAAGAAGGAATTTGGGCCTTCTTACAGAAAAACAGTTCCTGTCTTGTCTGTCAACGGGACAAGATCAGTTGTACTACCGCCGCTTGCTGGTAAAAAGGAGAACCGAGTTGTATCCATCGACCTGGTAAAACCACAACATGTGGCCGATAACAAATAGTAGGCCAAGTGGACTCCCGAGAAGTAGTAGAACACCAAGATTTGCTACTAACACAGAGGTTCAATCTAAGAGGCTAATCACATTCGAAACGCCTACAGAACTACAACAAGGACTATGCAACAATGCAATGGAACTTAGACCTCTGAAAACCCAAATAAAAACATTTAGCAGAGACACACCAATCTATAATGAAGTAACAAACGAGTATGCAAGAAACAGCAATCCTGAAGCAATTGGAACTATTGACAGAACTGCATCCGGCTGCTTCATAAACTTCGATGATTCCTCTGAAGGCTTCACTGAATCAAAAACACAGCCATCAACAAAAACCTTTAAAGATAAAGTTAAAGTACTTTTGAAACAACTGAAAGAAACATATCTAATTTCTCCATGGATTGAATTTTGGGTGGGTTTTGGTGCATTTATCCTCATACTTTGGCTCATCATGGTACTAACTTTGGGACGCTTCATTGAGGGAAAATATGCTAAAATGGACACAGCAAGTCAGAAAATCAACTTGATCCTCAAACCACACACATCTTCACACGTCGAGAAAAGAGAACTTTCTTCAGTCAACTTCACAGCCAATCCTATACCGGGTGGGGTAGCATGGGACAAAACTGACTACGAAATTTATGGTCCGGTTGAAATCCTGAAATATCCACACCAAATTAAGATCTCATTTAGTGACTTTGTAAAACCAAGCTCATTTGCTGATGATTGGGACTTTGAAAGTATAAATAATATGATGTCTGACTTAGTGATGTCTGCTAAATTTACCAAACAAGATTATTTGCAGGGTTCGACAAATTATGATAGTATGTACTGTTATAACCACTATGGTAACCATTTTCTACATAGATCTGCACAACCTAGAAATGTTTTAAATTATAATCAATGGGAACATTGTGCAACCCCTCCAAAAGGAAGCTCAAGAACCGTTTATGACAAATATTCATACTTTTCAGGTTTTAACACAAGTAATGCTGAAACATTTTATTTCAAATTGTCAAATAAGACAGGGACAAAGACCATGATAATAAACACAAAATTGATATATTCAGACTCATTCTTTGAACAAATGAATACTTTTGGTTTTGATTATTGGGACAAAAATGTTGAAGTAAAAAGTGTTTGGGGTACAAAAGAATGGCAAGTACAGGGTATAGAATCTTTGTTTAGAGCCTGCATGATCCCAGAACAAATTATATTTTTGAATGACACTGTTCAACAAACTACCTGTCTTGGCTTAGCCAAAATCAAAGACTTAAATAAACCGTCTATTCCAAAACCAACAATGAACAGCAATAGCTCCACAGATGAAGAGATAGACGTAAATTATGTATTAAACCAAAACAGAACACATCCTGATTGGAAACAGTGGTTGATCTGGCCCACAGATACTAATAACTGTCAAGACAGATTCCTGAACAAAACACAGGGGTTCAAAATGACCAGGCCAGACCCTAGATATTCCCAAAGACAACACCCAGGAATAATAACCACCTACAGTGTGGGCAAATTATGCCTTCAATGGCTACAGACTTCCACACTGGCAGAAATTAAGCAACACCTAACTTTACTTACTGATGGTGCTGACTTGCGTGATTTCATTATGGGACCGCGCAAACAGCGTCAGAAACATTTCATAGCAGCCTCTGTATATGCAGCATACAACGAGGCCTGGAAGGTGACTCAAATTGAGACAGCAGAAAGAATACGGGAAATTGACCGTATTAATTTGGAAAAATCACTCTCTGTAGTGGACAATGGGTTAATGACTCTGTCCTCCAGAATTTTTTCTCTGGACAGCATTGTGTCTTCAGCAATCGACATAATATCGCAAGACTTACTGTTGTTACAACACGGTCAGTCTCAATTGCGTTCTATTGTACAGCTTGGCTGGACGTTACAAAATCTGCGTTCAGGCTATGTGCCTTGGCGTTTAATCAACACAACGTCACTATTCAATATCTTTAACCTTACTGATAAACAAATCAGTATGGCCCAGAAGGGTGCTGATTATACAATCCTGAGCATTGAGAAACTCGAGAGATTACCAGTGACAATGTCAGAACGACCTGTCAGTGAATGGATAATACATGGGATAATTAATATTCCAATATCAACCTTCAGGTTTCAATACTGCCAAAAATATATACAGGCTGGCATGTACGAAAAATTGGGAAAGGGGTACATTAAAACAACATGGAACTTGCCCTATTCACATGCATGTGTCAGTAATAAAGGCCAGAAAGTGTTTCTTAGTGGCAATAATTGTGCAATGTCACTGAGCGGTACACTTCTGTGTAATGGAATTAGTTTGCATGGAGCCTGTGAAGGGAACTCAAATAACCTTTCATGTCACCAGCTAGGCGCACCTGCAACAGAGATAGAACCATTCTTTCAAAGACTCTATAATGGGAGTTACATTCTAATTGTAGATCGCAGATGCTGTAGTCTTATGCCCGGGACTCCTTATCTCGTAACTACGACTGCGAAGGTCAAGTGCTGTGGACGCTTATTGTTCCCCAGCTCCCTTCCAGACAGGGAGGCAAGGGCATGGCCCAACTTGAAAATTACTTCTATTCGAATAGATACTTTAAGCAGAATGAAAACAGTGCTTCTTCAGACGCCGACCAGACTCACGTCATCAAAAGAAACGTATGATCTCCTAGTCGCAAGGACGACTGCAGAGATTCACTCCTTATTATCAACTAATTCCCCCATACATTTCGCAGAAATCCTGAATGAAATCTTAAATATTTCTGATACCAGTGGAGTCTCAATAGTATTTAAGACAGTATTTTCGATGGCATTAACACCATTCAAAGCCATACTGGGTATTTTTCCAGATTTCGTCCATTCGATTTTTGGCGGACTTCCCCTCATTTTAGGACTAATTGCAGGAATCCTATTCCTGGTCCTTATATTTCGTTATGGCAAACCATGTCACAGACAAAACACCTGCGACAAGGGAAGAAACAATCCTAGCCATTGGATACCGGGACCGGATATCAAAAATCCTGGGACTATCCCGGCTTAGAGACCTGAACATGACTTGGTTTCTTTCATTTCGACCAATGTGGCATCGATGTGTTTTACCTGTATTAAGGTGCTTGCTATGCGGAGAAGAATGCGTGTTAGACACCTGTCTGACTCCACAATCAGATGCGCCAATGGATGCAGAAACATTGTTGAGTCCAATAAAGGCTCATACTTTGTGCTGCCCTCAACGGCTACCAATCCTGATGACGGCATTCGTGGAAGCTTCACCACTACGATTAAGGGGTAGTGAAGTTCATGATGAAAGCAGCATTGATCAGGTACGACCTTCTGTCAGCAATACTAATCAAAACGTCAATGGAGACAATCATGCGCACGAATGCATGGTTACACCTTTTTCCGAGTTAGTGGAACTCTCCCAGGAAGCTGTTGACAACTTTTTCGAGAGTCTAAATGATATGATGTTCTCACCAGAGCAGAAATAGAGACTTTTGAGCAAGCTCGCACACGGCGTTCCCTGAATTTGGCCTTCAACTAGAATAGCAAAATACCATGAACAATTTTCCCTCCAGTTCACGGACAGCAATTTTTTTTTTTCAGCAGCCCCAAAATATTTTTACGAATTTTTCGGGACACTTATTTTCTGCTTAAAGTAAGAACTATTCTTAGAGAACTAAGATTTCTATTTTTAGATACTTTATAGACATTAGCTGCCCGCTGGTATGTTCATAATTATTTTATTCTGTGATGGAATGGTCTCGAAACTTTTTTCTGTATTAAGAGCCATTTCATGTGTAAATTCTCATATACAAATTAGTGATAATGTATAGATATGCGTGATTACTTTAGCATTATTGTACAGCTTGAGTGCATATATTACATGTGACTGTTTTTTCCGTATATTTGATAATTTCAAAATGCATTTATGTATTTTGGGGTGGTAAGGTATACACGATACTCTACAGTATGTTTTACTATGCATAGATTCGTAAATATGTCCATAGTTAGCGTGGAGTGAGTGTGATGTATCCTTATAGGTTCTGTATCGATCCCCCTATTCCTGACCCTATTCTGGTTAACAAGTTAACTAGCAGCCATCCCATGAGGCAGAAAACCCCCATGATGCAGGAACCGTTATCTGATAAAGCCACACTACGGCACAGGAACGTGTTATCTGATTAAGTCATAACGCTTGCCATCTAATTAGACAAGCGATATTCCTCCAGCCCCTGATAAGGCATACGGAGTTCTCAAAACAAATCAAACCTATGACAGACCTTGGAAAAACCCTGCGGCCATTGTTTTGATTTCACCGAGAACTTCAGCAAAAGAAAGTGCTAACGACCAGGTCGTATGACATCCTTATTGACGTATCTATGTCCATCCTTACGTCAATCTCGGCACCTTAAAGGTATAAATATTACCGATATTGCCCTATGCAAACACACGCGGTGTTGACGAGATCGGAGCAGCCAGACTTGCCGAAGCCCAGAGCAGAGCAGACCCCGCTGGCGCAGCCCCGCCTTCCTGACGCGCTGAGAACGAGACGCTGCTTTCCCCTGCCGAGAAATCCAGCTCCGGCGCTTCCGGGTAGCCCTCGCAGGCAGCCTGGAATATCGAGACCAGAGACGAGAGATACCATCCCTCATTCATCCTAGATTCCAGGTACAGAACTGAATAACCCCTTGCAGAGAATTCTTTAGTCAGTCACTTGGCAAAACAAACTTAACTTAAACTGCTACTTTCTATTCCCGCCCACGTATTAGGCTTAGGTCAGGTACACGGGGTAGGCGTAGTTAGAAACACCAGTTGAGTACGATTAGTCAAATGTAAATGTGTATGTATTCATTTTATTCATTTTATTCATTTTAAACCTTCATATGGCTTAGAAACCATATCAATGTTTTTACAGTATTATTTTATACTTCTGCTTTTATTGTATGCACTTTACTTAACCATAAGTATTGCAATAATATCGATCCATTTCTCTTGTATGAGAAAAGAGACTGATCAATAAATAACATCTTTTATTGAACACGCCCGTCTCTTCCTTTTCTCTACAATCTGGTGAGACTAAGAATGCACGTACTGACTGAGTAAAATAAGTCGTCTTTTGTTTTCACACAACTCTAGAGATACACTCTTGATTAGGGGAGAGCAAAGTTGTCATGTTCTATGGTTGTCAGAAACTAAATCCCTTCTTGTCTATCCAGGGAGGTTCAACTCCTCCTTGCCTATTCGAGAAAGTTTCTAGTGAACTCTGAGCTAGCTGGCAAAACCCAAAACTTTAAGTCTAATATCGACAGTAGTAGACCTAGTTAACGTCTGGTCTAGGCCTATACTATTGAAGGTATTATTCCAATGCGCAGAGCCTATTGGGATAATAGGAACTACACTACAGGAGAAGCATGCCCCCATAGCCACACCTCTCTTTTGTCTGTAAATTTTGGCATCAAACAGAAATACATTGTTTAACAAGCATTTGCGGATCATTTCTACAATCATTTTATTGTGTTGGTACATTCCTATAGCTCTCTGATCGAGATAATATTTGACTGCTCTCAATCCGTCTTCATGCCTGATGCATGTATATAGTGCTGTTATATCCAACGTCAAAAATACCATATCATCGGTCCATTGCACAGTATTTAGTTTGTTCAAAAAGTCTCTAGAATCTTTTAAATATATGGGTAAAGCTGTAACAAAGTCCTGCAGATAATAATATATATATATCCTGCGTACACTGTTCAGCTGCTCGCAATCATCGACAATGGTCGTTTTGCATGCCCGCTAGTGCGTTCTGGCATCCAATTCAACTCCTTCTTGTCACAGAGGAGACAGTACTCCAGCGGTACATTTACACAGTGTACGATTTATTAGCCACATATTTTTAAAAAGTTTACACAAAAAACTTGTCTAATTGCACACTGTGTACACTTAGTACTGGAGTGGCATCTCTCCTATAATGAGGAGTAGTTGAATTGTATATAAATATATGCAAAAAGTAATACGTGGCAGTCTGCAAATCCTCATTTTATTCTGCAAGTGATGCATTTCAGCGCTTGCCTTTATCAAACTTGCTGTACACAGCGTGTCACAGCCCATGTGACTTTTAAAGTCTCAACATGAATTCCTATTGGACCAATGTTCATAATAACATTTAAAAGAGATCTTCTGCAATATGTTCTTAATTTGATGTCCAATGTCATCAAAATTGAATGCGATGTAAATTGTCTCAACTTTTTTAACAGCATGTGTTCCGTGTAAGTATACCATTCAATTCATACTCTTCAATGAGTCAATGAAAAATTAAACCACAATGGAAACACGACATCACAATGCTGATCCAATACGATTGATTTACATGGCTCAGTCTCTTCTGGCTTCTTGCTTCACACAGGCTGTCACTCACTATTCAGAATGACATCCTCAATGAGCCGGCCCCTTGTCTGCAATGTATGTCCTGTATGGAGTATGAGCCTGCAGGAGTTATTCAAATGGTCATACTACCAGCAGTTTGCATAACTGCCGAACTTTGTCAGTGGGTGCGTCTCCTCACTCTCCACATGCCAGTTTTGGCAAAATCGGCTTTACATTCCACTCCAAAATTCACTAACTTGCCCAGCCGAACTCAACAACGGGTACTGTTGTTGCGTGGTGGTGAAACGACAACAAACACATTCACAATGCAAAAAAGAAATTAAATACGTAGCACTCGTGGGGTCGCACAATGCTGATCCAATACGATGGATTTACTTGGCTCAGTCTCTTCTGGCTTGTTATTGCACAGGGGCTGTCACTCACTGTTCACAATGATTTCCTCAATGAGCCTGCCCCTCGACTACCAATTAAGATCACATGACATCATCAGTGATGTTATTTGAGATGCCCTCAGTGATGTCACTGACCATGTCATGAGTGATGTAATATGTAAGGTCATAAACAGTTCATTGTGGTGGCGTATAGTTAGCGCAGGTCACTATAACTGTTGAATTTCACTGGTTTGGTATTAGTGAAATATAAGCCTAACTATAATGTCCCTGTAAACTTTGTTTTTTACAGTGAATTTCAAAGATTTTTTTAATGTTATTTGCTAACTATAATGTTTCTCTAACCTTTCTTTTTTGTGTGAATTTCTATGTGTTTTAATATGTTATTTCCTAACTATAACGTCCCTGTAACCTTTGGTCTTTTAAGTACATTTCTAAGGTTTTTTACATTGAATTTCCTTACTGTAACCTGTAACCGTTGAGAGTGAGTGTGTGAATGAGTGCATGAGTGTCTCAGTGGGTGTGTGAGTGAGTGTGAGAGTGTCTCAATGGGTGTGTGGGTGTCTGAGTGGGTCAGTGGGTCTGGGAGTGGGTGTCTGTGTGTGTCTGAATGGGTCTGGGAGTAGGTGCATTTGTGTCTGAGTGGTTGTCTGAGTCGTTGCATGAGTGTCTGAGTGAGTGTCTGAAAGGATCTGTTAGTGGGTGTGAGAGTGTCTGACTGTTTTTTGTGGGTGCCTCCATGAGTGTGTGAGCCAGTCTGGAAGTGAGTCCTAGAGTGTCTGAGTGGGTCTGTGAGTGGGTACATGAGTCTCTGAGTAGGTCTGTGAGTTGTTTGTGAGAAAATAGATTGGTTCTGTAAGTGGGTGAAAGAGTTGTTGCATAAGTCTGTGAGTGGGTGTATGTGTCTGAGTGGGTCTGTAAGTGGATGCATGAGTGTCTGAATAGATCGGTGATTGGCTGTGAGAGTTTCTGAGTGGTTCAATGAGTGGGTGCATGTGTGCCTGAGTAGGCTTGTGAGTGGGTGTGAGAGTGTCTGCATGCATCTGTGAGTGGGTGCATGAGTGTCTGAGTAGGGCTTTGAGTGGGCTTGTGAGTGTCTGAGTAGGTCTGTGAGTGGGTGTATCGGAATCAGAGTGGGTCTGTCAGTGGGTGTGTGAGTGCCTGAGTATGTGAGTGGGTGTCTAAGTGTCTGTGTGGGTATATTAGTAGCTGAGTCAGTGGCTGGGCCACTACAGAACCACACCTGCTCCGTTATCCAAAGACAGTTCACAGTTTTGCACAAAATACCTTCCCAAGTGGGGAATGTATTTTTGTTAATTACTAGGTGCTAGCTCCTTCGGTAAATGCCGGGTATATATTTTACACTACAGCTGCATAATGGTGCATGAGGAAATGTTGCCAATGACCTTGCATCCATTTTGGCAATGTGATTGTTCCTGGTGTGTCTTTATCCAGAAATATAGGATAACATGAATCCTTCTATAGAGAAGACAATAAGACTACAGAGAGGTAAATCTCTACCAAACAAGGATTTTCCATCTTAACTATATGAAGTAAGTGCTTCTTTGTTTGGTGGAGACGTCCTCATATTCCTCAGCATCAAGAACGCCTCACCAAAATTGCTGGGAAACACGCTGAGGCGCCGATGGTGGGTCACCCCCGCTTCCATACTGCTTTCATGCCAGAGTAGCAAACAAGGATGAACTTTGTGGCTACCCCTCACTGCAGGCCCTTCAATGGCACTGCCCCTCACTAGCACCAAAGATGGATAAACCCCCACCTCCACACAGCTGTCATGCCCCAGTAGCAGTCACCGCTGACCCCCAGGATGCCCACTGTCCATATGATCCTGGACCCTCAGTGCTGTAGTTACACTGGGAAACATCGTTTACAACGCGGTGTTTACACCGTAAGACCTTACCACGCTGCCATTACAACGCAAGTCATTACTACGATTTGCGCTGGATGGTGCTCTTCGTTAAGAAATATTGTGATTTTCTATTCCAACACCTTCCCTACTGTTACGTGGGCTGGAGTTGGAGTAGAAAATCATATGAATCCTCAATCGGTGCCCTCCAAAGCATGTCGTTGTAACGACCTGCGTTGTAAAATCCACGATGTAAAGTACCGTGATCAAAATGATCGCGTTGTACTGTCATACATCCGTCACACTACATGGCATTGCCACTCACTGGCACAGGGGAGGGAACACCCCCGGTACCACACACCTTTCGTGCCCCATTATTGAAAGCTGGCCCACACGCTGTGGATATCATTCTGTAATCAGAGCCACCCCATGCACTGCCAGCCATTCGCACCCCGGGAAGAGGGGATGTCGATTAGCACACTGTGCCCTTTCGGGATGCTAGTATCCCTGCTGACTACAGCAAGTGCACCCTGCCAGGTGCCCATCTCTGTCTTTGTTCCTACCCTGACAGTACATTCAGAATGTTCACATCCGTGGTGCTCACGCCCGTGCATCCTGCCCAGCCTCCAGTGAAAGGCTACGTTACACACACGGGCAGTGATCATACGTCAGCCCCAATAATGGTGCCCGCTGCTCTGAGGACTTTGCGTGTAGAGACTCCCCAGCTCTGTCTCTGACTGGGGTTCTTCTTATATGCGCAGGATACTAGCATCTCACAAGGAACTTGAGTCCTAGCCAGCGTGGCAGTTCCTACAGTAACACGTGTCAGATACCATGTGTGCGACTGCAGTTGCATGAGAGGTGGTTCTAGCAGGGTGAGATGGTACATGCACAGCAAGGCGCTATCAGCAGTGTCACCCATACCACTGAAGCCCCTTCATGGAGCCCTATACAACCCAAGGCCACTCAATGTAAATGTAGCCGTACTTGTAAAGCGCACTGATACTCCTGAGTGTCCTGGCGCTGTACTCATACCGCCAGGGAACCCTTCCTGGTTTTTCCCCGTGAAATGTCCACTCCTGGGCATCCCCAGGGTGCAACCAGGCATCCCTAGCGCTGTAGGGGGCCGTTGTGGAGACTAAGCAAGCTATTGCCCAGAGTTGCAGCATGGGACCCATGCTTAGAGTAGGCACCGAGGCGAGAAATCAGGTCCGAGGAATTATGAGCCCAAGATCCGCCGAGACCAGCCAAGGCAGGAATTGAACCCTGGTCCCGGGCCAGACCTCCGCATCAGGGTCTGCCGCTCTAACCATTGAGCCACACTTCTCCACAGACTTCTCAATAACTGTGAGATATGGGAAACTCAGGGGCCCCTCGTCGTTTGGGGTCCTTTTTTTTTAGCAATGCCACAGGAAGGTGGGTGTTGAGTGAAACGGTGTTAGCACAGTGCTATGGAGGCACAGCACAAGAGTGACACGGTATGAATAGCGAGGGGGTACGTGCAACATGAGAGTGAGGCAGAATGTGCACAGAGTGATGCAGGATATTCAGAGTGAGGGGTAAGTGATGAGTGAGGGTATGTGTGCAGGGTGAGGGGGTAGGTGCAGAGTAAGGCAAGGTATACAGACTGAGGCAATGTATACAGAGTGAGGCAAGGTATGAAGTGAGAGGCATAGTATGCAGAGTGAGGAAGTGTATGCACAGGGAGGCAGGGTATGCATAGAAAGGCATAGTATGCAGAGTGAGGAAGGGTATGTGCACAGTGGCGGGCTATGTGCAGAATGAGGTGACAGCCTCGATGACCCTTTGTTTTTTTGTTTATTTGGGGGGCTTGCTGTGGGACAGAGTGTCTCTAAGATAGCTCTCGGTACCAGGCCCGCTCCTTCCAAGGCCCGCGCTGCTCACATGGTAAAGGTATCTTATAAGTTAGCAGGTATGAAGTAGGTATATGCAGACTGTGAAGCAGCAAGAGCAGAGTGAGGACGAGGATGCAGAATGCTGCTGCTGTTGGTCTCTCTAATCAAAAGCAGTGACATCTTCATAGCTCCGTGGATGTCTGAATGAATGGCTTAATTATCTACTACTCCAGATGTTTTGATTTGTTGAGTTGGGCATGCGATGGTACAGGGAAGAGCCTTTAGAGGCAAGCCACCCTTTTCAGTGGGTGGTGAGCAGCACACTACAGCAGGAGCAAGAGAGAGGCAGGACTGTGGTGGAGGAAGGGGCAGCCAACTGAGTGCGAGACAGGACTGTGCCAAAAGGGAGAGGCCAGGCTGTGGAGGGCACAAAGGGAACATTCACAGGAATGAGAAACAGGACTGTGGAGGATACAAGATGGAGAGAGAAGCAGGAATACAGAAGGCCAGGAAGGGGCCTGATGTGAGGTAGTGGTAAGATTAGAGAAGAAGGTGCAGGCACCACTTGAGGAAGAAGCTTTTGGGGGCAAACTGTGAGGGGATAGAAGACACCTAATTAAGGGGAGGTGGGACTGAGAAGAAGAGGGCTTCACCCAAGGGAAAGCAGGGATGTGGAGAGAGAGAAGGGTCCTCACATAAAGAGGCAGTACTGTAGAGGGAATGAAAGGAGTTACACGATGGAGAGGGTCAATTCCGGCTCCGGAGACCCCATCACCCAGGCCCAGCTAAAGCATAATGTGGGAGGGGAGCCACACAACCCACACCTTTCCCAGGCTGATTTTGGCCGAGGGGACCCCACCCTGGGACCTGGCCATGTCTCCCTGGGTGCCCTGGAGCCCAGCCCGGACACCAAGTGCACTATGGGACTGCGGAGGGAGCCTCAAGGCACTGCGGTCCCAGCCGGCTCCCTGCCTTCTTCGGGACCCGGCATTGCTATTGCATGCCGGGAGCTGCTAAAAACACAGCTCCCTCTGTGTAAGAGCAATAGTTTAATCTGGGAACATCCTTTACAACGCAACCTTTACCACGCAGTGATTTTACATCGCAACTTTTACAACGCAAACCATTACGACGCATTGCGCTGGGGGGCGCTCTAGGATAGGGAATAGATTTAATTTACTATCCAACACCTTCCCTACTATCCACGGGGACTGGAGTTGGAATAGTAAATTAAACTATTCACTATCCAGCACCCCATAGCGCTATGCGTTGTAATGGCATGCGTTGTAAAAACTGCGTTGTAAAGGCATGCATGGTAAAAGCATGCCTTGTAATGTCATACATCCGTTTAATCTCTTTCCATGCCCACATGTCTGTGGGCAGGGAAAGAGATAAAAACTCCTCTCTCTGCAGCGGGAGCACTTTGACAGCTCCTGCTTGCTAGAAGCGGAGTGTTTGTTTTTGCTTGGTGGGAGCTCCCACAGCTTCCACCAAGCAAAAGCAAACAATTATGTCCCGGAGGTAAGCTGGCCGGGGGGGTGGCCCCCTCCTTTGTTGTTCACGTACCAGCACCGGGGAGATACATATGGCCCGGAAGTGGTGCTGCATAACTCCCTTACCTCGTTTTCAAAAACATAAAGGGCGGTGGCGGTCCATATTGTTTTTTTATGCCTCAGGGAGGTGGTTGTCCCCAGGGCATCTAAAAGCCCTAGAAGGGTGGTCTTTGAGGCCCCCTCCTATTTTATAAAAGCCCTGAGGAGGTGGTAGTCCCCAAGGGGAGTCTGCAGAGGCCCCCTAATTGTCTATAACCCCCTGGGGAGGTGGCGGCCCGCTCCTAGTTAATGAATAAAGCGCCGGGAAGGTGGTGGTTCCTGGGGCTCAAACTAGCCTTGAAGAGAGGGGTCGCAGGTGCCCCCCTACCCATTCCTTAATAAAAGGTATGCCATCGGACCTGGTCCGACTAGGGGCTGAAAGAGCAACAAGCGCGGGAGACTGAACTTGTTTATTTTTGCTGTGAATTTGCTAATATTCGCAATTCTGCTTAGGCACTCAGCTTTGTACTCAGCCAGTGCAGCTCATCATGATTCTGCCCCTGGAAGCTGTGGGTTGCGTGTTTGTGCAAAATGTACTAGCACTTTAAGTAGTACATCTTGAGTATTTGCAGCTCTTTTTAGGTTGAACCTATCAGACAGCACAATTACTGTCTGTTGTGGGGCATTTTGTGGCTTACCAAGAAGATTGAGGGGCTCGGAACCCGTGCATGGTTGTCACAGGGTGCCTTCATTTGCCTGCTTCTTATTCATGTCCCAGCTTTCCAATCTTGTGTTTGTCTCTCTTATGGTCTTTTAAATCTCTTTCATTGGTGGGCATCACTACATATTTCTTTTCTGTGAAACACTCCATTAGAGTGTCTGTTTGTTTTTGAGCCACCTCCCTTGTATATGCCTCTCTCCCTTTGCTCTGTGCTGCTCTCTGTTGTTCTATTGCTTCTCAGCACCCTCTTCCAGCTCGCCCTTGTGCATCTCCCCATTGTACACCACCATCGGTGCCCACTGTACTGCTTTCACTGATCCTCTGTGTTGCTTTTGCCCCTGTACTCCATGTTTCCCCACAATCATGCTTTAAAAATAAAAATCTTTGCAAGTTTATTTTTTTTAGATACCAATCCAACTCACCGCCGTAAGTAGAAAAAAAACACCTATGCCATTTTGCAAATGTACACATGTATGGTGTGTGCACCTACAAAATGACATGAGCAACCGCGTCAAAAGCTTTTGTTTTTTTAACTTTAGCCACACTACACTGCATCATGGATACTGGCCAGCAGCTAAACACCACAGACAAAGGCAGTAGGTTACAAAGGTGAAACCTACTGACTTTGCCAATGCATGTTTAACCGTGAGAGTATTTATTTTGATGTTGAATTATGTATTAAGCTCTGCTTATTTCTTTTGTTTTAAAAATTTAAATGTGTTTTAATGGTCTTAATGGACTTGCTCATCTGAAAGAAAAAACATAATATGGGTCACCACCTTGTGGCTCTGTCTAACTCTTGCACTTGGTCTCAGATTTATATAATATTCACAAAAGGCAGGACCGCACTAAAGTTGCTGCTCTCTGTTGCGGGAAATGGAGAGAGCAGAACTGCACCACCCCACAACTCCTTCTGCTATATTAAGGCTGTGTGCATCCTCAATCAATCAATCAGGCATTTGTTAAGAGCGACTACTCACCCGTACGGGTCTCAAGGTGCTAGGGGGCCAGGATCCATTCCATCAAGGTGGGGGTCTGTCAAAGAGCCAGAGTTTGAGGTTTCTTGTGAAGATGGGGAGTGATGTTTGACTGCCTGAGGTGGAGCGGAAGGGTGTTCCAGGCTTTAGCCGCGAGGAAGGAGAAGGAGCGGCCTCCCAATCTGGTCTTTCTGGTGCGTGGGACCACGGCATAGGAGGGCTGGCTGATCGTAGGGTCCTTTGGGGTGCGGGGAATTTGATTCGGCTGTTTAGGTATGCTGGTCCGGTGCCATGGAGGGCCTTGTGTGCGTGGGTGAGTATTTTGAAGGTGATTCTCGCCTCGCTGTAGAGCCAGTGGAGTGTGCACAGGTGCTGGGAGATGTGGCAGTTTCTTTGCAGGTTGAGAATCAGTCTTGCAGCGATGTTCTGGATGTTCTGTAGCTTGCAGGTGAGGGTTTTGTTTATTCCATCTTAGAATGCGTTGCCGTAGTCGAGTCTGCTGGTGACCAGGGCGTGAGTGACGGTCTTTCTGTGTTCGAGGGGGATCCATTTGAAGGCTTACAAAGGAGGTGGAGGGTGTGGAAGCAGGAAGATCTGGTGGTCCATTTTGAGTTCGGAGTCTAGGATGATTCCCAGGTTGCATGCGTGGTCCATGGGAGATAGTGGGTTTCCGAGGGCGGGGGCCACCAGGTGTTGCTCCAGGCATTGGGGTTTGGGCCCATGATGAGTACTTCGGTTTTGTTGGTGTTTAGTTGTAGGCAGCTGTTTTTCATCCATTTGGCGACGGCTTCCATGCCTTGTCGAAAGTTGTGTTTGGCGGTGTTGGGTTCATTGAATAGGGAGCGGATGAGTTGGGTGTCGTCTGTGTACAACACAATGTTGAGTCCGTAGGCTCTGACGATGGGGGCGAGCGGAGTCATGTAGACGTTGAAGAGCATTGGGCAGAGGGAGGAGCCCTGGGGGACTCTGCATGTGGTTGGTGTAGGGTCTGAGAGGAAAGGGGAAGACTTACCCACTGCGTTCTGCCAGAGAGAAAGGAGCAGATCCAGTCGAGGGCCTTGTCCTGGATTCCTGCGTCATGGGGTCTGCATATAAGGGTGCTGTGAGAGATTGTAGAACGACGCTGAGAGGTCGAGGAGAATGAGGGCTATTGTTTCTCCTTTGTCCAGTAGGGTGTGGATGTCATCTGTTGCAGCGAGGAGGGCAGTTTCTGTGCTGTGTTTTTTCTGAAGCCGGATTGGGAGGAGTTGAGAATGTTATGCTCTTCGATGAATGTGGCGAATTGGCTGTTGATGGCTTTTGAAATGACTTTCGCTGGGAACGGGAGCAGGGAGATGGGTCTGTAGTTTTTGAGGTTGGTGGGTTCCGCCGAGAGTTTCTTCAGGAGGGGGTTGATCTTGGTGTGTTTCCAGTCATCGGGGACCAAGCCAGTCACTAGGGAGCGGTTGATGGTGTGGCGGAGCATGGGTGCGATGGTGTTGGTGGCTCTGTTGAAGATGTGATGGGGGCAGGGTTCCGTGGGGGGCCCTGAGTGGATTTACTTCATTGTCTTCAGTGTGTCTTCAGTGGTGAGGGCTGTCAAGTTGTCAATCGCTGGTTTTCGGGTGTCTGGGAGGGTTCAGTGTGTTGGTTGTCTTCGTCGAAGTTGTGGATGCTCTTGAGTTTGTGGTGGAAAAATTTGCTGAGTTTGTCGCAGCGGTCTTGTGAGGGAGGGATGTCAGTAGACTCGCTGGTGGTTGGGCGAACTCCTTGATGACGTTGAAGAGTTCCTTGCTGTCGTGCGCGTGGGTGGTGAGTCTTACTTCGATCGCTTTTTTCTCGTATCTTTGATGAGTTGGTGGTGGGCTTTGGTGGCGGCTCTGAAGTTGTTGTAGGCTTCTGTGGATTTGGTGTTCCTCCAGGCTTTTTTGAGGCGGCAGCAAGTGCGTCTGGACTCTCAAAGTTCGGTGGTGAACCCTCTGGCTTTCTTGGCGCGGGTATTGTTGTTTTTCTTGAGGGTGATTATGGTGTTGGCGCTATCCACAATCCATCTGTGCAGGGTTCGGCTGCAGTGCTGGGGTCGTCGTTTTCCATGATGGTTGGGGTGGAGTTGTTTAGTGAGGAGGAGAGCTGGTCGTCGGTGATTTTGGTCCAGTTTCTTTGTGGGAGTAAGTGTTGGTGTCTGTGAATGATAGGTATTCTGAAGGTGAAGTGGACGCAGCGATGGTCGGTCCATGGGAGTTCGGTGGTGTGGTTGAAGGTAATGAAGTTTCCTGTAGTGAAGAGGGGGTCGAGAGTGTGTCCTGCTGAGTGCGTGGGCTTGGTTATGATCTGGCGAAGTCCAATGTTGTGGAGGTTGTCGAGGAGGGATGCGGTGTTGGGGTCCAGTTGGTTGTCGAGGTGGAAGTTGAGGCCTCCCAGCAGGGTGTAGTTGGTGGATGCGATGGCCTGCGGGTAGATGATGTCCGTGATGGAATTGGCGAAGGGTCCATGGTGTCCAGGGTGTCAGTAGATGAGGGTTCCTCAGAGGGTGGTGGTGGGGCTGGCTAGTATCTTGAAGTGAAGGTGTTCCATCAGGTCTGTGTGCTTGTCGGGGAGTGTGCTTAAGCGGATGGTGGATTTGTGGACGATGGCGATTCATCCTCCTGGGCAGGTGGGGCGGTCTTTCCTGGAGATCTTGTATCCTTTGGGGGATGGCGAAGGCGATGTCCGGTCCCGAGGTGGTGTTGGTCCAGGTTTCGGTGAAGAATGCTACGTCCGGGTAGTGCTGTCGAGTAGATCCCAAATTTCGGTGGCGTGTTTGTGGAGGGATCGGACGTTGAGGAGGATGCATTGCAGGGTCTTCGGTTCGCGTGTGTTCTTGCGGTCGGTTTGTGCTGGGTCGGTGTTCCTGGCAGTGCTGTAGGTTTGTCAGCAGCGGTGACAGCTGAAAGGTCCGTGGATGTCGGCCGCCGAAGCTGGCTTGCAGTTGTTGTTGCAGCCTGGGTGTTGGCGGTGCAGAGGTCCAGGGTTCCTGGCGCTGGTCGCAGTCGGGTCGCAGACAGGCGATAACAGGAGCGCTTGCATTTTAATGAACAAACCTATTTTTAATTTTACCCTTTAAATTTTTTTAAGTTAGTTGCTTACCCGCACTGTAAAAATTGCTGCACATCATCTTGCTGGTTTAGCGAGAATAGAATAGGAAATCGGCGTTTTCCTTCAGCGCTATCTTGGGTGTAGGGACTGGCTGCACTTCCGGGGTTGCGCTCTAGTGGTCGGGCACTTGCCAGCC
This sequence comes from Lissotriton helveticus, assembly GCF_964261635.1. NCBI lineage: Eukaryota > Metazoa > Chordata > Amphibia > Caudata > Salamandridae > Lissotriton > Lissotriton helveticus. The sequence continues at coordinate 393,771,538 of NC_136070.1, read as the reverse complement.
TATTTAGAGCAGGCTGAGCGAGAGCGCGGCCATCTGGATTAATGATCTGACATCAGACATCAGGAAACCTAATGAATTATTTGCTCATAATCTAGGGAAATACTTGATGACTTTTTTCCTCTGGTTTTTGGGAAATTTGCGATAACAGGAGCGCTCGCGTTTTAATGAACAAACCTCTTTTTCATTTTACTCTATTAATTTTTTTAAGTTTAGCTGCTTACCCGCACTGTAAAAATCACTGCACATCATCTCGCTGGTTTAGCGAGAATAGAATAGGAAATTGGCGTTTTCCTTCAGTGCCATCTTGGGTGTAGGGACTGGCTGCACTTCCGGGGTTTCGCTTTAGTGGTCAGGCACTTGCCAGCCTATTTAGAGCTGGCTGAGCGAGCGCGCGGCCATCTGGAATAACGATCTGACATCAGACATCAGGAAAGCTAATTAATTATTTGCTCATAATATAGGGAAATACTTGCTGACTTTTTTCCTCTGGTTTTGGGAAATTTGCGATAACAGGAGCGCTCGCGTTTTAATGAACAAACCTCTTTTTAATTTTACTATATTAATTTTATAATGTTTAGCTGCTTACCCGCACTGTAAAAATTGCTGCACATCATCTAGCTGGTTGAGCGAGAATAGAATAGGAAATCGGCGTTTTCCTTCAGCGCCATCTTGGGTGTAGGGACTGGCTGCACTTCCGGGGTTGCGCTCTTGTGGTCGGGCACTTACCAGCCTATTTAGAAGAGGCAATGCAAGCGAGCAGCGCGCACGCCAGAGCCGCGCCAGAGGCAAGCCCGTCTGCGCCCGTCCGCTCCGCGGTCGCACACAGCGCCAGCCATGCTGCCTGTTGTAGTCAAAAACAGAACAGGAAAATTTACTCCAGGGAACAGTTACTTGCCATAGGTAAGAAGGATGAAGGAGGGATGTGCACACCGCTCATTGCCATGGGCCACTGTAAAGGTACTTTAAATTGTGGGATGATTAACTGCAGATCACTGGTGAAACACTACCAGGAGGTGTCCGACATGTTAGAAAACATGGATTTGGACGTCCTCTTTCTAACAGAAACATGGACCAATACTGAGTCACTGGTACAAATGGGATTTGCCTGCCCAGATGGATATAAAATCTTTCATAAACCCAGGACTGCTGGGAGAGATGGGGGGTTGGGGCGATTTTTAAGAAAAAATTGAATTTTTCACCTTTACAAGTGGACGAGGTCACTGGGATCGAAGGGCTTAGCTTCTCACTGCAAGAGACTAAAGGCAGGCTACTCACAGGAGTGGTCTGCTATAGACCCCCGGGCGCAGAAACGCAGTACCAAGATTTATTTAATTCCATTACTGACCTGCGCCTAACCCATTCGAGAATGATTATATTAGGGGATTTTAATCTATGGGACAACGGTAGCCTAGATAACCACTTGAGAGACCTAAGGTATACCTGTGAGAATGTTAATCTACATCACATGGTTTCAGAACCGACACATCTAGGAGAACATGTTTTAGATCTCCTATTTGCGAATCAGGCTGAGACTGAGGTGATCGCTGTTCTGCCTGAAAGCTGGACCGACCACTTTTTAATCCATTTTCGCATTACAACACTTAAAGTAGAAGATCGTAATAACCAGCCATTGACTTATCGAAAAGGAAGAGAATGGGCCAAGCTGGAAAATAACAGAGCCCTGCCGATCTTTCAGGATCAGAATCTTTATACTCCCTCTGCCCCTGTAGGGGAAAACTATCAGTCCTACTGCAATTATATAGTAAGTACTTTGGATTTAACAGGAAAAAATCTCTGCTCCCTGGTATAATGATGACTTAAAACAGCTATGAACAGCCTGTAAAAAAGCAGAGAGAAAATGGCGGAGGGGGTATTTAGACTTAGATAAGAAAGCCCTGAAACTGGTCCAGGCCCAGTATAAGGAATCTATTGTCAGGGCAAAAGCAGTCTTTTACGCTAAATCCATACTTCAAGCTCCAAATAGTACAAAAGCGCATTTTAACGTTTTTAGAGATTTATCTAGTCCTGCCTGTATGAGTAATGAGGTTGTCGCATCGCAGAAACTCTGAGGTGAGATTGCCATTTTCTTTGAGGAAAAAATATCCAAAATTGTTGGACAACTACATCATGCTGACCCAGATGATTTAGCCTGGACGTCAGATATAGACTCCCAGACGGATGCCTCGCTGAATTTCTTCCATTGCCACTACTAAGTACTCTTTTAACCAGTTGGCTCAAAGCATATCCTCAGGCTCTTCCTAATAAAATCTGGTAAAGGTTTAGTCACGAGGTGTGGTGCAACGGCCAGGGCAGCTGTCTTCGGAGCACAGGGTTCACGGTTTGATCCCCGGCTCCGGCGGCAGCTCAGCTCAGCACCATGTGACTCTGGGCAATAGCTCACTTAATTTTCATGACGCCCCCCAGCGCCTTGAGACCCGTAAGGGTGAGTAGTTTGCGCTTTACAAATACGGATTTACAAGATACCTTCCCCTGGCTATGGAAGATCCGCTGCCAGTCGTTGGAGGAGGGAAGGGTACCGGAGGCATGGAAGCGAGCAGTAGTGACTCCTCTGCTAATAAAAACATCTTTGGACCCTACTAAACCAGCAAATTTCAGACCTATCTCTTTATTGCCATACCCTATTAAAATCCTAGAGAAGGTTGTTAGCAAAAATCTATCATGCTACCTGGAAGATAATTTTCTGCTGGATAGGGATCAATATGGTTTTCGCCCGGGACACGGTACCGAGACTGCACTGGCAACCGTAATGAACAATCTACGAATGCGTGCTGACAATGGGAACTTCTCTGTCCTAGTGTTATTGGAAATGTCAGCCGCATTCGATACGGTGAGCCATACTGTGCTAGTGGAGAGACTAAAAGGCATAGGGGTAAATGGACAGGCCTTACAGTAGTTAACATCCAATCTGTCAGGAAGACAACAGGCTGTGTCTTTGACGCCGTTCACCTCAGGCATGTCCCCAGTACAACATGGGGTACCACAGGGCTCGGCGATCAGCCCAATTCTTTTCAACATCTAACTGCGCCCTCTATTCCCCATCATTACATCCTATGGTGTAGACCTGGTCAACTATGCAGATGATACCCAACTGGTGTTCTCTCTAGAGGGGAAACAAGCGGTATCTATGGGCACCTTTCAGGAGTGCATGTGCCAGACTGCTGGTTGGCTTAGGAAAAACTCCCTACAGTTTAATGGGGGGAAAACAGAGGTGGTGTACTGTCCTGCCACCAGAATGTCTCGCCATCTATCGGTAGAGTTCAAACTTACCCCCGTGGATGAGCCCTTGATTTCGGCTAAAGTGGTGCGTAATTTGGGGGTGAGAGTGGATGAAAATCTTCAAATGGTCTCCCAAGCTAATAAAACAGCTAGCGTTTGTTTCAACTTGCTGCGTATGTTACGGAAGGTCCTCCCGTTACTCCCAAAGAATACTCGATCTCTTGTAGTGAGGAGTGTAATCCTGAGTAGGCTGGACTACTGCAACTCCCTGTATCTGGGGGCACCACAATATGTTATGCAGGGGTTGCAAAGAGTCCAGTCCATGGCAGCAAATCTGGTGCTTGACAGACAGCGCAGGTCTTCCACGACTGTGCCTCTGAGAGACCTTCATTGGCTCCCAATCAAAGAGAGAATCTGTTTTAAGTCTCTCTGCATTGTATACAAAGCAGCACATGGTCAGGGTTCCTGTCCCCTTGCAGGAGATGTTCACCTGGTACAGCCCTTGGAGGCAGCTCCGCTCCTCAAGTGCAAATCTGATAACAACCATTAGATTTAAGAGATCTCGGGTGGGGGGGCAGAGCTTTTGGTGTGAGTGCCTCGCATGCATGGAATGAGTTACCTCTGAACCTCAGACAGGCCAAATCCCTTACTTGTTTCAAGAAGAGCCTGAAAATGTGGCTATTTCCCAAAGGCGGTCTTTAGACTGTCTTATTGACAATTGATTCTGCTGTGTGGTGTCTACCCGATAATCCAAGTGCCACGATACCCGAAGGGTGGCAGTCGCGCTATATAAGTGCTTAATTCAATTCAATTCAATTCATGAGCGCAGGTGGTCCTGCGGGTGGAGGAGGGCCTTGAACACCAGCAACCGTCGAGAGTGCATGGGCTCATGGGAGGCCTCACTCAATGTTGGAGCTGCGAGTGTAGGAGAGCAATTTCACTGACAATTAGCCAGTGGTCTTGCTTCTGTAAGGAATTGTTTGTGGACTGGATAGGGACCCTTTCAGCACAAAAACTATCCTGTTAATACTTTTCCTTTTCCTGTTTTGGATGTGTTGTGTACATTGCAGCACCCATGTAAAAAAGGAGAAAAAAGGATAATTGAAAACAGTTCTATGCATTATGACTGACTCGAGGAGGTGTAACATTTTGGTGCAAATCCATGTCAACCAATGTTTGTAGATAGGGATTTGGGTCATAATCCATGGGTGGGGGCATGGGAACACTCAAATACCGTCCATGCAATGCCCCCTTGATGCAAACTATTGCAAAGTAGAGCACAGTGCAACTTTGCATTACTTTAAGAAACCATTCCAACGCAAATCCCGATTTGTGTTGGATGGTAACTCCCAGCATAGCATTATTAAATCTGGGCGTTGGTCTTGACTGATGCAGTGGTTTCCTTTGTGCAATTGGTGGTGTCCAAGCCCTGGGTTCTTCTGAACATGGTTGAATGGATATTGCAAGCTTACTTGGAGGTGTATTTTTAAGGGTTCTCATGGACGGAAGCACACTGGGTAAATTTATCATGCATGAGTTATTACAACTACTACTATATTGATATAGCACCTAATACGTATGGCATTACAAGCGCTGGTCAGCGTGAACTAGTTTGCTGTACACTGGTGGAAGACTTAACGGGACTACTTGTTGTAGATGACTCATGACACTTCCAGTTAGGTTACAGGTAGTTATATTCTAGACACACCTGAGCGCACACCTCGTCAGCTGAACAGACCATCAACTGACAAGAGTGGAACACTCTGGTACAAGTTGAAACACTCACAGGTAATCTTAGAGGCTGAGGAGGTAAGAACACAAAGGAAGGGCTAATGACCACTGTCGGCCATGTTACATGAAGAACTAATATGCAACACATCTTCGTCCTTTACAGAGAAAAAGGAAACAAATAAACAAATCACAAAAATGAAGCTTAACCCGTTGCGTGCTTCTGTCGGCCAATGGCCGTCGCGAGCACTACCTCCGTAGTGCTGCGTACGTCCGTTGGCCGATGCGGCCCCGCCCGCTCAATCGAATGTCCGCATCATGGCGTATTTTGCAACGCGCTTAAGTGGTTAATGTATGGGAGACAACAACAATATTCGCACACCTCGCCAGCTGACCAGACCATCCACTGACAAGAGTGGAACACTCCGGTGCAAGTTGAAACACTCACGGGTATTCTTAGAAGCTGAGGAGGTAAGAACACAAAGAAGGGCTAATGGCCACTGTTGGCCATGTTACATAAAGAACTAATATAAAACAACTATGTTTTGAAGAGATATGTTTTAAGACATCTTTTGAAGCTTTCTAAAGATGTTAAGACGTTCGGCTCATGGGGAGTGTAGTTCACCCTTTAGAAGTTAGGAGTGAGAAGCACTGTCCTCATTTACTAGGAGAGTTAAATGAGGCATTACAAATAAGGATTCTGTGGAGCTCCTAAGTGTTAATGCTGACCTCCGTGAAGGTAGTATATCAGATCATATAAGGAGGGGACTAGGTTGTGCAGGAATTTAATTACTACACAGAAAAGTTTAATAAAACGGTTGTGCTGCCTTAATGGGGAGCCAACAAGTGGACACTGATACTCTGCTTAAACTCAATCAACTTTGGCCGAAAGGAAGTTAAAACAGGACGGGGCAGGGAACTAAAACCAGCCTTAAGCAAGTGAGCTCAGCAAGTAAGCTGGCCTTTTCCCAGGGAGATTTCAGATGTCTCACCTCACACCCTTTTTTCAAACATTGACTAATAATTCATTTACGGAACACTGTTCTAAATATATTGGCTTAAAAGTCAAAGTTTAAAGGCTGGTCTAAATTGAAACTCGTGAAAATATTCCAATACTTCCAGGCTGGGCATAGTACTCAGGAACATTATTTCTCTGCAGTAACAATTCATTCATGTGCCTATGAGAAAAAATTGTTCGGTTCTGCAATAGCTGCTTTCAGAGCTGCATGGTTTGAGAAAGCATCAGAAAAATGAAAAAGTGATGGATGGGATGCGTGAGTTAATCTCAGACACTGGCTACTCAGACCACATTCCAGTTGATGTTTTTTTTTTGCTCAGTCTGCCAAACCAATCCCATGCAAATCAGATTTGATCCTGGTCCAAAAGGGATGGTCCAGCCCGAACAACCAGGCAAGGTCCTCTAAAGATAGGAACACAAGAAACCCCAGCCTGAGAAAGCATGTGCCTATCCAGCCTTTGAAAGTATCCGGATCCTTCAACATCTCAGAGGTTTTTCCTGTGTCTTGTATACAGGGGGATTTTTGATGGGGGAAGGGTGGTAGTTCTGGTATGACAGTGGGAGGTGTGAGGAAGATGGGAGGAGGGCAGGAGGTTGATGGGGCACTAACAATTACGCTAAGGTGCATTAAGGACTGATTATAAAGAGCCAGATTACGAGTCGTAGTGGCGTGGCGGTGACAGTCCAGGCACTGGTGGTCCGGCAGAACCATTAAGACTTGGGCAGTCGGACAGCTATGGGACCGCCAATGCCACCAGGGAACCACCATTCCCTAGCAGTGGTGTGGCGGTCCTGAGGCCGCAGTATGCTTGGCAAGACCGCTGCAGTCCTACAAAGCATATTACGAGTTTCCTCTTTGCCACGGTTTTCATGGCAGTTCCACCTCCATGAATACTGAGGCAGAGAGGAAACACGCCTCACGCCATGTGGCTACACAGAGGAGGGCACATATGTGCCCCCCCCTCCCACTATGTGCATGCACAACTGTTCCTGCAAGGCATGGACTTTACTGTCCATACCGTGCAAAAACAGTTTTTGGCTTGCCCATTTTTTGAGAGCCCACCGTAGGAACGCCAAAATCCAGCCCACCAGACAGGAGAAAACTGATTATCTGGCAGGCGGCCTGACCATGGCTTTAGCGCAGCGGGAGCGTGACTGTGGCGTACTGCCTGCTCCTGCTGCGCCAAAAGTCGTAATCGGGCCCACAGTCTTTAACAGGACCCGATTGGGACGGAGTGGGATGATGAGCTGCTGTTTGCATGACATTAAGTCAGGCATCTCTCTGCTGTGCCCTTCAGGATATGGGCCCGGCTCACCCATGCCCAAGGCCGGCTCTGCATGTATGACCTGCCCAGTCATGAGCTGAAAGCAGATGATGTTTCGCGGCACTGTATATATATATATCCAGGAATTGTTCCCATTTACCTGGCATGGTGCTTTAAAATGAGCCCTCTAGTGTATGAGTCTCCAGCACAAGGACTGCAAAAAACAGAACAACATTGCAGCACTTTGAAAAATGATTTAATTATTGGAGAGCCCCCCTCTACCCATCACATGTGTATTTATATACTCTATTTCTTCGAGGTATAGATCAATAATTGTAATTTATTACAGCCTTATTGTTCCTGCAAATGTGAAATTGGCACACAGAGAAGTGGGGATTACTTTTTATGATTCGGAAGCGCAGGAATTGCCAATGTTGACTGCTTCCGAAAATGAATCAAAATGAGGAGAACCCGGCAAATTAGATTCATGTCGACCGCCTTCAAAACAGGATGACAGAGCACAAAAGGGAATATTTGTGCAATAATTATGTTCTTAAGGAAGCATCATAACCTCACTTAGACTGTAGCAGTAGATTCGAAATTCGGCAGAGTTGTGCAATCCACATGTAAACAAACATTTGTCAAAGTCCAGGTGGAACTGCTACCTTTAGGCAAACATCGGTCAAAGTTCATAACCATATTACCACTTTGAACTTTCCAGATTTGCTCCTATTGTCTGAGGGCCCAATTCAACAAGACTTGTGTGCACATAAATGTAACCTGAGTGTGCAAAAAAAGATCTGCCGCAAATTCCCTGTCCCTCGATCACACAATGAGGATCCACTGGCATTTCCACTTCCAGATCGGTTTGCTAAAGTGTACACACCACGAGTATGGTTGATTGTCCATCGTGTTAATTAATTCTGTGACTAATAGGGGCGTGACAGATGGGATTTTTATGGGGCAAAACTTAGAGGACACCATCAGCAATCCTGTATTTCTTGGTGTCATAGCAGAGGGACATTTTCCATAGGTAATATTGCTTCCCCGTAGACAGCAAAACATTTTAATTAAAAAAATGTGTTTTCCCAAATTCTTCCATGTCATCTCATGTGGATGTACCACCATGTAGACAATTCGCTGTAGAACACACAGAGGATTAAGATTATGCCTGAATATCACCAATATTCCTAGTATTCGGTAAACAATTACTTTTTTCACTAAATACATCCGAAAATATTTAGCATTGAAAATCTAGACAAATGTTTTAGGTCATGATAAGAATAGGGTCACAATGAGGTTATATACAAATGAATCCATTTATTGATGACACCAAGAAGCGCTCAGTTGTAGTAATAGGAGCAATAAAAACGTTACCCACAAAGACATAAATCTTTGTCCTTAAAGGAGACAAGAAAAGTTTCCTATCTCACTTGAGAAGATGTTAAGGTTCACCATATTTCGTGACTCCTGATGTACCACCCTAAATCGACTGGAATGTGGACAGCAGGGAATTGTTTTCCTGTGTAACTCAGTTGTAGCTGCTAGGACTGAGCATGAGTGCCGCAACTCAGCAGCTGCATCATCGCAATCCCTCGACCTGAAGTCCTAGCCTGAGATTTCCAGTGGTGAGAAACAGGATGGACGGGGCCTCTGGTTCAACTCTGGGAATTGTGAGCTGTGGTCAAGTCGAATCCACGTGGCCTGAGCTGGACCTTCCCCCAATCACAGAAGGCCTAACTTCTGCTATTTTTTGTTACAACTTTGACAATTGTGCAAAGTGTGAAGAAGGAAAGGTTTTATGAAAATACCCTTTGGTACTGTATCTACACTCCAAGGTAACCAACTCATATTTTTAAGATGGCTGATGAAGGTTTCCCTATGTCAGAACATATGCGGTAGAAATTAGGACAATACCATATTCTTCTTGGAACTATACACTAGGAGGACACTGTATGAACTTTACAATTAGAGAAAGTCTGAGAAGCGAAATCCATTGCAATAAAATAAGCAAGAACTGCACCGCTTCAGCATACCCACTGCACAACAGTATAAAAGCGTGTGAAATGTCTTAAAACAATGATTCTTACATTTTTTACCTCCGTGGTACCTCGCTGAATCGCTACTGGACGCAGGTACACAGGTCCCCCCCCCCCCCACCTAAATATTATCTACTACATAAAACTCAAACACCCAAAACTAAAGAAAAAAGTAAACAGAACAAATACATGAATTATAAAATATTGTATGTACTATACAAACAAAAAGCTAAATGTTTAATGGGAAGGTTGGAGTCTTTCAAAATGTCTTTTTATTTTTAAAAGACAAAGTGGTATGCTAGACACTAGCAAATAGCTTTTTTTTTGTTGGCTCCTGTTGCATACTCTCTTTATGTCAGAGCATACTAGCTTCCACTGAGACTGCAAGTCGCACATAGTACTATTTTCTGTATGCTTCCACAAATCAAGCAAGGAATAGCAAGTTAATTTATGGCCTCCAATTTCAAATCCCTCTCACATTTACAGAGCGTTTTAAATTTTTTAATTTTGCTCTGTTATGTGTATATATGTATATACTTTATTAGTCTAAAAGTATTCATTTTTTTAAACAGACGCGGACCACCTGGGTAGGCATCGCAGACCTCTTTGGGGTCCACGGACCACATTTAAGAACTGCTGTCTTAAAAACTATAACATTTGAAAAACATAAATATAGTTTTTTAATAAAGCACATCTAATGAGGCAGATAAACAGCACAGCGATTAACGCATACAATGATGCACTGGTGTCACACGATTATGTTGCAATGAAAAGATAATAAAATGGCAAACACAGGAGGACGACACCTATATATTTAAAGTATATAATCTGCAAGAAACTCTCAGGATGTACATCGGAAATAGAGTTTTGCTTCTTTCCTGACCTGGCAGGTGGGATGAATGTGGTTTGTTCTGTACGTTCTCTGATCGAGACAAGCCACAAGGCTACATAAATTTCCATTAGCAGAAGCCTGCTCTCAAATGAACAGGTCACGGCTAGCTAACCAAGCACGGGCCATCACACCACAAATAATTTGTTCCAGGTGTAAGAGGGTAGTCACAAAGCAGAGTATTTTAATTACAATAACACAGATAAATGACACCGCACGTAATCGAAGATAAAAAGATGAACAGTAGTAGTGTTCTGGCCTCTGCCTGTGATCTCAGCCTGCACTCTGGTACTCGGGCTTCTTTGCATCTTTTGCACACTCAACTGAGGGTCACATGATCACGATATATATGTACACATCATAACATCACCAGACGGATTACATAAGCATTCCTGGATGGTGGTATGTTTTTTATTCTATGATACTTTTCACAGGATTGCAATTTAGCACCATTTTACATACTTGTCAGTGGTATAATATTTTCTTCCATTTTGTAGAAGCCAGTGCAGGGTTACATCAGAAAAAAATCATTGTGTGTATTGTCTATCACAGACAGGCTACTTCTGAAATCAGAATTTAGATCTCTGCTATAGTGCATATGTTGCAGGCTTATATTGGTGTCAAAAGTAAAGTCTCAACTTAAAAAATCGTGACTTCAGATCTCAGTGATGACGATTGGTAATTGCTACATTTGATGACAGAACCTCGTTCTCATCTATAATATCTGATTACAAGCAAATCTGTTCTCTGAACAAAGGGCCACGAGCAACAGGCTTTAGCAGTCGCAAATAGTGTCGTGCAGAGTTACTTCTGACTTCAGATCTCAATGATGACCGATTGGTAAATGCTACATTTGACGACAGAACCTCGTTCTCATCTGTAATATTTGATTAAAAGCAAATCTGTTCTCTGATCAAAGGGCCACGAGCAACAGGTTTTAGCAGTCGCAAACAGATTCGTGTAGAGCTACTTCTGACTTCAGATCTCAATGATGACTGATTGGTCAATGCTACATTTGACGACAGAACCTCGTTCTCATCTGTAATTTCTGATGACAAGCAAATCTGTTCTCTGAACAAAGAGCCACGAACTACAGGTTTTAGAAGTCGCAAACAGAGAATTAGGCCGCTTGCGACTGCTAAAGAGCCTTTTGACATGTACTAACCCTATTTTTCAAGTCTGTAACCTATTACCAACTCGCAAAATAGAGTTTAAGAATTGGCATTAGGAAGGGGCGTGTCAAGGGTATCCCTTCCTAATAGCAAGTCACAGGGGGATGTATGAATGTTTTGCGACCAGAATGCAGTTGCAAAACATTCACAGTTTACTGCCTTGTTCAAGTAGGTGATAAGCCAGTCGCAAACAGGAAGGGGTCCCATGGAGGACCCCTTCCCATTTGTAAATGGTAGCGAAAACGTTTTTTAAGAGTAGGCAGTGGTCCCACAGACCACTGCCTACTCTTAAAAAATGAAACTGAAATGTTTAATTTTTCCTTTTTAAACGCAATCCATTTTCCTTTAAGGAATACAGGCTGCATTTCAGGAAAAAAAGTTGATACATTTAAAAGCAAATACAGGCATGGTGGTCTGCTGTCCCCAGCAGGCCACAATCCCTGTATTTTTAGCAATTGCCAATGGTTCTCAAATTGCGACATATCTCATGAATATTGATGAGGGAGGTCACATTGGTACCTCTCATTTTGCTATTTCCTAATTGCGAGTCGCAAAAAGTCACAATTAGGAACTCACAAAATCTGCCAGTTGTACATGTGCCCCTAAAGACCTAAGGCCAGATGGACGACGTGATTTTGTATGCGCAAACCGGATTGCGACCCATTTGCGCATGCAAAGTTACTTGGGGCCATGTACAAACACTGTTTTACGACTCGAAAAAAATTGCGACTCGTAAAATAGTGTTTAGCGACTCGCAATTAGGACGGGGCGTTCCAAAATGAAATGAAATGAAAAAAGAAACTTGATAAAGCGCACTGCGGCCAAGCGGCTTCCTGGCGCTGGGAACTAGACCTGACTCAACGGTGGAATCCGAGGGAGCTAGCAGGGGAATGCCTGAGAAAACAAAAATGTTTTCAGGGCTTTACGGAAATGGGTGCAGGTGGGGATGGAGCGAATGGAGAGAGGAAGACTGTTCCAGAACCGGGGGGCCAAGACCGAGAAACGGGTGCCCCCCGTTCTGGATTTACGGAAGTGGGGAACGTGCAAAAGAGATAGAGAGGAGGAACGGAGAGTGCGGCTAGGGGCATAAGGAGTGATCATGGAACTAATAAAAAGGGGAGCTGAGTGGGTGTGCGCCCGGAAGGCCAGACAGGCCAATTTGAAAAAATATCTAAGGTGTACAGGGAGCCAATGGAGGGACCTGAGTGCTGGGGTAATGCGGGAAGATTTGGGAAGGCGAAGAATGAGGCGGGCTGCCTGATTTTGGATGGCCTGAAGACGTCGGGTTTCATAAGCAGGTATGCCCACGTACAGGCCATTCCCATAATCAAGGCGGGAGGTGATGAGGGCCATGACTATGGATTTAAGGGCGTCCGCAGAAAAGTACCGGGAAATCTTCCGAATGAGGCGAAGGGACAGAAAACAAGAAGATACGACGGAGCTGACTTGGGCATGCATGGTCAGATCATGGCTGACCTTGATGCCCAAGGTTCGAACGGAGGGAACCGGAGAGGGGGGGGAACCAAAGGAAGGGGGCCAGTGAACCGGGGACCAAGGATTTGAGGGGCCACCCGTGAGGACAAGCTCCGTTTTGTCCGGATTGAGCTTCAAGTGGTTGACGCTCATCCATTCAGAAATAAAGACTAAAATAGAGCAAAACTTAGGGAAGGAATCCGAGGGGGAGGAAAGATCAAAAACGAGCTGGAGGTCGTCCGCGTAATTATACACGGAGACCCCCAGCTCACGGAGAGAAATGATAAGGGGGTGAATATAGAGGTTAAAAAGGAGAGGGGAGAGGGAGGAGCCTTGGGGAACCCCGCAGGTAACCGAGCGAGGGGGGCGGAAAAGCCCGAGAGGTGAACCGCTTGGGACCTGCCGTGGAGAAAGGACGCAAGCCAGGAGAAGGCTGCGCCCCGAATGCCCGCTGCGCTGACACGGTCGAGAAGGATGGATGATCGACCGTGTCAAACGCAGCGGACAAATCGAGGAGAACCAGGGCTTGGGGAAGATTGATGTCGGCTTTCCCCTTAAGTTCGTCCAGGACCGCAATAATCACTGTCTCCGTGGAGTGTCCTGGTCTGAAGCCCGCCTGATGGGAGGCCAAAAGGTGGTTCTCCTCGACATAAGAGGACAAGCAAGATGTAACATAGCTTTCGAGGATCTTACCCAAGTAAGGAAGAAGAGAAATAGGCCTGAAATTAGAGGGGAGGGAAGGGTCTAGACCGGGTTTTTTAAGAATGGGAAAAACTATAGCGGTTTTGAAAGAAGAGGGAACAGAACCCAGGGCCAAGGAAGCATTAAGTAGGGCAAGAGGAGGGACGGGACAGCTGGTAAAACGAGCACGGATCCTCAAAGCTCGTTTTACCAGCTGTCCCGTCCCTCCTCTTGCCCTACTTAATGCTTCCTTGGCCCTGGGTTCTGTTCCCTCTTCTTTCAAAACCGCTATAGTTTTTCCCATTCTTAATTTTTTTTTTTTTTTTTATCGGCAGGCAATGGTCCCAGGGACCACTCCTGCCCTTAAAAAATGAAACAAAAATGTTTTTGTTTTTTTAATGCATCCCGTTTTCCTTTGAGGAAAATGGGCAGCATTTAAAAAAAACTGCTTTATTGAAAAGCAGTCCCAAACATGGAGGCCTGCTGAGCCCAGCAGGACACCATCCCTGGGAAGGCCAGTCATTCCCAATGGGGTCGCATAGTGCGAGTGCCTCATTAATATTCATGAGGCTCGCATTTTGCGACCCCATCAGGAATCGCAATCTGCGTCTCTGACACTGTTGTACATGGTAAATTGCGAGTCGCAATTTGTGACTCGCAATCGTGCGCAAATTGCGAGTCGCAATTTACACTGGTTGTACATCTGGCCTATTAAGCCCTATTCCCATTCACAAAACTGGGGTGCAAAATTCGCTCAGGATTGGTTTGTCAATTGGAATACAATTGCGTACATACAAATTGAACATTCAAAGAGGGAGTTGCAAAATGACCTGTCTAATTAATATTAGTTAGGCAGGTTGCAATTTGCAGCCCTCCACGATTGCTTGCAAAGACAGGGGTGGAGGCCTACAGGACATAACAGACCTCTTTCCCTACATTGGATCCCCAGGCAGACTTTTTTTTTATAAAGCAGCCTATGACCCTTAAAAGGACGGGTGCTCCTTGAAAAAAAAATCCCATTTAAGGAAGATATCTTGGGACCCGCAGGAAATTGTCCTTTAGACACCACTGTCTTCTGTATAAAAAAAGACACATCCCTGGTTTCCCACGTATTTTGCATGACCCTCATACTTAGCTTACACTTTACCTAATTATCCCGCCCTTTTTACCTCACGGAAATAGCACATTCCAAACCCAACACACCAGGCGCGTTTCAGAGAAATGCTATAGCCAATGCAACGCCGAGTTTTAGATTGCACTCACAGCTTGCTGGTAAAGAGCGAGCTTGGAACAGGTGCGGCGCGCATTAGCATACCGAGAAGAGAACAAGGCAGCACATTGATACCACGGGTTTAGAAGAAAAACATGTTTTCAAAATGGCAAGGAAGGAGTGACCTTAAACGGAGACTCCTGTCACAAATGTTCACTTTTTCCAGTCTAAAAGATGTACATACATCAAATCTGCAAACAGTGTACGAGAATTCCGCCCACTCAAATTATGCTCCAACATGTTGACTTCCTGGGGTTTCGTAGAAACCACGAGCAGATCTCCTGCGCACAAAATGCCCAGCACGCCTATCTAGTTCAGAGACATCTGCTTCGAAGAAAGTTACTAAGGTGATGGAAATCTTCAGTTGATCCTTAGTTTAAGTTGAAATGCTAGGATATAGAACTAACACTGAGGGCCCAAAATACCCACATAACAACTAAATACACGGAGATTTGTACGCCACCTTCAGTTGAAGAATGTGATCTCGACATGTATATATTTATTTAAATTGATTGTTCCAAAATAGCCATTGGATATGTGGGAAAGGTGAATTAAAAATGGCCAATTGAGTGCAGATGCATCCCGACATATGCATAAACACACACAAACAACCGGGGACCACCTTGTCATTCAAAGATGACTGCAGCAGGTATGCATCTGTACTTGCATACATTGTGGTGTAGAGGCATCCATTTTGAAATGTATATGCCAACATGACCAATGCCCATTTTTAGAACAGTAAATAAAAAAAATATTTACATATATGCAAGTGAGTGCTTAAAACATAAGTAAGCTGAACTGTAGCAGATTTGTAAAAATGCAGGAGATCACAGGGGTACGTATACCGTCTGACCTGGAGGAGACAGTGTTGGGTCTGCGCCCCTAAGGTTGAAAGAAGGGGATTCTAATGACCTGGCAACTGATTTATCCACTTCGTTGATAGCACATATGACTGTTGCCAAATATTGGAAATCAATGGTGACGCCAAGCTGGCATTCTTTGTGCTGTCACATTTTGTACACTTTGGGTCTCAAAAACATGATTGGACACATGGATAAAGATAAAGGCAATCTCATGAAAACCTGGTAACTGGTGTTGTTATATATGGAAGATGAACAAAGAACTGTAAGGTGTCCTCCAACGCTAAACACATTGAAACTATTTGAATGAAGCTACTTGGTGAGCCCAATTCCATAAGTTGATTTAAAGAATAGAGATTGTTGTGGAATCACCACAGGTACATTACGAACTTTCAGATATTTGTAAAGTGTCAGTCATGAGATAACTGTTTACTTATTGCTAAGTGTCCGTGAATGGAAGGTGGCAGAGGAGGGAGGCTTTTTTTTTTATATCAGTAACTGCCTGTGTGTACTGTGCCTGACACACAGGTTTTATATTTGTGAAAGTTTAACAAAAAGCATTTTCAAAAAACAAAAGTGTGGGAAGGGGAGTGGCGGGGCGAAACGCATCGCTAAGTAGGTGGCCTGAATATAGTATGCAGTAGTTCTTGGGCCCCCCCAAGCAACACTTGAGAAAAAAGAAATACATTTAGGGTTGTGCGTTTGTGTGAGTGTGCATATATATGTATATGCACATGGTGATATATATAAATAAATATATATTACTCTGTGGGGTTCACCACTGGTCTTTATAGGTAGGTCAGTGTTTCCATAGAAAATGTGTTTGGCACTGTTTGACTAATCTCCCAAACACTTTAAAAAAAGGTGCTACTTTTTTACTAGGATGAACATGAAAGGCATGGAAAGCTTTGGGGTGATGTGTCAAGTGGGGCAATGGGAAAAAATAGGGGTCTCAAAATGCAAAATCCCCAAACATTTCCGCTTCTTTAAGAAGCACCACTACAAAAACTCCTGAACGTTATTGCACAAATTTGGCACGAAGCTAGATCTTGGTCCCCAGATTGTGCATTTTGTAATTTGGTGTAAATCCATTCAGTAGTTTTTGAGAAATGAAGGTTCAAAAGCATTTGTATATGTGGACAGATGGATTTGAGGGACTAAAACCCAATAAAAAAATAGAGCATTCTGATTGGCCCAGGGAGTTTTTTTACCCTTGGGCCAATTTGCTCCCACAGGAGTCAGACTCCCGTGAGAGCGAGTGCTCTGATTGACTGCCAGCAACATCAGAAACATTTTGCTGGCAGATATTACAGGACTTGGTGACTTAGTCCCCTGTCGGGAACGTTTAAAAAAAGTCGCATAAAGGGGCACAGGTGGGGATACCCTGTCCCCCCTTATGCTCCATGTTGGGGACCCGGTTGCTGCTGCAGGCCCTGTGGGAAACTTCATGGTGCACATGTCCGAAGCCCATGCACGGCGGGGTACTAGCTGCTCATGGAGGGTTGAGTACAGGGCCAAGTTGCAGGCCAGACTCTATGACCAACCCCATGCCACCACAGCTAAAGGCCATTTGCGGCAGGGGTGGCCATCCTCTGGGTTTGATATAGTTACGTTAGTTACGTATGGTAATAACATATCACTTTAAGTTAAAAAAGCCCTAGAAATTCACTGAAAAAACAAAGATTAAAGTGATGTTATTGTTAGTTATTGTAATAATATCTTACTTTGTATTAAAAAAACTCAGAAATTCACTGAAAAACACAAAGGTTAAAGTGACATAATAGTTAGGTGAAAATGTCAGTTTAAACGTAACATTTTAGATTAAAAAAAGAATAAACACTGACAGTCACCAGTTACAGTTATTTCAAGTAGCTGTGGTTGAGCACTAGACTTGCAGTGCTTATGCCCTCACATATTACCTCCTCATGACATGTTCTATGACATCATTGATAACATCACTGATGACATTTTAAATTATATAATTGAGGACAACACTCTGCATGGCGGGGGCATGAGTTATAGTTACTTGAAATAACTATGAGTGGTGAATTTTAGTGTTTATATATATATATATATATATGTCCATCAAACTAGTTGCCCTGCTATGAGAACTCGCCGTGCGTGGGACTTAAATTAATGACACCATGCTTGCTCCGTTCCAAGTTGCTTTAGTACGGCATCATCGTAACACGTTTCAAGGCCTCCTGGCCTCTTCGTCAGAGGATACAATGAGGAAAACAGAAGGTGCTGCTGTTACCATACTTATGCACATACACAACATTTTTCACAGGTGTGTGTCTTTAAAGGCATGCTGGTAACTGTAGTTTTCATCATATAAGCAGCGTAGTATTAACCCCAGTGGGCACCGTTCATCCTACACTACATTCACAGTCATTAAAATACCCCAGTGGGCCTCAGGCAGCAGAAACAGGCAATTTCCTTGGAGAACTTGCCACTGGGGTTAATACTACACTGCTTATATAATGAAAACTACAGTTAAATACTACACTGCTTATATAATGAAAACTATAGTTACCAGCATGCCTTTAAAGACACACACCTGTGAAAAATGTTGCGCATGTGCATAAGTACGGTAACAGCAGCACCTTCTGTTTTCCAGCGCTGTATCCTCTGACGAAGAGGCCAGGAAGCCTTGAAACGCGTTAGGATGATGCCGTACTAAATCAACTTGGACTGGAGCAAGCATGGTGTCATTAATTTAAGTCCCACGCACGGCGAGTTCTCATAGCAGGGAAACTTGTTTGATGGATTTATATGCGGCAGCCTGGCCGCGGAGAACTTGCCACCATGGATGTTTTCATGGGGCCATCGACGTAGGAAAGTGTTTTCACGTCGGATTTTGGCACAGTGGGACTTTCAAGGAAATTGCCTGTTTCTCCTGCCTGAGGCCCACTGGGGTATTTTAATGACTGTGAATGTAGTGTTGGATGAACGGTGCCCACTGGGGTTAATACTACGCTGCTTATATAATGAAAACTACAGTTACCAGCATGCCTTTAAAGACACACACCTGTGAAAAATGTTGCGCATGTGCATAAGTACGGTAACAGCAGCACCTTCTGTTTTCCAGCGCTGTATCCTCTGACGAAGAGGCCAGGAGGCCTTGAAACGCGTTAGGATGATGCCGTACTAAATCAACTTGGAAGGGAGCGAGCATGGTATCATTAATTTAAGTCCCACGCACGGCGAGTTCTCATAGCAGGGCAACTTGTTTGATGGATATATATATATATATATATATATATATATATATATATATATATATCACACACACCTTCTGATCAAAGAACAGAAGTACGCCCGACCAGACTTCAGAGTTGCCAGGTACTTTTATTCGGTAACTGCAGCCAAATTCACAGTCTATCCTTACGCGTTTCAACTACATGAGTAGTCTTGATCACAGGATAGACTGTGAATTTGGCTGCAGTTACCGAATAAAAGTACCTGGCAACTCTGAAGTCTGGTCGGGCGTACTTCTGTTCTTTGATCAGAAGGTGTGTGTGATATTAATTGGAGGTTGTTCGCCCCCAGCGACCTGGCCGCCCGAAGCAGTGTCCATGCTCTTGCGAACAAAACGTGTGGCAATACAATGTGAAGAGCAGGACCCGCACGCAATTCTTTTGAGGCAGCACGGAGTATCCGGCAAGCATGGAGAGGTCCAGCGGTGATTAGCCTTCAAAGAACATTGCGAGGCGTGGGATGGTGAAGCACACTCGTGCAACACGTTTGGACATCAGTTTACAGGTACCGGCTTCTACTGTTTTAATACAACTACAGCCACGGAATATGAGCAAAGAAAACAGAAACTTCTTTATGAATCGTCTAACCCGTATAATGCACATGCATTATGAACTGAAATAGGATGGGAAACCGTTTTCAGAAATTATGAACTAATGGGAGACTTTTAATTTGGAAGTGCACCTTGGGAACTGTAGTATTGCAGCGCCACAAAAAGAGGGAGTGGTCTGTGAAGGCGTATAATGAGGTAATCACGCCGCAGAATCCCACATGCAGCTCAACCTGTGATCAAGACTACTCATGTAGTTGAAACGCGTAAGGATAGACTGTGAATTTGGCTGCAGTTACCGAATAAAAGTACCTGGCAACTCTGAAGTCTGGTCGGCCGTACTTCTGTTCTTTGATCAGAAGGTGTGTGTGATATTAATTGGAGGTTGTTCGCCCCCAGCGACCTGGCCGCCCGAAGCAGTGTCCATGCTCTTGCGAACAAAACGTGTGGCAATACAATGTGAAGAGCAGGACCCGCACGCAATTCTTTTGAGGCAGCACGGAGTATCCGGCAAGCATGGAGTGGTCCAGCGGTGATTAGCCTTCAAAGAACATTGCGAGGCGTGGGATGGTGAAGCACACTCGTGCAACACGTTTGGACATCAGTTTACAGGTACCGGCTTCTACTGTTTTAATACAACTACAGCCACGGAATATGAGCAAAGAAAACAGAAACTTCTTTATGAATCGTCTAACCCGTATAATGCACATGCATTATGAACTGAAATAGGATGGGAAACCGTTTTCAGAAATTATGAACTAATGGGAGACTTTTAATTTGGAAGTGCACCTTGGGAACTGTAGTATTGCAGCGCCACAAAAAGAGGGAGTGGTCTGTGAAGGCGTATAATGAGGTAATCACGCCGCAGAATGCCACATGCAGCTCAACCTGTGATCAAGACTACTCATGTAGTTGAAACGCGTAAGGATAGACTGTGAATTTGGCTGCAGTTACCGAATAAAAGTACCTGGCAACTCTGAAGTCTGGTCGGGCGTACTTCTGTTCTTTGATCAGAAGGTGTGTGTGATATTAATTGGAGGTTGTTCGCCCCCAGCGACCTGGCCGCCCGAAGCAGTGTCCATGCTCTTGCGAACAAAACGTGTGGCAATATATATATATATATATATATATATATATATATATATATATATATATATATATATATATATATATATATATATATATATATATATATATACTTACACACACACATACAGATGTACAAATGCGCAGATTGTAATATACTATTTCTTGCTATTGTTGAGTGAGTGGTGGAAGCATGATTCATGAGAGGTGAAGCTGTGAAGCCGTGAGTGAGTCATGTTACGCCTCCCCTCCCTCAGCAATGGTTATAAATAACTTACATGTTTTATGTAATGCATGTATTTATGGGTCAGATGCACTATTTACTGAAAAGGCATGTTTTCATCATAATTGGCAATCACTTAGCGCACTGATCTAAAGTCTGACATGGCAATTTTCATGAAGATCCATGCGGGTGGGGGGGGGCAGTTAATGCGGCTAGTAAAGTTGTAATTTCAAATTTTAGATGCCTTGGGAATTTTTGAATGATCTTACAGTAAAAAAAAATTAATGGATTTACACTAATTTTAACATTAAAGTAGAACTTTACTGAGCAAGCCTTCTTTCATTGGTTTGGTGTAAATCAGCTCAATAGTGTTGAGCTTGAAAGTGTTAACACTTTTGTATATCACTGCCATTTAAAATTTTAATGCGGACAACTGTTTGAATTTTTTTTAACCCCTCCCATGCTCACGGTGGCCGTGTGCTCATGACGAGCTGAGCTCATCATAACGGTCAGAACGCTCGCACGCGGGGGCTAATTCCCCTGCTGTGCTGAACGTTCTGAAGAAACGGGTGTGGCAGTGACAAGCTTAGCCCGTCATGAGTACACGGCCACCGTGGCTCATGATGAGCTGAGCTCGTCACGAGCACCGGGGTGCTGTGCGCGACCCCCCAGCACAGCAGAGAATTATCCCCGCGGCCAACGCGTTAAATATGATTGACTGATGAAGGTGATGTATTTTTATCCACATTGTTAAAAAACAAGGATTTTCATGCAGTGGAAAAAATTCCAAAGCCATGTGGGGCACAATGAGAGGTGCGTATTCCCAGGATCATGGTGAGAGGATCCGGGAGTTTTGAAATATGACCCCAAAAATGGGATTGCTGTGATAAAATAGAGATTTTCAATGAAATTGTGATCTTGCAGCTTACCTTTTTGTGAGCAGTGAGAAAGGTTCCATTTTCTGCTGAAAATCGTGCTTAACGTCAAATTAAAAAAATGAGAAAATATTTTTTACATAGGCGAAACAAATTATGGGGAAAGATCTTAGGAGCACAGCCAAAAGACGTAAGTATCAGGAGTTGCCAGCCGGTGTTGGCAGCATCAGGTTGGCACCCCTTGGCAGGTTGATATCCTGGAATGACTGTAGACCAGGATCCCCATTGTGCTAAGTCAAAGGCCATGCACAGTGAGGGATGTGAACTTACAGCACATTGAGTACAGAGTCTGGCCTTTTGCCACATCCAGCAGCTATCACCCAAGGGTGTGCCAAGCAGGTATTGGCCGCCCACAATGGGTTGGTCACTCGGTCTGCTCATAGGTCAGGCCCTGTGACCATTGCAAAGTGGATGGTTGTGTGCAGCTGGGCTCGGCCGCTCATGGTGGGTTGGGTACTGGGTCAGGAAGAAGGGCAGGCCGTCAGGCCAAATGATACTGTGCAGGGCTGAAGGCAGTGCATAGCAAGTGTTGGCAGCCTGAGCTGGGTTAGTTGCTGGGCCTGGCCTATGGCCAGGATCTGCGGCAGTGCCCAGTGCTCTCAGCCCAAGGCTGTGCACAGCAGGATTCGGCAACTTACATTGGGTTGCTACTGAGCATGACTAAAGGCCAGGTCCTGCAGAGCCCCTGCTGTGCACAGTCAAAAGCCATGAGCAGCAAGTGTTGGTAGTCTGCACCTGCTTGGTTATTGGGCATGACCGAAGGCCAGGTTATGCAGCCACCCACTGCTGCACTTGGCCAAAGGCTGGACACAACAGACATTGTCAGTAAAGTCAGTTATTTAAAAAACCCTAGAAATTCACTGACAAACCACAGCTAAAAACGGAACTAGGGTTATGCCTCAAATGCGCAACCATGGTTAGCATGCTGGAATGAGTGTGTAACGAGATAATCTCCTGATAGTAATTTGAAGGTGGTCGATAAATTGTAAATTAATGTTATAACTATCACTTTAGGAGTTTAAAAGTTTGTGTAGTTTAAACTTGGTTTGTATAGGGAAAATATGTTTTCCCAACAATAACTAAGCTTTAACATTTGTTTTTTTTCATTGAATGGCAATGTTTTTTTTTAATAAAAATGTGTTTCAAATTGTAAACTCCAGTGTCGCAAGTGGAGAGTTGCTATGTGGAGTGTCATACAGTACAGTGGAGGAGAGTGTTGTGAAGTCTATTATCATAGACTGCAGTATTGTAGCTTGGAATCAAGTAGAGTGGAGTGTAGTAGCATATTATACAGTGTAGTAAAGTGTTATATGGTGTAGTGGCATTTTGTCTTATATAGTGGAGTCCAGTGTCGTTAACTGGAGCAGCGATTAGTACAGTGGAATGATGTGTCAAAATGTAGAGTAGGGTGATGTAAACTGCAAAGAGTGGAGTAGAGTGTTTTAGAGTGGAGTCTGGTGAAGTAGAGTGTCATAGAGTGGAATATAGTCAAGTGGATTGTTGTAGAGTACAGTGGTGGAGAGTGAAGGAGAGTGTCACAGAGTGGAGTGCTGTGTAATACACTGGAGTGGCGTATCGTAGAGAGAAGTTGAGTTGCATATTGTGGAGTGTCATACAGTGTAGTACAGTGGTATTGGGTGGATGGGCATCTCGAGGAGTAGAGTGTCATAGAGTGTAGTACAGTGTTGTAGAGTGGAGTTCCATACAGTGAAGTAGAATGTTGGAGAGTGGAGCACCGTAGAGCGGCACATTGTACAGTGCACAGTGAGTGATAAAGTGTAGTAAAGTGCAGTATAGCAGAGTACACTACAGTGGGGTAGAATAGGGAGGAGTAAATTATCATAGAGTAGACTGGCATGTCATAGACTATAGTGGAGTTGAGTGCAGTAGAGTTGAGTGACGTAGTATACAGTCGAATAAAGTGTCACATTGTACTGTGTTATACAGTAGAGTCTAGTGGGGTGTTGTACAGCATTGGAAAGTGATCTAGACTACAGGAGAGTAGAATGACATACATTTTAGTTGATTTTTGTAGAGTGGGGTGGTGTACAGCACCGTGTTGTACAGTGTGTCACAGTGAATCAGCATACAGTGTTATAGAGTGCAGTGGCGTACAGTAGAGTAGTGGAGTTGAATGCAGTACTATGTCAGAGTAGAGTGGAGTAAAGTGGGGTGCAGTGGCATACGAAGAGTTGCGTATAGTTTTGTATAGCCGACTAGAGCAGTGATACTCAAAGTACGGCCTGTGGCTGCATGTGGCCCTCCTAAAGTGTATATGCAGCCCCCTGGTCAACACCAGCACTGGGCTGATGTTTACTCGACTGTACGAGGGCAAGCATTTATTTATGTATAGGTTAACCAAAGAAGAAGTAAATCAGGTGTCCTGCACCACTTAATTATAGGAACACCTTCATTTTTTAAGACATTTTCAAGCAAAAGAATAAAAATATGATAACATCTCTTCAAAATTCTAAATGTGTATTTCATTAACATTTGAACCTATTCACCTTAATACATCAAATCATATCAGTGCATTGGGATGTATTTTTTAAGTTGTTTTCAAACATGATTTTAGAAGCATTCATGCTTCCCCCCACCCTAAAAACAATGTCAATAGTGAACTAAGAGGAAAGTCAGTTGTTTTGTGTACCCTTTAAGTGGCCCCCGTTGCTATTATACATAACATCATAGTTTATTAACTCAAAGACAGGAGAAGGTTTTGTACAGTGCACATTCTGAAGTCATGCATGTTGAGGTCCCTTTATATGTTATAATGATGAAAAATGAG
This sequence comes from Lissotriton helveticus, assembly GCF_964261635.1. Classification (NCBI taxonomy): domain Eukaryota; kingdom Metazoa; phylum Chordata; class Amphibia; order Caudata; family Salamandridae; genus Lissotriton; species Lissotriton helveticus. The sequence goes on along the minus strand of NC_136070.1, from coordinate 393,747,066 downwards.
ACAAAGTGAAATAAAACAACTGGAAAAGTGGGGTTGCAGGGATTGAAGCAGATTTTGTGGGTTCACATTATGCAATTCAGTCACTAGACTTCACGTCACTTATATCCACCTTACCACTCCCTGACCCCTCGACCACCACCCTGGCATCAATGCGCCCCTCACTCACATTACAGACCAAACATTTTGGCCCCTGAGAAAATGTTTGCGAGTGCCCGTGGACTAGAGTATCATAGAACAGAGTGGAGTAGAACATTGTATAGGGGCATACAGTATAGTCCAGTGTTGTAAAGTTGAGTGAAGGGGTATAGACAAGAGTAACGTGTTGAAGAGTGGTGTACAGTGTAGTAAAGTGTTGTCGAGTGTAGTTGTATAGAATACAGTAGTGTGTGAAACAGTGGAGCTGCGCAGAGTGGATTGTTGTATAGTAGCAAAGAGTGAGGTAAAGTCTTGTACAGTGGAATAGAGTCAAGTTGAGAGGAGTAACGTAGTGTGCAGTGAAGTATAATAGAATGTATTGGTGTGTCATAGGGTAGAGTGGCATGGAGTGGAGTGTACTGGCATAGCGTAGGTAGTAAACTGTTGTAAATTGGAGTGGGGTCTCATACAGCAGAATGGAGTGCACTGGTATATAGAAAAGTGTTGTATGGTCTAATAGAGTATTGTACATTGGAGTGTACAGGCATAGAGTTGGTCAGTGGAGTGTATGGGGATAGAGTGGAGTAGAATGTCGTAGAGTGCAATGAAGTGTGGTAGACTTTTATAGATTAGAGAGGCATACAGTGGAATAGAGCAGAGTGGGGTGGCGTACAGTAGAATGATGTAGAGTTGAATAGCGTGTAGTGGAATAGCATCCCGTGGAGTGGCATACAGTGGAGTGACGTAGACTAGAGTTGCATACAGTGGCATTGCATACAGTGTAGTAGCATAGAGTGGAGTGAAGTCTCGTACAGTCGAGAGGCGTAGAGTGGGGTGGTGTAGAGTGGAATAGCATATAGTGGAATGGCTACAGTGGCGTGGCATATAGATGTAAAAGAAATTAGGCGGCAATGTAGATTACGGTGTGCAGAGTAACGCAAAACAGCACATTTTGCTGCCTTTCGTTTCTCCAGATTACCAAATCAAAGTAAAGCAGTGCATGGTGGCCTGGCATTCCTTTGTAAATCTGATTTAAGTATTGCATTACCCATGCGACACCATGAGAGATGCAAGGGTACCACAATTTAATATTACAGCTAGGTCTTAGTTATATTTTTAGACTATGATATACTGTGATAACTTTGCAGTATACTATGGTGCATTGCGATGACAAGCCAGAATATAATTGGGTAATGGCTGTTTTTAGAGATTGAAAAGGCAGCCATATTGATATTGTTTTTACTACATTCTCGCTGTGTTCAGCGTTAGGGCCTTAGATATATATGTACGGTGTAGGTCCATTCCTAGAACCACTATTGAAGTGGTCATAGGTAAGAGAATTTATTTATATATTTTTATATATTCTTATATAGGTTTGCGGTTATGTACCCAGGTCTTTTCACAAACGATTTTGAATTTTGTGAAAGCACCACGGTGACAGATATCACTAAGAGTAAAGGCCTTAGAACTTAAAAAATACTTACCCTACTAAAATGCACCCCTCAAACAGCATAATCTCTGCACCATATTGTGTAATCCTGGCAAATTTCATGTAAATCCATTCAGCTGTTTTCATGCTACGTCAAATACAATAGTCTATGGAAAATGCATTAGTATAAAAACAAGTTTTGTGACCCCCTTTTACCTTGCACCCCTTAATGATTCACCCAAAAATTTTTAATCATCTTAAAATGTTGAAAATGTTATAGGTCTGAAATGTTTACTGGTGATTCGTCAAACAGGTGAAAAGTTACTAAGGAGCTAACATCTGAGGAATGCTAACTATAACCATAGAGTGACTATCAGATTTTATGTGATTTCTTTCTTTTTATCTATTGCATTTGTAATGTATTTGTTTATTGGTTTACATAAAAGTGACCATAAATGTGTCTTTTAGTGCAGTAATTTAGAAACTTTACATATGCAGTCTGGTTTATTTTGGAGCTATTTGCTACTTTTAGTAGGATTGTGCTACACATCAAGGCCAAAGGGAAAGAAAACCAATCATTGCTGTTATAACAACTACAGTTATTATCTTTTTTTCCGAATGGCCAATTATCATGTCCTTCATAAAGTAGTTTGTGTAGCTAACTGCTAAGTCAGTTTTCCATTTTGTTGCACAGGAGTACCTAATGCAGATGGTTTTTGTTTAGCTTGTTGGACACGGTTTTATTTTGTGCGCCAGAGAGCATGCAAAGAAAACTTATGTAGATAAAGATGTATTCTATTTGCTTTGTATTTGTTTATAGGTTTCCATTAGCATGTGACCATAAATGGGTCTATCAATTGTTCATGTAGTAAATCTGAAACTTTACATATTCAGTCTAGTTTATTCTTTGTGCTTCCTTGCTGCTTTTAGTAGGATTGCGCTACATATGAAGGCCAAAATGAATGAAAGACGATCCATGTTTTTATTTTACAATTTGAGATTATCATTATTTTCCTAGTGGCCAATTAGCATGTCTTCCAAACAGTAGTTTGTGTAGATCGCCGCTAGGGAAATTTTTCATTTTGTTGCACAGGTATGAATAAGAAAGATGGTTTTGTTTGGCTTGTTAGGCCACTTTATTTTGTGAGCCAGTTAGCATGCAGAGAAAACTTATGTAGATTAACCCCTTCCATGCTGATGACGAACCCCAGCCGTCATGCACTACGGTGCTGGTGTGCTGATGACGGCTGGGGTTCGTCACGGCCCCGCCCTGTTCGTGTGTTTACCGCACAGCAGGGGAATCGCGGCCGCATGGAAGGGGTTAAGACGTATTTTATTTGTTATGTATTTGTTTTCAGGTTGCAATTAGCATGTGACCATAAATGTTTTTTTCAGCTATTCATGAAACTTTATATACACAGTCTAGTTTATTTTTTGGGCATCCTTGCTACCTTTTGTAGGATTTTGCTACATGTGAAGGCAAAAGTAGATGAAAGGCAATCACTGGTATTGTTATAAAAATTGAGATTATAATTTTTTTCCTAGTGGTCAATTATCATGTCCTTCAAAAAGCAGTTTGTGTGGCTCATGCTATGTCAATGTTTCCTTTTATTGCACAGGGCGCATAAGAAATATGTTTTTATTTGGTTTATTAGGCCAGTTTTATATTGTGAACCAGAAAGCCTGAAAAGACAAAGTATGTAGATTAAGATGTATATTATTCATTATGTATTTGTTTGTAGGTTTCCATTAGTATGTGACCATAAATGGGTCTTTCAGTTGTGCATTTAGGAGATCTGAAACCTTACTTAAGCAGTCTAGTTTTTTTTTTTTGGCTTCCATGCTAGTTTTAGTGGCATTGTGCTACAAGATATCACTAAATTGAAAAACCTTCTAAGTAAAAAAAAATACTTATTCTACTTACATGCACTATCGACAAAATCATTGGCATCCCTATATGTAATAGTGCCAAATTTCATAAAACTCAAGCTGGCAGCTTTCACACTACGCAAAATACAAAAGTCTATTGAAAAACATTGGATTTCACCCCGTTTTGGCCCCCCCCTATTTGCTTTACTCCCCACCGCATAATTTTCAGTCCTAGCAACATGAAATGGGAGCTGCAGGTATGCAAAGTTTTGCGCACATTTGTCAAACAGGTGCAAAGGTATTAAAGAATTAATGGACAAAAAAAACAAAATCCCTGTCTCTAGTCACCCTAACTATAACTACAGAGTAGCCATTCTGTAAGATATATTTGTATTCAGGCAAACTTTTTGTTTTGATGTTAAGCGGCCCCGCCTAAGTCGCAGGAGAAGACCCGCTGCATGTTTGTGTAGCCCAGCTGCAGCGTCAAAAAGGCGAAGTGGCGTATGGACAAGGACGCTATTGAAGAAACTAACGGATGCGATGCAACAGCTCCTGCGTACATCGCAACCCACTGTGCTGACAATTAAAAAATTTTGGAAAAGGCATGGGACCCACAAGGGAAAGATAAGAAGCACTACAAGTCCCAAGACGCCACACAAAAGATTGTGGCCACGCCCACTGAGGCGGGGATTTCAATCGTTTTATGGTGGCTTCGAAAACTGCTGTGCTGTTTCTCCAAATCATCTTCAGCCCATGATGAAGTGCTGAGAGAGCACGAAACACGTCGGTGGTGTGAAGAACTATGAGAGAGGCACTTTGAGCTGATGTTTCGCTGCATCCTTCAATAAAAAGAAAGCAGATACCTACCTCCTTGAGTGGACTCTCCATAACAGGCAAACTCTGATTGATATATATATATATATATATATATATATATATATATATATACATTGATCCTAATCTTCACGGCTAAAGCGTCATGGGGGGACCGGAGGAGACACTTTGCTTGTGAACTTAAAGCCACAAACCATGACACTTGGATTTTAAGCACATTCCGTGCTCCCCTGCACCTGAGCACAACCACTAAGGTACTGTTTTTACCCCCCTGCAACACCATTCCGAGGATCCGAACATTGGGGATTCTGGGACTTGTAGTCTCTCGGCACACTAGGGAGGCCACACAGGTGTGCTGAGGGGGCGGAGCAAGCCTATAACATCGAGGTTTAAGAAGGTGGGACGCACTGGCGTTGTGTTATTTTAATCCTGGGAGGCTTTTGGGCGCTGATGACGGCTAACATCGAGCCAGAAATGCATTCGCCACAGAACACAATAAAGGCCTCCAATGTTCCCCCCGGGTCTCTGCTCCTTTTTGTCAAGGGAAGGAGGTTCCTGTTCCTGCGTTGCTGCGATTTCCGAAGAAAGGAAATTTGAGGAAACTCGTCATGATAACATTCAATTTACATTGTGTCATTTTTATTGAAACTTATTCATTTTAATATGGAAAACATTTCAAAGTGTCGTTTTAATTCTATTTATTTATTCGAGTGCTTGTGGATACACAATTTTTTGTTTTTCCGTCTGGTGCGTACATCAGTATTCGAAAGATTATGAGGGCCCTGGGGGGACGATATTTAAAAAAATGTTATGCCAGAAACCTTAGCGAGAGTGTACTCAGCAACTTCCCAAAGTTTCCTGGCGATCGGATGAATGGTGTTTTAATTCTATTTATTTATTGGAGTGCTTGTGGATACACATTTTGTTGTTTTTCCGTCTGGTGCGTACATCAGTATTCGAAAGATTATGAGGGCCCTGGGGGGCCGATATTAAAAAAAATGATGTCAGAAACCTTCACGGGAGTGTACTCAACAACTTCCCAAAGTTTCATGGCGATCGGATGAATGGTGTTTTAATTCCATTTATTTATTCCAGTGCTTGTGGATACACTATTTGTTGTTTTTCCGTCTGGTGCGTACATCAGTATTCAAAAGATTATGAGGGCCCTGGGGGGCCGATATTTAAAAAGAATGTATGCCAGAAACCTTTGCGGGAGTGTACTCAACAACTTCCCAAAGTTTCATGGCGAATATATATATATTCACTGAAAAACCATAGGTTTCAGGCACATTCTAGTTAGAAATTAGCATTTAAAAAACCTTAGAAATTCACTGAAGAAACTATAGGTTTTAGGGAAAGTTATTGTTAGTTGGACATGGCACTCATACAAAACCTGTGAAATTACCCCGTTATAGTTAGTTCAGCTAACTATAACTCGCGCCCCCTCAATGCACTGCTGATGACTTCACATATTACATCACTCATGACATGGTTACTATAGGTAATATATATATTGACCAAGGGCTATTACAGCTTGAAATGCATTGGGCATTAAATCTGAGATTATGACACCATGCACCAGCCTCACCTGCCATCATATTTAACTCCGGTTACCCGATGAGGAGTGCAGTCTGTTTTCGGACACCTATGGACCTTCTTGTTTAACGACAGTCTGGCAGTTGGAGTTGCACAGCCGCCCGTAATTCATGGCGGGTCCCTAGCCTCGTAACAGTGAGGCATTGGGGAACATTGGCAGATGTTTATTTGCAAGGACAGCTGGTGATGAAACTGTTGACCTATTTTAGGCGAGATTGTAACTATTTGAAGTGGCATGGTATCATGAGTGTGATGATTTGACTACCAGTCCCATGGTGCAATTTTTTGAACTTTCAACTCACCTGTGGGGAATTTCAAGTGTGAATATAAGGCTGACGAGCAAACCCACACTCCTTTCTGTTGCCGCCTGCCCGTGACCAAGGGCTATTACAGCTTGAAACGCGTTGGGCATTACATTTGAGATTATGACAGCATGCACCAGCCTCACCTACCATCATATTTAACTCTGGTTACCCGATGAGGTGTGCACTCTGTTTTCGGACACCTGTGGACCTTCTCATATATATATATATATATATATGTGGTGAGTGCACTGGCTGCGCACCAGGGCATCCACCCTCTTTGCCAGCCACGGAGACCCTATCCCCGGGGCCTGGCATAATTTTTAGGGGGAGGGGACCCCATACCCCAGAGCCCAGTGTGAATATTACGGGAAGGGGCACAAGGCTCCTCTACCCGAACCGATTTGGGCCCCTGGGGCCCTCAAACCTAAAGGTGGGTGCCCTGGTGCCCACCCAGGGTATCCACATTCTCCCATTGGGGGCCTCAGGGGAGCCCCAAGGACGCCACAGCCCCAGCCAGTTCCCTTCATACAGCAGGCGCCGGCAATATTTTGCTCTTTTTCTCTTCCCACTTCAGTGCGCTCAGAGAAATAGATCAAAAGTCTGCTCACAGCGAGCAGGAGCATTTTTGAAGCTCCATCCGCTGGCAGCAGACTTAGTTCTTGCTCACGCTTGGCAGGAAATTAAAAAATGCTCCAGCCACAGGCAAGCAAACACAGGTTTTCCTGCCCCCGCCGCTGAAGGCAGGGAAACCGCTATGTGACCCGGGTGGGCTGCCTGGAACACAGCTACTGAGCCGGCCATGGAGGATGGGCTCCTAGGAGCATTTTGATGCTCAAGGAGGAGGGCTGCATGCAAAGTTTTGACCTTCAGAAACTCGGGGAGGGGGGCCTGTGCAGTGCCCCTCAACATACAAAGAAATTTCAGCCCTGGGGTTGGGCTCCCAGGGCCTCTGGAGGCTCGAGGAGAGGGGCAGTCTGGACCCTCTCCCCATGTATTTGAATTTCGGCCCCGGAGATGGGCTCAATGGGGACTCAGGAGGCTCTGGAAAGGAGGGCTGCACAGCCCCCCCATCTCCATATAAACCATTTTCAGCCTCGGAGGTGTGCTCGGCGGGACATAAAGTTCTTTTTTTCCGATCCCGCAAGAGCATTTTTTGCTGACTTCTTTTTCATTTTGGCCTCTGGGTCCTCCCTATGAGGCCTAGGGGGTCAAGGTATCCCTACCCTGCCCCGTTATATAAATTGTTTTCTTAACTTCAGGAGAGGAGACTAAGTCCCTGAGTTCTGCTGGCAACACAATTTTTCTCATGTTGCTGGTTATCAATCAGAGCGCTCACTCCTACGGGAGTCTGACTCCCACAGGAGCGAGATGTCCCAATGGGCAAGCCAATCATTACACTCTCTTTTTAAATTGGTGCTCCCACAAGAGTTTCTCAAGACTCAAGACCACCGTCCAGTCATACAATTATTTGTGTCCCTTAATTTCTGAAAAGCTACTGAACGGATTCACACTAAATCACAAAAAGCATAATCTCTGGACCAAGGTCTAGCTTCCTGTCAAATCTGGTGCAATTCCATTCAGCAGTTTTGCTCTAGCCCTGTCTACATACGTAACTTTTTGGGGGGGAACGTTTTGTGAAGGCCCCATTATATAATCACAAAACGGCCAAAGTTATTAGAAAACAAAAAAACGCTCTTTCTACGGAAAAGCAACCTAACTATAAATATGTAGTGGTGACCGATATATATAGCTCCTATAAGCCGTTGACGACAGGCATCAAGGGAACGACGTGACCACTTTGGCGATGGTGAATATGGGCAGGACCCAGCCTACCGTGTGCAGTGACCTACTATAGGGATTCAAGTTAACTAATACTGAATGCAATGATCATCAAACATGCAATCTGATATGCAGTCTCGCAGAGAACTAAAACCAAAGTGAAAATATCGAACATGAAAAACCAGTGAAAGATTTGGACACTACATTTCCCATAATGCCTCCTAACTGGCAGAAATGGGAGAACTATAAAAAGGAAACATAAAGATAGGACTCACATACCGTGAGCAAGACCTGTGGGGGTTGAAAATTGTTGGTGGTGGTTTGGTGATGATAATTACATGTTTGCAATCAAAAAAATTACTTGCTATCTCTGGTGTGCGGTTTCTTCCTTGTGAAGAAGAAAGTTGGTGAATAATTTAAAACAAGGACTGGTCCGTCCTCGACACCGGCACCCGCATTGAAACAGTGCGCTTTCCTTGGGACCAATTGGTGTTGCAGAAATTTTGAAGGAAAGGCGCCCGACATCGGAAACCTTTTGGGAGCTTTCACAACGATTGAAGTGTGTTGGACAATAAAATAATCTCACGCAGTACAACGGTCAGAAGGCAAGACAAAGTACAGGATCCACCTTGACGATGAAAGGAGTTGTGGATAGCTCCAGCGTGTGAAGCAGGATCGAGTAACACGCCGAGAAAAGAGAAAACAAATCGACGAGAGAGTCGGTTGTGTGGAGCCGGAGGATGCCGAGCAACTGACACACCATTCAGGTAAGGAGACATCGGGGGCTGTATTCCAAATTAGATGATGCCGCAGTCGAACAGCATTTGGTACATAAAACCAGAATAAAAGCTGTACGGGAGAAAGCAGGAAAAAGTGCACATCACAAATAAACAGCAACCATCTGAATGTGAGCAGCGAACGGTTGCTTTATTACTAATAACTGGGAGTTCTTCACGTAACTATAATCATGGAAGCGAGAGATGTGAAACGCCAGCAAAAGGCAGAAACAATGTTTCAGAAGGGGACACCTGTAACAACTAAAAATCGGGAAACAAATACAGATCAAACAGGCACAAAGAACTTGAAACAACCATTCATGCAGTTACAAAAATGCCTGTAAAAGGAAATAACCAAAAGCTGGAAGGTTATCACATTGAAGGAATATATAGAGTGTGATCGCATAACCAGAGGCCTAAGGATTTCTACCCTACCAAATAATCCAGACACTAAGCCAGAAATGTTGGAGGAGTGGGGTAGGAATTCAATGCAGTGTTTCAAAAATATGGTATTGATTATCTTAAAATATGCCAAGAAGGTTATAGAGGAGCTACACATAACAATGAAAATGGATCACAAATTCTAAATCTCAAACAAGATCAAGAAAGTAAACAACTAAGAAAAGAAATGGAGAAAAATCTGGATAAACATGAAAGTGAAGTAGAACAACGGAAGCAGAGAAAATTTAGAAGAGATGAGCAGGACTACGAGACGGGAGCAATACTTACCTTTTCAAGAAGGTTTGATGTCCTAAAACAACAACTAGGCAAGACAGGAAGAAGTGATATTACCAACATTGCCACAAGTGAATCAGAATCAGACATCGGCGAGGAGGAGTGATCAGCAAGAACTGGACATGCTTCTTTTTTAGATTAAATGAAGCTCATGTATATTGACCAAAGGACACCGAGACCCCGAGGAAGAGGGCGTGGTCGAGGAAGAGGAAGGGGATTTGAATCAACTTCAAGTGAAGGAAAAAGACGCGAAGAGGGAGTGGAACAAACCAAAGGGTATCCATTACTGAATTGTATGACAAAGTAACTAACCTAGAATCAGTGAACGTCCGAAAAAACCCAGAAACAGAATCTTATAATCAGTCTATCTGATTACACATTAAATGATCATGAATGATCATGAACGAAGTGTATTAAACAAAGGACTAACATTCTGTCCAGAACAACACCACGATCAAGTTGACACACGGATTGATATTTATAAATTCGGTAGGAAGTTGAAACTAGCGAAATTCTTCAGCAAATCAGAACATACAAATCCAAAAAGAGGACCCATAACATCATTGTCCAATGATCTCACCATTGAGGATATGCCAACCCTAAAAAGAACATATGATCTGGTACAAGGGAAAGAGGAAGAAAACATGACTGAATCTCGGATATTGGAGGATCTAATGATAAACACGAATAGTAATCAGAAAACAGGATTAAAATCCATATCTAAATTCTGACCCATGCTTAGCCCAGGCAATAGGATAGGTACATTTCATGATTTAGTGGTCAATGACTTAGAGGCCATCAGAAAAACCACCAATAAAAACAAAAAAGAAAATTTGAGTAAAATGGAAAGACAAGCCTTGGAAAATCTAATGGGGAATGCGAATCTAATAATGAAACCTGCGGACAAAGGGGGCAACATTGTCCTCTTGAACAAAAAGGACTATATTGATGAAGCTTTAACACAACTAGATGATAAAAAGAACTATATAAAACTAATGATGAATACAATAAACCATCTAACTTTGGAATTGGAATCAAGGATTAAAAGCTGGCATCAGGATGGACTAATATCAGAGGAAGAATCATCATTTCACAAAAATGAAAGTCCTGTTTTGCCTACAATGTACTTATTGCCAGAAGTACACAAGACTCTAATAAACCCTCCAGGTAGACCAATCATTTCGAGTTGCAGCTCGATATATGAAAATGTGTCCACATATGTAGATTTCTTTCTAAATCCCATTGTCATGAACTCAAGCTCCTACATACAGGATACAGGAGACTTTCTAAGAATCCTGTCAAACATTGGCTGGCAAGAAGGCTTCTACCTGGCCACCATAGATGTGGTATATCCATCTATAAGTCACGAAGTAGGACTGAAGGCGATCAGTTACTTTTTAAGACAATGAAACATACACCAACTAAAACATTCACAAATGCTTGAAGAGATGATAGCGTTATGTCTAAGGAATAATGTCTTCATCTTTGATAATCAAATCTATTCTCAGATCTGTGGAAGTGTGATGGGAGTTTCATTCTCTCCAAGCTTGCCAACCTGACCATGGGTTGGTGGGAAAAAAACATAGCTTAGAGAGAGGAAAATCAAGAATTAACTGCCAAAACTGAACTCTGGCTACGCTTCATAGATGATCTTTTTCTCATTTGGAGTGGGAGTAAAGAGGAATTTAAGAAATATATGATCATCTTGAACGACAACAAAGAAGGACTCCAATTTACTTATATCATCAGCAACAAAGAGATTCCGTTTTTGGTTGTAACAGTATACATAGAGCACAATCAGATAAAAACGAAGGTCTTTAGAAAACCGACATCGACCAACAGAATACTGCATGGAAAAAGTTTCCATCCACAACAGCTAAAAAAGAAGCATCCAATATGGCGAGTTTATAATGATGAGGTGTAATTGCTCAGACAATGAAATGGCGAAAACATTTCAAGAAACTGAAAGTCGCTTCTTACAAAGAGGCTATAGATACCAAGATGTAAAACAAGGACAGGACCAAGAAAGAGCCATGACAAGAGCAAGAACATTAGCGAGAAAATACAGAAAAATTGAAGACAACAAAATCAGGGTCATCCTGACGTATAGTAAGGAAAACTATCAGATTGTCAACATCCTGAAAAAGTATTGGCATATTATCAAAAAAGACCCGGAATTGATGGACAAAATTGGTGAGAGACCAGAAATGTCATATCGGAAAGCACCATCATTGAAAGAAAAGCTAGTCAAGAGCCACATGACATCTAGCAAAAAGACAGACTGGCTAAAAGAAAAGCAAAAAGGATTTGTACACTGTAATAAATGCAAGGCATGTAAAATAGGCAAGAATACACAAGGGGTAACAGACTTCATAGGGAAACCTTTCAAAATTACGGAAAGAATCACATGCGACACAACGTACGTGGTGTATGTCATCGAATGCAACTGTGGACTCTGTTATATAGGAAGTACAATCAGCCCTTTAAAAAAACGTATTCTGGAACATTTTAGAGCAATTCACAACAATGATACCAACTATGCGCTTGCAAAGCATCTGAAAACTTATAAAGAAAAATCTTGGAAAGACATAAAATATTATTGACTGGCAACTATTCCAAAAAACGAGAGAGGGGGCAACAGTACTCTACAGTTGCGGAGATTAGAGTAAAAAATTATAATACGGTTCAAAACCAAGACCCCATTTGGTCTGAATGCGGATGAGGAATTGCATGTTCGCCTGTAAAAATTGTACAAAAAAAATGTATAACCAAACAGACAACCTTCCGAAACCTTAAGCGACACCAACCCATATAATGGGGGCACTTAGCCATTACTGAAGTCCTTAAGTTGTAACTCTTATAATCCACTGTAATCAAAAGATGAAACAAAGAGGCCCTTTAATTCGAATCAAAGAAAAAGCCTATCAAAATTGGTGGAATATGAGGCAATAACAAACTGTTCAACAAACATCTAAAAATGGATGTTGAATTTTTTTTGCCATTCTCAATAAAGCATCAAATTGAAAAAAAGAAAAGAAAAACAATGAGTAGATCGAGAAAACAGAATACAAAAATACAGAACAAAATATGAGAATGTTCAGCTAATACTGAATGCGATGATCATCAATTATGCAATCTGATATGCAGTCTCGCAGAGAACTTAAAACAAACTGAAAATATCGAACGTGAAAAACCAGTGAAAGATTTGGACACTACATGTCCCATAATGCCTCCTAACTGGCAGAAATTTGAGAACTATAAAAAGGAAACATAAACATATGACTCACATGCCGTGAGCAAGACCCGTGGGGGTTGGAACGCGTTGGTTGTGGTTTGGTGATGATAAAAAAGATTACTCGCAATCTGTGGTGTTGGTAAATAATTTAAAACGAGGACTGGTCCTTCCTCGACACCCGCTGTGAAACAGTGCACTTTCCTTGGGACCAATTGGTGTTGCATATATATATATATATATATATATATATATATATATATGTATATATATATATATATATATATATATATATATTCACTGAAAAAAACATAGGTTTCAGGCCTTATATAGTTAGGAATTAGCATTTAAAAAAACCTTTGAAATTCACTAAAAAAAAACATAGGTTTCAGGAGTTATATAGTTAGGAATTAGCTTTTACAAAACCTTTGAAATTCACTCAAAAACTATAAGTTTTAGTGGTGTTATAGTTAGCTGGACATTTTACTCATACAAAACCATTGAAATTGCTCCTATATAGTTAGTTGTACTAAGTATATATCGCGCACCCGCAATCCACTGCTGATGATGTCACATATTACATCATTCATGACATGGTCAGTGACATCACTGATGACATCTCAAATGACATCACTGATGACATCATCCAGTGAATGTGGTTTGCTTCGTTATTTAAATATGCATTATATATATAGCAATTTGCATTGAAGAATGAGTGGATATATAAATAAATATTTGGATGGAGAATTTAGTAGCAGTGTAATTGACTGTTTACTTGACCAATTTATAATGTCTCACTAAATATAGTGGATAGTGACTAAACTGTGTGAATATCTGTATCACTTTGTCAGTTGTTGTGTAAACTGATTCTACAGTTGGTTACTAGCTATGTGAAAGTCTATATTAGTTATTGATTAGTTAACTGAGTATTTGTATGGGAGTGTGAAAGTGTGTGTGGTTCGGTGGAGGGTGTGTGACTGTCCAAAGATGTGTGAATAGTTTATTCAGTAGATATATGAAGTTAAAACTACATGTTCTAACAGTTTGGGTGAGGGAATCTCTTTATGGGTGTGGTGATGAGCAAATATATTTCTCAAAGGTACAGGTCCAACAAACTAGAAAAATAAAAGGCAGTGTATGTGTCAGTTGTTGTATATAAATAAGTATACATAAGACACAATGATTGTGTGAGTGACTGTATGGATAACTGTATACTTGTAATAATGATTTTATAATTCACTAAGTATGACTTACTATCTAAATGAATAGAAGAAGTGGTGTTTGTATAAGTGTTTTGCTAAGTAAATATGTAAGTATGATCCATTGTTTGCATAAGTGAGTAGGATGACTTCATATGTGAATAGGATGCGTGCTGTTGTTTAATGTCGATATAGATGTATTAGTATTTTTGATAGTGTTCTATTGTTCATTGACAGCATGTATGAGTGAATCCATAGGTAAGGGATTAGATGTGTGTATACATGTATGAATCACTGAGTGGATTTTTAGATACTTGTAATGCTGTGACAATGGATTAAAATATGATACTCTGTATTTTACAAAGAGTGATGAAAAATTGTAATAGTGTATGAAAAGGTGTATGTGATTGTCACGTGGATGATGTCATCAGTGATGTCATTTGAGATGTCATCAGTGATGTCACTGACCATGTCATGAATGATGTAATATGTGACACCATCAGCAGTGGATTGCGGGTGTGCGATATATACTTAGTACAACTAACTATATAGGAGCAATTTCAATGGTTTTGTATGAGTAAAATGTCCAGCTAACTATAACACCACTAAAACTTATAGTTTTTTGAGTGAATTTCAAAGGTTTTGTAAAAGCTAATTCCTAACTATATAACTCCTGAAACCTATGTTTTTTTTAGTGAATTTCAAAGGTTTTTTTAAATGCTAATTCCTAACTATATAAGGCCTGAAACCTATGGTTTTTTCAGTGAATTTCAAAGGTTTTTTTAAATGCTAATTCCTAACTATATAACGTCTGAAACCTATGTTTTTTTCAGTGAATTTCAAAGGTTTTTTAAATGCTAATTCCTAACTATATAAGGCCTGAAACCTATGGTTTTTTCAGTGAATTTCAAAGGTTTTTTAAATGCTAATTCTATTAGCGGATAACGTTTAAATATATTAATATCCTAGTGGGACCACCTGAGCAGCCCTAAGGGGTCAGGGTGTTCCTACCCTGCCCCCTTTTTGTGTTCTACACGTTTGTTTTTCTGCTTTCTTGTGCCTAATTCCTAACTATATAAGGCCTGAAACCTATGTTTTTTTCTGTGAATTTGCAAGGTTTTTTAAATGCTAATTCCTAACTATATAAGGCCTGAAACCTATGGTTTTTTCATTGAATTTGCAAGGTTTTTTAAATGCTAATTACTAACTATATAAGGCCTGAAACCTATGGTTTTTTCAGTGAATTTGCAAGGTTTTTTTAAATGCTAATTCCTAACTATATAAGGCCTGAAACCTATGGTTTTTTCAGTGAATTTCAAAGGTTTTTTAAATGCTAATTCCTAACTATATAAGGCCTGAAACCTATTTTTTTTTCAGTGAATTTCAAAGGTTTTTTAAATGCTAATTCCTAACTATATAAGGCCTGAAACCTATGGTTTTTTCAGTGAATTTCAAAGGTTTTTTAAATGCTAATTCCTAACTTTATAAGGCCTGAAACCTATGTTTTTTCAGTGAATTTCAAAGTTTTTTTTAATGCTAATTCCTAACTATATAAGACCTGAAAGCCCACCAGGAATCTCCAGTATGCACCAGGGGACTGCATTGCAGAGAGGTGTAATTAAGCCACTGCCCTTTTTACACCTCTCTGCAACGCAGCCCCCGTGCATGTTTGAAGAGGGGGAACTCATTCCCCCTGCATACTGGGGGCCCCTGGGGGCCAACTAGCCCACCAGGAGCCTCCAGTATGCGCCAGATGGCTGCATTGCATAGAGGTGTAATGACGCCACACCCTTTTTTACACCTCTCTGCAACGCAGCCCCCGTGCATGTTTGAAGAGGGGGAACTAATTCCCCTTGCATACTGGGTGTCCCTGGCAGCCATCTTGTGCCTTTTTCGAACCAAGGCACAAGAAAGCAGTGAAACAAAGGTGTGAAACTCGCAAAGGGGCCAGAGTAGAAACACCCTGACCCCCTAGGCCTGCTCAGGGGGTCCCACAAGGACCCCCAAGGCAAAAAAAATAATATATATATTTTTTTTTAAGGTCGCGGGGTACAAAAAAACAATAAAAAAATATAAAACAACAATAAGAATAAAAAAACAGTTCTTTTCAGAACTACCTCCAATTTATATAAAAATGCTACATTTTTAAAAAACTCTGTCTTTCTTTTTTTCTCCAGGGTACGCGTACCGGTACGTGTACCGGGGCGCGCACCCCCTCAAAAAAAGAAAAAAATAATAATGAGTGTGTGTGTGTGAGTGGTGTGTGTGTGTGGGGGGGGTGTGGGGTGTGTGTGTGGGGGGGTATGTGTGTGTAGGATGTGTGGGTGTGTGTGTGGGGTGTGTGTGTGTGGGTGTGTGTGTGTGTGGGGGATGTGTGGGGTGTGTCTGTGAGGTGTGTGTGTGTGGGGGGGAGTGAGGTGAGTGTGGGTGGAGGTGTGTGGGGTGTGTAGGTGTAGGTGGGGGTGTGGGGGTGTATGGTGTGTGTGTGGGTGTGGGTGTGTGGGGTGTTTGGGTGTGGGTGGAGGTGTGGGTGTATGAGGTATGGTGGGGTGTGTGTGTGGGGGGGGTGGGTATGGGGTGTGTGTGTGTCGGGGTATGTGTGTGGGGCACCCCCTCAAAAAAATAAAAAAAATAATGAGTGTGTGTGTGGTGTGTGTGTGTGGCGGGGGTGGGTGTGGGGTGTGTGTGTGGGGGGGTATGTGTGTGGGGTGTGTGTGTGTAGGATGTGTGGGTGTGTGTGTGGGGTGTGTGTGTGGGTGTGTGTGTGCGTGTGTGCGTGTGTGTGTGTGTGTATGAGGTGTGTGTGGTGTGTGTGGTGTGTGTGTGTGTGTGTGTGTGAGGTGTGTGTCAGAGGTGTGTGTGTGGGGGGAAGGGGTGAGGTGTGTGTGGGGTGTGTCTGTGAGGTGTGTGTGTGGGTGTGTGGGGTGTTTGGGTGTAGGTGGGGGTGTGGGTGTGTGAGGTGTGTGTGGGGTGTGTGTGGGTATGGGGGTATGTGTGTAGGATGTGTGTGTATGTGTGGGATGTGTGGGTGTGTCTGTGAGGTGTGCATGTGTGTGTGTGGGGGGGGAGGTGTGTGTGTGGGATGTGTGAGGTGTGTCTGTGAGGTATCTGTGTGTGCGTGTGTGTGTGTTGGGGGGGTGAGGTGTGTGTGTGAGTGAGTGTGTGTGGGATGTGTGGGTGTGGGTGTGGATGTGTACGGTGTCGGTGTGGTGGTGTGGGGTGTTTGGGTGTGGGTGGAGGTGTGCGTGTGTGAGGTGTGTGTGGGGAGTGTGTGAGTGTGGAGTTGTGGGGTTGTGTGCGTGTGGGTGTGTGTGGGACGTACTTGTAGGTACCTAAAACAGCCACAGAACCAAAAGCTCTTTTCAGAGCTACCCTACCTGTAATCACTCAAAATGAATATTTTATTATTTATTATTATGATTATATAATTTTTTTCACTATTTTTCCCCATGGTACGCTCCCCGGTACGCTCCCCGGTGCGCGTACCGGGCGCTCCCCCCGCGAAAAACGAAAAAAGATTATTATTTTTTTGCCCCGCGGGACCCTTTAATGGCCCCCACATCAAACCTAGGGGGTCAGGGGGGGTCTACCCTGCCCCCTTTTGGTCATTTCCCCCTTTGATTTTTGCCACCTCTTGTGTCTCAATCCTACCGAGACACAAGATGGCGGCCGCTGCGGACTGTTTCGAATGTTTACAGACACCCGAGAACCAATCAGCTTCCCGTGCGCAAGTCGCATGGCGCGCCCGGAGCGCTCCCCGGTGCGCGTACTGGGGCGCGGCCATAGATATCAAATTTTTTTTTAACCTAAATTACTCAAAATCCTCTGGAGCACATATCTTGAGACATAGCAAAGGCACATCGGGCTACCAGTCCCCACAATTTTGCCAAGTTTGGTGAAAATCCATTCAGCTAAAAGTGCGACAGACCGCCCTATGGAAATTAACATGGGGAAAACATGTTTTGGGACCGCCCTTTTATCTTGGCCCCCGCTTGACGAATCCCCCCCAATCTTCCAGGGAAGGACCGGAGCGCCGCGAGGCAAAGTTGCTGAAAAATTTAGGCAGATTCCTCAACCGGCGCCAAAGTTATTCCCAATAGAATGTTGCGATTTCCCTATGGAAATCAATCCTAACTATATATACCTACTGGCGACCGCCAGTAGGTAATATATATAAATATATATATATATATATATTCACTGAAAAAACCATAGGTTTGACACCAGTTATAGTTAGCTGGAAATTTTACTGATATAAAACCAATGAAATTCCACGTTATAGTTAGTTGGACTCACTATAACTTGCGCGTGTAATGCACTGCTGATGACGTCACATATTACATCACTCATGACATCACTGATGACACCATCCAGTGAATGTGTGTCTTTCTGAAAAATAAATATGTGTTATATATGTATATATTATTGAATATCTTAGTGAATACATATATTACTGAGTAATGCTTACATTTTTAAATATATGTATTAGTGTTTCACTTTGTGTATAAGTGGCTCCATGGGTTGATGAATAGATACATGTGTATGTATATAGGTTATTAGATGTTTTTCTTAGTATCAGTATGAGTGTTTGCATGGTTTGGTGGGGGTATTACTTAGTACATAGATGCAAGAATGACTGAGTCTCTGTTTGTATGTGTTTTGAAGACAGCATATGTGCAGGACTGTATGTGTGGATGAGTGTGTATATGTCTGTGTTAGTGAGTGAATGACTCTCTTATTAGTGTCTTTATCAGTAACTACATATGTTTTAATGTAGTATATGTGAATATTGATGTATATAAGTGAGTATATGTGAGAGTGAGGTATTGTAAGAGTTCCTGTTTAAATTAGTATGTGTTTCTATAAGTGATTTTTTAAGAGAGTAAGTATGTGTAAGTTTCCTTAGAAGTAAAGTGGTAGTGTGTGTATAGCTGTTTATGCAAATAAATGGATGTTCAATAGTTTATTTGCATGTGTGAGTATGTGTGTGAATAACTTTTGGATGACTGTCGGTGTGTAACAGGATGTGTAGGTGTATCACTACATATGATTAGTGAATATATGTATGAGTGACTATATAGAACTGTTGGTGAATTAGTGCATGTGTATATAGATGGTGGAATTATTGAATTGGTTGTTGTAACTGGTATGGGTATCTCCATTTTTTTGAAAACTTTAGTTTCTTTAGAATATATGCGTTTCAAGGGTTAGATTACAGTTAAAGGAGGTCTGTCACTGTGTCACAAAGATGGTGTCATCAGTGATGTCATGAGTGATGTAATATGTGACGTCATCAGCAGTGCATTACACGCGCAAGTTATAGTGAGTCCAACTAACTATAACGTGGAATTTCATTGGTTTTATATCAGTAAAATTTCCAGCTAACTATAACTGGTGTCAAACCTATGGTTTTTTCAGTGAATTTCATAGGTTTTGTAAATGCTACTTCCTAACTATAACGTGTGTAAAACCTATGGTTTTTTCAGTGAATTTCATTGTTTTTTAAAATGCTAATTCAGAAATATCTCGTGTATACAACCTATACTTTTGTCAATAAAGTTCTGGCAATATTTTTTTCGGAAACAAGCCGTTTTCTTCACTGTTCAAGTTGCATAGAGACTCCTTGTAAAGCGATACAGAATTAGAAAGTCTGTACCTTGCCTTTTTTTCAACGCATTAATATTTGTCTGTAAATAAAAATAGCCTTTCTAAACTTTCGTGCACGACCCGGTGTGCGCACTCTCGGCAACAGTTCTCAATAAAATGGATAGCGCATTTCCAGGCTTTCGTGCGCGACCGTGTGCGCGCACCCACCTACATACTTCGTGAAAACTTTGCAATCTGAACTTATTGAATTTCTTCATAGACCCATCAAAGAACTTATACTACGTCAAAGACACTAAACCTAGGCTTCTTTTTTATTATTATGAAAATTTTCATTAAATGGAGCCGAATGTCTTTTTAAACTTTCGTGTGTGACTGAATGTACACACCTTGCTATTTTCAAAAAAATATATAAAAGGTTTTATACTTTAACAATTGTATGCTTGAATCGAGCTCAAAAGATATATTAAATCCGGATATGTTTGAATTTACTCCTTTTCACGTTTTGAAACTTCGTTGAATTAGACCGCTACTTCCAAATGGCGTACGTGACTAGATACTATCACCGCGTACACGTCCTGAGACGCGCATGTGAAGTCATGTGACTTGAAAACAACACTTCCAATTGGTTCTTAGTAGTTTCTATGCTGCGTCAATACCTACGCCTGCTTCAAGCACATGCACAGTTTTGAAACAGCATGGGCCTGAAGGGAAACGACCACTACAACAAGGCCGTTTCAACGAAAACTTTAACCACGCATGCATTACAACGCATGCGTGGTTACAACGACAGCCTTTACCACGCATACTTTTACTACGAGGTACGTAGTAAAGGCATGTATGGTAAAGGGTACATATAAAAAAGGGGAAACACTCACCATTAGACGTGATGTGCAGGCAATCGACATCTGACAGGAAGGAAAAGGCCGTTTTTTTTTTACTAATGACGTCACCACACTAAAATACGTGGAAAAAGATAGGCGTGTAAATAGCATTCCGTTGTAACGCATGCGTGGTAAAGGCATGCGTTACAACGGAGTTTGTTGAAAAAACATACCACCGCTAGTACGATACAGCGGCTAGTCCGCATTTTATATATATGTCTTTTTTATTAAGGGTGTCCTCCGGTGGAGTCGGACGATCTACCTCTAATAAACGGTAAGTGTTCCTCTGAAGGAATGCGTCTTGAAAGTGTCTGACTGTAATGTATGATATTTCACTCAGTGACTTTCAGGCCCAGGTTCGTTAGAGAAAACAAAAAGAATAGAGCAAAATCAGTAGGTCACTGATAGGATCTCTTTTTGACCTCGCTAAAATAGAAACATTTGGAACAACCCCTCATGAGAAATATGAAACTAGTGAGAGAAACCGAGCTCGACGCCATGATGGCTGCAACATAGCTCGGCGCCGCCACCCACCCCGCCCAAAATAACGACAAACCCTATGCAAATATTATAAATAAATACAACACACCAGCAAAGTAACAGAGTAAAATGTTTTATTAAATAACTATTTACATGCCAGCCTGCTGCAACATGAAAACAACACTTCCAAAATGATTGACTTCCTTTAAGAAGAAAAAAAGAATCTTTCATCTGGCAATTTTTCACTTATCCTGAAGATCAAAAGAAAGTAAATGCACCAAAAGTAACCTGCACGATATGTGACTCGTTTCTCTCAAGAGGAAATCCAACAAAAAAATATTCCTTTTCCATACATACCATGGTGCGGCATGTGAAACAAGTGCACCCTGTGCAATTTGCCGAGGCATCGACAAAAGCCCTGGCCACGCTATTACCATTAGAGGTGGCCAGTACATTTTCTGATCGACGACCTGTATCTCCATCGAGTGCACAGAAGGACTTGAGATATTTAACTATATATGGTCTATAACCTATGGTTTTTTCAGTGAATTTGCTCTGCCGCCCACCCCACCCAAAATAACGAGAAACCCTATGCAAATATTATAAATATATACAACACACCAACAAAGTAACATGGTAAAACGTTTAATTAAATAACTATTTACATGGCAGCCTGCTGCAACATCTCCGCCAGGAGACGGCGTGGGGTGCACTGGAAGGGAGAGGCGGCGCGAACGAGCCTCCCCCACCTCCCCAGGTGGAGGTTTCTCAGCTACACCCCAGCGCTTCACTGATCTCCTTGTCCTCAGTCAAGCATCAATAGTAAGATTTTCATAGGTGAGTGTAGGTTCATAGTTTGCCATCCACAGACTAAAAGCCTGGAGTGGCAGTGAAAAAACCATAACTAGGTAAAAAGGAACGCAGAGGCTGTAGAAAGGACTCTGCATATGCTTGGCCCCTGAGATGCTTCGATGTCACAGCCTTCCACAAATGTCATAAGTCCTGGATGTTGTGTGCCATAGTTGAGGGTTTGACCTAAAGACACGTCCTGCGGTGCCCTGGTCCAACCATCACATATACCTGCGCCAGGAGACGGCGTGGGGTGCACTGGAAGGGAGAGGCGGCGCGAACGAGCCTCCCCCACTTCCCCAGGTGGAGGTTTCTCAGCTACACCCCTAAAGACACGTCCTGCGGTGCCCTGGTCCAACCATCACATATACCTGCGCCAGGAGACGGCGTGGGGTGCACTGGAAGGGAGAGGCGGCGCGAACGAACCTCCCCCACCTCCCCAGGTGGAGGTTTCTCAGCTGCACCCCAGCACTTCACTCGACATAGGCGGCCGGCTCCCGGGGTCCGGCGGAACTTTTAGCCTTTTGGTGACTTTTCCATTCTGGACCTTGTCCCATAATCCGTTTGACCTGAAGACACGTCCTGCGGTGCCCTGGTCCAACCATCACATATACCTGCACCAGGAGACGGCGTCGGGTGCACTGGAAGGGAGAGGCGGCGCGAACGAGCCTCCCCCACCTCCCCAGGTGGAGGTTTCTCAGCTGCACCCCAGCGCTTCACTCGACAAGCTGAGTTGCGCCCGCTCCTGCGGCACATTGCCTCGCTCGGCCAGCTCAATTACGCCTGCTCTTGCTATTACAGCGTCTCACCCGCCATCTGGCTGAATTGCACCCACTCTTGCTGTACAGCTACAGGCGGCTGCCACGGAGCTCAGGAAATGGCGGTCGGCTCCACAGACTTGGGCCTGGCCTGCAAGGATGGCTCTGGACAACCCTGGAACTCGAACGCTTCACTGCTACGGCATGGGCCCCATTCCCAAAAGCGTCCCATCAGCCTTGAAGATTCTACAAGAGTCACCGGGCCCCCAACTCCCGCAGAGTTCCGGTGGGAAGCTTCTGCCAGGATTGCTCGCAGAATGGCCACGACGTAGCCACGGGGTGCTCTCATGCTAACGCCAGCTTCAGTCTGAAACATCCAGAAACACTGTAGACTACCAATTCAATCAGTTCCGGTGGAGCCCCAACGACGTATCGCGTTGTTGCATAATGCGTCATATGACACACCGCGTTAGCGCACCCGGAAGTCCTCCGGTGCGCGAGGCGCGAAGCGCAGCTTCCCGGAAGCAATCCGGGGCGCGGCGCGGAGCGCGTAACGTAAGCATAACAGGTCATGTGACTTGTTAATAAAGCTTTTCATTGGTTTAGAAATATTTTTATGAGCATATTTGACTATTTTATTAAAGACACTACACATAACCTGTTTTTCAAGTTATGTTTAATTTTAAATGAATACATTTTAAAAATAAATGTTTATAGTTCCATATGCTGAAGCACGTCAGCTTCCCACCCTATGTCATACAATTCTGACAAATCGGCATCCTCATCATGTTCTTCATCATCCTCAGGATTTAAATCATCTAAGGGATCCACTTCCACTGACGTTTCAATGACAAGTTCAACGATAAGATCGAGATCAACGGATTGCTCATTATCACTCATGGTTAATGTTGTCGTTATCTTTAAAGAAAGAGAACAACAATGAGATGTTGCAGAGTAAGAGACAAATCTCAGAGACTATAATAGTAAACAGGACTCATCTCTTTTTAACCTTGGATAAGCCTCACCAACTCTGTGTCCCCTGCTCATACTTAAATGTAAAGGGGCAGATTTATGTTAACTGGCGCATCCCCAGAGATGCACCAGTTAATGTGCACCGCTGCTCTGCCACCCATGGTGTGCCGCATTTACAATGTGGAGCACCATTGAGCAAAAACAACACAGATGCGTCACGCATCTGTGCCGCAAAAGCAGCACATTGCAGGAATCACGTTGTAAGCGCGACATGTCTACTGCAATGCACAGGAGCAAGCCACACATTGCATGGTGCATCACTCCTTATGCCTGTTTCAAACAGGCGTAAGGATTTGATTCAGCAATGCTATAAAGCTGACTCAGTGAAATCTTCTAAATTTCACTGTGTTAGTTTTACAGGGCTTTCATGCAAATGAATGCCCACCCTGCAACAAAACGCCTATATGAAACCTGACGCAGGTTTCATGTGGTGTAGAAAATGAAAATGTATATGTACATAAGCGGCGTTCATTTGTGTTCACCCTCACCACTGTTGGAGTTAAAGCGAAAGTCACGGCACAGTGGCCCCGCCATCTTGCCCCCTTTTAGGCCCCATCACGAACATAGATAGCCCCACATAGCAAAACGTGATCTTATCGCCTGCCCAACTTCAGATCTGACCCCCCCCTTTTGCTCTCATGTCCTGTCGGAATGTCCGGCTGTAGATTACAATCACATGTTACATTTGGGAGGGGAAACGACATCAGAGCGACAAATATTAGAAATATACCACACGACAGCAAAATAACAGGTTAAAACGTTTTTATTCTTGAACAAAAATATAATAAAACAACTATTTACATGACAAACGGTCGCAGCAACAAACCCACAATGCATTTCGCCGTCTACTTGACGCCGTCCCTGTCCCTCCTTCCCCAAAGTAGCAATGTTGGGCTACTTTTGGGCTGCTTTCTAGTAGGGTTTTTGAGCGTCAGAAAGTCTACAAAACCCGTCGGCAACGGCCTGGGGTGGAGAACCATTACGCGAATAGTCCGGAGGCGACACCACGCGCCAAGGCCTGTCCCCAGGATGAACCAAGGGATCCGTTCCTGGGGCCGTGGCAAAGAGCGGCCGGCCGCCATCGGCCAGAGAAGGCATGGGCCCTACCCGAGTTGTAGTTGTCTTCCCATTCTCTTATTTTTTCGGCGCCTTGCAGGCCACAAGGGGGGGATGTCTTGCATATGCCTCCGACCCCCCCTCCCCTCTCTTCATCGCCTGGTCCGGCCATAACAAATGTCACCAAGACGCCGTGGGGTGCACTGGGAGGGAGAGGCGGCGCAGACGAGCCTCTCCCGCCTCCCCAGGTGGAGGCCCCTCAGCTGCACCCCCAACGATCCACGCACCCGGCAAAGGGTTCGTCCACTGTGGCGATATAGGGACGCTCCACGAGCCCAGCAAAGGGTTCGCATACTCTGGCGGTATAGGGACGCTCCACGAGCCCAGCAAAGGACTCGGCCACTGTTGCGGTACAGCGACGCTCCACTCACCCAGCAGGGTCTCGTCCACTGTGGCGGTGCAACGATGCTTCGCCCGACAGGCTTGAGTCCATCTGCTCCTGCAACCCAGTGACTGCCGGTGGTTGCAGATCTCCTAAAAATGGCGGTCGACTTTGCAGGAATGGGCCTGGCGTGAAAAGTTGGCCTGGTCGCCTGTTAACCAGAAAATTAGCTTTCAAAGAATAGTAAATGAAGACCTTATTATGCACAAGGATACGATAATCTGGGAAGAAAAATAAGTTACTTACAAAAGCAGTAAGTAACCCACTGACCTATGCATATAACATTTTTTTAATTAAATACATGGTACATATTCTTTGCAGTAACCCTCTGTGCTACATTAGATAAGTTGAAGCTGCCACTGGACAAAACTCTCCTCTCTCCAGCAGGTACATTAATCACTGGTGTTATCTTGACACTTTAATTGTTGCTCCAAAACTGATAATTCTGCAAGGAACTTTGAAGTGCTTTTAAAACTGCTGCCTGCGGACCCCCTGAGAATGGGTCAATGACCCCTGGGGGTCCGCGGACCACAGTTTGGGAAACACTGGTCTAACCACTAGCATTTTCATGTATCGTTCCTAAACTGAAAAGCCAGAGACCTTCATCCATTTATTAACATATAATGAGCCTTATTTATGTTAAAAGTAACGCACCGGCGGCGCAAGGCCTTTATAAATCTGCCCCAATATACTTCCTCATAAGAGTGTATAATTAATTTTGCTAAACCATATTCATTTTTCATCAACTATACCGTTTGTATTTTATGTACTAGTGACTATACCGATTACTTTGTTTTTTACAATGTCTGCACTCGTATTAGATAAGAAACTTGCCTTGAAAACAGTGCATTTCTGAATAAACATTTCAAATATACATGTTCTCTCTTTTAATCCATAATCTCAACTAAAATGATTGTATATTGAAACAGTATTCATGAGTTCCACGTAACTTCAGCTGTACTAACTTAATATTTTCTTTTGTCGACCTGATTTACTCATACTAGAACCCACAGGCCCATAACAGCCCGTGAACCCTTTCTTTTACAGTACATGACAAAACAAACAGTTACAGACTTACCTTTACCAATGCTTTGTACGATGTACAACAGTGACAGTCACAAAATAGATATTCGTTTGACGGAAGTCTCAATTATGCTGCTATCACTGCAACCAAAATTCAATGGCACAGATATCCAGTCAATACAGACTCATATATGTCTCTTCAGCCAATCATATTTCCTCCCACAAAATTTTGTATTCAAATTCACATTTCAGTTGGTTGTCCCTCACAATATTTTCAATGTCACATAAAAGTCACCCATCACCCACTGCCATCTCTGGCTGTTTCCATGGTAACACCTCATTCTGCACCTGGCTGAAGGCACAGGTCAAAAGTTCATATCTCAACGTTCTACAGCAAACTAACAACACTGTTTTCCCTCCAGAAACACCTGCCTATCCACAGCTCTGTTACATGTCATTTTTTTCACACCCAATACTACTTTTTCTTTTACATAACATTAACATGCAACGTAGTCTTCAATCTTCACGTATTAGAATCAACCAATCATCTTTTGTTTTTCAACCACACCAAGGCTCATCCATTTTTTTATCCTGAATTTCAGCTTCTAACTGCCATTCCACTTCCACAACCCATCGGAGCACGACTGCATCTGCCTTGAAAATGAAGGTTTGGCTTTTAGGACACAGCTATATTCACTGGAGTGGAAAATATGCAGCAAGCAGACGAATTTCCAACCTTGATTTACCAAATGTGCAGATAACGTGGATTGGGCAAAGAGGATTAAGATGTCACCAATTAATACCATTGGTGAAAACTTTTATGCATCTCCCAGAACCAGACCTTATAATTGTGCACTGTGGTGGGAACGATCTAGGCACATTGACTGGGGTAGGTCTGGAAATGCTTCTAAAAGACACCTTTAGACAATTGATGACACTTTTTCCTCGAACTGCCTTGGTATATTCCAATATATGCCAAAGACAGAAATGGAATTGGTCCAATCAACATTGTGCACAAATTGAGAAAGCAAGGAGACATGTTAATAAATCTGTTTCTGCTTTCCTCAGAGATTATAGCATGGGTTCTATTTACCACAACAACTTGCGTTACCACATGCAAGACATCTATAGGACAGATGGTGTCCATTTCACGGATGAGGGAAACAGAATCTTCCTCTGCAACATCAGACTCTGCATCGGTACTTACCTATAAATGCAGAAACAACTCAATTAACACAAGGGCTCTTTTCAGAGCCACCTTATATCAAAGCACTCAAACTTCTGATTTATCTCCATTTTCACACTCTTTTAAATAGGTGTGCGCGCACCCCGCAATTTTTTCAAAAAAAAAAATTATATATTTTCGCCTTTAAGGACCTTACTGCACACCCTGAGAAAACCTACGCAGCAAAACAACCTCTACCTTCTCCCCTTTCCATGTTCCAACGCTTTGAAATGACAATATATTTACTCGCAGTGACAAAATGGCGGTCAACACTTCCTGATTTCCTTCGAATCGAACGTTAACAGACGTCACGCAGCAAAAAAAATTCTGCTTGAGTGCGCGCACCCGTCCGCGCTTATAGATATATAATTGACTTTGACTTTAATTTTCTCAACAACTACTGAACGGATTTACACCACTCCACAAAAAGTGTAATCTGCGAGCCGGACTCTACAGTTTTGCCAAATTTCTTATAAATCCATTCAGCCGTTCGACCTGTAGCCGTGTCTAAACGTCCTATGGAAAATAACATGGAGAAAACACGTTTTGGGACCCCCCTTTTATCTCAGCCCCCACTTCACCAATCCCCCCCAAATTTTCTGGGAAGGAGCGCAGCGGACCGAGCCATCTTCTTTGAGAAATTCGCAAAGATTCATCCACCAGGGCCAAAGTTAATCCAAATAGAATGTTGACGATTTCCTATGGAAACTAGGTCCTAACTATAACTACCTACTGGCGACTGCCAGTAGGTAATATATATATATATATATATATATATATATATATATATATATATATATATATATATCCTACTGGCGGTCGCCCTGTCATTGCAAACTCTGGTTGGGTTTTTGGAAGAGAGAGCAGGGAACCTGCTCTCTCTTCCAAAAACCAAACCAGATTGCTTTTTCACAACGGGAGCTGCATGTCAGCAGCTCCCCGTGTGGAAAAGCAATGCCGGCTCCCGCAGGAGGCGGGGAGGCGGTGGGACCGTGGGGGAATTGGGGATCCCCTCACGGTCCCCAACGAGAGTCCATGCCCCAGGGTATGGGGTCCCCGGACCGAATATGGCCTTGGGAGGGGGGCACGCGGTCCCCTTCCATTAAAAAAAGATAAAAAATAGGGGTCAGGCCCTGGGGATGGGGTCCCCATGGCCAATAAAATAGGAAAGGAAGGGGGGCCACACAGCCCCCCTTCTTAAAAAAAATTATTTAAAAAAGAAAATTGCATCACGCCAGAGGCCCCGCCCCCTCCCTGCAGCACACTGCAAACGCGCCCCTTGGTGCGTTGTAAGATGGGGAACTAAGTCCCCTTGAATTGAATAAAAACGTTGAGACAAAAAGAATCACGCCACATTGTGACATTTAGAACACTTGATCCCAGGAGGTTTAACCAAAATGAGGAACTTTATGTTCATCTTTAAGCAAAGAAAATGTGAAGAACAGAAGGAAATATGACGAAAATACTCACCTGAGAGTACAATAAATCATAAACACAAGAACTAATCAAAACGGAAAATGAAGAAGGAAGAACTGTCACAAAAGATGATCAGTAAAAATCTCCAAAAACAATGAATGGAATTGAAATCATGCAACACTGAGAAATGTGAACAATGAGAATAAAAGCTCACCAGAGAGCAAA
This sequence comes from Lissotriton helveticus, assembly GCF_964261635.1. Taxonomy (NCBI): domain Eukaryota; kingdom Metazoa; phylum Chordata; class Amphibia; order Caudata; family Salamandridae; genus Lissotriton; species Lissotriton helveticus. The sequence goes on along the minus strand of NC_136070.1, from coordinate 393,718,183 downwards.
AAACTTTGGACTGAAATGAATAAAGCATTGTAAATACAAGATTTTTAAATGAACACTGTTGAAACACGAGCACACAAAAATGCATTCACAATGATAGACTTACATGCATGTAAGCAATTTAATTCATTACTACACATCCCACAATGCATCACTTGATACAAATGAATTGGTTTGGTGCTTTTAAGAAATAAAAGATGACTGTTTCAATGTTGTGACATCCTGTGATCAAGCCTTCAGGGGGAAGGTGAAACGCATTGGGCAGGCAGCGTTTTGAAATAAAGCTGCCTTAAAACTTTAAACATACTAGAGAAAGCGTCTTTACTTTACGAATTCTGCTGCCATATGGTGGTGGACTCGTTCATTGGTGAAATTGTAACCGGCTTGGTCCTGCCGGAAAAGACTCACGGCTTACGAAGGGAGCGCTGGCGTCAATTGACAGGGCTACATTGTAGCAATATATATAATATATATATATATATATATATATATATATATATATATATATATATATATATATATATATATACACACACACATTAATTACCTAGTGGCGGTTGCCAATAGCTACTTATAGTTAGGACCATGTTTCCATAGGAAAAGCATTCTTTGGCTTGCTTATATCTTTATGTATCTCTATATGTCAGCAAGCAGACTCCTGTGTCAGGTGGCAAGGTATCTCAGTTGGAAACCAGACCCAGGGCCATAGCAGCGGATGCCTGTGTACAGGATAGTTGGCAGAGAGGGCTTATGCTTTCCCGCCATTCACAATGATCCAGAGATTATTGTGGAAAGTCCGGACGGAGGGATGCAAGTTAATTCTTGTGACCCCATTTTGGACTTCGTAAGTTTGGTTCCCAGGGGTAATGGAACTTGCAGTAGAGGAACCTTGTTTTTCTCCTGCACATCAGGGTTTACTGGTGAGTACAGATTGAGAGGAGCACCCTTTGGTAGTAGTAGGAAAGTTGAACCTTCTTGTTTGGAGGTTATCAGGGGTTCTGGAAGATTATCTGGTTTTTCGGGAAAGGCTCAGGACTTACTGGATGAGTCATAGGCACGAGGCATGAGGAAAATATATAATGGGATTTGGTGTAGCTGGGTTAGCTGGTGCATGAAAAGGAGTCTGGGTCCCATGGAGGCTCCTGTGACAGATTTGGCTAATCATTTAGCCAAACTATTTCAGGCGTTTGGCTGTGACCCACTAATATGTAGAATGATGAAGGGCTTGTTACGCTTCATTGTTGTATATAAATTTGGTATTTAAACTCTTTGTTTCATGGTCAGGTAATAGTTACCTTTCTCTGAATCTTATTTCCCAGAAATTAGCAACACTTCTCTGCTTAGTATCTTTCAGGAGGGTTTTAGATTTAAAGTTCTAGAGACTTGCAACAGAGTTTATTCATCAGATAGTGTACATTTTGATATTTGGAGGAGAACAAAAATATGTCTTGTCACGTTTTCTATCCTTCATTCCAGAATTGTCCGAGACTGTGCATGGTAAGTTGCATGAAGGTATATGAGCAAAGAATGCCAGAATTTAGACATGATGGTGATACTCAACTACTAATATCCTATGGGAAGTCACATAAAGCAGTATCTACCGCACAGAAAGTTGGTGGGTTAGAGAAATAATGAGAGATGAGGGCAAAGATATATCAAAATTTGGTGCACATTTAGCCTGAGGTGCAATGGCCGGTAAGGTATTCTGGGCCGGCGGCACTTGTTTCCAGATCATGAAAGCAGCAGACTAGTTGAATGCCAACACTTTTGCAAATTTCTACTTGAGACCAATTAAGCATGTAAGTAACATAGTTATGGAAAGCTTTAAACATGCATAATGATAGCCTCCGGTCGTGTGATGAAATGACAATTCTCCAATTGACATGCAGTAAGAATCTTGATTTTATTAAAGACAATGGAGGCTATTATCATCCCACCCACTGCACCCTGTATTATTTGTGAGGGTCAGGCGGAAAAATGTGTAAGAAGTGAAATACTGTATGTTTTAAAAAAAATTGAAGTATTGATCTTTACATCCACCCCAATGGGGAGAATATTATTAATTTGTCTTGTTTTACCTAGGAAACAGTTTATAATTGGACCGGACCCAGAGGAGAAATTGGAATTCTTTCCAGGTGATTAAGTTGTTTGAGTCATTTCAAGTTACATATATATTGTATTGTGTGATTCCAGAATGGAACATTTTACTTAGTGATATGTTTAAGTTCTTTAAAGGTCTGCATGTGGGGCATTGATAAAGGTTTATGCATAATGATAGCCTCCATTGTCTTTAATAAAATCAAGATTCTCACTGCATTTTAATCGGAGAATCGTCATTCCCTACACAAGCACAGGACATCATGCCATGTTCTTATTTCACTATTTATACACAAGGGCTTCAACCATTTGGCTCTGGTGAACTTACAGTTAAGGAAATCCAGGAAGAAGATGGAGGTTGTTTCTCAGACAATTCCACACAGAGGGTTAATCTCCCCCTGACTTTCTGTGTCACTTAATTTTGTCATTAAAGTTAAGGAGCGAACATTCCCTAGTATGCAGTTCACAGATAATGATTACACTTGAGACTGCTCTGTCAGGTCAAAATATCTCTCGTCCACCTACTAGCTTGGGCTCGACTTTGCTAGAGGGCTTTGGCCTCATCTGCATTCATGGAAAGGCATCACCTATTGCCTGAAGTCAGAACCATGCCTTGCTTAAACTGTTGAAGGGTGCTGACATTATCCCACATATCTCAAACCACCAGGCCACCAAAATATAACATTGCCTAGCACTGCAGGGTAAGCTGTTTTACTCATCAGAGTTATACACAGCCAACCTCATAGTGCACTGCCTTTTGCCCTAGCTCAAACTTCAGTAACATCAATTGTGTTTCTTCTGATAGCTGGAGTAGACTTCTGAGGAACCAGGGGGCATAAAATCAAGAAACGGAGTTAATTTTATCGCCGCTTTAGCGGCAGAAAAGTGCCGCTAAAGTGGCGATAATGGGCTTGATAATACGCCCTTGTGAATTCCCATAGAAGCCCATGTTCTGGTGTAAATATGGGCTTCTATGGGAATTCTCCACGGCGTATTATCAAGCCCATTATCGCCGCATTAGCGGCAGTTTTCTGCCTCTAAAGCGGCGATAATGTTAACGCCTTGCTTGATAATATGCCCCCCTATCTTTTTAACCACTGAAATGTAGTTAAAGTTTGGCTTTTACACCCCTCGGGTCTCAGCTGCACATGTTGCATGTGTGCAATTATTAGAGGTGTTGCATTATTGTAATCGGAGTACATCATCCTATTCTAATCCATCCTACCATTGCAAACCTATCGGTAGCTAGCTTACCATTGTAGTAATTGTTCTACTGCTTTCAGCTTACGCACATCTGAAAAATTGCAGAAAATCACTGGGGTAGATTTACTAACATTTGACACAATACCATGCAGCAAAACAAACAGAAGATCCCATTCCTCCTATGATATGGAAAGAGGTCGGACGAACTCCTTCCAACTATACGAATGATATGCAACCAATCCCTTGCCACTGGTCTGGTTCCAAGAGACTGGAAGAAGGGTTACCCCTCTACTGAAGAAACCCCTGGCAGATACACAAGCGCCCAGCAACTATTGCCTTGTATCAAGACTCTCTTTTCCAATTAAAATGCTGGAAAAATATCTGAGTAAGATCTTGGCAGCATTTCAGGAACAAAATGATCTGCTTGAACCAAAACAGATGGGTTTTAGGCCAGGTCACGGAACAGAGTCTGCGCTAATCTTAGCATCGAATGAACTAAGGAAGCAAGTTGATGGTGGTCAAAGGACAGTTCTGGTCCTGTTGGACCTATCTACCGCATGTGACACCATCAGCCATTTAATTCTGCTGACACTTCTAAAAGAGATTGGAATAAGAGGTGTGCTCAAATGGTTTATATCCTACCTATCAGAAAGATGCCAAGCAGTAACTATCTCGACATATGTATTAGAATACAAGAAAATCAGGTACAAAGTACCCCAGAGCTCTGCCCTCAGCCCCATCTTGTGTAATGTTTATTTAATGCCTCTACTGACCCTGATTAAGTACTTTGGGATATCATTTGTAAATTATGGAGGTGATACCTCATTAATAATATCAATAGATAAGTCAGACATAAATCAGAAAACAACTTCCATACATGTCTGAAAGAGATGGCACAGTTACTCGACCAGAACATGTTGAAATTCAATGGGACAAGACATCATTCCTCTGCTGCTATCCAGGGAATCTACAACAATAACTCCCATCCAATTTCTGGTCTTGACCAATGAAGTTGGTTCTGGACTCTGTACACTGGGGATGAAATCTGGGAGTCCAATTTGACGAGCATCTCTCAATGGAAACACTTCAATAAAACAGTAGCAGTATGCCATGGACTCCTAAGAAGCTTAAAAAAATTGCCACAATGCTTCCGCAACCTTTCAGGAGACTTGTGGTACAGGCCACTATACTGAGCAGACTGGATTATTGAAACTCCTTCCTTCTTGGATGTCCAGAATATCAGCTCAAGCAGCTTCAAAGGATTCAGGTGCTGGCTGTCAAGCTCACGCTAAACAAAGGGAGAAGGGATTCGGCAACCAGATTGCTGCAGTAACTCCACAGGCTCCCTGTAAAGAAGCAGTGCATATTCAAAGCTCTCTGTATACTACATAAGACATTACATGGCACAGGGCCCAAAGCTCTACAACTAAAAGTTACACCCAAAGGCCAGCTCGAAATCTGAGATCATCTGATGCCTGCCTGGTATCTTTGCCCCATATCTACTAATATATGGGGCTTTCCTGCTCTCTCTCTCTGCGGTGGCTCACTAGTGGCTGCCACGCACCAACATAGCCACCCTTGCACTGCTTTGCTGGCAGGATTGGTTTTGTGCAGAAAGGGATGCCTTCCTGCATAAAAACAGTTCTCTGAGACTTTTTCCTCTTTGTATGTGTGCTGCAGAATGATGTACATGTGAAAAGAGAAAAAAAGACGAGAAATAACATATTTCTCCTGGCTACACATTCCCTGGGAAGGCGTTGCATTTTGACGCAGTTCCAGGTTTAATATTGTCAGTAAATCTTATTATATGCCAGAAACCATGGGTGGATACATGGGAACACCCACAATCCATCCATGGTACATCTTCCCAGGGCAGAGTAACACAAGGTAGCAACATGCACTGCCTTGCGTTACTCCAGATTTAATATGCCACACAGAACCATGCAAGGTGGCTTTGCGTGGCATAACAGATCTCACTTAGGGGCTTGTGTTGCCCCTGCATCACTGTGCAAGGGTAATGCAAGCCCTTAGTAAATCTGGGCCTGAGTGACTGACTGAGAAGGAGCAGTCAGCAAAAGAACTTGGGACTGGTGGAGTGTAGTTGAAAAGGTTCTCAATCATCATGTAACCTCAGAGAAAAAGGATTGTAAATGTCTAATTATTGCATCTCAAAGCACACTGATCCGAATATATCATTTAAAAAGATGCAGGTTTTAGAGTTAGTGCTAAGAGTTCTTGAAATGGTCCATTATTACTGTTGCATGTGAATGGTGGCAATAATTGGGTTTTCACTGTGGTTCACAAATGTGCTTTGTTGTCTTTCAGAGCTTTGTTTAATTCTGGGGTACACTTTATAGGAGTAGCTCAAAAGTACAACCATGTAACTCCTAAAATCTCTTCTTTGAATACTTCTAGGTCTCCATATTCTGATGTAGTGGGCAGTAACGCAAAATGATGACCCCCCGCAGAATGTAACGAGGGGCCTTTAAGTCTTCCATGTCTCACAGATATGTATTGGCCTTGGGTTGGGGAGCTTTGGGTTTGGGGGGCCCTTGAAGCTTTGGTGACATCCTGAAGGATTGTGGTCCCCCATAACTGCAGGGGCTGCAGGGGCCTGCTTTATGCTCCTAGTGGTAGTGGGGTACTTTGCTTGCAAAGCATTGTGTGTGGAAAGTCCTTTATGTTTGCCCTCTAAAAAGGGGATTGTTGGTGGTGAACGCCTGTAGAGAAGCAAATGTTTGTTTAGTATTTTGAGATTTCTCGTGTGCTGCTCCTGTGTTTGTGACACATTATGTATGCAGTTCGCCTGGCTCTGCCCTTATTACACGCTAGAAGATAATTAAAACCTTTTCGTTTCTTTGGATTTTTGGCTAAAATGTACTTTTCCTGACTATCTATTGCAATAGTAGAATGTTTTTTTCACAATTTTAACATGGTTCCTGTTTTATTAAAAACTATAAATAAATAACTAAAATTAAAAATCCAGTGTTTCAAGAGCTGACACAATACCCCGAAGCATTATTTCTCTGTGGAAGAAATAACATTCATGTACCAATCGTAAGCATTTCATTCCGTGATTAGAATAAACAATGGGAGCACAGCAGAACATTTTTGTGCCGCAGGAGAAGCGAAGTCCAAATAGAAAATGAGGTCACAACGCAAATATTATCATTACAACGCATGTGCTTGGCGATATAACACCCAACAGACATCCAGTGGCAGTGATCCATGGACACCACACTTACTGTGTCTGAGAATATGTCCATAACAATTTCTGTACCAAATAATATTTCCGTCATAGGGCATTTGCCAGTAGGCAAAATACCTTATTCTGAGGGGGACTTAAATGGTGGTTGAAAAAGCACCTCAGTGTAATAAAGTTTGCGTGGGGTGGTATTTTTTTCACACAGTAATTACTTAAATGATAAAAAGAGTAATAGCACCACAAGCAGTTTTGCAACTAACTTTAGGTTGCGTTATTATACCTTTCACAAAATTCCCTTCAGAATTTCCTCTCATCTTCCATTGAGAGTAGTTACAAAACTCAGAATTGTATCAAATTCGACTTTTCTGTATGATCAACCCAGATTTTTTGCCATTTTCTTTATCCTATTTTTGCTGGCTTTAGAACTCCATACACTTTACCACTGCTAAACAGTAGTAAAGAGCCAGTGTTCCCCCTCTAAAATGTGCTGTACATTGTAACTCCTTAATTGTCCTATTTAACTTCCTTATACGTTCATTGTAGATTGGTGTCCTATGTGCACCTATGACATGGAAAGTTGAATGTCACATGCGGGCTCCAGTGTGTATTTACCCACCAACGTATATGACATCAATATATTTCTGCCAGGAGCACTGCTTTTCTCTGGCTAGGCTGCAGTTTAAATGCATTCCAGTGACACGTGACAGGCTTTTACATAGTAGGAAAAACCAATTGTATTCATTTTAAAGTAATCTTTAGTGTGTGCCTAGTAAATCCACAGGGCAAAGTGGTAAGTATAGAAACAGGGAACACTACATATTGGGGGTAGTGTGTCCTCACGGTGGAATAAAACACAAAGCTTTTTCAATATATGCAAGGCTGGAGGTTTAAGGGCTAGGTGGGATTAAGATCTTTTTTCCACCACTTCTCAGGAAAGGGCTACAAAATGCTTCAAAGTTATTTCCTGCTTAGTTAAAAAAATATCAAAGGTGAAATCAGAGTTTTGATAACTTAAGTGGAAAAGTAACATTGTAAAATGTATTTTTTGGCTTCCAGAGTGACTTCTGGCTTAAAATCTGTTCTGCCACTCATCACACCCCCAGTTCTAGAATGCATATTCTTGGCTTGGAAGGTTAATTACTCTGGCTCAGAGAACAATGACCTTTCTCTGGGCCGAGGAAAGGCCAATGAGTGTTAACTGCTGACCATTTAACAGGGTTCAGCTATCTGGGAATGGACAGGAACAACTGGCAGAACAAAAGTCAGCTTTCTACTACCTCTTTTGATTGGATATGCCAGTAAGGGCTTCTCCTGTTCACCTCCAAGACCATCCTAGAAAGTTAGGATGCAGCTACAGTAGAAGAAAAAACATATTCTGATCCTGTCAGGTAGGGTCGAGGCGAAGACGTTGAAGTCTGGCCTGCCAGGGCACAGCTGGGACACTCGATCTTGACACAGGGGCTTCTGGGTAATTTTATGGTAAGGCAAAGCAAAGTGCTTTAAAAGAAGGTTGAAGACTTTGAGAAAATTGTTAAGATTGGGCAGTAGAATTGTTCCAGTCACTGACTAGCATGCTTATCCTGACTTCCAGCCATTTGGACACTTATTGGGAATTAACATCCATTCCGGGTTTTGTGAAAGTCAGCCTGCTTATACTTGAAGCCAGCCTACTTATGCCTGAAACTCCAATACCCAGAATTCCCTGCTCATTGCTTTGTCTCCACCCCTGCAGGCCAAGGATGGGTGGAGGAATTCAGCTCACCTGTGGCTGGCTGCTGCTAGCCTGCTCACACCTGATGCATATGATTATTGTGAGCTCTTTTAAGCCCCAGCTCCCTTCAGGGCAAGGTTGGTCATTGTAGCTGTTTACCGCTGAGACCGATCCTTGTTTCCACTCCTTTCTGAGGTTTTGCTATTCTTGTTTCCAGTGTTTCATGAGCTTTAGTTATGCCTTGTTCCTGACCTGCTGCTGTTTTCCTTGTTCCTGAATTAGCACTGCCTGCAGTGCTACCTTGACCCCTGAGCCTTAGTATTCCTTGTTCCGGAACTGCAGCAATTTCCATTCTCCTGAATTAGCACTGCTTGCAGTACTACCTTGTTTCCTGAGTTCCTGAGCTATAGTTATTCTGTGTTCCTGTTCCTGGGCTTCAGCTATTTTCTTGTTCCTGATTTGCACTGGTTGCAGTGCTCTCTTGACTCCTTGTTCCTGAGCTGTAGCTATGTCCTGTTCCCTTGAACCAGTACTGCCTGCAGTGCTACCTTGACTCCTTGAAGCTTTAGTAATTCCCTGTTCCTGAACCAGCAAGGTCTGCAGTGCTACCTTGACTCGAGCCTTAGCTTAATTCTTGTTCCTGCCCCAGCTCTGTCTTCTATGCTATTTTGTTTTCTTGATTCCTTAACCTGCACTATTCTAGTATACCCTTGTAGCCTCCCCTTCTGTATGTCCCTTTCCAGTCCCTGCCTTTCTTCCCAATTCCTTAGTTCCAGTTCCTAGTTTGCTGGCTTTCTATTCTGCTGTCTTGCTTCTGTTGCCTTGTATGTGTGTTACCTACTTTCTGCCAAGTGTGCCCTGTCATTTCCTTATTTCCTTCCTTTCCTGTTAAGCACTCCTCCTTGCTAGCTCCTTGTCTATTGTGCTTGTGTTTTGTTCTACCCCCTTGCTGTTACTGCCTTGCTTGTTCCTGTTTGATCGCCAGGATCCGTGGGCACAGCTGACTACCTAGGTGGTGTTTCTTGTTTTTTGTGAGTATTGTCTTTGAGTTACATTTATAACATCACCATAGGTATCAGCTCCACCGACCCTGCCTTTGCATGCATATCCTACATGTGGGTATTTGCAGTCTGTATCTGTAACAGCAATTGTGGGTAAGAAACTTACTGAGCTTCAGTCTTACCGTGTGGAGCTCCTGAGTGCTTTACCCCACACCCCTTTTATTGTTAATGTTGTTTCATATATATGTCTTGCACATTCATCCTGGGTGTAGTTATTCTGAATGCTAAATTTCTCTGTGAGTGCCCTTCCTTTCTGAGTCTTAGCCATCTTGTTCATTTGTACAGGCTTCCCCTTTGGATCCTTTTTCCTCTTCTGTACTCTTCTCTGTGTACATTTTCTACCCAGTTCCCAGTCCTTGCCCAAGTCCCTGACTGTGTTCCTGACATAGTCCCGGACAGTCCCTGACAGCTAGCTAACTAAAGAGTTTCAAACTCTCTAGGAGATGTAAATGTAAATGTAAATGTAAATGTAAATGTAAATGTATTTCGATTTATATAGCGCACAAATCACCCAGGGGTCTCAAGGCGCTTGCTTGGGGAACCCGTCCTGGTATTCCCCTGTGAGATACCCCGGCAGGGTATTCACAAGGTGAAAGCCAGGCATCCCGCCGCGAGGGGCCGTAGTGGAGATTAAGCAAGCTATTGCCCAGAGTCGCAGAGTGTGACCCCGTGAGTCGAGTAGGCACCGGAGCGAGAATTGTCGAGTCCGTGGAATTTTTGAGCCCGAGACCCGCCGAGGCGGGGAATCGAACCCTGGTCCACGGCTGATCTCAGCTTCCGGGTCTGCTGTACAGAGATCCTATGCCGAGAAGGCTGCCATAAGGACCTTGGGGCTGCAGGACTGAGTGGAAGAAGCTTTTCCAGCAGTTGGAGACTAAACCTGAAGGTAAGCCTTTCTCCAGGACAACTTTATTGGTGTATCCGACCTCTGTTCCATGGCGATCAAACAAGAATTAAGCCTAGGTTCTGATCCACAAGGAACTGATTTCCATAGTTTTGACTTTTTGTAGGTGCTGTTTGCCTTCAAAAAAATTGAATCCTATCACCAGGTCCCCTTACCTATGATCTTGGTGTCTTTTTGCTAATTGAATTATTCTCCATTTTTCTGGATTGGTTTGGGAATTATTTTGTGATGTGTTCACTACTTGGACAATTCCGGTACTGCTTAAAATCAGCACACACTTCTCTGGGGCTTGCCTGCTAGTTGTGCCATAGCTACCATCAATTCGGCTGAAACTCTCTCAGAAATGTGTTTTGACCTAGCAACAGTGGTTTTATTGAGTGTTAGGTGTACACCCCCTACCAAATTAATAACACATTTTTGGCAGGTAACAGAAAATATGTTGACCTGCTTATGCACTTTGCCCCCATCTTGTAATGAAGCCGTCGACATATGTAAATCCTGTGCTACAGCTATGAGTGTTATAGTGAAAGAAAAGTGTAAATACCTGAGCTACTTATCAAGGGCACGGTGGGCATAGAATATGCAAATCAGTTGCCGTGCCACAGGCCTCGTTGGACATCTGTTATTGTACCACAGAATGCCTGCCATTCACTATGTCCATCTGTTTATTTATCTACAGTTTTATAACGTGCTGAACCCTTGGTTAGCTGACTTTAGGAAGATTAAATACATTATTTTGCGCAAAAGAATGATTGGCCACCAGCTACTTTGCAAAAAACAACTGGTTGTGTATTAATAGACTCATCAAACCTTATTTCATAGAACACTAGTCCAACTGCTAGTGTGCAACAGAGTTACTACTGAATGGTAAATTGCCACAAAAATGTTTTCTATCAGCTACAGTATACAGAGTGCTTGAACATCGATTTGTCTGCAGAGAATGTTTTCTATCATGTATAATACAACAGGATCTCCCACTCACCATGGCTTATTGTGCCACAGATGTTTACCAACAGTTATGGGTGGCAGACACACAAGAATTGTGCTATCTACACTGCCTCTATGACCCCAGGGACACACGTTGGTTCACTGAAAAAAGCATATGCTAAGCATTCCACTCAATGGCAAACGGGAATTAAATAATCTAAGGAATGACTACAAAAATAATAATAATAATAAAAAAACGCAGTACAGAATATTAGGCAATCTAAACTGCACAGCGAAAATACTTAAAAAAAGAAACATTCTGAAATTGTGTGATAGGGCTACAATGTGTAGCGTCAAGCAGGACACATTCTAGTGTTTGTACATGTATTGTTTCCACCAGCCACTCCTTGAGAGCTGGCTTCCACACTCACCCCACACCCATTCATCATAGGCGTCACCAGTCAGGTGACCCTGCTAATAAAAGGTGCCAGGCGCACGTGCCCTGGGCCAGTTATCAGTACCATACCACTGTATGTTTATGCATTATTTCTAAGTATGTGGACCCACAGTCCACTAATTTACAATGGCGATGAGAGGGTACGACCCCGTGTGCATGCAGGCAACCACCTCACAGTTTGTCGTGGGGGGAAGAGTAGCCAAGATTTTCACCTGCTGCCAGCGTGACAACAATCGAGGCAAGACAGAGCGAGTAGAAGGGCGCCTGGTGTATGTAACAGCATCCACAATAAGGCCTCGGAGCCCCTTGCATGCTGATGCACTGGCAGCCGTAGTGTTGACCAGCCCTGCAGCGTGAGGTCAGTGGAAAAGGGGGTAAAGAGTCGTGGCTAGCGCTCGAGGTGCCTCTGTGCTGCCGACCCAGAGTGCCTTCAGGTGAGCAGAGTGTGGATCATCCCATCTGCTCTAGCACTGACAAGCCCCAACACTTGTGTCCACTACACCCCTCAGTTTAAGCCAGCAGCATCCCAGACCCATGACCGAGGGAGGAGAGGGCTGCACTTTAGCCTGACTTTTAATATCAATGGGGTAACCCAGTAATGCGCAGAACCTGGGTGCAATTGCAATAAAAGAACAATGGTTCTGCTACAACATATTATCAGAAAGCAATATTTAATAGCTTATATTTGACCACCAGCCTAGTGGGAATGTTATTCAATTAATGAAATTAGAAAAGCAATCCTCCCAATCTTTCAAAAATTACGAACAACATTGACAAAATAGTGAACTGTAAATAATTCAATATAGAAATTTACAAAGGCATGGCATATATATACACACACAGTATTATTCCAAAGACAATTACAAAACAATGGATAGTGAGAATGTGGTGAACAGTACAAAAAAATTACATACACATAGCACAAAGACAATCCAATCAACAAAAGCTCAGTATTCACAGTATCAACAGATTGAATGTGAGCTTCTGTATTCGAGAAAATCATTTGAATTGATATCCGTACTGGCATTTCTGGGGACCTGAACATAAAGAGCATCAAGCTAAGACTGGGACTGTGCTTTAGCTGCATATGTCCCCACACCTGCATCTCTAACCCAGCGAGGTTCCCACCCTTAGCCAAGACTGCCGCGGCCGGGAGAGAATAGTGCTGTAGTGCCTCCTATCAGCCACCTGTGGTTACGGCACCCGTATAAAGGTAGTAGTTTACAATTAAATGGCCCGCAGAACTGAGTAAAGCTTCTGTGGCCCACTGTTGATGAGGTGGCACCCACAGGGCAAAGTTCTAAAAACCAAGCCACTGTACTGCACTGCCCTGAGCTGCCCTGAGCTGCCCTGAGCGAAGGAAGTAAATACTTTGTCTGCCTGCGGCAGTGACCCGGATTTATCTATCAGTGACTTCACCAACTGCTATCTGCAATGGGAAGCGGGGAAGTAAAGACACAAGTCAAGTACACTGCAGTAACGTCTAGTGGCCACTCCCCATACCATGCTCAGTAAGTGAATGAAAAGGAATGCAGCCCCGATGAGGAGCCAGTAGCAACAGTGACCGGGCCCCAGCAAATCACTCAGCCCACTGCAGTGCTGAGGTTTCTGTGCACACTCCCTTCCCCAGGAGAGATACTGCCTGTGCAGGTGTGACCACGCACCCTGAAGCACACCAAAGAGAAGGCCATGTAGACACCACACACCTCCAGTGGGCTGTATAGTGTTATGAGAGGAGAGACTGTGAACCCCTGCAGACAGAGAGCCCCAAGAAGCCCCAAAGCATCCCAACTGCAAAGCAGCAAGACACACAGAAGGCAAGAGGAGACTGTGAGCGGTGTACGTGCCACCCAGTTGCTGCCTGGTGTCACTGCAAGAGAGGAGATATCACCACAAGCCCCAAGTGAAGAATTGGCATGCAAAGCACCAGAAAAGGGTGTTCATGATTAAGGACTGGAGCAGAAATTCAGAGATGTGCCGAAACCTACACCTGGAAATCTGACAGATTAGGCAGGAGCCACAAGAGAAAGAGCCCTCCAAAAAGAAAAAGAAAACAAAAGAGGCCTTGCCTGCCGGCCGCACACTGTACGGTGGCACGACCAGCAAGCGCAAACCGCGTCCAGGCCCCATAACAAAGAAGAACTGTGAGTGGCTACAAAGTCACTCCATTTTCCTTGACTCCCAGCAAGACATTGTCACCTGTAGATCAAGTGTAAGATGGTAATCGTCATCATTACCAGTGCATCACCAGAACAAAATAAGGAGCATCGCCCCACCAGAGTGGATCCAAATGCCTGAAACATCCAGAGACCAACAAGGCATTCCTAGCGCCGTGGACCTTCCAGTCGTGCATGAGGTTTTGCCGTGGCTCTGTTAGGAGTTCCGCAGCGACCCCTCTGTGCAGTCTAAGCGAGGCCCGCACATCCTAGGCAGTCCTGCAGCAATGTATGCGCAAAGGCCTCAAGGGAATTCCGGTTAGAGGTGAATCCCAACTAGCGAGATGCATCTGCAGCAGCTCCACAACAGACACCGGGAAGCCCTGAGGTCACGGATAGAGACTGGTCACCCAAAGACTATCTGATGAAGGCCTGTGCATCGGAGTCTTGTTGGCCAGAGACAACCACCCTTTGCGGCTGCAAGAGCGACTTGGTTGTGGCCTACGAGAGTCCCCGCATAGTCCACACAGTCCCATGACAGCCTAGCAAAAAGAGCCTCAAGAAAATTCCTGTGAAAGGGGAGTTTTGGCACAAGAGGGGCGTCTGAAGCTGTTCCACCAGCAGGTACTTGGAATCATCATAGCGTTCAAAGAAGACACCCATTCATCAATGTCATCTTCAGTCTTTGCAGGTTTGCTCTCCATTGGTGCCTGAGCAACTTCAAGGAGATCTCGACAGTAAACTCCACCACCGCTCCTGACGGACCCTCAAATTGAACTGTGTAAATAGACTCCAACACTGTGAGACCAGGCGGAACAGAGCAACAGTGCCAAGGTGGACTGTAGCCCCATGGAGAGCTGATCAAGCGATCTGGACTCCGTCCACACTGTATTTCCTGCCCAGAGTCCCCTGGTTAAACTATGAATGCATGCGGTGAATCCAGGTGTTCTCAGCTACACTTGTCCACTCAGCCTGTCCTGGAGACCACCTGAAGGGACTCAGTGGTGTTTTGTTGTGTTGTTTTATTCTTTCCCACAGGTTGTACTTGTTGTTTCTTTTCAATAAAGTTTGGGAGGATGTATTGTCCTGCAGGACATGTTCTAGTGTTTGTACACGTAGTATTTCCACCAGCAACACCTTTAGGGCTGGCTTCCACACTCGCCCCACACCCATTCATCACAGGCATTACTAGTCAGGTGACCCTCCTAATCAAAGGGGCCAGGCGCACGTGCAGTGGGCCAGTTATCAGTACCATACCACTGTTTGTGAGTGCATTTTTTCTAAGTATGTGAGCCTGGAGCTGACTACTTTACACAATGGTCAGTGGAACTGCATAGAGGACTGTACTGGGGACATGTCTGGCTGCCCATTTTCAGAATGTGCACTCCTCTGGGATAAATTCCCTAGAGAGGAAAACATATTCAAGCTATTCTAAAGCCCCCAAAATGTCACATAAAGCTTGTCTTCACGATCTCAGGGGTGGAAATGGCTATAGCATGTGAAAAAAGCGAATAAGGCCGCTGGACCGGATGGGATTCTGGTTTACATGTATCGAGCTGACATAAAAGTATGGGACCTCGTCTTTTAATGTTTTTGTGTTTTTTAATACTGAAACAGGCTGTAATGTGTTTCCAAGGTCCTGGTGTAATGCAAACCATGGTTCCCCTAATTAGAAAAGGAAGCAGGTCGCTTCCTGGCAATTAAAAGCCTCACTTGCTATCAGATGGAGCAGGTAAAATTTGAGGTTGTGTTACCTTGACCAGCATTCAGGATTGGCTGGAGGCAGAATAATGTTCTTTCCAATCTACAAGCCAGTTTTTTTTTTTAGCGGATTGGTACTGTGGAAAAGGCATGAGGCTTCAACTCATTTGAGTAAAAAACAGTCAACTGCACCATGAAACATCTAACTATAAATGGTGCAAAAACCCAGACTTGTTGAAAACCTTTATAATGTATGGTTAATATATTGAAAGAGTGGGTCCTTTTGACTATCTAGGCATTCCTTTTGACTCTAGTGAAGAACTGGGTTATTTAATACCCAGCGGCACCAGGGGCACGCCCAAAGTCTTCGGGTTCCACCTGTCTTAGAATACAGAGACACGGGACTCTTCTTGGTGGCGTCAAAGATCAAATTTATTGGCTGCAGCCAGTAACAGAAGTCCTAGAAATCATCACGGTATGAGTTCTCAGGAGACTGCTCAATTTTACAAAGCAAGTCATCCCTTTTTATGCCAAACATTATGCTTCAGGCAAACATTCCTTGTTTACAGTTTAACCAATCACATGTTTCCACAACTAAAGTATCGTATGACGACAAACCCACTTTTCAGTTGTCCAGCCCATGATCAATCATCGGTCAAACCCAACATTCTTCTTTAGACAGGTCGAACGAACCCATAATAAAAAAGGGCACAACCCAATCGTAAATAGACCATAAAGAAAGGAGGAAAAACAGGTGAGAGTAGGATAAGGCATATTTGTGTGCAATAAAACCTTTACGATGTCCTGTGCTCTGATCCTTAATCTTGATCAGCTAAAGGGCAGGAACTGGTTTAACAAGGTCAGCTTCAGGCAACAGGGTCAGTTCACTCAGGTCAAACAGGAGTCAGCACGAACTGGAGCTAGGGTGTACATGTACTTAAAAGACTTGTTCAGCCACAGTCATTGGCCTATGTGAGGGCAACCACAAAATGGCTGCCATACACAAAATGGAACCCAAGGGTTCAGAACGAAATCCCTAAATACGTAGTGACTCCATCAGTCTAACATGACGAAAACACTCATACTTGCCGCACTAAGTAGTTACGGTTCGCTAATATCAAATTCATAACAAAACCATGACCTTTATGGAACGGGTTCAGAATTCACGGAACCTCACTAGGTTGACATGGGTGAAACAAAGAGAGAAAACCACTACCCTACTGAGATAAACTGCTGCTGCAGTATTAAGGTGTAAAGCTAGGCTGGAAGGCCAACCTATTATCATCATATTCTATGTTGATAAAATGAAAGATGTTGCAGCACCAGTATATGGAGCAGAGCTTTGAGGTTATTTGAATGTAAAATCCTTAGAAAGAGCGGAGAATAACTTTTTAAGATCATTGTTTAGCTAGAACTAAGGTACTCCCTTCTCTCCGTCTCAAGCTCAACCTTTGGCACGGTCTTTTAATGCTGGGGCGGGCTTTTAATGGCCGGTAGCTCTAAGGTTATATTAACATGTGGAATCCAGCTTAAGGGAATGAGTCTGGAGGATCTTTGGTCTGACCCCACTAGAGCTAAATCTTATTACAGCCAAATGTTGAAGGAGAAATACTGGTATAGTAAGTACAGGATGCTCTTTCATGATGTACAGCATGGACCCATGACAGCTCGCGTCCTTATTTATAAAGAAGATCTGAGTTCTTTAACTTTTTTTTACAATTGTGTTGTTTTTAATGCAGTGAAAGTAGTTCTATGTTTCTTATGTGTGTTTTGAGGATTGCACGCCGCATAATATACCTTTTGGTATTTTTAATGGTTTTTATCCACAGAAGCACTCTCACTCATGATTCCACATAGAAGAGTGCATGTACACAACTCATAGTGTGATAACACAAGCTGGTGATATGACTCACTGGCTGTTTGATATGCCGCCATCTGATGTGATTGTTTGTATTCCACCTGTGATTTGCTTCTCCTCTTTCCTCAACAGGTTTTGACAGCTTAACGCAGACATACACATGGAAGAAGGGTAAAATAGGGACAACAAAATTGTTTTTCCCCCCATTTATTTCCATTTATGATTCAGTTTTAATTTCACTGGTGTGTATCCCTAATACATTAGTGATCCACTGTAGACAGTTACTCAATAGATACTTTCTAAATAGTATTCATAGGTCCTGACGAATCGCCCGTTAATGAACACTAGCGAGAAACATGTTGACCAGATATTAGCACCCTCTGGAAGGCCTTTGGAAACATAATATTCCAGACCCACCCTCCAGATTCTGATTTTAATTAGAGCAGCGGACCGCCAGAATAAATCATTCCTTGGTACCCCTAGCTTTATTTGAACCACCCACGATACGTCTACAATCCTTACTGGTCCCACACCCGCACTTCATCCAAACGGCTGTTGGAAAAAGATCTCCGCTAAAGAGCCCCTCTTTGAGGTGTCGCCCGTTGGGTATTGCACCGCCGACCCAACGAGGAGCAAGCCCAAATGATGACGCATGACACCTGCAAAGGTGTGTGAGGGCATTAAATCCAACAAAATGGATTCCCAGGGGTAATGTCCTTTTACCCTGAGAACACTCACATCTTGTAACGCACATCTTTCCTTTCTAGGAACAGCTCAGCAACCTCTGTAGCATTTGTATCTTCCGGGCAATAGCTGTAGCTGGACCTTCTACTTACCTTAAGTAGTAATAGCCCAGTCCGCCTTTCTTTGTACCCATATTCTCAGCACGGTTCACCACCGTAGGAGTAATTATTTCTAGGTGGGTAAGATTTGTTCTGTCCCCCACCCGCTACCTAGCTTTGTTCTACACAAGCAGGTACCTTCCTCAACCCCTACTAAGAGTTTTTTTATGTTATCCTTTCTCCTCTTCCCCTCCACTTCTACCCACCTCCATACCATGGAGGGTCAAGGTTTAAGCTTTGGGGAGGATGATGCAGCAGCTATCCTTAGAATATCTTCTATTCTTACCCTGGAATGTGACAGTGCGAGAGGCAGTAATACAGCCGACTGGCAAAGTCTCTCTGATTTAAAAAGAGAATGGATAAGAGTCGGCCTTCATGGTGCACTTATGGCGGAGTATTTCAAAGCCAAAATAGCTCCCAATGGACTAATTGTAAAAAACTTCCCAAGAATATTCTGGGAAGATGGCCAATTCAAGGTTGAATGGTCACAGATCTCATGGAAATGCACACATGATTTATTAATCCTGATAGTGAACACCTCTAAACGACTCGCTGATGCTCTACTGGTACGAATCCAGGCACTAGAATCAACACTGAAAAATGCCGTCCCCAATCCCGGCTTCAAAACTAAACTAGCCGTGATCAACAAAGACATAAGTGAGCATAAGGAATACCTTATGAAACAAAAGGTGACTAAACTACAAAAAGATATTAGTTGTTTTGACAAGGAGAAAGTATACCCATACCTGAAAGCGGATTACACCCCATCAGGCACGGGTTACCTTTCGGATTCCAGCGATAATTTCACAAGGAGAGGGTCTAACAGTGACAGCAATTCAAGTGGGGACGATTGGCAACCACGCCAGCGCAGGGGAGGACAAGGAGGTAGAAGAGGACAATATACCTTCCCTCATCCTCAAATGCCATACCAGGGACCACCACTCTGGCAATACCCCACGTTCCCACAAACAATGCCTCAGTTCGGCCCGCAATCCCCGCCCCAATTTGCTCCTCAGGGTAACCAACCTTTTTTAGACAGAGGTTGGGGCAGAGGGCGAAAGAGAGGAAATGCAGCGGACAAACGGGTCCAATGGGAGGACATGACCCCACAGGAAATGGACACACGCAGCAAAACCAGCAAGAAATAAGCTTGGTGGTGAATCTTTCCTCATATCAGTTTACTACTGAACAAGAGAGAGTACTACAAAAAGGCCTCGGATTTGTTCCGACGCCTATAACTGACAGATTCCAACAAACTGAAGAGCTACAGAAGTTCTTCAGAAAAATAAGACTGCATGCCTACTTCGACGGGAAACCACAGGAGCCTAGTGATGACTCTGGTCTCCATAACCCTTCCACTTTCACTCCACACAGTGGTATGGTACCTAACGAGGTCCTCACTTTTGAGCAGGCAGTACTTAAGGATGTTAGGAGCCTCACCAGCGCTTCCTCCCACAGTAACTTATCTAAGGCCGAAAGGGATACTCTGAACATACTTGCCAATGACCCCACCCTCACTATAAAACAGGCCGATAAGGGGGGAGCAACGGTAATAATGAACACCACAGATTATGACATCGAGTGTCAAAGACAACTCAATGACACCCGATATTACCTAACCATCGCACAAAACCCCACTGAGCGCATCGCTGTCTCCATCGCTAGCTTGGTGGAATCAGTTCAATGTCACGGGTGGATCAGTAAGAAGGAGGCAGACTTTCTGGTCAAGAAGAATCCTAGGGTGCCGTACTTTTACATGCTCCCTAAGATTCACAAGGGACTCACACCTGTCCCTGGACGCCCTATCGTCTCAGGCATTGACTCAGTATTGGAATCCCTATCTCAATTCGTTGACCACTTCCTTCAACCCCTAGTGAAACAAATTCCATCCTACATACAGGACACCACTGATATGTTACGTTTACTACAAGATTATGAAGATGCCACCTCAATTGACTACCTGATCACACTAGATGTAGAGGCCCTCTACACCAACATCCCCCAGAGGGCCTCTCTATGGGTCATTGAGGAAGTACTCAATAAGGTACCATGGGTATCACCCACCCCTATCACCTTCATTATGGAGTGTGCAGAAAAGGTACTCACAGAGAACTATTTTGTGTTCAAGGGCCAGCACTACCTCCAAACACAGGGCACCTGAATGGGAAGCACAGTAGCCCCTAGTGTGGCCTGTCTATACATGGCCGATTTTGAAGAAAAGCACATATCAGCAACATCAAACCCGTACCAGAGTAATATCAAACTATGGAGACGATACATAGACGATATTCTCATATTTTGGGCAGGTAATGAGGAGTCCTACAAAGATTTCTTCACATGGATTAACTTGCTGAACCCATATTTGCAATTTACCATGACTGCATCTGCCAGGGAAATAGCATTCCTGGATCTAAAAATCAGTATTGATGGGGGCTCCCTTAATACCACCCTGTTTAAGAAAAGTACAGACCGAAACAGTCTCCTACAGTTCACCAGCCATCATCCGATTGCCCTACGTAACAACCTCCCATTTGGGCAGTTTCTCAGAATACGACGGAACTGTAGTACAATGGATAATTACAAAACTGAGGCAGCGATCCTTTCAAGAAACGTGGCAGAGAGAGATACAGAGATGCAGGAAAAGGGCGAAAAGCAACAACAGAGAAGGCCTCTTGGAGCCTAAAGAAAGGGAAACTTTAGCTAAACAACCCATGACCTGCGTAACTACATTCACCCCAGAATCAAATGAGGTGAGGAGGATTGTAAAACGCCATTGGGCAATACTCAATACAGGGAAGCTCGCAATAGACCGACCTAGGTAGATTTGCTTTCAAAAGGTCAAAAAACATGAAAAATATTTTGGTCCACACTAGGCCAAAGAAGTCAATACAGACACCCCGACAGACCACCCTGTGGAATTTACCGGCCGTCAGAGGCCACTACCCTTGCGGTGGTTGCGCAGCCTGTCCCTTCACAAAAGTCCACAAAACCATTACCCTGACAGACTCCTTCGTGTGGGAGATGAGGGGTGTTAGACCTGTCTGGATTTTTTGCGCAGTCCCTCCTCATTATTATTTATTTTGTCCCCTTTTTGCCCCTCATACCCTTATTAATTTTTGTGTCTACTGGATTTTTATAGGTGTTGGCCAGGGGGATAGGTGTTCCCTCTCCCCCTCATAGTTTTTTACCTCAGGTCCAGAGGCCTGTTCTGACAGGAAAGTTGGCACCACCTAAAATGGTGGCCACCAACTGCCCCAACTGTCACCAACAGAACCTGGCTATAGACCAACATAGGGCATTCCAGAACCTTCTGGTCCATTCTGGACCACTGAAGGGCAGCCTATATAAGGCGGAATGCGGGGCAGCCATTTTGTCTACCTGTGAGAGTCAGCTGGAGGACAGGCTATCCTGGCAGGTGGGAGGAGACTAGTGTAAGGGTTGAACTTCTAGACTGGGAAGCAGCCTATTAATTCCACTTCTCTATTCCTCCTGTGGGTTCCTTGTCCTGTCCCCGCTGGGAAAGTTGAGGGAGACCCTGGGCGCCTGACTGACCCCTAACTTCCAAATAGTAGGGTGTAGGTAGGGTAAGGAGACTGCAGCGCAGTGGAGCGCAGTCCTCTGCCCAGCATTGGAAACTGAACTGGGAGGGTTCCTAGTAACTGTCTAGGGAAGAGGGCTGGGGTCCTAGTGAGGAGAAAGCACCCTGAAGCTTCATTCTGTGGAACCCCTTTGATTCCCCCCTTTTCCTGTTAGAAACAAGAAGATAACTGTTGTCCTGGGTGGCACTGGGCACCTCTTACCTGGGTCAGAACTGGCAAGGAGCCGACCCTGTGTTGATGAATCAGTGGTTGGAGCCTGGTGGAAGATTCCCTCGAGCCTGGGCAACCTTGTGAGGCCAGCACCGAAAACGGGACCCCGGGGGCACCTGTCGCGCTTTGTGTGGATCCGGAGATAAGTGGGAGCGCAGTGCTCCATCCCGGCGCCAGCGCGCTAATTCCCCCGTGAAATTGTCGAACTGTGGTGAGAGAAGGGGCCGAGGATTGAACAGGCCCGGAGCGGAGACGCTTTTCCCCCGCGCATGCGCAGTGGAGGCCGGGGCAGTGGAAATCGACGACGTCACTTTCGGGTGAGGAGCGCTGTGAGGAGGCGGCTTCGGCGAGTGCTCGTGTGTGAGCTGCGCGCCGAGGGACAGATCCGGGTGTGAGGAGCGAGGAGCGCATTGCGCATGTCCCCGCGATCAGCGCGTTCCCGGCCAGAAAGAGTGAGGCTTCATTTTTTCCCCCCCCCTTCGCTCAGGCGCTTCAGAAAGGAGCCAGCGCGAGCGGAAAGGGGGCCTTCCTGAGGGCGCTTCACCAACTCTCTGCCCTAGTATCCAGGAAGCGAGGGTGCTTCATTATTCCCCCGCCCCAGCACTAAAAAGGCAGCTGGCTCGGCAGGAGGGACCTCGAAGGAGCCCGTAACTGACAGTAAGGAGGTTATCTGGAGGGGGAAGGTGGCGCTAGAGCCTGTGATCACCTGGTAACCCAGTAATGGTTGTTGCTCCTCGCAGTTACTGCAATTCATAACGTGGTGGGTAACCTGAGAAAACCCTCTTTGACTGTGAGCTAAAAGGAGACAATTACTGGTACTGTGTAAAGCAAGTCTAGTGTACTCCATAGAATTCCATTCCCCCTACAAGGGCATAATTAAATGCTGGTTTAAGTGGGCTAACCCAATGGCCTTCATTTGAGTAATAAGATTATCTAAATGTCTCTAATGTAGATGGGAGTGTTGCTCTGCTTGGATTTAGAAGTTGTTTGTGCCAAAACTTAAAGTAAAGCTGTGTACAGACATTACTTGATTGAATTATAAAAGAGTAAGATTTATTTGCCAAATGTCCAGATGATTTATCTGTTTTACAAATGTTGGTCGCTCTTCTGTTTTAGACTTGAATAAGTATTCCTGCTATAATCCAACCAACCTGAATGTATTAAGGGATAATCTGCCAATAATTTGAAAAGCATAATTGTTGACCCTGAAAGTGAGTTAAACTGTTTCTGAGCTAATTACATGTGAGATACTTAAATTTGACAACAGAGAGCATATTATTTTTATATAAAGCAACACGTATTTTCATATAATTTTGGTGTAGTGTTTTCTTTTTGAGTGCTATTGCGTGAAGTTACTTTTGGGTGGTCTGTAACCTTTACACTGTGCCTCTAGATGTTAGTCTTGCCCTAGGCCAGGCTACCTAATTCCAACATATTGGTGCCTAGCGGTGGGATTGCGGACTTGGTTGCAGCTACTTACTAGTAATTTGACGTAATACACCTAACCTACACCAGGAGTTTTCTCCTTGCGGCCCTCCCAATTAGTCCTTTTGTTTTTTCTAAATCTATTCCTGGTGGTGGGTGGAGTTGGTTTTAGGTTACCCTTACCCCTCTGAAATTTCTGGTGTGTATCCAGGTTTGCCAGACTCACAATGGAGTTTGCAGTGGAAAACCTGGAAGTCTATTCCGTGCCCCAATTGAGAATGTTCTGCCAACAAATGGGGGTCTTTTTCAAACAGGGTGCCAGGAAGGGGGAGCTCCAGACTAGCCTTAGGGCCTGGGTGGAGGCACACCAAGAGACAAAGGAGGAGGATGAAGAGGTTGACCAGGACATGCTGGGGGAGGTAGAAGAGTTATTCCGCGATAAGGGGGAAAACTTACTCACCAAACCAATGTCCTATTCCAGTAAGGGCAGTAGCTTCTCTGGGAGAAGCCTAACAGAAGCCGAGCTCACCGATAGGAGAGAGAAAAGACAGCTAAAGTGGGAGTTGGCTAAGTTGGAGCAGGAGAAAGAGGAGAGGAGGATGGTCCACGAGTTTAGACTGAAGGAACTGGAGCTCCAAAGTCTGCAACGGGGGTCCTCTCCTGTTAGGAATGGTGGCAGCGAACCAAAAGAGTCAGCCAGGGAGACCAAACCCTATATCCCAAAGGACCTGATAGCGAGTTTCAGTCAGGGGGATGATGTAGCTAAGTGGCTGGCCGCTTATGAGGTTTCTTTGAAGGTTCATGGAGTGCAGGAGAAGCACTGGGGGGGTAGTTTGTACAACTACATGCCTCCTGCTGGTCGGGACACCTTGCTGGCCCTGGATCCAGAGGAACAGACAAACTACCCCACCATGAAGTTGGCGTTATTGAGGAAGTTCGGGCTCACCCCAGAGAGGTACCGACAGAAGTTTAGGGGGAGTCACAAGATGGGCACTCAGAACTGGGTGGACTTCCTTGATTATGCCAGAAAGGCCTTAGAGGGTTGGGTCAAGGGCAGTGAGGTAAAGGATTATGAGGGGCTGTACAATCTATTTTTGAAAGAACACCTCCTCGAGAAATGTTTTCCCGAGCTGCGCCAACACCTGGTAGACAGCAAGCTGACCAATCCCCGGAAGCTTGCAGAGGAGGCGGACATCTGGACAAGTACTCGGGTGTCCTCCAAGGGGACTGGAGGGGAATCTCAAAAAGCCGGACAGGGCGCCCCCCAGAAGAAGGAAGGGGGGGAGAAAAAGAAAGAGTTCTCTAAAGGTCCCCAAAATAACTTCCAAGGGAAGGGAGCAAGTTTCACCCCTAGGGCAAACCCGCCCCGGAACCCTTATCCTGGCCAAAGCCAGCAGCCCAGGGTTCCCCACTGTTTTGAATGCGGTGGCGTTGGACATTATAAGGGAGATGTCAGATGCCCAAAGAGACCACCCCCTCCCACCGGAGGAAAGTCACCGGGAGTAGCTAGTGTAGCGCTCGGGGAGGAGTTGCCCTTAGATAAGGGGGGTGAGTGGGCGGGTGTCACCTTAGTGTCCCTGGGAGAGCGGGAGATGGTGCCAAAGATCCAGGTGCCCCCAAATACTACAAAGTATGGGCAATGGGTTACCATCAATGGCCAGAGAGGGGAGGCTCTGAGGGATACAGGAGCCAGCATGACTATGGTGAGAAGTCAGCTGGTGTCCCCAGAGCAGGTTGTTCCTAATGTACTCCACCCCGCCGCGATGGCTGACGGCAGAATGGGCCACTATCCAGTGGCTGAGGTTCCCTTTGAGTGGGAGGGGGTTGCAGGTTCACTTCGAGTTGCCGTAAGCCCTGCCGTGCCAGTCGATTGTCTGTTGGGGAATGACATGGAACACAACACTTGGAGAGAGGTGGAATACCGGACGCATTCTGCGATGCTGGGTACACCTAACTGGGCCTGTGTCAGCACAAGGTCTGCGACTGCCCGGAGAGGGAGTTCGCCTGGGTTGGAGCCTGGAACAATGGCCCAACCCGCTGCTAAAAAGGGTCAGAAACGGAGACAGGGACAGCCTGCTCCTGCTTCCACGCCCCATGTGACAGATCGGCCACCTGCAGTGGTAGGCCAGGAGTCCGTGGAGGGGGAAGTAGACTCTCTGGAGGATTTGCCCATCCCTGCTGAATGGCATGTGGAGGGAGGCCCTACCAGAGAGGAATTCTGTAGGGGGCAGAGGGAGTGCCCTACCCTTGAGGGACTGAGGCGTCAGGCTGAAGCCCAGGCAGCAGGTGATGCTACGGGACACCACCATATTTACTGGGAGGATGGCCTCCTCTACAGTGAACCTAAGGTTCCTCTACCTGGCTCATCAAGGGCCTTGGTGGTCCCGCAGCAATACCGAGCCTTTCTGCTGGAATTGGCTCATGCGATACCACTGGCAGGACACTTAGGCCAGGACAAGACCTTTGCACGGCTTGTTCTCCACTTTTACTGGCCTCAGATGAAAGCGGCGTCCAACACATACTGTAGGACATGTGTATCCTGCCAGGCCAGTGGGAAGACAGGGGTGAAGCTAAAGGCTCCCCTGGAACCACTTCCTGTCGTTAGCACCCCCTTTGAAAGGGTGGGCATCGACATTGTAGGGCCATTGGATCCACCAACAACAGCTGGTCACAGGTTCATCCTGGTTCTGGTGGATCATGCCACACGGTACCCAGAGGCCATCCCTCTGAGGACTGTTACTGCACCTGTGGTGGCTAGGGCCCTGATGGGAATCTTTACTAGGGTAGGATTCCCAAAGGAGGTTGTGTCTGACAGGGGGACTAACTTCCTGTCTGCTTACATGCGGACTATGTGGAAGGAGTGTGGGGTGACCTACCGGTTCACCACTCCTTATCACCCCCAGTCCAATGGACTGGTTGAAAGGTTCAATAAGACCCTGAAGGGCATGATAAGAAGTCTGCCAGAGAGTTTACGGAGGAAGTGGGACATCCTCCTACCTTGCTTACTGTTCTCCTACAGAGAGGTGCCACAGAAAGGAGTGGGCTTCAGCCCATTTGAATTGTTGTATGGGCACCCAGTGCGTGGGCCTCTCAGCCTGGTGAAGGAAGGATGGGAGAAGTCTCCCAGAAAACCTCCCCAGGATGTGGTGAGCTACATGTTGGCCTTCAGAAGCCAGATGGCTAAGTTGTGGAAGCAGGCTGCTGACAACTTGGAGGCCAGTCAGGCAGTCATGAAGGAATGGTACGATCAGAATGCTCACCCGGTGGAGTTGGAGCCTGGCCAGAAAGTCTGGGTGATGGAACCTGGAGAGCTAAGTGCCCTTCAGGATCGTTGGACAGGCCCCTTTGAGGTGTTGGAGAAAAAGGGTAAGGCCACTTACTTGGTGGATCTTAAGACCCCGAGGCAGCCCCTACGGGTGCTGCATGCCAATCGCCTCAAACCCCACCATGAGAGGCCAGAGGTCATCCTGATGTTGGTGACTGATGGTGCTGAGGAAGCAGAAAGCGAGCCTCTCCCAGACCTCTTTTCATGTCAAGAGAAGGATGGGTCGGTGGAGGGAGTGCTTCTCTCCCCGTCTCTCACTCCTGAGCAACGAGAGGACTGCCGACAGGTATTGGGGCAGTACTCTTCACTGTTTTCCCTTGTTCCAGGAAAAACCCACCTGTGTACCCATGATGTGGACACAGGAGACAGCCCCCCAGTGAAATCCAAGACCTATAGGCTGTCGGACAAGGTGAAGGCTAGCATCCATGGCGAAGTTGCCAAGATGTTGGAGCTAGGAGTGATAGAACCGTCCAGCAGCCCTTGGTCCAGTCCGGTGGTGCTAGTCCCAAAAGCCGCCCCACCGGGCACCACACCAGAACTGAGGTTCTGTGTGGATTACCGAGGACTGAACTCAGTTACCAAAACTGATGCTCATCCAATCCCCAGGGCGGATGAGTTAATTGACCGGCTAGGAGCTGCCCAATACCTCAGTACCTTTGACCTCACTTCAGGGTACTGGCAGATCTCCTTGACAGATGGAGCAAGGGAAAGGTCAGCCTTTTCCACGCCCGAGGGACACTTCCAGTTCTGCGTGATGCCCTTTGGTCTCAAGAACGCTCCTGCCACATTTCAGCGACTGGTGAACCAGGTCCTCTCTGGAATGGAGGGATTCTCGGCTGCTTACCTGGATGACATTGCTGTCTTCAGTAGCAGTTGGGAGGACCACTTGCAACATTTGCAAGCAGTTCTCCAGGCGCTGAAACAAGCTGGATTGACCATCAAAGCCAGCAAATGCCAGATTGGGCAGGGGTCGGTTGTGTACCTTGGACACTTGGTGGGTAGGGGGTCAGTGCAGCCCCTGCAGGCAAAAATTGAGGCAATCATGGCCTGGGAACCCCCCAAGACACAAACTGAGGTCCGGGCTTTTCTGGGCCTCACAGGTTACTACCGTCGCTTTGTGAAGGGGTATGGCACTATTGTAGCGCCCCTCACAGAGCTCACCTCTAGGAAACAACCTCGACGGGTAGTATGGACAAAGGCTTGTCAGCAAGCCTTTGAAAAGTTGAAGCAGGCAATGTGCGAAGCACCGGTCCTGAAGGCTCCCGATTTCTCCAAGGAGTTCATTGTTCAAACAGATGCATCCGAACATGGCATTGGGGCAGTGTTATCGCAACTAAATGAAGAGGGCCTGGATCAGCCTGTAGTCTTCCTATCCAGGAGACTGCTTCCCCGGGAACAGAAGTGGAGTGCAATTGAGAGGGAAGCTTTTGCGGTGGTGTGGGCTCTGAAGAAGCTGCGGCCATACCTCTTTGGCTCGCACTTCCTGGTTCAGACTGACCACCGCCCCCTTCGTTGGCTGATGCAAATGAAGGGGGAAAATCCCAAGCTGTTGAGGTGGTCCATCTCCCTACAGGGAATGGACTTCCGGGTGGAACACCGGCCTGGAGTGGACCACGCCAATGCAGACGGTCTCTCCAGGTATTTCCGCCTTAGTGACGAGGACTCCCAAGGGGTTGGGTAGTTCTCCCCACTTTCAGCTGGGGGGGACGCGTGTTAGACCTGTCTGGATTTTTTGCGCAGTCCCTCCTCATTATTATTTATTTTGTCCCCTTTTTGCCCCTCATACCCTTATTAATTTTTGTGTCTACTGGATTTTTATAGGTGTTGGCCAGGGGGATAGGTGTTCCCTCTCCCCCTCATAGTTTTTTACCTCAGGTCCAGAGGCCTGTTCTGACAGGAAAGTTGGCACCACCTAAAATGGTGGCCACCAACTGCCCCAACTGTCACCAACAGAACCTGGCTATAGACCAACATAGGGCATTCCAGAACCTTCTGGTCCATTCTGGACCACTGAAGGGCAGCCTATATAAGGCGGAATGCGGGGCAGCCATTTTGTCTACCTGTGAGAGTCAGCTGGAGGACAGGCTATCCTGGCAGGTGGGAGGAGACTAGTGTAAGGGTTGAACTTCTAGACTGGGAAGCAGCCTATTAATTCCACTTCTCTATTCCTCCTGTGGGTTCCTTGTCCTGTCCCCGCTGGGAAAGTTGAGGGAGACCCTGGGCGCCTGACTGACCCCTAACTTCCAAATAGTAGGGTGTAGGTAGGGTAAGGAGACTGCAGCGCAGTGGAGCGCAGTCCTCTGCCCAGCATTGGAAACTGAACTGGGAGGGTTCCTAGTAACTGTCTAGGGAAGAGGGCTGGGGTCCTAGTGAGGAGAAAGCACCCTGAAGCTTCATTCTGTGGAACCCCTTTGATTCCCCCCTTTTCCTGTTAGAAACAAGAAGATAACTGTTGTCCTGGGTGGCACTGGGCACCTCTTACCTGGGTCAGAACTGGCAAGGAGCCGACCCTGTGTTGATGAATCAGTGGTTGGAGCCTGGTGGAAGATTCCCTCGAGCCTGGGCAACCTTGTGAGGCCAGCACCGAAAACGGGACCCCGGGGGCACCTGTCGCGCTTTGTGTGGATCCGGAGATAAGTGGGAGCGCAGTGCTCCATCCCGGCGCCAGCGCGCTAATTCCCCCGTGAAATTGTCGAACTGTGGTGAGAGAAGGGGCCGAGGATTGAACAGGCCCGGAGCGGAGACGCTTTTCCCCCGCGCATGCGCAGTGGAGGCCGGGGCAGTGGAAATCGACGACGTCACTTTCGGGTGAGGAGCGCTGTGAGGAGGCGGCTTCGGCGAGTGCTCGTGTGTGAGCTGCGCGCCGAGGGACAGATCCGGGTGTGAGGAGCGAGGAGCGCATTGCGCATGTCCCCGCGATCAGCGCGTTCCCGGCCAGAAAGAGTGAGGCTTCATTTTCCCCCCCCCCCTTCGCTCAGGCGCTTCAGAAAGGAGCCAGCGCGAGCGGAAAGGGGGCCTTCCTGAGGGCGCTTCACCAACTCTCTGCCCTAGTATCCAGGAAGCGAGGGCGCTTCATTATTCCCCCGCCCCAGCACTAAAAAGGCAGCTGGCTCGGCAGGAGGGACCTCGAAGGAGCCCGTAACTGACAGTAAGGAGGTTATCTGGAGGGGGAAGGTGGCGCTAGAGCCTGTGATCACCTGGTAACCCAGTAATGGTTGTTGCTCCTCGCAGTTACTGCAATTCATAACGTGGTGGGTAACCTGAGAAAACCCTCTTTGACTGTGAGCTAAAAGGAGACAATTACTGGTACTGTGTAAAGCAAGTCTAGTGTACTCCATAGAATTCCATTCCCCCTACAAGGGCATAATTAAATGCTGGTTTAAGTGGGCTAACCCAATGGCCTTCATTTGAGTAATAAGATTATCTAAATGTCTCTAATGTAGATGGGAGTGTTGCTCTGCTTGGATTTAGAAGTTGTTTGTGCCAAAACTTAAAGTAAAGCTGTGTACAGACATTACTTGATTGAATTATAAAAGAGTAAGATTTATTTGCCAAATGTCCAGATGATTTATCTGTTTTACAAATGTTGGTCGCTCTTCTGTTTTAGACTTGAATAAGTATTCCTGCTATAATCCAACCAACCTGAATGTATTAAGGGATAATCTGCCAATAATTTGAAAAGCATAATTGTTGACCCTGAAAGTGAGTTAAACTGTTTCTGAGCTAATTACATGTGAGATACTTAAATTTGACAACAGAGAGCATATTATTTTTATATAAAGCAACACGTATTTTCATATAATTTTGGTGTAGTGTTTTCTTTTTGAGTGCTATTGCGTGAAGTTACTTTTGGGTGGTCTGTAACCTTTACACTGTGCCTCTAGATGTTAGTCTTGCCCTAGGCCAGGCTACCTAATTCCAACAAGGGGTCACACAAATTGTAACAGTTCAAACTGCATTTATCTACTCATATGCCCCTGCTCCCTTTATTACGTGGGTATGACGACCCGAAATATGAAAACAAGAATTTCAGAACACCGTAGCAATTTTAGGTGCAAGAAAAATAACACCAAGATGGGTGGACATTATTTGGAAATGGCTCACACCCCCGACTCACTGCAATGGTTGATACTCAAGGCTAACCAGAAGATATCCAAACAGAGTCTTTTTTACAAAGAACAACGATGGATACACAGACTTGATAGAGCGGGCGAGGCCACCCGACCAATAGTTTTCGCCGTTTCCGGCTTCAGGGCCCATATACTTTTCAAATCACCATATACATCGATCAGGTGACTTCACGAGCTCTACCAAGTTGGTGTGTGTGTGTTCCCTGCTACCAATTTTCGGTGCACCCGACTTACCATCCACCGATGCGGGTGCCTAATGACCACAATGAATCAGGGAGCTAGCTGTTAAGAAAAGGCAGCAAATACAAACCCAACCAATAACATTCAAATACTGTTTAAATGACCACGGACAACTGGAAGTTTTAAAATGTTTATCTAAAGTTCATTATTTTCTTGCATGAGGTACAATAAAACAAGGCAATCAATAACCAAGATAACGTAAATTATATATGCATAAAGAAATAATGACAGAGTAATCATCAAAGTACTAATAAAATGTAACGAGAAAAGATACTATGCAAATCAGTATTATCTAAACAGGGATAGCCTAAGTGTGAGTGACTATAGGAGAGCTTATAATGAATAACACGCTTCACTTAAGGTGAAGGGGCCTTTGAACAATCTAGGCAACGAAGTTCTAGACCATATCAGGAAATGACACACTGCTATGCAAAATATAATTTCTAACAAATGAGAAGACATAGGAATAAACTTATGGAAAATATAAATGACTTTCAATAGTTGCAGAAAGGCATGGAAAATATCACATATGCAATGTTGAACTTTATTAAAGCAAAAGTCAGAAATTTAGAAGGTGCAAGATTTAAAGAGTTTTCAGAG
This sequence comes from Lissotriton helveticus, assembly GCF_964261635.1. Taxonomy (NCBI): domain Eukaryota; kingdom Metazoa; phylum Chordata; class Amphibia; order Caudata; family Salamandridae; genus Lissotriton; species Lissotriton helveticus. The sequence continues at coordinate 393,686,535 of NC_136070.1, read as the reverse complement.
CAATATTTACCTAGAAAGGTGTGGAAACCAAACCCTGGCCACGGGTCAGTTAAGGACAGGAAACCCTCAAGGAAGGATACCCCTCAAGGACAGCAGGTGCAGAATGGACACCCAGGACAGGACAGGATACCCTCGGAATAGGAATCAGGACAGGACCCTCAGGACAGGACAGCAAACCCTCAGGACAGGACCCTCTTCAGGACAGGACCGTCTTCAGGACAGGACCGGAACCCACAGTTCGGAAGCAACGCCTGCGCTCCACCCGTTCTGCAGCTATCGATCAAGACCCCGATTGGGTCAGCGAACTCCCAGCTAAGTGCCTTGCCAGCACTTTAAGGTTCAGTAGAACCTCAGTCTATGGTCAAATTCGGACAGAGTGCTCCGCAGCGCTCTGTATCTTCAGTCACCTATTGAGTGCGTTGGGTCAGTGACAGGTCAGCTAAACCAGACAAGTCGGACGGTTCACTAGGTGAACCCAGGGTAGATATACAGTTTGGGGACAGTGTACCACCCCCCAATGTTGCAAAGTGTCAGAATCCCTCAATTTCGATTGGTCCTAAGGTAGGATTTGGGTAACACACCAATCACAATACACGATTTGAAGCCTTCATTAACATATTTGGGTACCGCCTAGCAGGTTTGGGGTTCTCATGAGAACTGTGCAGGAAATTAACATTGTAACACATGAGGAGCAACATTCGCCGTTCTCGTAGCGCAGAGGTGGCTTTCCCAGGCGCATCTTGACTGTGGCTGCCAGCTGGCTGAGTTCCACTGTCCAAAGTGGCCACTTTTCAATGCTCCCTGGTCATGCGCAGAAGAGACCGTCAATATGGCTCCCAATCAGTTTGGACCCCCATTCCCCGCGGTACATGAAAAGTAAGCGAAAACAAATTAATACATAATAATGTCATTATGAAAACACATCACAGGGTTTGTACCTTTAACTCATCATCAAGAAATAAACTTATTGCATCTAAATGTTAGCTACATTGATACGGGCACAAGAGCAGTGGCACGAGCAGTACCACATGATAAGCACAGCTATGAATTACGCATGCGCATAACTTTCCCTCCACTTCTGCAGACGCGTCAGGACACGTGAGTGTGGCTGACGCATGCGCAGTAACTAAAATACAAGCGGCGGCCATATTAGAGGACACGGATTAAATTCATTAGAAATACACATAGGCAAGCTTCGGGAACTTTGCCTAAACAGAATAAATGTTAGTAAAACATACATTTTGTTACCTTATTACACATAAACGAGGTTCTTGACTTCGGCAAGCCGCAAAATATGCGAAGCTTTGCTTCATCAATCCCCTCTTTGATGATATTTACTATCATCACAAATTATAATGGAACCAGATGCCAACTTTCTTTCATACCTTATAAAGTTCTATTTCTTCCAGCAACCGTTCTAACTTTTCTCTCTCAGTTTTAGCAGGGTGAGAAGTCTTCACCTTTTTGTATATCTGATCATTCACCTCCTCTAATTCAATCTCATCCACACTTCGTTTCACTCCTCTTGCATTTACCTCGTGCTTTTTGGTACGCTTGCGGCATTTACAGCATAAGAAAATGGAAAGTATAATAAGACCTATAATACCAATTGGCATCAGAATTTTGAATAATAAGCTTTTACCTATGCTAGCAAGCCAATGACCTACATTTGAGAGACCATCTACCAGTCTCTTCCAGGCACTATCAACCTCGAGTGGTTTGAGTTCCTTTGCCAAATTAGTAATGTTTTTCACATATCTTTTGATCTGTACACTTTTATCCGGAATATAAGTGCAACAATGTTGCGCCTTCAACATCCGGCAGACTCCGCCCTCTTTCGCTAATAAGGTGTCAAGAGCAAGTCGATTTTGTAAAACCATTGATCTGATCGCAACCATTTCGGTATTAACCAGCAGAAATCCATGAGCCGTTTCAGTAGACAGCACATCTACTATAGTAGACAATTTGCAAATTCTGTGAGTGTTCAGAACCACTCCCACTCCAGGTATCAGTGCACTGAAAATACTACCCATAATTTCACCTATACTTTCTCTTTTACTACGCACTAAGCCATTAGTATCTTCATTGCTTCCAGCTTTTCCATTCACATGGTATATTTTCGGGAAGACAATGCCAAAGTAGCAGCTTCCATACCAGTGATCCGGCAATTTGAAATAAGCCTTGTCCCCACAAATATAATAAATTCCAGGAAACACAGGCTCTGACCCATTTTTGAAACCCCAACCTCCAATTACCTTGTAATTATGTTCGCATTCACTGGAACCAATGAAAACATTATTATAATAGCTAGTCTTCTCGCGGTGAAGACATAGCTTGCCTTTCTTTTCAAAATCCAGCAACAGAGCAGGACCCGCTCCACCAGATGAGGTGCCTTCCATGTTCTCTGCCCACTTTGGCTTTTTCTGACTTTCGTCATTAGCCTTCCTTTGAATTTTAATTCTCCTTTTCTCTGCCATGTTCAGGAACATCTTTTCCTGCTCACGCAAAGAACAAGTCAAGTTATCTCTGTGTGCGTCTGCTATGTCAATGTTACCTATAGTCAGAAAGTAGTCTCCCATATATCTTATGGTGTCAGTTTTGGTATGTACAGGATTCAAGTTCCCACGTATAGGAAGTTCAGAAAAGATCACGTCATTGTTAGAGTAATAGTACTGTAACGGTCCTCTTTTATAGAATAAACTAGCTAAAATGCTACAGGAGATTCCATATGTCAATGGCAGATGATGGTATGTCACGCCCTCAGCCACCGAAGTAGGTAGCTTCATGCAGACATAGCAATCTTCAATTTCCATAGTCTCTACATAGTGTATTAATAAGTTTGCGAAAACGTTTAAGTGTGTCTTGTTCTTAACTCCATGATAATGTAGTCCTCCCTCATCTGATGCTTCTAAGTTCTGTTTTGTTTGTCTCAAAGCTCTTTCATGTCGTGCTACACTCTGTGTTGTTAGCTCCTCATTATCGGTATTTACAACTTCAGTAGGGACAATGTTAGTATCTTTACTTACAGCAAAGGGAATGAAAATTGTTAATCCTATCCAGATAACTATCAGTACTACTACACTACATATACACACCTTGCAACACGTCTTAAAACGGCTGCAACTAGGTCTACCATTCACTGTTGAATCAGACATTTTGGCTCAGAAGGAGTCTCTCGAACCCCTCTTTTTGGCTTTACACAATTAGCTTACTTTGTGCAAATTCACGGTGGTTCGTCTTCTTCTTCAGCTGAGTACTCAGGGACGGGCTCTCCGTCGCTCACGTCAGTTATATCAAGATCTTCAAGCTCCTCCAAAACCAGTGTCCATTCAGGAGACTTGTACTTTTTGTTTTGTCTTTTTATTCGTTCACTCCTTCTTTTGGAAGAGTCTTCTTCTTGCTCTGCTATCCGAGCACTTCTTCTTGCTTCTGCACGTTTTTCTTCCACTGTCTTTATCCTAAGTCTCAATCTTTTTACAAACCTAGGCTCAAGGTTGTTTCTTTTCTTTAGTCTCTTAGTCGGTACTTGGACTTCACTTTCTTTTCTTATTCTCTTGTTCTCTTTATCTTGTGGTAATGCTTCTCCACTTTCTTCTCCTACTTCCCTTATCTGACTAGTTCCAGGGCTAGCATCAAATTCTTCTGCCTGGTTGCTAATCTGGCCTTGTTCAGGAATATTTTGTTTTTGGCTTTCGATTGTCTCTGTTTCTGTTTCTGTTTCCTGAACCCGTTCTTTTAACCCTCTCTGATCCTGTTCAAGCACTTCGATCTCTTGATTTTCTTCTGCTTGAACTATCACTCTATTTCTAGTCTCTCCCTTATCTGCATCAGGTGTTAGCGGTGGTGTATCGAATACCTGCTCTGTCCCTGTCTGACCTTCTCCTTCCTCAGTTTTGATGTGAATCTCAAGCGGCTGAGGTTCTTCGCCTGTGCCTTGCTTTTCCTGACTAGTCCACTCTCTACCTTCACTAAGTCGTTCTCTTGTTCTGATAGGATCTTCGGTCAGATCAATCATCGGTATCCATTCTTCTGGCCATATGCTTGGCAGCTCGTCTTCAGCTACTTCTGGCTCAGTTTCCTGGACCTCTTCCACAGGCTGGTTTCTTGGCAGTTCGTAGTCAACTACTCCTGGGCCAACGTCTGCTGTTCCTGCAACCTGACTGGTGCTGGGCTGCTCGTTGTCAGTTGCTTCTGGTCTGGCTCCTTCAGGGTCCTCTGCTGGTTGCCCTTCTTCTTCAAATCCTTTGTCTGGCAATACCTTCTGGGTGTGTCCAGCGTGGATCCACTGGGGAACACCTGCGACTTTCACTGCAGTGGTTGTTACCAGGATTACTTGGCGTTTCTTTCCCCACCTTGGTGCCAGACAGCTTGATCGAGTGTGCTTCTTTATTTTGACCCAGTCTCCTGGAACCAAGCTGTGGAGAGGAGTCGTTGGATTGAGGATGCCGTCGTCTCCAATCTGGCGAGAGATAGAACGCACTTGGTCACCCAATCTTCTGCAGTATTCAAGCACCAAATCATCAGTAATACTCAACAGTTTGCTTCCTGGCACCCATGCTTGTCTCATCACTCTTCCCATAATGATTTCATGGGGACTTAGGCCTGTCTTGCGGTCAGGAACACTTCTCAGTCCCATCAGGACCAGGGGTAGGGCCTTCACCCAGGTCATGCCAGTTGCATCAGTCAGCTTTGCTAGTCTGTTTTTGATAGTTCCATTTACTTGTTCCACTATTCCAGAAGCCTCTGGGTGGTATGCACAATGGAGTTTCTGCCTTATTCCAAAGGCCTTACAGAGTTCAGCCAGTATTTCATTCTGGAAATGTCCACCCTTATCTGATTCAATAATGTATGGTATTCCGAATCTAGGTATCAGTTCTTTTAGTAAACACTTCGCTACTGTCAGTGCGTCACTTTGAGGAGTAGGGTAAGCTTCTACCCATTTTGAAAATACGCAAACAATGACAAGGACATATCGTTTCCCTTCACAACGGGGCATGGTGATGAAATCAATCTGTATCCTTATAAAGGGACCCCCTGATCTCCCAATCCTGCTCAGTTCAACCATTGTCCTCTTGCCTGGGTTCATCTGTTGACATGACAGGCACCTCTGGCAGAGGGACTCTGCTACCTTCCTGAACTTTTTACTGTACCAAGTCTGTTGAAATACCAGAATCATGGCATCCCTACCAATGTGTGATCCTTCATGTATTAATCTTGCCATTGTGCCAAGCAAGTGTCGGGGTAACACAGGCATACCAGTTGGGCCCAAAATCACACCATCCACACGTCTAGGTCTACACCCATCCTCCTTCCATTTCTCTCTTTCTTGCCAAGGAGCCGATTCCTGCCACTCTCTCACTTCATCCCACGTAGGCACTTCTTCAAACACCTGAAGCTGGCAGCTGGTTCCTGGCCCCCCTCGTTTTGGATTTACAATATACCGATCTTTGGCACACCATTGGGCCACTCGATCAGCATAATCGTTTCCCAGTGATACTTTGTCCATGCTCCTTTGATGAGCAGCACATTTTACCACTGCCAGTTCTTTGGGCAACTGGATGGCCTCTAAAAGGTCATGAACAACCTTCGCATTCCGAATGGGAGTACCTGAGGAAGTCATGAATTCCCTCTGTAGCCATAATTGGCCAAAGTCATGCACAACTCCATAACAGTACTGACTGTCAGTATACACTGTTATGCGTAAGTCCTTCCCAATTTTGCAAGCCTTTATCATGGCTATCAATTCGGCTACTTGTGCAGACTTGATGTTATATAGGTAACCTGCTTCTTCAATTTTTGTGAAAGACACTACTGCATAAGCAGCACTCAAGCCTCCTAGTTCATGTCTTAGACAGGAACCATCCACAAATAGTTCTTTATCATGCTCAGGCAATGGTACTTCTTTTATGTCTGGGCGTGGCTTAGTACTGAACTCTGTCAGGTCAATACAATCATGTTCATCATCATCCCCACCTTCTATTTCCAAGGGGTCGGGGAGTAAGGTGGCAGGGTTCAGAATACCGCACCTAACAATGCTTACATTTGCTGCACCCACAAGAATCCTCTCGTATTTAGTCAGCCGACTAGGGGTGAGATACTGTGTTTTAGTTCTGGTCAATAGAATTACCACTCCATGTGAAACATACACGGTCACAGGATGTCCCATGACAATGGACTCACTCTGTTCCAAACTTGCACAGGTAGCAGCTACTGCTTTCAGACAGCCTGGTAACCCAGCAGCTACTGGGTCCAATGTGGCAGAGAAATAAGCCACAGGCCTTCTGGTCGTGCCATGTTCTTGAGTCAGGACTGACAATGCGCAATTATCGCGAGTGTCACAGAAAAGGGCAAACTCTTTGGAATAATCTGGCATTCCCAACGCAGGGGCTGTACACAGACAGTTTTTCAGTCTTGTAAAAGCCATTAGACTTTCATCGTCCCACTCTACAACATCTGGCATTCCTCTCGTGGTCATTTTTATCAAGGGCCTGGCTAAAGCTGCAAATCCCAGAATCCACTGTCTGCAGTACCCTAATACCCCCAGGAACATTCTGACATCTTTTTGAGTACGGGGCAACTGCATCTTTTGAATTATTCTCACTCTTTCTGATGTGACTTTTCTGACACCCTTTTCTATCTGGTGTCCTAGATATTTTACTGATTTCGCACAGAACTGTAGTTTGTCAGGGGCCACTTTATGCCCTTTCTCACACAGATGATTTAGGAGGGCAATGGTGTCAACTACACAGTCCCTGTGACTTTTAGACGCCAGTAGAAGGTCGTCTATGTACTGTACTAACACAGAGTTCCCAGGTAAGATCAAAGTCTCTAGACATTTTTTCAAGATCTGATTAAAGATAGAGGGGCTCTCTGTATACCCTTGAGGGACCCGGTTCCAACAATACACGTGACCCTCGAAGGCAAATGAGAAAAGAAATTTGCTGTCGGGGTGCAGGGGTATCGAAAAGAATGCATGACATAAATCAATCACAGTGAACCATTCAGCATCCCAAGGGATCTGGTACAATATCACTGCAGGGTTCGGGACAATAGGGCAGCAAGGAACTACAATTTTGTTAACCTTTCTCAGGTCCTGCACTACCCTATACTTGCCATTAGGCTTTTTGATGCCCATAATCGGTGAGTTGCATGGGCTGCTCATCACTTCCTGTATGATGTCTCCTTCTAATAATTTTTGTATTTCCAGAGTGACACCTGCTTTCACTTCAGCATTCATTCGGTAGGGCCTAGTGTTAGGATATACTGCATTGTCCTTGATGGCTATCTGTATGGGGTCCACATCTTTCATCAACCCCACATCCTTTCCAGTGAAATCCCACACCTCTGGCTTTACGGCTTCCTGTAGTTCTTGGGGCAAGTCCTGCAGGGTCAATCTTTTAATTTCTGAGTCAGGTCTAAGTAACAATAATTTATAAATGCCATCTTCATCTGGGGTCTGTATTTCCACACCTTTTGGTGTGCAAAAGATGGTACAGTTCATTTTGCACAGCAAATCACGACCCAGTAGATTCACTGGACTGGTGTCACAGACGACAAATCTATGCATCTGTTTAAAATTTCCAATTGAAATCTCCATTGGTTCGGTAACAGGAGTACTAATCAATTGATTAGATACACCCACTACTTGGATATTTTCTCCCGAGAGGGGTAGGTTTGGAACGTCCACTGTTCTTACAGTAGAACGGGTAGCGCCAGTGTCCAACAGAAAGGTGACATCATTTCCGTCAACCTTTCCTTCAATATATGGTCCAGACTGGTCTACCGGCAAGGAAGCGCCAAGTACGCACTCCTCGTCCTCCCCTCTCAGGCCCCGTCAGTCCTGATCATTACAAAGGAAGGTATCATTCAGCAGATACTGCGAAGTTGCTGTATTTCTGTTCTCCCCGCTTTCCCAAACCTCTATCTCTTCATCTTCTGCCTGTCTTCCCCTGTATACCTGCTTGGGTGCTCGAGGCACCTGAACTGTTTTTACCTGGGGTTGAGTCTTTCTTGGTCTTTCTTTCTGCGTCTGTGGAGTTAAATCAGGAGTTTTTTCATTAACATCGACTAATTGAGGACACTCGTTTCGCCAGTGTCCAATTTCGCCGCACTGATGGCAGGGAAATTTCTTCATAGCCTCTTCCCTGCTAAATTTGGGCCGGGGCTTTCCTCCACCCCCTCCCCCAGGACCTTTGTTCTCAGCATTTTTAACCATGTTACTCAATTGTTTTTCCTGCTGTTCTGCGAGCTTCACCTGAGCCCACATCACCTTTTCCTTAAGGGCCTTTTTCTTCTCTGCCATCTCGTCCTCGCAGTACTTAGCGTACCGCAGGACCTCATCCATTTTTTTTGTATGCCAACAGATTTTATTATCTTTTATCCACTGACAAATTTCAGGTCTTAAACCATTTACAAACCTGTAAATAAAGTGCGTCATATCCTTCAGGTCGATGTTATCAATACCGCTGTATGTTTTAAATACCTGCAATAACCTCTCATAGAAGGAGTGCACTGTCTCGTCCCTTTCCTGTGTTGTCCTATCTATTTTTGTCCAATCAGTTTCCTTTGCGGGCACCTTTTCTTTCAAATGCTGAATTACCTGCTCATATTTTCGCATGACATCCTTTGATGGCTCTCCAGTTTCCTTGTTTCTGGGGTACTCCTCACTCGGCCAGTCTATGTTTATTTTACACTGGGTCCATAAATCTACTGGAACCACAATGTCGAAAAACCCATCCAGGTCTTTCCACAGACATTTCTGTACCTTCACGAACCTTTCCACCTGCCTGTACCAGTCAACTGGTTTCTCTCGTAATTTTGGAAAATCGTTCGTGAAGGACACAATATCCTGCCTAGACCAGGGGACATGCACATATTTCCCTCCTGGAACTTCGCGCATGGGGCATAACTGCTCAGGTTTTTCTACCTCCCTTAAAGCAAACTCAGGAGTCACTTGTCGGGAGCGAACCTCTTCTCTCTTTTTCGCCCACCTGCTTCTCCATCTTTCCACATCTCCCCATTTCTGCAGTACCCCCATTAATTCTTTAATCTGCAACTTCTTCCCTGCCACATTCAGGTGTTCTATATCTTTGTCTGAGAAGTCTGCTCTGTACGGTTTCTGTAAGGGCTTGGATTTTGAGATATCTACCCCCATACTAACTGCTGTTTCGGTCAGTTTTTCGTGGAGCACTCTGGTGTTCCTTGTAAAGCTTTTACATATGAACGACAATTCTTCTTCAGAGTAGGTATTCAATCGATCCAACCCCACATTTCCTGCCATTAATTCTTCTATTTCGACCCTCAGCTTGTAGAGGTCTAAAGGTTTTGTTTGCGGAGTCTGCTTCTCTAATTCACGACTCCAACTCTCAATTTCATCCGGAGTTACCAGAGAGACATTCCTAGTACCTGTTGCTGTCTCTAATTTAATTTCTTTTGTATTAAAAGGGTTATGCCTCTGCTGTATTCCCTTTCCAGTCTGTTTGTTTGGTAATTCCAAGAACGCAACTTCAGACTCGCACTCACTGGACTGATCATCTATGATGATCGGTTCCTGTCTCGGGGTTGCCATGACTGGGGTCATAACTGGAGTAATCGGATTTCCCTGACCATTTCCGTATAACGGGACCACCGGTCCAATAGTTACTGGAATAGTCAATGCCTCAGGACTGGTATTTAACTGGGAAATTTTCTGAATTATTTCTGTTCTTTGTCTAGCTAGAGCCTCTTGCTCCTTTTCCACTAGCACCCTTCTTAAAGTTGTGTCATGTAATATCTGTGGGGTCAATGGAGGAGTAAAACTCGGGGCAGTAGGATGCGTTTCACTTGGTCCTCCCCCATAATTTGGTTTCGGGAATAAAGTTCCAGTATTAAAGGACCTGCGCTCTTCCCCATATGGAGGTTGAACAAAAGGCAGTCCTGAATTCGATGGTTTCTCTTCGCTTTCATACAAGGGTCTGGGAAAAAAGATTTTCGTACGTGAATAATTTTCTTCCTGGCTTGCGGGCACTTTGGGATATATATCCCTTGTTTCCGTCGGTTCGGGTTTTTCAGGATAGGGCAATACTTGACCACCCCCTCCCAGTCCCAGGGACCTGTCTTCTTCCTTTAGGAAGTGGCGTCGGGGAACATCTCCTACACTGGAAGGTCGGGTTCCCTCATTGTAAGGTGGCGGACTTCTGGTACAGATGTCATCTATTAGTTCATCATCTGAATCCCCCAGGGCCCCCCAATGCTTACATTTTTCAGTACTTTTCTCACCCACTCCAATGTTATGACATGCCGGCATCATGGGAAACAGACCCTCAACAATCATGCTCTGCCTCCACTGTTTCATCCTTTTATCCCTGGATTCCTGTTTCTGCCTAGGGTACCACTTGGTCAAACCCTTGTCCATTCGGGGTCTTTCTCTTTCAAAAGCCTCAATCTCCCATTCCTCTAATGCCTCATACTGCGTTAGTCTCGGTCTGGGATGCAGTTCATTCATTCGGGTTCTTAAATTAAATAAGATCCTACCATTGAAAGTACCATCTAACGGGAAAGCCAATACTCCGTCATCTTTTGTGTACTTCACCCAATTCTCCAACCACACACAGGTATTGTACCCTCGGTCAAACATCATGAATGAGGCGGGAGTATTGGGTGCTGGGACAAGAACACCTTCCCTAGATTTAATCGGTTTGTCCGTTTTAAAATAATTTTTCACCTTACTTACAAGGGACATTTTTCTCTTGGTTCCGTACATAATATCGTATCTATTAGTCTTCCACTGATCCCTTTCAAACCCTAGGTGCCTTGGATCAGGTCGAGTTCCTGTAGTCTGCGAGTGCCACATACGACTTCTGCGCTAAACTTTGTTTACAAACTACCTCCAATCAGAACGCGCTTCAGAAATTCGTGCAACCAATGGGTGCGCGACACTAAATAAGCTCCGCCAATGGGTGCGCGGCCCCTTCGTGAGACAGTTCCCACGCTCCGGCGCTCACCCCTCCTTTACAATTCCAGCTCCGCTACCCGCCCGCTGCTTCTACCAATCCTAGCGCGGCACAGAGTGACGTCAGAGGCGCTTCGCGACTGACTCCCTCCCTTCACAAGGTAACGGAAACTTTCTTTCTTTTAAAGTGCTTAGTGCTTGGTTATTTTACAACAAATACACATTCGCCACAGTGCTCAAGTGTCTAGACAGAGAAAGAATTGTTTTACTGCAAGTAAACTACTTCCATTTACTTTTCACGCGCTGCGGGCAGATCTCTTCCGCCTACCCTTCACTCTAGCATCGGTGAACCTGTTATTCCCCTAAACTCATCCACTTCTTTCCGGGATATATTCCGAGTTTAAGGTTTCTCAGCGGACCCCTCTGCTTTCACGCTAGCTCCGAGGAACCTGCTACTCTTCCGATGTGACCCTTACTAGGTTACGCCACTATGGGAATTTTGCCAATGAACCCCGTTACTGTCATTTATTCACACATGTATTCAGAAAACCCTAGTTAGTGCTTCCCGGTTATCCTAACCTGCACCTAACTTTCCTCGAACCTGTGACCTCAGGACAATGGATTCTATTCACCACTTGCCCTTTCAATTCCCCGGGGAGTTCGGACAACATACAACTAAACGATTGACAATTGCATGGATTAGTACATATAACAATATAAGAACAAGAATAATGGCAATACAGTAATTCATGAATTTCAGCAGCGTATTCACAAGAGAGTGATCAGTTCCCTCAGAACAGCCGCTCTTATAGCAGCATTAATATAATAGCAGCTTCCGACTTACCTAGTCCAACTAATCCCTGCCTTACTCTCAACTAGTCCCTAACCATCCTCTAGCTACCAGAAAACTGATAGAGCGCGCGAGGCCACCCGACCAATAGTTTTCGCCGTTTCCGGCTTCAGGGCCCATATACTTTTCAAATCACCATATACATCGATCAGGTGACTTCACGAGCTCTACCAAGTTGGTGTGTGTGTGTTCCCTGCTACCAATTTTCGGTGCACCCGACTTACCATCCACCGATGCGGGTGCCTAATGACCACAATGAATCAGGGAGCTAGCTGTTAAGAAAAGGCAGCAAATACAAACCCAACCAATAACATTCAAATACTGTTTAAATGACCACGGACAACTGGAAGTTTTAAAATGTTTATCTAAAGTTCATTATTTTCTTGCATGAGGTACAATAAAACAAGGCAATCAATAACCAAGATAACGTAAATTATATATGCATAAAGAAATAATGACAGAGTAATCATCAAAGTACTAATAAAATGTAACGAGAAAAGATACTATGCAAATCAGTATTATCTAAACAGGGATAGCCTAAGTGTGAGTGACTATAGGAGAGCTTATAATGAATAACACGCTTCACTTAAGGTGAAGGGGCCTTTGAACAATCTAGGCAACGAAGTTCTAGACCATATCAGGAAATGACACACTGCTATGCAAAATATAATTTCTAACAAATGAGAAGACATAGGAATAAACTTATGGAAAATATAAATGACTTTCAATAGTTGCAGAAAGGCATGGAAAATATCACATATGCAATGTTGAACTTTATTAAAGCAAAAGTCAGAAATTTAGAAGGTGCAAGATTTAAAGAGTTTTCAGAGCAATATTTACCTAGAAAGGTGTGGAAACCAAACCCTGGCCACGGGTCAGTTAAGGACAGGAAACCCTCAAGGAAGGATACCCCTCAAGGACAGCAGGTGCAGAATGGACACCCAGGACAGGACAGGATACCCTCGGAATAGGAATCAGGACAGGACCCTCAGGACAGGACAGCAAACCCTCAGGACAGGACCCTCTTCAGGACAGGACCGTCTTCAGGACAGGACCGGAACCCACAGTTCGGAAGCAACGCCTGCGCTCCACCCGTTCTGCAGCTATCGATCAAGACCCCGATTGGGTCAGCGAACTCCCAGCTAAGTGCCTTGCCAGCACTTTAAGGTTCAGTAGAACCTCAGTCTATGGTCAAATTCGGACAGAGTGCTCCGCAGCGCTCTGTATCTTCAGTCACCTATTGAGTGCGTTGGGTCAGTGACAGGTCAGCTAAACCAGACAAGTCGGACGGTTCACTAGGTGAACCCAGGGTAGATATACAGTTTGGGGACAGTGTACCACCCCCCAATGTTGCAAAGTGTCAGAATCCCTCAATTTCGATTGGTCCTAAGGTAGGATTTGGGTAACACACCAATCACAATACACGATTTGAAGCCTTCATTAACATATTTGGGTACCGCCTAGCAGGTTTGGGGTTCTCATGAGAACTGTGCAGGAAATTAACATTGTAACACATGAGGAGCAACATTCGCCGTTCTCGTAGCGCAGAGGTGGCTTTCCCAGGCGCATCTTGACTGTGGCTGCCAGCTGGCTGAGTTCCACTGTCCAAAGTGGCCACTTTTCAATGCTCCCTGGTCATGCGCAGAAGAGACCGTCAATATGGCTCCCAATCAGTTTGGACCCCCATTCCCCGCGGTACATGAAAAGTAAGCGAAAACAAATTAATACATAATAATGTCATTATGAAAACACATCACAGGGTTTGTACCTTTAACTCATCATCAAGAAATAAACTTATTGCATCTAAATGTTAGCTACATTGATACGGGCACAAGAGCAGTGGCACGAGCAGTACCACATGATAAGCACAGCTATGAATTACGCATGCGCATAACTTTCCCTCCACTTCTGCAGACGCGTCAGGACACGTGAGTGTGGCTGACGCATGCGCAGTAACTAAAATACAAGCGGCGGCCATATTAGAGGACACGGATTAAATTCATTAGAAATACACATAGGCAAGCTTCGGGAACTTTGCCTAAACAGAATAAATGTTAGTAAAACATACATTTTGTTACCTTATTACACATAAACGAGGTTCTTGACTTCGGCAAGCCGCAAAATATGCGAAGCTTTGCTTCATCAATCCCCTCTTTGATGATATTTACTATCATCACAAATTATAATGGAACCAGATGCCAACTTTCTTTCATACCTTATAAAGTTCTATTTCTTCCAGCAACCGTTCTAACTTTTCTCTCTCAGTTTTAGCAGGGTGAGAAGTCTTCACCTTTTTGTATATCTGATCATTCACCTCCTCTAATTCAATCTCATCCACACTTCGTTTCACTCCTCTTGCATTTACCTCGTGCTTTTTGGTACGCTTGCGGCATTTACAGCATAAGAAAATTGAAAGTATAATAAGACCTATAATACCAATTGGCATCAGAATTTTGAATAATAAGCTTTTACCTATGCTAGCAAGCCAATGACCTACATTTGAGAGACCATCTACCAGTCTCTTCCAGGCACTATCAACCTCGAGTGGTTTGAGTTCCTTTGCCAAATTAGTAATGTTTTTCACATATCTTTTGATCTGTACACTTTTATCCGGAATATAAGTGCAACAATGTTGCGCCTTCAACATCCGGCAGACTCCGCCCTCTTTCGCTAATAAGGTGTCAAGAGCAAGTCGATTTTGTAAAACCATTGATCTGATCGCAACCATTTCGGTATTAACCAGCAGAAATCCATGAGCCGTTTCAGTAGACAGCACATCTACTATAGTAGACAATTTGCAAATTCTGTGAGTGTTCAGAACCACTCCCACTCCAGGTATCAGTGCACTGAAAATACTACCCATAATTTCACCTATACTTTCTCTTTTACTACGCACTAAGCCATTAGTATCTTCATTGCTTCCAGCTTTTCCATTCACATGGTATATTTTCGGGAAGACAATGCCAAAGTAGCAGCTTCCATACCAGTGATCCGGCAATTTGAAATAAGCCTTGTCCCCACAAATATAATAAATTCCAGGAAACACAGGCTCTGACCCATTTTTGAAACCCCAACCTCCAATTACCTTGTAATTATGTTCGCATTCACTGGAACCAATGAAAACATTATTATAATAGCTAGTCTTCTCGCGGTGAAGACATAGCTTGCCTTTCTTTTCAAAATCCAGCAACAGAGCAGGACCCGCTCCACCAGATGAGGTGCCTTCCATGTTCTCTGCCCACTTTGGCTTTTTCTGACTTTCGTCATTAGCCTTCCTTTGAATTTTAATTCTCCTTTTCTCTGCCATGTTCAGGAACATCTTTTCCTGCTCACGCAAAGAACAAGTCAAGTTATCTCTGTGTGCGTCTGCTATGTCAATGTTACCTATAGTCAGAAAGTAGTCTCCCATATATCTTATGGTGTCAGTTTTGGTATGTACAGGATTCAAGTTCCCACGTATAGGAAGTTCAGAAAAGATCACGTCATTGTTAGAGTAATAGTACTGTAACGGTCCTCTTTTATAGAATAAACTAGCTAAAATGCTACAGGAGATTCCATATGTCAATGGCAGATGATGGTATGTCACGCCCTCAGCCACCGAAGTAGGTAGCTTCATGCAGACATAGCAATCTTCAATTTCCATAGTCTCTACATAGTGTATTAATAAGTTTGCGAAAACGTTTAAGTGTGTCTTGTTCTTAACTCCATGATAATGTAGTCCTCCCTCATCTGATGCTTCTAAGTTCTGTTTTGTTTGTCTCAAAGCTCTTTCATGTCGTGCTACACTCTGTGTTGTTAGCTCCTCATTATCGGTATTTACAACTTCAGTAGGGACAATGTTAGTATCTTTACTTACAGCAAAGGGAATGAAAATTGTTAATCCTATCCAGATAACTATCAGTACTACTACACTACATATACACACCTTGCAACACGTCTTAAAACGGCTGCAACTAGGTCTACCATTCACTGTTGAATCAGACATTTTGGCTCAGAAGGAGTCTCTCGAACCCCTCTTTTTGGCTTTACACAATTAGCTTACTTTGTGCAAATTCACGGTGGTTCGTCTTCTTCTTCAGCTGAGTACTCAGGGACGGGCTCTCCGTCGCTCACGTCAGTTATATCAAGATCTTCAAGCTCCTCCAAAACCAGTGTCCATTCAGGAGACTTGTACTTTTTGTTTTGTCTTTTTATTCGTTCACTCCTTCTTTTGGAAGAGTCTTCTTCTTGCTCTGCTATCCGAGCACTTCTTCTTGCTTCTGCACGTTTTTCTTCCACTGTCTTTATCCTAAGTCTCAATCTTTTTACAAACCTAGGCTCAAGGTTGTTTCTTTTCTTTAGTCTCTTAGTCGGTACTTGGACTTCACTTTCTTTTCTTATTCTCTTGTTCTCTTTATCTTGTGGTAATGCTTCTCCACTTTCTTCTCCTACTTCCCTTATCTGACTAGTTCCAGGGCTAGCATCAAATTCTTCTGCCTGGTTGCTAATCTGGCCTTGTTCAGGAATATTTTGTTTTTGGCTTTCGATTGTCTCTGTTTCTGTTTCTGTTTCCTGAACCCGTTCTTTTAACCCTCTCTGATCCTGTTCAAGCACTTCGATCTCTTGATTTTCTTCTGCTTGAACTATCACTCTATTTCTAGTCTCTCCCTTATCTGCATCAGGTGTTAGCGGTGGTGTATCGAATACCTGCTCTGTCCCTGTCTGACCTTCTCCTTCCTCAGTTTTGATGTGAATCTCAAGCGGCTGAGGTTCTTCGCCTGTGCCTTGCTTTTCCTGACTAGTCCACTCTCTACCTTCACTAAGTCGTTCTCTTGTTCTGATAGGATCTTCGGTCAGATCAATCATCGGTATCCATTCTTCTGGCCATATGCTTGGCAGCTCGTCTTCAGCTACTTCTGGCTCAGTTTCCTGGACCTCTTCCACAGGCTGGTTTCTTGGCAGTTCGTAGTCAACTACTCCTGGGCCAACGTCTGCTGTTCCTGCAACCTGACTGGTGCTGGGCTGCTCGTTGTCAGTTGCTTCTGGTCTGGCTCCTTCAGGGTCCTCTGCTGGTTGCCCTTCTTCTTCAAATCCTTTGTCTGGCAATACCTTCTGGGTGTGTCCAGCGTGGATCCACTGGGGAACACCTGTGACTTTCACTGCAGTGGTTGTTACCAGGATTACTTGGCGTTTCTCTCCCCACCTTGGTGCCAGACAGCTTGATTGAGTGTGCTTCTTTATTTTGACCCAGTCTCCTGGAACCAAGCTGTGGAGAGGAGTCGTTGGATTGAGGATGCCGTCGTCTCCAATCTGGCGAGAGATAGAACGCACTTGGTCACCCAATCTTCTGCAGTATTCAAGCACCAAATCATCAGTAATACTCAACAGTTTGCTTCCTGGCACCCATGCTTGTCTCATCACTCTTCCCATAATGATTTCATGGGGACTTAGGCCTGTCTTGCGGTCAGGAACACTTCTCAGTCCCATCAGGACCAGGGGTAGGGCCTTCACCCAGGTCATGCCAGTTGCATCAGTCAGCTTTGCTAGTCTGTTTTTGATAGTTCCATTTACTTGTTCCACTATTCCAGAAGCCTCTGGGTGGTATGCACAATGGAGTTTCTGCCTTATTCCAAAGGCCTTACAGAGTTCAGCCAGTATTTCATTCTGGAAATGTCCACCCTTATCTGATTCAATAATGTATGGTATTCCGAATCTAGGTATCAGTTCTTTTAGTAAACACTTCGCTACTGTCAGTGCGTCACTTTGAGGAGTAGGGTAAGCTTCTACCCATTTTGAAAATACGCAAACAATGACAAGGACATATCGTTTCCCTTCACAACGGGGCATGGTGATGAAATCAATCTGTATCCTTATAAAGGGACCCCCTGATCTCCCAATCCTGCTCAGTTCAACCATTGTCCTCTTGCCTGGGTTCATCTGTTGACATGACAGGCACCTCTGGCAGAGGGACTCTGCTACCTTCCTGAACTTTTTACTGTACCAAGTCTGTTGAAATACCAGAATCATGGCATCCCTACCAATGTGTGATCCTTCATGTATTAATCTTGCCATTGTGCCAAGCAAGTGTCGGGGTAACACAGGCATACCAGTTGGGCCCAAAATCACACCATCCACACGTCTAGGTCTACACCCATCCTCCTTCCATTTCTCTCTTTCTTGCCAAGGAGCCGATTCCTGCCACTCTCTCACTTCATCCCACGTAGGCACTTCTTCAAACACCTGAAGCTGGCAGCTGGTTCCTGGCCCCCCTCGTTTTGGATTTACAATATACCGATCTTTGGCACACCATTGGGCCACTCGATCAGCATAATCGTTTCCCAGTGATACTTTGTCCATGCTCCTTTGATGAGCAGCACATTTTACCACTGCCAGTTCTTTGGGCAACTGGATGGCCTCTAAAAGGTCATGAACAACCTTCGCATTCCGAATGGGAGTACCTGAGGAAGTCATGAATTCCCTCTGTAGCCATAATTGGCCAAAGTCATGCACAACTCCATAACAGTACTGACTGTCAGTATACACTGTTATGCGTAAGTCCTTCCCAATTTTGCAAGCCTTTATCATGGCTATCAATTCGGCTACTTGTGCAGACTTGATGTTATATAGGTAACCTGCTTCTTCAATTTTTGTGAAAGACACTACTGCATAAGCAGCACTCAAGCCTCCTAGTTCATGTCTTAGACAGGAACCATCCACAAATAGTTCTTTATCATGCTCAGGCAATGGTACTTCTTTTATGTCTGGGCGTGGCTTAGTACTGAACTCTGTCAGGTCAATACAATCATGTTCATCATCATCCCCACCTTCTATTTCCAAGGGGTCGGGGAGTAAGGTGGCAGGGTTCAGAATACCGCACCTAACAATGCTTACATTTGCTGCACCCACAAGAATCCTCTCGTATTTAGTCAGCCGACTAGGGGTGAGATACTGTGTTTTAGTTCTGGTCAATAGAATTACCACTCCATGTGAAACATACACGGTCACAGGATGTCCCATGACAATGGACTCACTCTGTTCCAAACTTGCACAGGTAGCAGCTACTGCTTTCAGACAGCCTGGTAACCCAGCAGCTACTGGGTCCAATGTGGCAGAGAAATAAGCCACAGGCCTTCTGGTCGTGCCATGTTCTTGAGTCAGGACTGACAATGCGCAATTATCGCGAGTGTCACAGAAAAGGGCAAACTCTTTGGAATAATCTGGCATTCCCAACGCAGGGGCTGTACACAGACAGTTTTTCAGTCTTGTGAAAGCCATTAGACTTTCATCGTCCCACTCTACAACATCTGGCATTCCTCTCGTGGTCATTTTTATCAAGGGCCTGGCTAAAGCTGCAAATCCCAGAATCCACTGTCTGCAGTACCCTAATACCCCCAGGAACATTCTGACATCTTTTTGAGTACGGGGCAACTGCATCTTTTGAATTATTCTCACTCTTTCTGATGTGACTTTTCTGACACCCTTTTCTATCTGGTGTCCTAGATATTTTACTGATTTCGCACAGAACTGTAGTTTGTCAGGGGCCACTTTATGCCCTTTCTCACACAGATGATTTAGGAGGGCAATGGTGTCAACTACACAGTCCCTGTGACTTTTAGACGCCAGTAGAAGGTCGTCTATGTACTGTACTAACACAGAGTTCCCAGGTAAGATCAAAGTCTCTAGACATTTTTTCAAGATCTGATTAAAGATAGAGGGGCTCTCTGTATACCCTTGAGGGACCCGGTTCCAACAATACACGTGACCCTCGAAGGCAAATGAGAAAAGAAATTTGCTGTCGGGGTGCAGGGGTATCGAAAAGAATGCATGACATAAATCAATCACAGTGAACCATTCAGCATCCCAAGGGATCTGGTACAATATCACTGCAGGGTTCGGGACAATAGGGCAGCAAGGAACTACAATTTTGTTAACCTTTCTCAGGTCCTGCACTACCCTATACTTGCCATTAGGCTTTTTGATGCCCATAATCGGTGAGTTGCATGGGCTGCTCATCACTTCCTGTATGATGTCTCCTTCTAATAATTTTTGTATTTCCAGAGTGACACCTGCTTTCACTTCAGCATTCATTCGGTAGGGCCTAGTGTTAGGATATACTGCATTGTCCTTGATGGCTATCTGTATGGGGTCCACATCTTTCATCAACCCCACATCCTTTCCAGTGAAATCCCACACCTCTGGCTTTACGGCTTCCTGTAGTTCTTGGGGCAAGTCCTGCAGGGTCAATCTTTTAATTTCTGAGTCAGGTCTAAGTAACAATAATTTATAAATGCCATCTTCATCTGGGGTCTGTATTTCCACACCTTTTGGTGTGCAAAAGATGGTACAGTTCATTTTGCACAGCAAATCACGACCCAGTAGATTCACTGGACTGGTGTCACAGACGACAAATCTATGCATCTGTTTAAAATTTCCAATTGAAATCTCCATTGGTTCGGTAACAGGAGTACTAATCAATTGATTAGATACACCCACTACTTGGATATTTTCTCCCGAGAGGGGTAGGTTTGGAACGTCCACTGTTCTTACAGTAGAACGGGTAGCGCCAGTGTCCAACAGAAAGGTGACATCATTTCCGTCAACCTTTCCTTCAATATATGGTCCAGACTGGTCTACCGGCAAGGAAGCGCCAAGTACGCACTCCTCGTCCTCCCCTCTCAGGCCCCGTCAGTCCTGATCATTACAAAGGAAGGTATCATTCAGCAGATACTGCGAAGTTGCTGTATTTCTGTTCTCCCCGCTTTCCCAAACCTCTATCTCTTCATCTTCTGCCTGTCTTCCCCTGTATACCTGCTTGGGTGCTCGAGGCACCTGAACTGTTTTTACCTGGGGTTGAGTCTTTCTTGGTCTTTCTTTCTGCGTCTGTGGAGTTAAATCAGGAGTTTTTTCATTAACATCGACTAATTGAGGACACTCGTTTCGCCAGTGTCCAATTTCGCCGCACTGATGGCAGGGAAATTTCTTCATAGCCTCTTCCCTGCTAAATTTGGGCCGGGGCTTTCCTCCACCCCCTCCCCCAGGACCTTTGTTCTCAGCATTTTTAACCATGTTACTCAATTGTTTTTCCCTGCTGTTCTGCGAGCTTCACCTGAGCCCACATCACCTTTTCCTTAAGGGCCTTTTTCTTCTCTGCCATCTCGTCCTCGCAGTACTTAGCGTACCGCAGGACCTCATCCATTTTTTTTGTATGCCAACAGATTTTATTATCTTTTATCCACTGACAAATTTCAGGTCTTAAACCATTTACAAACCTGTAAATAAAGTGCGTCATATCCTTCAGGTCGATGTTATCAATACCGCTGTATGTTTTAAATACCTGCAATAACCTCTCATAGAAGGAGTGCACTGTCTCGTCCCTTTCCTGTGTTGTCCTATCTATTTTTGTCCAATCAGTTTCCTTTGCGGGCACCTTTTCTTTCAAATGCTGAATTACCTGCTCATATTTTCGCATGACATCCTTTGATGGCTCTCCAGTTTCCTTGTTTCTGGGGTACTCCTCACTCGGCCAGTCTATGTTTATTTTACACTGGGTCCATAAATCTACTGGAACCACAATGTCGAAAAACCCATCCAGGTCTTTCCACAGACATTTCTGTACCTTCACGAACCTTTCCACCTGCCTGTACCAGTCAACTGGTTTCTCTCGTAATTTTGGAAAATCGTTCGTGAAGGACACAATATCCTGCCTAGACCAGGGGACATGCACATATTTCCCTCCTGGAACTTCGCGCATGGGGCATAACTGCTCAGGTTTTTCTACCTCCCTTGAAGCAAACTCAGGAGTCACTTGTCGGGAGCGAACCTCTTCTCTCTTTTTCGCCCACCTGCTTCTCCATCTTTCCACATCTCCCCATTTCTGCAGTACCCCCATTAATTCTTTAATCTGCAACTTCTTCCCTGCCACATTCAGGTGTTCTATATCTTTGTCTGAGAAGTCTGCTCTGTACGGTTTCTGTAAGGGCTTGGATTTTGAGATATCTACCCCCATACTAACTGCTGTTTCGGTCAGTTTTTCGTGGAGCACTCTGGTGTTCCTTGTAAAGCTTTTACATATGAACGACAATTCTTCTTCAGAGTAGGTATTCAATCGATCCAACCCCACATTTCCTGCCATTAATTCTTCTATTTCGACCCTCAGCTTGTAGAGGTCTAAAGGTTTTGTTTGCGGAGTCTGCTTCTCTAATTCACGACTCCAACTCTCAATTTCATCCGGAGTTACCAGAGAGACATTCCTAGTACCTGTTGCTGTCTCTAATTTAATTTCTTTTGTATTAAAAGGGTTATGCCTCTGCTGTATTCCCTTTCCAGTCTGTTTGTTTGGTAATTCCAAGAACGCAACTTCAGACTCGCACTCACTGGACTGATCATCTATGATGATCGGTTCCTGTCTCGGGGTTGCCATGACTGGGGTCATAACTGGAGTAATCGGATTTCCCTGACCATTTCCGTATAACGGGACCACCGGTCCAATAGTTACTGGAATAGTCAATGCCTCAGGACTGGTATTTAACTGGGAAATTTTCTGAATTATTTCTGTTCTTTGTCTAGCTAGAGCCTCTTGCTCCTTTTCCACTAGCACCCTTCTTAAAGTTGTGTCATGTAATATCTGTGGGGTCAATGGAGGAGTAAAACTCGGGGCAGTAGGATGCGTTTCACTTGGTCCTCCCCCATAATTTGGTTTCGGGAATAAAGTTCCAGTATTAAAGGACCTGCGCTCTTCCCCATATGGAGGTTGAACAAAAGGCAGTCCTGAATTCGATGGTTTCTCTTCGCTTTCATACAAGGGTCTGGGAAAAAAGATTTTCGTACGTGAATAATTTTCTTCCTGGCTTGCGGGCACTTTGGGATATATATCCCTTGTTTCCGTCGGTTCGGGTTTTTCAGGATAGGGCAATACTTGACCACCCCCTCCCAGTCCCAGGGACCTGTCTTCTTCCTTTAGGAAGTGGCGTCGGGGAACATCTCCTACACTGGAAGGTCGGGTTCCCTCATTGTAAGGTGGCGGACTTCTGGTACAGATGTCATCTATTAGTTCATCATCTGAATCCCCCAGGGCCCCCCAATGCTTACATTTTTCAGTACTTTTCTCACCCGCTCCAATGTTATGACATGCCGGCATCATGGGAAACAGACCCTCAACAATCATGCTCTGCCTCCACTGTTTCATCCTTTTATCCCTGGATTCCTGTTTCTGCCTAGGGTACCACTTGGTCAAACCCTTGTCCATTCGGGGTCTTTCTCTTTCAAAAGCCTCAATCTCCCATTCCTCTAATGCCTCATACTGCGTTAGTCTCGGTCTGGGATGCAGTTCATTCATTCGGGTTCTTAAATTAAATAAGATCCTACCATTGAAAGTACCATCTAACGGGAAAGCCAATACTCCGTCATCTTTTGTGTACTTCACCCAATTCTCCAACCACACACAGGTATTGTACCCTCGGTCAAACATCATGAATGAGGCGGGAGTATTGGGTGCTGGGACAAGAACACCTTCCCTAGATTTAATCGGTTTGTCCGTTTTAAAATAATTTTTCACCTTACTTACAAGGGACATTTTTCTCTTGGTTCCGTACATAATATCGTATCTATTAGTCTTCCACTGATCCCTTTCAAACCCTAGGTGCCTTGGATCAGGTCGAGTTCCTGTAGTCTGCGAGTGCCACATACGACTTCTGCGCTAAACTTTGTTTACAAACTACCTCCAATCAGAACGCGCTTCAGAAATTCGTGCAACCAATGGGTGCGCGACACTAAATAAGCTCCGCCAATGGGTGCGCGGCCCCTTCGTGAGACAGTTCCCACGCTCCGGCGCTCACCCCTCCTTTACAATTCCAGCTCCGCTACCCGCCCGCTGCTTCTACCAATCCTAGCGCGGCACAGAGTGACGTCAGAGGCGCTTCGCGACTGACTCCCTCCCTTCACAAGGTAACGGAAACTTTCTTTCTTTTAAAGTGCTTAGTGCTTGGTTATTTTACAACAAATACACATTCGCCACAGTGCTCAAGTGTCTAGACAGAGAAAGAATTGTTTTACTGCAAGTAAACTACTTCCATTTACTTTTCACGCGCTGCGGGCAGATCTCTTCCGCCTACCCTTCACTCTAGCATCGGTGAACCTGTTATTCCCCTAAACTCATCCACTTCTTTCCGGGATATATTCCGAGTTTAAGGTTTCTCAGCGGACCCCTCTGCTTTCACGCTAGCTCCGAGGAACCTGCTACTCTTCCGATGTGACCCTTACTAGGTTACGCCACTATGGGAATTTTGCCAATGAACCCCGTTACTGTCATTTATTCACACATGTATTCAGAAAACCCTAGTTAGTGCTTCCCGGTTATCCTAACCTGCACCTAACTTTCCTCGAACCTGTGACCTCAGGACAATGGATTCTATTCACCACTTGCCCTTTCAATTCCCCGGGGAGTTCGGACAACATACAACTAAACGATTGACAATTGCATGGATTAGTACATATAACAATATAAGAACAAGAATAATGGCAATACAGTAATTCATGAATTTCAGCAGCGTATTCACAAGAGAGTGATCAGTTCCCTCAGAACAGCCGCTCTTATAGCAGCATTAATATAATAGCAGCTTCCGACTTACCTAGTCCAACTAATCCCTGCCTTACTCTCAACTAGTCCCTAACCATCCTCTAGCTACCAGAAAACTGATAGAGCGCGCGAGGCCACCCGACCAATAGTTTTCGCCGTTTCCGGCTTCAGGGCCCATATACTTTTCAAATCACCATATACATCGATCAGGTGACTTCACGAGCTCTACCAAGTTGGTGTGTGTGTGTTCCCTGCTACCAATTTTCGGTGCACCCGACTTACCATCCACCGATGCGGGTGCCTAATGACCACAATGAATCAGGGAGCTAGCTGTTAAGAAAAGGCAGCAAATACAAACCCAACCAATAACATTCAAATACTGTTTAAATGACCACGGACAACTGGAAGTTTTAAAATGTTTATCTAAAGTTCATTATTTTCTTGCATGAGGTACAATAAAACAAGGCAATCAATAACCAAGATAACGTAAATTATATATGCATAAAGAAATAATGACAGAGTAATCATCAAAGTACTAATAAAATGTAACGAGAAAAGATACTATGCAAATCAGTATTATCTAAACAGGGATAGCCTAAGTGTGAGTGACTATAGGAGAGCTTATAATGAATAACACGCTTCACTTAAGGTGAAGGGGCCTTTGAACAATCTAGGCAACGAAGTTCTAGACCATATCAGGAAATGACACACTGCTATGCAAAATATAATTTCTAACAAATGAGAAGACATAGGAATAAACTTATGGAAAATATAAATGACTTTCAATAGTTGCAGAAAGGCATGGAAAATATCACATATGCAATGTTGAACTTTATTAAAGCAAAAGTCAGAAATTTAGAAGGTGCAAGATTTAAAGAGTTTTCAGAGCAATATTTACCTAGAAAGGTGTGGAAACCAAACCCTGGCCACGGGTCAGTTAAGGACAGGAAACCCTCAAGGAAGGATACCCCTCAAGGACAGCAGGTGCAGAATGGACACCCAGGACAGGACAGGATACCCTCGGAATAGGAATCAGGACAGGACCCTCAGGACAGGACAGCAAACCCTCAGGACAGGACCCTCTTCAGGACAGGACCGTCTTCAGGACAGGACCGGAACCCACAGTTCGGAAGCAACGCCTGCGCTCCACCCGTTCTGCAGCTATCGATCAAGACCCCGATTGGGTCAGCGAACTCCCAGCTAAGTGCCTTGCCAGCACTTTAAGGTTCAGTAGAACCTCAGTCTATGGTCAAATTCGGACAGAGTGCTCCGCAGCGCTCTGTATCTTCAGTCACCTATTGAGTGCGTTGGGTCAGTGACAGGTCAGCTAAACCAGACAAGTCGGACGGTTCACTAGGTGAACCCAGGGTAGATATACAGTTTGGGGACAGTGTACCACCCCCCAATGTTGCAAAGTGTCAGAATCCCTCAATTTCGATTGGTCCTAAGGTAGGATTTGGGTAACACACCAATCACAATACACGATTTGAAGCCTTCATTAACATATTTGGGTACCGCCTAGCAGGTTTGGGGTTCTCATGAGAACTGTGCAGGAAATTAACATTGTAACACATGAGGAGCAACATTCGCCGTTCTCGTAGCGCAGAGGTGGCTTTCCCAGGCGCATCTTGACTGTGGCTGCCAGCTGGCTGAGTTCCACTGTCCAAAGTGGCCACTTTTCAATGCTCCCTGGTCATGCGCAGAAGAGACCGTCAATATGGCTCCCAATCAGTTTGGACCCCCATTCCCCGCGGTACATGAAAAGTAAGCGAAAACAAATTAATACATAATAATGTCATTATGAAAACACATCACAGGGTTTGTACCTTTAACTCATCATCAAGAAATAAACTTATTGCATCTAAATGTTAGCTACATTGATACGGGCACAAGAGCAGTGGCACGAGCAGTACCACATGATAAGCACAGCTATGAATTACGCATGCGCATAACTTTCCCTCCACTTCTGCAGACGCGTCAGGACACGTGAGTGTGGCTGACGCATGCGCAGTAACTAAAATACAAGCGGCGGCCATATTAGAGGACACGGATTAAATTCATTAGAAATACACATAGGCAAGCTTCGGGAACTTTGCCTAAACAGAATAAATGTTAGTAAAACATACATTTTGTTACCTTATTACACATAAACGAGGTTCTTGACTTCGGCAAGCCGCAAAATATGCGAAGCTTTGCTTCATCAGACTATCCTCTGATAGTCGAGGTTTGAATGAAGACATTCCTTGGAGTACACTTTAAACATTATATCCCCTCACATTAATACCACCATTCCCCCACTAGCGATGTCTATCAGCAGATAACTAGGGGGTTCTTGAAAGGGTACCTCGATAAACGAAAACCATAATTATTTTGGCCACTCCTTTGAGACAATGGCCATAGAATAACAAGTAATCACAATGCAGAGTGGCTGCGAGGCACAACATATATCGCCATCAGCACAGGACGTTATATACATGAACAGCAATCATCACTCATTACAAAATGGCGGGTCTATCTGTGCACATTATGACATCACCTACGCGAATGTATCCTAGAGTCAGCCCACAACATGACCATGATAACCAGTTCTTTAGTTGAGCATTTATACTAACGGCAACATTAAGGAGATGCCTCCTACTTACATAGAGAGCAATGCCCACACTTCGCACTTATTTGCAACCCTACAATATTAAAAAACAGCCCCACGTTAAACTTCCATATTAGTCATGGGCCAGTGGAGAACTTGATAATATTTCAGGTTTATTAACCCAAAACAACTTTTAATATACACCCAGCCCCCCGTCATTATGTACTTATACAAGAATGGGCACTACAAGATGGCCGCCTCAAAACACACGTTAATCACGTGACCAATACCACCAGGAACGCGGATCCTCCCGTGCTCCTTTCCTTTTTATTAACTGTCCAGTAAGGGGTGAGGTTCGGTGTGTTCTCAATGGTTAGTGTGATCTGGAAGGGCTCTGGTGCCTGTGAGTTCACCAGACTCTATGGAAGACCCAGTGAGGGCTGCAAGCTGCTTATTTGTGAAGGCTTACTCAGGGCTACAAATGTGGATTTGTTGGTGGACCAAATGGGGCTGCAACTGATGATCTGCTGAAAGCCTAGTTGGAGCTACATCTGCTGAAAAGTTGATCCGGATGAAGGGGACCCTCCTGGAACTGCACTTACCTATAGGCAAGTCAGACTAGTCAGACTCGGATTCTTTCGGGTCTGCTAATTGCCTGGTAGACAAAATGCACCTGCTATGGCGGAGCAGTACCATTCAGGCCACTGCAGTTGGATACTCTATGCCATTTTAATGGGACCCTGCACTGTGACTGTGAGAGGAAAGGTAGCAGACATGCTGATGAACACAGCCTGTGTCTGGCTACGACGGACCCCAACAAAGACTTGCTGGTTCTCTGCAACTTTATCACGTGCGTGGGAGAGCCTCTATGGTTGCACCGCACTAAAAATGACTGAGCATATTTAACCCGAGAATGGGTATGATAAAGAGACTGACCACTTTTTTGAACTGGGGATAATCAAAATGCGAATAAACAACAGGAGAGGTAGGGTTCAAAGGGCACTCCTTTTTTTTTTTTTTTTAAATCTTTTTATTAGCATAGTTTGGAGAGCAGTAACATGCACACATATTCATATATACAAACTCAGTATGAACCCCGGTGGAACATGCATGCGGTTGCTCAGTGCATATGTATAAGCACAGTGTATTCGATTTTTCATTTTTCGATGTATCAGAACAAACTAACAAATCCCGTTCATACCCAAACCCACCCCCCACCCCTAGGAAATCCCACCCGACACTCTCAAACAGGCACATAATCAAAATATCAACAAGTGGGTCACTCCCAATATATGAAAAAGTAGTGTACGTTGAACACACAGGTAGGGTGGGTTAGCGTGTTCGATGGGTCGGGGTCCCCCGTACCCCATCGCAGTGCACCGTAGGCAGTGTTCGTGCATGGGTAAGTGAATCAAGGCATAGTGACGTCATAGGTGTCTATTCACTTGTATCCCCTTCATCCTCGTCATTAGCAGTCTCAAATGCCCCCAACGCGGCAAACCATTCCAGTGAGATAGGAGTTTTCCGGAGGCCCTTACTTTCCTCTCTCTGTAGCGCTTCACCCTCAGCTTTACCCCAACGCACTACTTCTGCCCGCCACAGGTCAGGGTTGGGCGGCTTAGATGATTTCCATCTTATCGTGATGGCGCGCTTCGCCAGCAACAGGGCCAGATCTGAGAAGCGCGTCGCCACGGTTCTGGTGCGTGACGATGGCCCCAGCCCCAGCAATGTACGCTCCAGTGTAGGTGACCTAGGCAGAGTACCAGCCTTCTCGAGTGAGTCATGGACAGTGTTCCAGAAATACCCTAGTTTAGGGCAGTGCCACAGCATATGTACCAGTGATGCGTCGTCAGCATCGCATCGGGGGCAGTTGCTCTTGGATGCAGGGAACATCACATGTAGGCGGTGTGGAGTCAAGTAGGCTCTAGTAGTAACATCAGCTGGATAAACTTGTATTTGGGGTTCCTGGCTACTTTTTTGGGGAACTGAAGTATGCGCTCCCACTCCTTGTCTCTCAGTGGCCTTCCAACATCTGTTTCCCATGCCGCCCGCAGTGGTGACAGTGTAAGTGCCCTCCCCGTTCTGATGCTAGCTGTGAGCCACCTGGTCAGATGGCCGCCCGTTCCCATGAGGTAGAGCATTGTAATGAGAGGGTTCGTAACAGGCTCCCGCCCGTCAGGCGACCACTTGCGTGTAATATAATGGCGGAGTCCGGCGTGCAGGAGAAAGGAGCCTCTGGGGACGCCCATCTTGGTTCTGAAGTCTTCGAAAGATAATAGGTGCCCCTCCGCAAACAGGTCACCCACGTGAGTCACACCTGCGTCATGCCAGGGCTCCAGCAAGGTCGTCGTGAGTGTGCCCGAGCCTAGAGGTATGCCCAAGAGTGGGACTGTGGGGGCATAAGGTGTCCCGGGGGACGTGTACTTTAAAGACTTCCGCCAGTACGTTACCGCCAGCTTGAGAAGCGGCGGGGCGTTTCTAGGTAGATCCGAGCCAGGCAGGAGTAAGATGTGCACTCTCCCCCTAGCATGGTCGTCTTTCGAAACATTGATCTCATGAAGATTACGGCCTGCCACCCAGTAAGCTAGCCATTGTAGCTGACACGCAAAATTATAAGCCCTGAAGTCCGGTAGGCCAATGCCTCCAGAGCCAGAGGTGAGCTGCAACTTGGCCAGACTTATGCGTCTACGGCCATGCCCCCACACAAGTTCTGCGAGGAGGGAGTCGAGGGTCGTAAACGTCACCGCTGGGATCTGGAATGGCAGATTGGTGAAGTAGTAGATGAGACGGGGGAGCATCACCATCTTGGAGATTGCCACCCTGCCGGGTATGGAGAGCGGCAATGTTAGCCAGAACTGAATTTGTGACTTCAGTGTTCTGATGGCCCGTCCCAGGTTGCCGTCTATCATCATGCCCGCCTCTCTGTATATCTGCATCCCAAGATATCGGAAAGTGGTTTCCGCCATCTGGAATTCATGAGGGGCAAAAGGCAGGGGGGCCGACTCGCCTGCGGCTACAAAGGTGAACCCATAGGACTTAGACTCACTGATGGTGAGGCCAGAGATCTCTCTGAAGTCCTCGAAAACCTGGGAAACTGGACTCAAGTCGCCCCTCAGGTCTCGGAGATATAAAATAATATCATCCGCGTAAGCTGATACGATGTGCTCCGTACCATGTCGGCGTATTCCATATTGGGGGGCCATCGACCGAAGCCTGCAGAGCAACGGTTCGAGGGCAAGGACGAATAGGAGAGGGGAGAGCGGGCAGCCCTGTCTGGTTCCTCGTGCTATAGCTATGGGACCAGAGATTTGCTGGGAGGTGCGCACCCTGGCCGTGGGGATGGTATACAGTAATCTGACCCAAGCGAGAAATTTGGGCGGTATCCCGAATTTTGACAGGGTGGCGAACATATAGTCCCACCTCAAGGAATCAAACGCTTGTTTTAAGTCTAGAGATATGCAGCCTTCGGAGGCCGTGTTCGCATTAACCCCGAGCATGAGCTGGGCTAAGCGCCTAAGGTTCATGGCCGTATTACGGCCCGTCACAAAACCACACTGATCTGGGTGGACCAGCTGTGGCACATACTGCACGAGCCTCGACGCCAGCACCTTGCTCAATATTTTAGAATCAGTATTGAGAAGGGACAGGGGTCTGTAATCGGCCATCTGCAAACCATCTTTGGCCGGTTTCAAGAGGGACGTGATCAGTGCTTGCATGGATGATTGCGGTAGAGAGGAAGTACGCAGGGCTTCCAGATAAACAGTGTGTAACCGTGGGGCCAGGAGGTCTATATATGTTGCGTAGAATTCAGCTGGCAGGCCATCCGTTCCGGGGGCCTTGCCCTTCGGGAGGGCTCGTATCGCCTGCCTAATTTCCTCCACTGAGATAGTACGCTTCAAGTCTTTGTTCTGGTTGGCAGTAAGTTGTGGGAGGTCCAGTCCCTCCATGAAGGCCGCAAGTGCGGGTTCTGATAGGGGCTGTGGGGGACCGTACAGCGTGGTGTAATAGTCCTTGAACGCCGTATTAATCCCTATTTGGGTGGTAGCCGGGAGGCCAGTTAGGTCCAGGACCCTCAAAACGGGATGGCTGATCGGGGAGTCCCGTAGAATGCGGGCTAGTAGGGGACCGGCGCGGTCTGCCTGTGTATGTTGCCTATTCGTGTATTCCCTATAGTCTATAAGCCGCAGGTCTTCCAGAAGCTCTGCGTGTCTAATATGTGCCTCTTGCAGTGGTGTAAAGGGAGCGTTGGTGCCCGCTGCTTCGTTCTCTAGGGATGCTAGTGAGCCCTCCACCTCCTTCAGCTGGCTGATCACCTCTCGCTTCCTTCCCACCCTAGTGGTCATAGCAGTCCCCCTAACACAGACTTTGAAAGCGTCCCATTCCATCTGTCGGGAGCTGGCCGAGTTCGCATTCGTGGAGAAGTATGAGTCGATAGTGTCGGACAGGGAGGACCGGAAGACCGAATCCTCGAGGAGATCTGGGGACAGTCGCCAAGTCGGAATGGGAGCCAGCCTCCTACCCCACCGCCACGTAACCTCCACGGGGTTGTGGTCCGATAGAGTTTTCCCCATGTGCTGAGTCTGGACAATCATTGCCGTAAGGGAACGGGAGCAGAAAACATGGTCAATTCTGGTGTGAAGCTGGTGGGGAGGGGAGAAAAAGGTGTATTCCCTTTCCAGAGGGTGTATGCTGCGCCACACATCCGCTAAATCCCAGCCCTCAGCCCAACTCGCAAGCGCATCTGCCTGTTTCCTGCTCTCGGTAGCCTGTAAGGGGGGGTGTGATCTATCTAGCAGAACATCAAGTACAGCATTGAAATCGCCCCCGATGATCCAGCGAAGATCAGCCCAACCCGCAAGCACCTCGTTGACAGTTAACAAAAAGTCCGACTGGTTTGCATTAGGTGAGTACACACAGCCAATGACAACCGCCTCCCCATCCAACAGTCCCCGGACAAACACATAGCGACCCTCCCGGTCAATCCGTTGCTCCAGCATCTGGAAGGGAAGAGAGCCACGAAGCCAAATCGCCGCCCCCCTTGAGAATGCTGAATATGAGGTAGCAAAGAGTTGCCCCCTCCATTTCTTGCGCAATTTCACCGCTTCAGCAGCGTTCAAATGTGTTTCTTGCAAGCACGCGATCTGTCCCCCCCTGCGGTTAAGTTGTGCAAGGATTCTGTGTCGTTTGTGCACTGATCCCATGCCACGCACGTTCCAGGTGCACAACTGGTAATTGTTAAGAGGTCCCATTACCATCTGTGCGGTGCGACAATGTGAAACAACTGGGCGACCCCACATGTCCTGCTGTGCTAGAAAATGAGAGTGTCTCGCAAACAGTTAACCCCTGAACAAAAGGGTCCCTGAGCAAACGTACCCAAGAGCCAAACCATGGTGCCCAACGTGGGCACAAGTCCGCCAAGTTCGTGTGCATACCGGGGGTGGTAGGCCTCCGTCGACTGTCACTGAACGGACTGCGCGGGCTTGATAGCCCATAGCACAATGGGCCCCTGCACATACAACCCACCATATGTGAAGGAGGGGGATTAGTTATACGTTACCACCCGGAGGGGATCAATCTTGCCGTGGCTCAGAACTCTGCTGCCATCTGGGCCGTGATCTTCTGGAATAATTTGTCGGAGTAGCGATCCGAGAGGGGCCAAACCTCACCGCTCCACGCCGCTCGCCCCCGGAGACAACTTATGTAGAAATCAGGTGAGCTGCAGGCAGGGGAGTGCAGGATAAACAGCTAGTATTCAGGGCTTAGGACGGAGCTGGAGAATTACACGTCCACCATCGACGGCTCCAGGCCACGCCCCCCAAAGGGCACTCCTTTACCCCAGTTTAGATATAATCAACAACATAGGAGTGGCTCAGAATTCAAACAAGTGACTAGAGTGGAGTGATGCGTGAAAAAATAAACAAAATTTTTTTGTATTACCCTCACTCACCCGTCTATTGGGTGACATGCTTCATCATTGGCTATTTTTTCACCAGGCGGGTAAAAGACCTACCTGGTGTGCTACAACACCTGCAATTGCAGTGGAGCTGGGTGAAGATAAAAACAGTGCAAGAATGTGCTCGTGATCAAAATAAAAGGTGCGGACATTGATCAAAACCAGACTTTAATAAAGATCAATATGAGCACCAGGTTACAAATTAGTGAAAGGACAGTCTTGACTTTAAGTTTGAGTCAAATTGTCCTATTCATTAGGTCAGATGGACCACTCCACTCTAGTCACTTGTTTGAATTCTGAGCCACTCCTATGTTGTTGATAATCAAAATGCACCAGAAAGTGATTCATGCTGCTTCTGATCACTCTTAGTGCTAGTGGTGGTCACCGCAAACAAAATGTGATGGGGTGGGTAGAGGGGGTGCTGGGGGGAGCGCTTGATGGGAGCATGGGGGGGAGTTTAATAATAATTTTTTAAAAGTCAATCTTACCTGAATCTCCCGGCCACATCCCCCGTCGCGCCTTAATGTTCTTCCTTGTCCCAGGAGGCACTGGGGCAGCATCAGAAACTCCCTGTTCAATGCATGCGCTGCTCTCATGCTTTGAGAGCAGTACTGGGATTGCCCTGAGCAGGCTGCTTTGACACTCCGCTCAGGACAGGGAGTCTGTGCTGTTTGTCCAACCCGGCTGTTCAATACAGCCCAGTTGGAGAACCCTAAGTGTGCATGTGGGTTTCGCCGGCCTGAGACGGCCAGCCAAACACACATGCACACTTAGAAGTGCACAACCAGTCCTCCTCTCCCCTCTCATGGCCCCGGCCCCACCTGTCCCTGCACACGCTGGCTCAGAGCCAGCAGGTGAAAAATAAAACTATGATAGTATATCACTTTATTTTTCACCTGCTGGTTCTGAGACAGTGGGGCGACGCACCTCCGTCATTGCAGGGGAATCAACCCTGCTTAGTGCAAGGGAGAACCGAGAACCAGGAGAGAATACCTGAAAGGGAACAGCGAGGGAACAAGAAGAGTGTACTCTTATATGAGATAGCATTCAAAATCACTGACTTGTTTATGGTTACCTTTATTTATAATAACTAAGTGATTAACATGTTTCTTTCTTGCAAAAATAAGCTCTGGGCTGGACACTCCCTTTATTGGGTCTGTTACTCGATTGTTGATCTCAAGCTTTACCTCACTAACTCACTGAGAAGCCTATGGCTGCTCACCCTTGCCCTGGGTCTCCCGCCCACCCCCAAAACAAGGTCTGACAAGTTCAGAGTGATTAAATGTTAAATCACCTTATGTGTATATCTGGAATTCTGACTAAGATCAGACCCTCTCATCCGTTGTTGGGCACTTCAGATTTACCCCAAACTTCATTTCGAGCAAGATATTGTAAATGGGCTTGTGGATTCTATTCTAAGATTCTCCTAAAATAAGGTGGGGCCAGCTTGATCGCTGGTGGAGCCTAGTGCGACAGTGTTTGTTGGCGCCCCCCAATGACCACCTCTGCCATGGATTACCTCACTACCACCCTTAACAGTGCCCCTCAAGTCTCCATAACTTCTCTTTCTCAGATGCATTAAATTAGTTTTATAGCGCTGCCACCACTCATACCACTGAATGGTGTCAGAGCACTTTACATCACACACACTACACAGAGACAACAAATCATAGATGTGTAAATCAGTGTATAGGAAGTGTTACATAAGACAGAGGACTACAAGGTGTTGGAGTCACATGTTACCCAATACTGGTAGGCAGGATAGTTTAAGAGCGCTTGTTTTAGGAAGCACAAACTAAGAATTTAAATTGTAACACCATGGTTGGGGGATTCTCTTAATCAGAATTGATTTCTATCCAGATTAACCCAGCCTTTCTCCAACACTGGGACAATGAAAGACGGGGGAAATTCATAACGCTCTAATCTATACCTTAAAGTTTGCATGCAGCTCTTTGATGACAGTTAATAGCTCCTTGTCCTATGTTAGGATTATAACTTATAAACTGCAAGTAGCAAAGGATCTCTCAGACAAAAGCAGTAACCCACTGACCTACTTACATTATATGCACTTTGTGACCTGAATGGTACACGTTGTTTGCAGCAGGCATATTACCCCTCTGCACTGCCTGACCATGAGTCAGTCAGTCAAAAACATTTTATTCGGCCAATAAAAGCCATAAAAGCACAAGATAAATACACCACGAGCAAATATTAGAACAAGACAATGGAGCACCATAAATACACAACGAATATAGTTCACACATATAAATTTCCCTAAAACCATGTTTAAATAGAGGGTAAAATAGATATATGACTCATTACTAAAAACAAAGACTATTAAAATTCAGCATAAAAGATTCATCAATAAAAAGAATTATTGTGCATTTCATCAAGGAAGGTACACATTCATCTAGACAGGAGGCATCTTTCTCCTAATTCTTATAGCGCCAGAGAAATAGCTAGCAACTCTGAGACTAACGACGGGCGAGAGCATCTGCAAGTATGGTGATGCTGGCCTTGCATGGACTGATTGACATGGACTCAGAAGTGGCAGAATGTATTTTTACACAGAGGGACATAAAATTCACAAAAAAGAATAAAGTGCAAAGTGTCCGGATCTGAAAAATTTTCGCCTGGCCTTGAGTCCCCGGGCTTCAAGAAGCCTTTTGGAAAGGCTAGTAGCCAATGGATAAGATTCAGTCTGAATCTGGTTAACAGGAAATGATGATGGACGTTATTGACAAGAGACAGGTAGGGATGCACCTGTGGGCATGGACTAAGTGTGATGTAAGTTCTCACAGCGGGCTTAACAATTTCCACGCCCTCCCTGTCCGCCTGTCACCTGGCCTGAAACTGGGATTTAATCCTCCTGAAGTCAGTAAGACGTAACAGTTTGGGGCTTGTATGTAGATCATTACCGCCTAGACGTCTCATCTGCTCTGCTATGTACCCTAACCAGGGAATATGCAGAGCCCCCTCCTGAGCCATACAGCCTACTATAACAAGCTGATTCAAGGTGGAGCCTGAGAAGGACCAAATTCTCATCCATCGTACTAAAGGTGCATCTGCAGTATGATCGGAGATGTATCCCCTGCCAAAGTTCCGCGTGTAACATGAAAGTGGGGATACAGTGGGGGTCAGCTGGAAGCCTACGCAAAAATCTATTTTCCACCACCTGTAGATCTTTCACGTCCTTATATCCCCATACGTCACAGCCATAGGAGGCCATTGCAATACATTTTTCCCTATACACTTTTAACAGTGCAAGAACGGGCTTTGTTCCCAACCTTTTTGCAAAGTCCATGGTAGCCCCCATCGCCCTTGCCAGAACATTCTTTTTATGTGCTCTCAGCGCAACCAACGACCTGTTATCGTCAAACAGCACATCCAAATAGGGGAAGATTTGGACATAAGTGAGTTCTGCACCGCTGCAGAAGAACTTACACTTTGCAGCCTTGGAGCCAATTGTCATGGTATCTGATTTAGAAAAACCGATTCAAAACTTCTACTAGACAAACCTCAGACCTCTCTCTAGGAAGAATATTAATCACCGGAGATATCTTCACATTTTTATTGTTCCCTGAAAATTGCTGGGTTCCAGGAATGCGGCAGCAGGTGCTTTTAAAACCATAATATACTTCAAACACGGCGACCCCACCCAAAGCCAGCGCCCAGTGCAGTTGCACCGGTCGCACCACCTAGAGCCGGCCTTGGGTGGGGTAATCAAACACACGGGCTCTGTTTTGTTGCTCGGGGACTAATCACAAATCTCTCCAATAGAAAAGGACGCACGCCATTAGATAATCAGTGCACATTCACAACCGTTGAAACAAAAATAAAACTCCACCCTGGTAGACATGAATTCACTAATGAATGCTCCCTGTTTCCCTTTTTAATGATTTTTACAGATAAATATTTATGCATTTATTTTTAAAAGTGGATAAATACAGAAAATTGTGCTTCTTTTAAGTGACTGTCCGTGCTGTCTTTCATGAATTGTAGCCTAACAGCTGAGCTGATGGACAGCATGGGAAATTGAAAAACAAGATGAAATTTATTTAAATAATGACATATGTCAACATACATTTGTGGTATAATACTAATATTAAGTGGCTGTACAGTTACGTAATATTTTGTAGCTTAAATAGCTAAATCACTACAGATATCAAAGTATGAGTGTGTGTCTATCAGTTAAATAAGTATGGAAATGTATAGTTTTACAACCTCTTTTATACACAAAACACAATAAATATGGATAAATGCAGATAAAATGTCAAACAAATAAATATGGATATGTACAGATGAACATGTTAAAAAACATAAATATTATAAAACCGGGAAGCCCTGATAATAACCAGTATCCACCCTGTGTTCAGCAACTCTGCCACACTCCTATGGTGTTATTGTCTTTTTTATAAGTTCGTTGTATTTATTTATTCAGCCATACATAAGTTGGTTGTGGCATGATGCTATTGTGATACATCATTTAAAGAAGTCTATTTTTGAATAGAGTAGTGTCGCATTCACTGAAAGCCCCCAGAACTACTCTAAGAAATGCTTGAAAATACAACCATATGTTTGAACCTCAAAAATCCATATCCTATGCTGTATAAAAATGAAGTTCAAAGTTGGACACGACGGGGGATTCAAAAGGGTAACAGATAAAAAATCACAACATTCGCACTTTTTATCGTTGGACCATACCATACTTGACAGCTGTAAAAAAAAAGTCTGTTTAAGTTTTTCCAA
Source organism: Lissotriton helveticus (assembly GCF_964261635.1). Classification (NCBI taxonomy): domain Eukaryota; kingdom Metazoa; phylum Chordata; class Amphibia; order Caudata; family Salamandridae; genus Lissotriton; species Lissotriton helveticus. The sequence continues at coordinate 393,648,913 of NC_136070.1, read as the reverse complement.
GAACAAAAAAATGACATTGGACGCCCGTTCCCTCTGCGTGCAAGAATACGATCTTCATTGTTTAACCACAGCACAGCTGTATGAGGTAGGCCTCTGGCCAGTCACGTGGAGTCAGCAGGCAGAGGGGATTTGTGGCGCCAAGAATACTGTTGAAGTCATATTTATGTACCGAACAGGCCCCACCTCCGACCCATCGGTTGGTTCAGTCCGACCTCGCCATGAACATGAAGCAGCGCATCTATTCTGGATAAACCAGTAGAGCAGGGTGCTAAGCTGGGAGGGAGACTTGTGTTTCGGAATTGAGGTCACCCCTGACATGGCTGACATACCACAACTACCGCCGAAATGAATAACAACAGCGAAAAAAAGAGGGACATTGTAATGTAACTCCGCCATGCCCAGCAACAAACCCGGCCTTTCTTTCGGCCATTACTACGAGACTGGTTTGTCAAGGGAATGTTCTTTTCAGTCAGGCCCACATGCATCAAGCATTTTTGCAGTCGCAGACGGTGCGATTCCTTAAAATCGGCCGTTTGCGAATGCAAAAGTGCTTGTTGGGATGCATCATGCCATTTTAGAAGTCGCATCTTTTTTACGATTTCTAAAATTGCATTAGCATTTAAGAAATCGCAATTGTGCGATTTCTTAAATGCTATGCATCATTGTAGAAAAATATTCTTTTTTTAAAATTGGAAGTGCAAATTACCACGAAGTTCAACTTCGTGGTAAATTGCGAAATTGATTAAATATGCACAAAAATGCATTTTTTAAACTGTAAAGTTACACACACACATGTCCTTAGGACATGTGTGTATGTAACTTATGCTGAAAAGTACATTTCAGGGGTGCATGGGGGGGTCCTTTGGACCCCCCCCTGCACCCATGAAATTTTCTAAGTGCCACTCGCAATTTCCATTGACTCCTATGGGCCTTTTGGCCCATAGGAATCAATGGAAATTGCGAAAATTAAGTTAAGAAATCGGTATTTCTTTGGGATTCGGTAAAAAATGCGATTTTTACCGAATCCCACAAGAATACCGAAAATATTGATGCATATCATTTTGCATTTCCTAATTTGCGATTCCTTATTTTTCGCAAATTAAGAAATGCAAAAAGACACAATGATGCATGTGGGCCAAAGTGCCTATTTTTACGTGCCTACAGGCGCGCTGGCGCAGAGAAATTCAAAATCTATTCTGCCCTGGTTTTACTAGACGGTAAATGACCATCAGTCAGGAGCATCAAAGTGCCATAACGCTGTTTCGTGAATTAGGCCGTGTTTCAATATTCTGTTTATTGGGCGCGTATCCTTTGTACTACTAATTAGCACATTGTGTAACTTTCGCACGTTCCTCGCTATAAGTGAGCTCTCGCCCTGCATTACTTTACCACCTCCTCCTCGCTATACATTTTGAATTGCCCTGTAAAAAACAAAAGTTCAAGGCAAATGCAGCCATGGTATGAAATACGAGCCGGTTTGTCTGCTAGCCTGGTCTTTGGCCGGGATAATTAACTATGCCTTCGAACTGCACGGCTCCCGCAAGGTCACAAGGTGGCAGCAGTTCATGCATCGAGGAGATAGTGCTGTCTTGACTTGAATACAATAGTCTCTCCTTTTGTTTACAAAGAATCGTGTTGTATTTTAACTCCTAATGGGTATATACTAAAATGTGAATGCCCTGGTAATAGCTTTTTTGTTGAGTGCACCAAATCTACATCACCGCTGCAAGCAAAAAAAACAAAACACAAAAAACACGACAAACATCAAAACAAAACTATAAGCAAGAACACGATCAACCCTGCAGTTAGATTTGCACCAAGAGCCTCTCAAATGGAAATATGGTTCATTCTGACAGAATAAAAGCCATACATCCATAAATCAGAAACAACTGTTGATATCACCAATCCTATATCTCATTATCATAACAGAATCTAGAGGTAGCAATATTTTCTCTTGTTTAGGCAATAGGGTTGCAATAAGGATACAAGACCCAAAAGTTTTACTTTACAACATACAAAAACAAACCAGGATGTCTCAAGTACAACATCAAACCTAATTTATCCCAAACTTCAATAAACTGCAACAGAGCAGCCAGTACACTTCAGCAGTTACAATACCCCCTCACAATGAAAAAGTCTTAAGCTCATAAAACACAAAAATGCTGTGTCCACTAGTGCAAACAGAACAAAACACACTTCACCACACCAACCTTTTACCCAGCAGCACTCAATCCTGCAAAACCCAGGGGCATATTAGCAACAAATAGCGATAATTATCGCTAAATGAGCTTAGCGCATTTTTTTTAATCGCCGGATATTATCGCAGATATAACGTGCTATTAGCAACGTTTATCTCTAAAGCGATAAAATTTCCGGCGATAGCGGCTTAATGCGTGAATATCGCTGGAAATCTAGCGATATTCCGGCATTATCGCTAATGGGGACTTAACCTGAATGTACACCTCCCATTGGATATACAGGTTAAGTCATGGTCTGAGCAGGCGTTAGGTTCTGGCGATAATCGCGCTTAGCGTGATTTTTTTAATCGCTTTGCTTGCCCTGCTAATAGGCGATAGCTGTGTTAGCGACTGCTGTCAGTCGCTAACAGGTTGGGTACGCCCACTTTGCAAGTCATTAGCGATTAAATACCGCTGACATGCAAAGCGGGCCCCAAACCTGTAGCTATCGCCTATGAGCTGAGGCTAACTGCTGTTAGCGACAGCCTGTTAATAGGGCGATAAAAATATTGCCCGTTTAGCAGGAAAAAGTCCTGCTAAAGCGGCGATATCGCCCTTGCTAATATGCCCCCAGTCCGGTGTCAGCATCAAACTTTCACACAATCCAACAACCATTTATTAGGTTGGATGGATTTCAGAAGCACTAGCAGTCAAAACACCTCAATCAGAGTGCACTGAAATCCGCTGGCTCCAGAGACGGCTTTAGGGCAGTGCGACTGGTGCGGGCGCACTGGGCGCTGACCTGTGGAGGGGGCTGTTGGACCCGGCCTCGTGGCGTGGTTCATCTCTGTCCCTCCACTCCCTGTGAGCGTAGGCCTGTACCCCGAGTCCCCCGCGCAGCCACCCCGTTAGTGTAGCCCGCAAACCGAGCCTGGTCGTCCTACCCAGTGACGCCTAGATCCCCCGAGAACCTTGACCAGGCCTGCCCTTCCCGCTCCTCGACCGGCTCCGAGCGCCTAACCCTGCCTGCCCCACAAGGCCCGGACGCCATCTTCCCTTCCCGACATCCCTGTCTCCCTGGGCCTAGCGTGACCCCGGCCCCAGCGAACCCCAGACTCCAAAGGCGCGCCAGTCCCGGCTGGGGGGGTAAAGGGCTCCCGAGTGAGATAAGCCAGGGAGTTTCGATGGCACCTCCGGCCTCCCCTGAGGGGCTGGTTTCTGTCACACCTTGGGCCCTCCCCTGTGGGCCAGGTTCAATCACCCCTCTGGCCTCCCCGAGAGCTGGCTCCAGACCCACTGGGCGTCTGGGAATTCCCGGACCCATCTTTCAAAAGGGATCAAAGAGCCAACCGCCGGACCTCGCCAACGACCAGCCCCCCCGGGCAGGAGACCTCTGCCTGCGAGGGTCCGGAGATCAAAGAGCCAAAGGACTATAACTGGGCCCGCCCGACAACTAGCGGGCAGTTGTATCTTGGACCTGAAGCCCTGCTGATCCGATCGCGGCTGACCCTAAGAAGACTCATCCTGAACCTCTAAGCCCTGCTGACGCTGTCGCGGCTCCTTTTTCGCCTTAAAGAACTGAACCATCGGAGCCCTGCTGACGCTGTCGCGGCTCGATCTCTAAGACCACCGGAGCCCTGCTGACGCTGTCGCGGCTCGACCTCTACGACCACCGGAGCCCTGCTGACGCTGTCGCGGCTCGACCTCTAAGAACATCGGAGCCCTGCTGACGCTGTCGCGGCTCGAGCTGAACTCTAAGACCATCCGAGCCCTGCTGACCTCGTCGCGGCTCGAGGAGTACTCTGGTCCGGCGGGACCATCGAGATCACCATCACGACCGAGCCGACTCGACGAAGGAGAGGTAGCCAGTACGACCACCATCCCGTACCCCCCGGCTCGAGGATTGAGAGCTGTGCGCAGGGTACGCCTCGTACTGACCCAGAGACTAAAAGACTGTCCCGCTTCCCCCTTCCCGAATCCTCAGAAACTTTGTGGTCCTGTGGCCACTGTGTATATAAGAGTGCTTCCTTCGTTATTGTCTTATATAAAGAACTTGTTCCTAAAATCCAACGGTGTAGTGTCTGTTCGTAGTGTGGTGGGAGCTCAGTGTGTACGATCCCAGACCCCAAAGGCCTCCCCGGCGAGGACCTCACAATCAAGACTCGGCAAGTTCTGTGGGAGAGGTGGATCTTGGGGTGTCTGGGTGAGCACAGCCTGGCCCTCGGAGATTGCCCCTTCTAACATTGGTGGCAGCGTCGCGATAAGAACCTACGTCTAGGGATCGTACAGTACTGACACACTACCCGAACAAAGAGCAGCCATGAGCGTCACGACCGACAAGACCACCTTCCAGATGGAGCTTCTGGGAGACTATTCACACCGTGAGCTCAAGCAATTCTGCAAAGATCTCCATATCCCGTCAACGGGATTAAACACCAAAGAGGACTTCCAACAAGCTCTAACAGCCTGGGTGGAGACCGGAGCCCAACCTCCAGCACCGACGGAAGCCGATGGAGGGGGAGCACCCCCGATCGAAACCCGCGCTCCAGAACAAGAAAGAGCAGAGTCCCCGACGCGGACTTACAGCCCCGAGAGAGGTCTGTCTCGAGAAGAGATGACCGACCGGGAACGCAACCGAAACCACGAGCTAGAACTAGCCCGTTTGAAAATGGAAGGAGAACTCAAGCTGGCCGAGAAGAAGCTAGCCATCGAACAGCTGCGGCTGCAAGGAGAACTGGAGGAGAAGAAGCTCCAGCGAGAACATGACGGAAAGAAGCTCCAGCTGGAGCACGAGCGCAGCATATTGGAAATCGAACTAAAGGCCCGGAACGAAGGCAACAAAACAGCAGCGACCCGAGAGTCTGTTCCCCCAGTGGAACCCAAGGTCCACATCCCCAAGGATGTGGTCAAAAAATATTATAAAAACGATGACATCCAGCAATGGTTCAAGGCCTACGAGGTAGCTATGACCTCACACCGAGTTCCACAGAAAGATTGGGGAGCCGGGCTGTGGGGTCGATTCCTGAGTGAGGGGAGAGACACCCTGCTCGACCTACCGCCTGCCGAACAGACCTCCTACAGCCACATGAAAGAGGCCCTCCTCACAAGGTACGGGCTCACTCCAGAAATGTACCGCCAACGCTTCAGAGAATGCAAGAAGATCCCCGGCACCACGTGGGTAGAGTATGTCAATTTCTACAGCCGGGCCCTGGAAGGGTGGATCAAGGGCAGCAAAGTATCCACCTTCGAGGGGCTCATCGACCTCATTGCGTATGAGCACTTGTCCCTGAATTGCTTTGTGGAACTCCGACAGCACCTCCTGGACAGCAAGTTGGCCGACCCCCGGAAGCTGGCCGTCGAGGCCGATCGCTGGGTGAGCACCAGAGTACCCCGGGGGCCCGGGGGGGACACTGGCCGAAACGAACAAGGACCATCCCGCCTGAGGGGGGGAGGGGGTCAGAATAGACAGAGGGGTTCCCAGGTAGGGTCCACGCGCAGTCCCCCCAGAAACCAGCCAGGTACCTCGCCTCCCACAGCGCGCGCAGGGTTTCCCCCAGCTAGGCCAGGGCCCCGGGTCAGCCAAGCCTGCTACCATTGCCAGAAACCCGGGCACTATGCCAATGACCCCCGCTGCCCCTTGTTCCAGAAGCCTGCCGCTGCAGGGCCCCCAGTGCGCCACATCACCTCCGTAGCCCTAGAAGAGGAGGGGGAGGAAGAGTTTGAGGGAGCTGAACCCGCAGCTATGATGTTAGTCTCCCTGGGTGATAGGGAGATGGTCCCCGGAGCCCCCCTACCCGACAACACAGAGAAGTACCGGCAGCAGGTGACTGTCAATGGCCATCACATAGGGGCGCTCCGAGACACTGGGGCCAGTATCACCGCCGTCAAACGGCACCTCATCACCGAGGCCCAGATTGTTCCCCACATCTCCTGCAGGGTGATTGCAGCCGATAACTCCGTCCGCACCTGCCGGATAGCTCAAGTCCCGTTCGAGTGGGGGGGCGTCTCTGGAGAGTTACGAGTGGCGGTCCGCTCCGACATGCCGGTGGACTGCCTGCTCGGCAACGATCAAGAGAGCTCCCCATGGCAGCGGGTTGAGAAAAGGACCCACTTAGAGATGGTGGGCCTACCCGAGTGGGCCTGTGTGAGTACCCGGTCGATGACCGCCCGAAGGACCACCCCCGAAGGGGTGACCTTAGAGGCGGCCCCGGCGACCCCCGAGGACCCCGAGATCCCTGAACCCTTTGAGACCCCTGAGCTATGCCCCGGGGAGAGCTTCCCCCCGACGCAGGGCCCCTCGGCCCCGGCGTCGAACCGACCCCGAGCTTGGACGACCTTCCTGAGCTGGCCCAATGGCGCCAGGAAGGGGGACCGTCCCGAGAAGAGTTCTGCCTAGAGCAGACATCCTGTCCATCCCTGGTGGGGCCGCGGCAGCAGGCCGCCGCCCAGGCCGCCGGTGACCAGTCCGGCTCTCACTTTATCTATTGGGAAAACGGCCTATTATACAGCGAGCAAAAGTCCGCCGAGCTAGGGTCCGGCCGAGTGCTGGTGGTCCCCCTACGCTTCCGCGGTTTCCTCCTGAACCTGGCCCATGACGTGCCCCTGGCGGGACACTTGGGACAAGACAAAACGTACCAGCGCCTGGTCACCCACTTCTACTGGCCGGGCATGCGCTCCGATGTGGAGGCCCACTGTAAGTCCTGTCCCACTTGTCAGTCCAGCGGAAAGAGCGGAGGGAAGCGCAAGGCTCCTCTCCAACCCTTCCCCGTGGTCAGTACCCCCTTTGAGAGGGTGGGAATCGACATTGTGGGCCCCCTCGACCCCCGGACCTCCTTGGGGCACCGCTTTATCCTGGTGCTGGTAGACCATGCCACCCGATACCCCGAAGCCGTTCCCCTCCGAACGGTGACCGCCCCCGTAGTGGGGCGGGCCCTCATGGCCATCTTCTCCCGGGTGGGATTCCCTCGAGAAGTCGTCAGTGACCGAGGGACCAACTTCATCTCGAAATACATGAAGTCCCTTTGGCAACAATGTGGGGTGACGTACAAGTTCACCACCCCATACCACCCCCAGGGTAACGGTCTGGTGGAACGCTTCAACCGGACCCTCAAAGGAATGATCATGGGACTCGAAGAGCCCCTGAGGCGTAAGTGGGACGTCCTCCTTCCCTGTCTCCTCTTCGCGTACCGCGAAGTCCCCCAAAAATCCCTGGGGTTCAGCCCCTTCGAGCTGCTCTACGGGCACCCCGTCCGGGGACCCCTCACCCTGGTCAAGGAAGGGTGGGAGACGGCGGCCCCAGAGCCCCCTCCCGATGTGTTTCGATACATTTTGGCCCTCCGGAACCAGACGAGGAAGTTCCGAGAGCTGGCCGAGGCAAACTTCGAAGCCAGCCAAGAAGAAATGAAACGGTGGTATGACCAAAATGCCACTCTGGTCGAGTTTCAGCCCGGACAGCAGGTCTGGGTTATGGCCCCCGTAGAGCCCTGTGCCCTGCAAGACAAGTGGACAGGGCCCTTCACGGTGGTAGAGCGCAAGAGTCAGGTGACCTACCTCATCGATGTAGAGTCCCCCAGGAACCCCTTGCGGGTCCTTCACGTGAACCGCCTCAAGCCCCACTTCGCCCGGTCCAAGTTGAGCTTGCTCCTAGCCACGGACGATGGGGAAGAAGAAGAAACAGAGCCTCTCCCCGATCTCCTGTGCGTGAAAGAAAAAGATGGCTCCGTAGAGGTGGTGAGTCTCTCCTCCTCCCTCTCTCCCGAGCAGCGCGAGGACTGTCGCCAGTTGTTGGGACAGTTCTCGGACCTCTTCTCCCTCACCCCCGGCGTCACCAACTGGTGCGTCCACGACGTGGACACCGGGGACAGCCCACCGGTACGGCACAGAGCCTACCGCGTCCCTGACCGAGTCCGGGCCTGCATCAAGGCCGAGGTATCAAAGATGCTAGCTCTCGGGGTGGTCGAAGCCTCTGACAGCCCATGGGCTAGCCCTGTGGTCCTGGTTCCGAAGGCAGCCACCCCCGGAGCTGTTCCCGAGCTGAGGTTCTGCGTTGACTACCGTGGGCTCAACGCAGTCACCAGAACCGATGCTCATCCCATCCCCCGAGCCGACGAGCTTATCGATCACCTCGGGGCTGCTCGCTTCCTTAGCACGTTCGACCTGACGAGTGGATACTGGCAGTTCGCCCTCACCGAGGGAGCCAAGGAAAGATCCGCGTTTTCCACCCCGGATGGTCACTACCATTTCCGGGTGATGCCCTTCGGGATGAAGAACGCCCCCGCCACCTTCCAGCGGCTGGTGAACCAGGTACTGGCGGGGTTGGAGGAGTTCAGTGCTGCGTATCTGGACGATATAGCAGTGTACAGTTCCCACTGGCCCGAGCACCTCCAGCACCTCTGGGCGGTGCTGACGGCCCTGAGAAGGGCCGGTCTCACCATTAAGGCAAGCAAGTGCCAGATCGGACAAGGGTCCGTAATCTACCTCGGGCACCAGGTCGGAAGCGGCCTCGTAGCCCCCCTCCAGCCCAAGATCGATGCCATCGTGGCCTGGGAGGCCCCCACGACCCAGACGGAAGTGCGGGCGTTTCTAGGGCTCACGGGGTACTACCGCCGGTTCATCAAGAGTTACGGCAGCATCGTAGCCCCCCTCACGGAGTTAACCTCCAAAAACCAGCCGAAGAAAGTCAGCTGGACCTCCGCCTGCCAGGAGGCGTTCGAAACTTTAAAAGACGCCATGTGCACTGCCCCCATTCTACAGGCCCCCGACTACTCACGAGAGTTCGTAGTCCAGACGGACGCGTCCGAGCATGGCATCGGAGCTGTCCTATCCCAGGTGAACAAGAACGGCCTAGACCACCCCGTGGCATTCATTAGCCGGAGGCTACTCCCTCGAGAACAAAGGTGGAGCACCATCGAGCGGGAGGCCTTCGCGGTAGTTTGGGCCCTGAAGAAGCTGAGGCCCTACCTGTTCGGTACTCACTTCCGGGTCCAGACCGACCACCAACCTCTCCGGTGGCTAATGCAGATGAGAGGGGAGAATCCCAAATTGCTGCGCTGGTCCATCTCCCTCCAGGGGATGGACTTCACTGTCGAACACCGGCCGGGCTCTGACCACGCCAACGCCGACGGCCTGTCCCGATTCTTCCGCCTCAGCGCAGAGAACCCCGAAGAGGATGGGTAGTTCTCCCCCCCTTCAGCTGGGGGGGACGCGTGTTGGACCCGGCCTCGTGGCGTGGTTCATCTCTGTCCCTCCACTCCCTGTGAGCGTAGGCCTGTACCCCGAGTCCCCTGCGCAGCCACCCCGTTAGTGTAGCCTGCAACCCGAGCCTGGTCGTCCTACCCAGTGACGCCTAGATCCCCCGAGAACCTTGACCAGGCCTGCCCTTCCCGCTCCTCGCCCGGCTCCGAGAGCCTAACCCTGCCTGCCCCACAAGGCCCGGACGCCATCTTCCCTTCCCGACATCCCTGTCTCCCTGGGCCTAGCGTGACCCCGGCCCCAGCGAACCCCAGACTCCAAAGGCGCGCCAGTCCCGGCTGGGGGGGTAAAGGGCTCCCGAGTGAGATAAGCCAGGGAGTTTCGATGGCACCCCCGGCCTCCCCTGAGGGGCTGGTTTCTGTCACACCTTGGGCCCTCCCCTGTGGGCCAGGTTCAATCACCCCTCTGGCCTCCCCGAGAGCTGGCTCCAGACCCACTGGGCGTCTGGGAATTCCCGGACCCATCTTTCAAAAGGGATCAAAGAGCCAACCGCCGGACCTCGCCAACGACCAGCCCCCCCGGGCAGGAGACCTCTGCCTGCGAGGGTCCGGAGATCAAAGAGCCAAAGGACTATAACTGGGCCCGCCCGACAACTAGCGGGCAGTTGTATCTTGGACCTGAAGCCCTGCTGATCCGATCGCGGCTGACCCTAAGAAGACTCATCCTGAACCTCTGAGCCCTGCTGACGCTGTCGCGGCTCCTTTTTCGCCTTAAAGAACGGAACCATCGGAGCCCTGCTGACGCGGCTCGATCTCTAAGACCACCGGAGCCCTGCTGACGCTGTCGCGGCTCGACCTCTAAGACCACCGGAGCCCTGCTGACGCTGTCGCGGCTCGACCTCTAAGACCATCGGAGCCCTGCTGACGCTGTCGCGGCTCGAGCTGAACTCTAAGACCATCCGAGCCCTGCTGACCTCGTTGCGGCTCGAGGAGTACTCTGGTCCGGCGGGACCATCGAGATCACCATCACGACCGAGCCGACTCGACGAAGGAGAGGTAGCCAGTACGACCACCATCCCGTACCCCCCGGCTCGAGGATTGAGAGCTGTGCGCAGGGTACGCCTCGTACTGACCCAGAGACTAAAAGACTGTCCCGCTTCCCCCTTCCCGAATCCTCAGAAACTTTGTGGTCCTGTGGCCACTGTGTATATAAGAGTGCTTCCTACGTTATTGTCTTATATAAAGAACTTGTTCCTAAAATCCAACGGTGTAGTGTCTGTTCGTAGTGTGGTGGGAGCTCAGTGTGTACGATCCCAGACCCCAAAGGCCTCCCCGGCGAGGACCTCACAATCAAGACTCGGCAAGTTCTGTGGGAGAGGTGGATCTTGGGGTGTCTGGGTGAGCACAGCCTGGCCCTCGGAGATTGCCCCTTCTAACAGGGGCGCTGGCCTCAAGGGGGGGAGGGGTGCCACATTTAGCAATAACTTATGTTTAGAGAGATGAGCAGCACTTTTTCCCAGTGGTAGAGGAGGTTGTCATGGAGTGTGGGGGCGCCAAAAATGATTGTTGCACCAGGCGCCACCAGCGCTAAAGCCGGCCCTGACTGGCTCTACATCATAAAACCATAGTTGAACATTAAATAACACCTCAGGTATAAGACCACCATAATATCACTACCTAGCAATCAAATGCAAGCAACAATACAGGTACTTTATTGCTATATGACGTTTTCCATGCATTCGTCTATATATCTTCAAATGCCCGCAATAGATGTTAAAATACACTAGCCAACCACCCACTGCCTCACTTAACAATCGACACACCATCATCCCGAGGCATGACAAATCTTATTGTAAGTCCTGTGGCTTCAGTGTCAAATACATGATTGGGTTACGGTCGCCCCTCTGTTCTGAAATACTTCTGCGTCATTCATTGTACAAAAAAAAAAAAAAACACATTCTGTTAGTCTCTAATTACTTTCCCTCGCTACTGGTAAACTATGCTTCCCTGGCTCCAGTATCCCCCCCCCTGCTTTCAAGACTGTAACAGCCTCATGTTGAAATCGTAGGCAAATGCTTGTTGTACATGATCTCAAATGACAAATTGAGTGCAACTTGCACTGTTTCGTGAGATTTGTTGTAGCACGTTCCCCTAGGTATTATCTGACTTGTGCAGCAAAAGCATTGTGAAAGATGGAATAAGGCGCATTTGTGTACCACAAACACTGTTCCTGCATGGAGTTGCCCAACCCCACCTCAAGATCAAGCATTAAAAGTGCCAGGGGAAGTACTGCGACTGTGTGTCAACCGTATTTTTCAGAGTGGTTTTACTGTTGCAGTTCTGGACAGCACTCAGAATGAGGGAGTAAAAACCATTACTTTCTCCACTATTGAGGTGAGACTCATTGGTGTACATATGCCAGTCTATTGGACCCTCTGGATGGCAAGAGAAGAGTGATTGGTATTTTCTTTAAAAAGCGGTGACTTAGTCAGGTTTCTTTCCCAGGAGCAGGTACCCTTTAAAAAGGACGTTCTCAATGTGTGCTGGTGTTCCAGTGTGGCTGCAGAAGAAAGGGTAAACTGACTATGAATGACCAGAACCTGTGTGCGCTTTTGATCTGCTCTGATAAGCCAACATGTACACTCTCTTCCACCAGAAATCCAATTGATATTACAAGTGCTGAAGAACTGAAATCTTCATTCTCGGGGAATACTTACTAATAAAAAAAAGAACTTGGCACAGAAGCTGAAAATATGAAAAGACATCTTTATTAAATTTAATAAGTGAGTCCACGTCACACAGAAGCCGTAGCAACTGAATGAGGTAGTCTGAAGAATACAGAAAACAGAGGCCTTTTATATGCAAACTTCAGCATACAAGTAAGGGGCAGTCCTAGCTTTTGCAAGCATGCAAAATACCTAACATTCCTTCTTACACACGTTGGGACAAACCCATAATAAAAGGACCACAACCCATATCATCAACAGACCATAAAAGAAGGAACAGAAAACAGATAAGAAGCAGTATAAGGGGTGTGTGTGTGCATACCAAACTCTACAATGTCCTGTGCTTTGATCCTCAATCTTGATCAGCTAAAGGGCAGGAACTGGTTTAACAAGGTCAGCTTCAGGCAACAGGGTCAGTTCACACAGGTCAAACAGGAGTCAGCATGAACTCAAGCTAAGGTCTACATGTCCTTAAAAGACTAGTTTCAGCCACAATCATGGCCTATGTGAGGGCAACCACAAAATGGCTGCCATACACAAAATGGAACCCATGGGTTCAGAATTCACAGAACCTCAGTCCCTCCTTTTGCCCTTACATAGGCAATCACTCAGTCTGTATCTGAATCGATGTCAATATTATCCGTTATTCCCTTCCCTAAGGTATTATTACTCGAGTTATCTTTCATGGAACGCAAGGGATAGACTTCGTTGGCATAAATAAACATCGTCTGATATGCCCATAAAGACCCATTGTAACTAAATGACAGAACCAAAATAGGGAATACCTCTATCTGTAGTATGTGGCATAAGACCACACACCCAACAATTAGTGATGTTCATTACTAACTGGTGTTGATGCAGAAGCTGTACAAAGGAATTATTAGTAAACTCTGACCTCCTAACCAGTTCATGTTCAGGTAAAGTATAGAAAGAATGCAAAGAAGTAGTAGTAGGAAGAGACATAGGTTGGGAGGTGGGTACAGATGTCAACTGGGTACCAAAACAATCCCACCCATCAGAGGCAACATCATGCTTAAAAACACTAGAAAACATGTTATTAAGAACATATGGACAACAGGAGAAAGTAATGACCACTATTACAAACAAAATTATAATTTTTTATAACTCTAAGCAGAAAGCAAATCCTAAAATTATCTAGTAACAATTTTTTATGGCTCCTATGCATTTCAGTAACTTATTATATGTTCAGGTGAAACAGTGGTGACCCTGATCAATGCTCTGAGGTGAAAAGGGATACTCTTCCACAGGGAATGGACTTTATTCTGCTTTTACTAAACAGAATACTACTTTAAAACAATGCCAGCAAAACAGCAAAAATCAGTCTCTTAACACCCATTATATGCAATCACACGGAAACCACTTGTGAAACCAACTATGCCCAGAGTCCGTTCAAAAGCCTCTCTGGCAGACTTTTATTGTCCATCAAATCTTATTTTGTTGTTTTCTTCCGCATGGGCCTCTTCATTCAGGCCTTTCATGTAAATGGTGCTTCTCGGTATCCGTTGGAGTGCCCTCCTGGCAAACACTCATAGCTCATTTGAAAGTCTCAATGTCTCAAGGCAGTGCACCAATATCTCTCCTCTGTGGCAGGCACTACAGATAGTGTGCTCTTCATTGATCAAGGGCACAGATCATCTTATGCAGATCCGGGTCTACATTCTCAGGCTCCAACACTCATTATTCAGTGTCAGAGAACGCTCAGGCTGCTCTTTCATGGGCACCAGAATGTAGTGCCTTTTTTCAATCTTGGATCCTCCGGTGCACTGCACTTCCGTTGGAGCAAAGGAAAAAGGGGTTGTGTGGCCAAAACTCAGGCCAAGGGGCTCAAGGGACTGCACACTGTCAGAGGTTGCCAGCACATGACAGGTGGGTGGAAAACTGAAGCCTCAAACAATAAGAATCCTTCTCTTTCTCTCTTTGTACTGAAAGTATTGTTCTGTGATGTCCAATGCCGTCTGATGGAGCAAGTGTGATGCTTTAAACAGTTCATTGTATAACAAGGGGACTGCAAGCAGGTGGCCTGCAATCTTCAAAGGAGTGGCCATATGCCATGGGACAATTCTGGTCTAGAATACACTGTCATTTCTCAAAGGCAATACAAAGACAAAGACAGTAGGCAAAACAGTGCCTCTAGGCTCTTCAATTGGGTTTCCGTGTGAGAGCATATCCTCCACCATCTAAGGGTAGATAGCGACATGATTAAGTCTAGGTATTCCTAAATTCCTTATCTAGAACATTTCAAAAGAAAAATTTGAAAAATTGCATAATATAGATTATCAGGGACATGTAGATACCTTCCTTTTAATAACTGTGCACCAAGTGCACTACGCAATACACAGGCTAATAATCAAAATGTGGAAACTTGTCTTATAATAGCATTGAGTCAGTTAACCAGTCCATCACTACCATGACGGTTAGACTGGAAAACATCGAGTTAGGCCTAAAGAAAATTCTTAAAAAAACAGTCTAGTCATACAAAAGGGAATTATACATAATATAGGGGTTCCTAGTACATTACTGCAATCTGGAAGTGTGAACCTAAACAATACACCTACAATAATAAAAGGCCTGACTGGTGAAAGGAACATGGAAAAGGGAAATGGGACTAGGTCACAGCTAAAATCCCCAAACGCTAGGCACTATGCGACATTGGTCAGGGGAGAAGTGACAAAAGGAAAATATATAGGAAGAACAAGAAATTACTTGGGTGATAGTCAAGCATGTGACACAATGCCAAGAGTATGGATGATACACAAAAAGTCAAAATAGTTTTCAAATTTAACTCTACCGCTGGCCGCTACACCATATACGGTAACCTCAGCTAATGTTCCAGTTCCTTCTTCAGGGACAAAAAATGAAACCTTGTTTCCTTTATGGTACAAGGCCATACACTATTTAGGAAGCAGAACAAAACTGACTAATGTAATATAAAAATTAGGTCACCATGCACAAAAGTCACAGATCTATAATTTATCCTTACGTCCAATTCAGGATACATAATTTTAGGGCTGCCTGTTCCTTAAGGGGAGGGGCAGTACGGACCAACAGCATGTGACACACTTTGATTCTGTATATCTCTTTTTTATTTTCCTTCAAATACCATTAAAGCCAAATTTGACATACACTGATGAAGTGTTGTCTGTTTTTCTGTGAAATTTAGTGTCAAAGCAAATCTACCCAACTGTTTGCAGGATACACATCGTCATGTATATCCCTTCACAACACAGGTAAACTTGTAATAGTATCAAAAGCAACAACATAAACGCAAAACGCACATGTCAAGCCATCAGATATACATGCTGTATATCAAGCACAAAAAACATAGACAAGACAATAACATATGTAAATGAGCGGTGACGCACCCACTTCAAGTCCTGTACTTTATGCACTGTGAACCTGCAGCCCAAAACCCACTATTGAGGCCTTCTTAATTTGTCAGGTTTAAAATCCTCACCCTCCTTTTGACAGCAAATCACCATTTAGTGGACATTTGGCTGTCAAATACAACCCACTATGTCTCTTCTGACACACAGGACCCGCAGGAACAATTCATGATAGGACCAAATACACAAACATTAAAAAAAACACGTGAACATTTCTTCCCAAAGGCTACGCAAAAACACATCCCTTTTTACCCAACCAACTCACGTGTCTTGTCAGCCTTAAAATCACCCAGAACAATCCATGAATGATCTGTTGGAAGAAGCAAAAAAAAAAAATACACAACACACAAAAGAGAGACATTTCTCATAAAAACAGACATCAATTATAACTTTTAATCAGAAGACAAAACATAATACACATTAACAGACACAAAAATAAATTTCCATTACTTAACTGTTACCATCTTGTCAGTCACCTTGCAACATCAAAGCCCTTTTATCTTTCCAAAAGTAAAATTCTTTCACTGACACTCCAAGTTAGCCTTGCGCCACAATTGGTTCTCACTTAGGCATGTAGCCTTCAAAATTTCAATAAAAAGCTTCATCTTATTTTCTGTCTAAGACTTAATGCAATGCTTCATTTTCGGTCAAATAAAAGCAACTAGCAGACATTATTTTTAGAGGTAGAGATACAAATATATCATTTCTGCAGAGCATTTAGCATGTGTTGGGACTTTCAAAGAAACCTTTTTCATATTTTTTCCCTTTGGAATTAAGTTCTTTAATTTTATTGATGTTCTTATTTAGAGACCAAAAACCCCACCTTTTAGAGGCCTGTTTAGCAAGGTCATTCTGCATTCCACAGAGACAAGGCCCTAATTTAAAAGGTCACAAATGTCAACATGACAGCCTCTTCCATTGTTTACAGGAAAACTAAAGATAACATCTTAGCGCAACTTGAGCAGCCTGTTCTCCTAGCCCACAGCTTCTGCTCATTCTGAGGCTGACAAAGGCGAAAGGCCTTCCTAATTCCTCCTAACCTGCAATAATTCAGTCTATTTTGAAAAATAATTTCTCCTTTTTAGGCGCTAAAAATTATCTCTATTCATAACTATAACAGTTACTGTGAATAATTCACCGAACCTAATAACACACATACCAGTTTTAGACTGAAAACATCAAGAAAAACCACGAACAGACATTGAGCTCATTTCAGACATAAACAGAAAGGGGTCAAAACACTCAGGACACACAATACAGTGCGCTTTAGCCATGCATCTCGTGAATAGCGCCATCGCTATGTACTTACAGAAGTTGCACTAATGGGAAACCCACATAGACATTTAAACACACATTTAACCCACAAATCAATACTCAGGACAGAAACCAAGGACAGCCCACAGGCTGTACTTAAACCAAACCATTTGTAAATATTAGTTGTAAGTCATATTTACAAGAAACGCTTCTCAATTGGGTTTCAAAAAGACTGCAAAAACAGCCCAACAGACTGATGTATGTCCAAGAAGCAAAAATACACTCAATTCACTAGCTTTGGCTAGCAGAACACCAAAAAATCGCTCTGCATATCTTCATTCATAACATTGCGCAGAACAAAGGATCCTTATTTTGTATTATGTCCATATTTTAATTCCCTGGGGATGCAGAATCACCAAGGAAGAAATATGTTTGTAAATCTAAACCTATTTAGATATTTCCCCTTTAGGGGGACCGGCTAATTTACTTCACATCACAATATGGTACCTTCCAAAAAAGCAACACATTTTTCCATGTGAGCTTACAAACAGGCATGCCAAAAATACTGCGGAATACGCAAGTATTATAATCAAAGTGGTGCTTAAGGTACTTTTCGTACGTGCACCGTTCAACTAAACCAAATGGAGAAATATCTCCTCATTACCTACCTACACAAATTGCAATTCGCATATCCAAACCTATACAAATCCAAAGTTGGCCAACACAAATTCCAAAGTTCCAAAGTTACAGTCCCAAATTTGCTAAGATTAGGCATCTTATAGCTCACTAATCTAGCTTCAACCTTCAAGGGGTTATCTCTACCAATACACTCGCAAATATACGAGCCCGTCGGCTTTGGTAATTTGCAATAACCAAATCAAAAACCAAGAAACCAAACCCCTCGGCTTTGGTAATTGCAATAACCAAATCAAAACCAAGAAACCAAACAAAGTCGTGGGAGCGACCCACTTGTACTTCTCATTTTTTACTAATCAAAAGGTTATCCAAATTCTAACTGTCAAGTTCTACAAGGTTCTCAGTCAGGAGTGACATCATGTGGAGGATCAAAATCAGGAAGATCAGAAATATACCGGGCTGCGAAGACAGAGAATCTCCAGAATCCTTGTGCACAAAGTAGCAGATTCCCATCCTCTCCTCCTCAGTAGATTTCAGTCTCCTGACAAGATCACTCCTTCAGAAAGTCACTTCTCTGATGAAGCCCACGTTGGCCGCGCCATTTGAAGAACTGAAATCTTCATTCTCAGGGAATACTTACTAATAAAAAAAAGAACTTGGCACAGAAGCTGAAAATATGAAAATACATCTTTATTAAATTTAATAAGTGAGGCCACGTCACACAGAAGCCGTAGCAACTGACTGAGGTAGTCTGAAGAATACAGAAAACAGAGGCCTTTTATATGCAAACTTCAGCACACAAGTAAGGGGCTGTCCTAGCTTTTGCAAGCATGTCAAAATACCTAACATTCCTTCTTACACAAGCCGGGGCAAACCCATAATAAAAGGACCACAACCCATATCATAAACAGACCATAAAAGAAGGAACAGAAAACAGATAAGAAGCAGTATAAGGGGTGTGTGTGTGTGCATACCAAACTCTACAATGTCCTGTGCTTTGATCCTCAATCTTGATCAGCTAAAGGGCAGGAACTGGTTTAACAAGGTCAGCTTCAGGCAACAGGGTCAGTTCACTCAGGTCAAACAGTAGTCAGCATGAACTCAAGCTAAGGTCTACATGTCCTTAAAAGACTAGTTTCAGCGACAATCATGGCCTATGTGAGGGCAACCACAAAATGGCTGCCATACACAAAATGGAACCCATGGGTTCAGAATTCCCAGAACCTCAGTGCATTGGAATCTAAACTTTGAAATGCCCTAAAGCCACTGATAGAGCGCAGCCCAACTACTACTCTACCTCCCTACCTCTCCCTCTACCTCTCTACCTCTCCGTCTACCTCTCTACCTCTCCGTCTACCTCCGTCTACCTCTCTACCTGTTTCTACCTCTCTCTCTACCTCTATACCTCGCTACACCCCTCTACCTCTCTCTACCTCTCTCTCTCTACCTCTCTACACCTCTCTACCTCTCTCTACCTCTCTACCTCTCTCTCTACCTCTCTACCTCTCCCTCAACCTCTCTACCTCTCTACCTCTACCTCTCTACCTCTACATCTCTACACCTCTCTACCTCTCTTTACCTCTCTCTACCTCTCTACCTACCTCTCTCTCTACCTCTCTCTACCTCTCTCTCTCTACCTCTCTACCTCTCTCCCCCTCTACCTCTCTCTCTACCTCTCTCTACCTCTGTCTACCTCTCTCTATCCGTCTACCTCTCTCTACCTCTCTACCTCTACCTCTCTCTCTCTACCGATCTACACCTCTCTACCTCTCTACCTCTCTACACCTCTCTACCTCTCTACACCTCTCTATCTCTCTACACCTCTCTACCTCTCAACCAGTTGAATTATGGGAAGCCCAAACCATCAGTATTTCAAATGTGCGAGTGAAACGTGGGTAGGATGAGCCGTGCAGCTCAGAAAAGGGTGTTCTTATTAAATAATTTGTATTTAACCTCATCGTTGCGGCGGCTATTCTGCCGCAGCGCTAAGGGGGTGGGGGTCGCGCTGCGCACCCATGCTGGTGACGGAACCGCTCCGTCACCAGCCACGGTTGAGCTGTGCTCATGACGGAGCGGTTCCGTCATGGCCCCGCCCGCTTAATAGAACGCGCCGCACATGCGCGAAATCAGCGCCGCGCAGGAACGTCGGGCGGGCCATGACGGAACCGCTCCGTCAGCAGCACAGCGCCACCGCGGCTGATGACGGAGCCGTTCCGTCATCAGCACGGAAAGGGTTAATAGAATTGGGAAGCAGGAAAACAGTCTCACAGTTGAGATAGGGATTCACATACACTGGCGACCGCTTTTGAATTGGCTTCAAAACCATTCAAAGATGGCTGCAGCGTCTACATGGGATGCGGTGGACTAAGTGGCAACCAGAGCCTGATAGCACTGCTTGTCCTTTTTAAAAAAAACAAGCATTGGCATATCCAATAGGTCTCCCCTTTGGGACCTTATAAGTGTTTAGTTATCCAGTACAATATCCTTGGTGCAACAACATCGTGTTGCATGGCTAAACACTTATAAGATCCCAAAGGCGAGACCTATTGGCTATGCCAATGTTTGTTTAATCTTTAAACTCATGTCTGGCTTTAAAGAAATCATGCCATTTCTGGTAGGAAATGTCCTATTTTTCATTTGTACATAAAAGGTTTCATAACTTGATCTAATAGCAATTAGTAGTATTTATTTCTGAAGACACCCCACTTATTAAAATGTTAACACTTAGAATATGAATTGTAATTTTGTCATGTTACCAATGTTATATTCTTGAGAGAGAGTTAAGGTTGTAGAAGCCATAAATGGGCATTTCACTAGTTTGATGCTTTAACTTTTTTTTCTTTTTGTTGAAAACATAGATTTCTTCACATTGACACTGTTGAATGATGGAAACTTAATGTTACCGAAACAGTTTCTCAATTTCAGTTTTTTTTTAAAAATAGTTAGACGTGTATGTTTTGTGCTATAGATCGGTGGCATAGGCACACCAGTGCATGCTTGATTACTGTTTCATGGTTTAGTATTGCAGAAAAAGAAATAACGAGTTGTTTGTTTTACAACATGCACTACTTTCTATTTTACAATGTACATGGTGTCAGCTACCATTGCAACCTAATCATCTGTAAAACTTTGTTTCTCATTGCATTTGTAGGGCTTGCGCCCTGCGTTGCAGCGTGAGCCCTTTAGTAAGTGAAAAACTGGGTTTTGAAGCTGCCCTAGGAATCGCACATGCTTGTGCGTGTGCTTTTCCTTTTGTGGGCAGCTATTGGCCTTTGAGTGCATCTTTTTCTAAAAGACTGCACACAATTGGCCAAAGGTGGGCGCATTGCTCCTCCCATGGCCTATTGGTGTCTATTACGCGCTTCGTGCTCATAATAGACACCAATAGGCCATGGCTGGCAGTGGCGCGTGCCCGCGCACCACTCGCGGGCTTAAGCGGAATTGAAAGTGAAGGCTTGAAATACAAAGCTCCCAAGGCAGACCCCACGTGGCACTGACAGAAGAGACCAGCCCCTTTTACAGACTACACCCACCACACAGGCTGCATCCGCAGTTCACCACAACCACACGCAGGCTGCATGCAAATCTCCGGGCTGTGTACGAGCTCTGATGTCCTTCCACTAATGTGAGCACCCCGAACCCCGCTCTCTGACCCGTGCCTGCCCCCCACCTCTCCAGCAGAGTAAACTCTCCTTATCTGTTATATCCCACCGCTTTTTGTGGCTCCGCTGTGCACACGTTAGCGACACACAAACATACATAAACTGCACACCCACACTGCACAAGTACTCAGAAAGGCACAAGCAAACACAGGAACATAAAACACACCACACCAGCCCCTTTCACAAACTCCACCCACCACACATACTGCATCCGCAGTTCGCCACAACCACACGCAGGCACAGCAGGCTGCATCCGCAGTTCATCACAACCTCACGCAGCCCCAGACCTCTCTGCACACGGCCTCGCCCTAATCTCAAACATACTGGTGCCAACCCCGCTGCCCTGTCCAGGAAATACTAATTTTCCCGTACATGCAAGCAACAGGCACAACTTCGATAAAAGCTCGTACCAAGCTAAAGGGACGCCTGGATCCGAGAGGGGCCAACCTGACTCTGCAGCGCAGTCTTGTTTGCAGTTGTTTGTGACTCATGTTTTCCCCTTTTTGTTGTGTTTTTTGGTTAAATGGAAGAGTAAACATGCATTTCATTCTGAGTTCTTATTGTAGTAATCAAAAACGCTTTCATACTGTTTGGTAGCTGCTTAGTAGAAAACAACTTTACTTTTCTTGGTGTTTAAGGAGGATGCAAATGTGTTTATTTCAAGCTTTCGGAACAGAGCACCTCTTTGTGTGAAGTGGGCCAGCCATGGGGATGGCGCGCATGTCCTGGGTGTTAACTGGGCCCGTCTGCGCCCCGGGAGTCTCTCAGCCCTACCTGTCAGTCTCAAAAATAAAGAAGTCCTCGTACATCGCAGTCACTTCTCTAACTCCGTGAA
This sequence comes from Lissotriton helveticus, assembly GCF_964261635.1. Classification (NCBI taxonomy): domain Eukaryota; kingdom Metazoa; phylum Chordata; class Amphibia; order Caudata; family Salamandridae; genus Lissotriton; species Lissotriton helveticus. The sequence goes on along the minus strand of NC_136070.1, from coordinate 393,627,029 downwards.
ATGCCACTGTATGCAAATCTTCAGGCTGTGTACGAGCTCTGCTGTCCTTCCGCTAATGCGAGCAACCCGAACCCCGCTCTTTGACCCGTTCCTGCCCCCCCACCTCTCCAGCAGAGTAAACTCTACTTTTCTGCTATATCCCACCGCTTTTTGTGGCTCCGCTGTGCACACGTTAGCAACACATAAACATACATAAACCGCACACCCACACTGCACAAATACTCAGAAAGGCACAAGCAAACACAGGCACATAAAACACACCACACAAGACACTCAAAAGCACGCAAAACACTGCACAAGTCACTAATACAGAAAGGTACAAGCAAAAACGCATATAAAGCACGCCGCATATGACGTGCAAATACAGACGCGCTTCAATGCAGCTAGCCCGGTTATAGCAGGGGGCCAAACCCACCCAAAACATGACAATTGGCCCGCCCAGTCAGGGCAGAAGAGGGCACGGAGAAAGCACCTGTTAAGTGCTTCCTCCATGTCAACGTCAGAACATTGTAATATATTTTTACTGACTTCACTTTGATTATCAGTCACCTATCAGTGCATTTATACCGGGTGTCTCTACTTTTAGGAAGCCATTGAGCCGGCCTGCACGCCGTCCCTCCTTCCTACTGTACCACCACCTACAAGGCTGTGCTGGTACTGCTGTGCGGGGGCGGGGCTGGCTTTGATCAGCAGTGTCAAGTTTAACCAACTGACAAAGCAGAGGAACTCGTCGTACCCTAGTCTCACTTTTAACCTGTATATTCATATAGTCCCTTTATGTACTTTCCGCTTTGCATAAAATGCCCCCTCCTTTCAATCTTTCATTCGCTCTTTTCTTGTTCCCGCTCTTTTTTTCTAGTTTACATCACCATCTCACTCTTTCGTGACCCCTCCTTGCTTCTCGAGTTCTTGCTTCCCGCTTCAGTGTGTCTCGTTTTTTTCACCTATTGCCACACCACCTATTACTGCCCGGTCTCTAAAGTGACCAAGTGACACCGTGTCATCAGGGATGCCATGTTCGAGTCCAGAGTTTTCCATTTCACTATCAATATTTTCAGGCATGTTAGTGACAGTGTAACAGGTTACGCTGACTTGACCCAAGGATACAAATCACATCATTTAATAGATTTATTTATGAAGTACCAACAGGACAGGAGTGCTGTACGAATAAAAGGAGGGCAAGCAGCCCTACGCTAAGCTTGGAAGTTAAGTAGTAAATAATGAATGCACAGCATGGAGAATGTTTTCCCTATGGCGTGCATTAATCTTGTAGCATTTACACCTGCTGATGGTGTGGGTTGGTCACATGAGTGCTAAACTGTTCAGGTGCGATGTGTGGCAGGAAGGGTTAGTTTCTGTTCAAGTTAGTCATGGTACATAATAATATGATACAATCCGGCGGAAGTACGGGCGGCTGAGACAAACTAAATGCATTTCCTGTGCAGGTTTGGGACACTCCCCTGATGCCTTTGTTGTTTTGTGTGTGCGAATTTGGACAGTAGAATAGGGACAAGTCTGTGTGGTAACAGATGGGGGCAGTAGTGCGAACCCCCAATGACTGCAGTCCTCATGCAGCTACCAACGTGGGCCAGTTGTCTCCTTTTGTATACCTTGAGAGATGCTGTTAACCAATGCCCGCCTAACTCCAGGGCCTTGGCGTTGAGGACCATAATGGATGCCGGTGCTGTCCAAATTAAGTAAAAGACAAATTATTCAGCACATTTTGTGGTAGTATTTAATTACTGTCATTTTTAAAATGATTAACACTGTTTGGATGCAGGTTTCACCTCATTAGTACCAGTATAACATCCAGATGCAGTAATAATAAATAGAAAGGTGACCAATCAACCTTTGCGAAGGTACTTCCACTGCACAACAAAACGTGTTGCTGCATATTTGGTAACTTTTGCAGATTATGCAGCAGATGGTGGCTCATATGGCAAATGCGGTAAATTACTATGTATATGCGGAAAATGCAGCAGCTTCGTATTCACATAATTCCTATGGCCATTCATATATTTGTATCTTTCACTTCTGTGTTAGTGAGAGTATGGCATAGTTTGTTCTGAATCTCGCTAGAAACTCTATTTCTTTCTATTGCCCTGCATTGACAGTTCCGACCGAACCGTCGCATTATTAAAGTTTGAGCTATTGGTGTTGCATAATTTACCAATGCCAATAGCTCGAACTCTAATAATGCAAGCCCTATTGCATTGTAAATGCTTGTTTCATTTTATATCTAGTTAGCCTGTGTTTCAAAGCAGGGAAGAAAATCTCATTGGAGTATAAATATCAGGCAATTCTGTATAAGTGAGCGTGTATGTCAGCACATATCTTATAGTGTCATTGTTTGTTTTGGGGTTTCTTGAACAACTATTGTGTGCATATATGAATATATGTGTGTGTTTATGTCTGTGGGTTTGTAAGCCTCAGTGTGCGCCTATGTGTGCCTCTGTGTGTGTACATTTGTGTCAGTGTGTTTTCATAGGTGTGTTACTTTCTCTCTATCAATGCACGTGTGGAAGTGTCATTGTGTATTTCCTTGCAGTTCTCTGCATATGCCCTCATGTGTGTAGTTATGTAAGTCTATGCGGCTGAACATCACTATGCATTTAAGAGTGTCTTTGTTCTTTTAAGTGTCAAAGTGTGATTTTGTTTTTATTTATGGCCTGTGCGCATCTCTCTGTATTTGTATTGTGTCTGTGTGCCAACATGCCTGTCTACTTGTACGTGTATCTATGGTTAGGTGTGGGCATTAGGATGTGTCTGATTTAGTGAAGGAGAACACACTTGGAATGCATGCCATGAGTGACGAATGGGGGCGTCAATCAACTCCATGTTCATCTGTGTATTTAGCTGTGTGTGTTTTTCTTCTGCTTTATTCAACTGAATTTGTGTTTTGGTGCATATTTATGTGTTTGCTTTTCTGTGTAAATCTGCGTTTGTATGTGCCTGTGCATACTATGTATGTGGATGTCCCTGTATGTTGGTATATCACTTTATGTTTTCTGTGTTTGTCAGTACATATCTTTGACTTATCTATGTATATTTGTTTGTTGGTCTCTCTGATATTTTGTCTATATTTGCTTGTCTCTTTTTCTGCTACTGTATTTGAGTTTGGGTGGTTTTAAGACTGATCAAATTTCGTTCAGCCATCAAACCTGTTTCTATAACTTTCTAACAACTCTTTGAATCAAATGTTATTTTTTAAAACAAACATTTGGACACTGTATTGGAATTTTTTTTTTAATGTTGCTATTTTTTTCTCTTAAAAGTGTGGCATCCTTGATAAGTCAACACCAAACTTCACCAGCAAGAAATATTATGCCAAATATTGAAGTTTTGAGACAATTTGTCTACGATCTCATGAGCTATAGTGGGTAAAAACTGCTTAATCTACATAAAGTTAATTTTTAAGTCAACTATACTGAGACTTTATAACCCAATCCCTTCGCAAAGTAGATTTGTTTCTACATGTTTTGTTCACATAAATTTACACAGCTTGCATATTTTAAGAGGTAGGGTTTTCACTGTCAAAACGTTTTTAATTTTTCCAGTGGTAAAATATTTAAAGTAAAAGCCAAAGGCCAGAACAAAACCACTCTTTCCATACACCTGGCTTCCACAGCATATTTGTCACACAAGGTAAAACAAGCTTGGAATCACCCTGGACAAGCACCTGAATATGAAAAATCGTATCAGCAATGTGTATAAGGGAGCTAACCACTTGATGAGGACACTTAGAAATATCAAACCATTCCTTCCTCAAAGGATTTCAAACAGGTGGGACAAGCATTTGTCCTGCCGAGGATAGATTACGGCAGAGCTACGCTCTGTGGCCTTCCCAAATACACCATGGCTCCACAAGGGCATGACTGAATGCTGCAGCCAGACTGGTCACAAGTACCAAACGATATGACCACATATGCCAAATCCTTAAATCTCTCAAATGATTGCCCTACGAAGCTCGAATTCAGTTAAAGATTGCCGTTCTGGCACACAAATGCCTGCATTTACAAAACCCCAGGTACCTATCGCAAAAGCTTGAACTATCCTGTGGTGGGAGAGCCTCAAGAAGTGCTTTCACTCTCCTCCTGAGACCACCCATCCTTAGGAAAAAGAGAACTTGTCTCCGAGCCTTCTCCGGCGTTGCCCCAAGGATATGGAACTCTCTTCCACCGGAAGTACGCAGAATCTCATCAATGACTGTTTTCAACCTGAAAGCCAAAAGATTCCTAATGAACACATTTTTACATTAACTGAGTTAGGATCATTTGTTCGAAATCACTGATCCTACAACCATGGTACCTTCAGGTACCTTCATGTGATGTTGCTCCTCTATACCGTATTATGTGCCCCCCTTCGTAGCCTGCTATCTTCCGGTTTATTGATTTACTCTCCTGGATTCATTTGTCTGGGAATCATGCAATTATTCCTGTTGTGTACTCCTACTTGATGTTAATATTGGATCCATGCTCTTCTTTTCCTCATTATGTGGACCCCTTCGTAGCCTGCATTACACCTGTTTATTGTTCTACTCTCCTTGATTCGTCTGTCTGGGAATTATGCTATTATTCTTGTGGTGTATTCTTACTTGATGTCGATATTGGATTTATGCCCTGCCTTCCATCCTTTGTAAAGCGCTCTGAAATCCTTGGGATCTTGTTCGTGCTATATAACACTTTATAAATAAAAATAAGCTCTGGGAAAGCCAATGTGTCTGACTTAGAACAGAAAGTCCCTCTTCAGTCACTGATGAATTAAGCCTTTCACTATGTCATCGTACATGCACTCTGTCACATCCTTGCACTCATACATCAGTTCACCCACCCACTGACTCATTCTTGCCATCACCGCTTACTCATCTGCAATAAAACAGGAACACAGACTCAACAAGCACACAGCAAATAAATACTGAGAATAAAAGTAGAAAGTAAAAAACATGCTTCCACCTAAACCTGGTAGGCATAAACTTCAAAACATTTTAAAAACAAAGCAGAGAGTGGACATCTTGCAATGGTATTAGGGATGGTGTATCATTACTTTAAAATTCCAACATAGCAGCCACATTTATGAGCAATGTGTTGGCCATCTTGGAACGATACAAACATTGAAACAATGAAATACTAGGCACAATATGATTCCAAGATGGCCATTCACTAAACATTGCATTGGGCAGCCACCTTCAAATGCTGAAGTGTAAAGTATATCACCGTTGTGCAAACCTAAGTTGGCCAATATAATTCTTCTAAACATAGTGGCCATTTTGGAGGAGTAAAATAATAATACACTGTGGAAAAAATCCATTCCAAGGAGTCGTCCAGTTTAAAAATAGTGGCTGCATTGGATGCAGCTCACTGCATGTGAAATTAGTGGCAAGCAAGCACCCAGGGGGCTTCCTGGAAGGGTTAACTGGGGATTTGCAGGACACTCTAAAAAAACAGAAGGGAAGAAATTAAAGGGGATCTGTAAAAGTCAAACATGTAAAACGAAAGGACTGGTAATCAGCCCCGGTGCTGAAGCACACTCATTTTCAGGCGGATGTGCATATTTGATCAAGCAAAATGCCATTATTCACACGGCAAAATAGCCTATGGCAGAAATTAGCTAACTCATTGCCCAATGCAGTATAATGTCATGGGGGAAAACAGAATGTAAATGACACTCAGAAAGTACCAACCCAAAGGCCCTCTATAAATGTATAGATACATAGAGTTTTTTATGTTTGTTTAGTTACAAGGACCTGGAAGACAACCCACATTTGCAAGGCCACCCTCTAGCTAGGATTCCTATGGTGCAAATCATCTACTATCAGGGTTTGTCAGAAGAATTGGACAATACCAAACTTCATGCTTACTACATTAATCCGTGAGATTGTATTTATCATAATGCTTGTCTACAGGCATTAAAACAATATAATATCAATCTACCAGTAAAGGACTATACGTTTTTACATATGAGTTTCACAATAAATAAGGCAAGCCTACTGCCTTTGTTGCAGTATTTCATAAGAGATCAAACTTATGGCATCTGACATAACTTTTCGTAACTAACCAATCAGGCCTATTCACTTTATCAATTGCTTATTGCCATAACCAACTCAGATCTACAGTTTTGTTCATTAGCTTTCCCACAAGGTAAACATCAAGTATACAGTCATAAAAGTATAAATGTGTACAAAATTAGAGTAATCAAAATGATACACAGGCCAACCCAAGATGGCCAAACAAAGATGATCTCAGTGTAAATCTTCTACCACCAGGGTTTTGCAACAGAGGTAACCTATGCCAAACCCCCTGCTTATTAAATTAATATGTGAGATTTACTGTAGCAAAATAGCATTCAACATGATTTAACACATTTTATTAACAATTCACTCTTAAATGGCTATTGGCTTTTACAAATGAACTTCACAATAAGTAAGCCAGGCCTACTACATTTGCCATAGCTGCTCATAGTAAACAGATCAGACATGTACCATTTGACATACCTTTTCCGAAAGAACCTATCAGACCTATGGTCCTTCATCATTGATGGATGCCATAAAATACTTTGGCCTACTGAATATAGCCTTAGAGCCAGTTGTAGTGGGCTCTACCAGCCATTAAAGGCCTGCTCCAGTGTTAAAGGCACCGCTTTGGAAGGGGACTTAGTTCAGGGAACTACATAAGCTCAAGGTTTGAGAACTGGGATCTCCTTAGGGTCTCCACGATAGGGGACACAGTCGAAAAAGGGGAGCTTAAAACATGGGCAAAGCTCAAGCATCAATATGGCATGAACAACTCCCAATTCATTAAATCCGTGCAATTGCCTAATGACTGGCAGGCGGAAAATATCCCCAGCGAACAACTCCCGGAATACGCACCCTTGGAGGGCAGGCTCTTGCAAGAAGAGCTAACACATAAGGCGGTCTCCTTTATATATAACATTAACAATAATATCCCGGAAGGGCTAGTAAGGCTCCAATCATGGTGGGAGAGGGGGGTGGGGTCCATGGAGGACATAGACTGGGAGGCGGCATTAATGCACCCTTGCGAAGTCGCCATAAAGGCGAGGCTCTGGCTCATCCAATTTAAGATACTACACCGAACATACTACAACAGGGACAGGCTGCATCAGATGGGAAGGGCATAATCACCATTTTGCCTGGCTTGCACCACGGCTATAAGCGACTTTTTCCATGCGGTTTCGGCATGTAACGCACTTCGGTCATAGTGGACACAAGTAATCAGACTACTAGGAACGGTCTTGGGGGTGACGTTGCAGGTGAAGCCAAGGTTTGTGATACTAGGGATACCAAGCGAGGTAGACATCACCAGAACACAGTTAATTTTCGCCTCCTTGGGGCTGGTAGTAGCCAAAAAAGATATAGCCAGGAGATGGGGGTGGCCAACAAGCCGACTATTTTAGAGTGGACATGTGGAATGGACACATATATGACGGCTGAGCAAACCACATATCTTAGCAGAGGGTGTCCGAAAAATTTTCATAAGATCTGGGAACCGTGGAGACGAAACTTTGGACTTGATATGGGCAACGACACGCAACAGTTCACTACGCACACCGCACAGGGGACTCCGATAAGGGGACCCGAGGACATACCGCCTTTGCAATCATCCTTGAAGCTCATTCATTACAATACCCTGGTTCAGAACTAACCCACATAAAAATGACAAGAAGACACTGGTGGCGAATACTAGTTCACACAAATCAGAGTGGAGTGGGGAGGTGGCTTTGTTGATGACGACAATGTTTGTAACTGTTTGCAATTGTTTTTTGCAGATGTACTATACAAGAACTGCCTTGTGCTGATTGTTAAGTTGGAAAAAAAAAGACAGGAGTTGATTCTCTTGTGCATCCAATTACAGACCCATCTCAAGCCTGTTTTTTGCTGAGAGAGTCACTGAAAGTCTAGTAAAGGTACCCCTCTCAAGCTGGTTGAAGAGGAATGATTTTTTTCACCCAGCGCAATCTGATTTAGACTAGGCCTGGGCAAATTCCGCGAGTGGCGGAGTGCAGTGCGAACTGCAGTTTGTTCTGGTATTTCTGCGGCTTGGGTAGAAATTTTACCCAAACTTACTGTTCTCGATCGTAACCTTACCGTTCGCGATCGCGAGCGGGGAAAACACTTCGCTGCACATCACGAAGCTGATTTTTCTGCACTCCGCGAGCTCCGAGTGCAGAGTGCAGAAAACTCTGCAAACTCCGCAAACGGAACGACATTCACTGCCCAGGCGTAATTTAAACCAGCACATTTTATGGGATCTGTCCATGCAGCTGCACACCATTATCGTCTTTTGATGACTGATAGAGACAGCACTGTATTCTTCATTTTACTAGACTTTTGAGCTGCTTTTGATACTGTCTCCCTTACAATTGGTCCGCACAGTTTGAATGAGGTAAGAATAACAGACAGTGTACCAAGATGATTTTGTTCCTTTTTACAAGAGAGTCTGTAAGGGCTCCTAAAATCCCTAACAAAAATGTTCAATTGCAGAGACATACAAGGCGTGTTCATTTGGCACAATGCTCTTCAATGTGTATGTGGGACCCTTAGCCACTTTGGTTTGGTGATTGGGTCTCACTGTTTTTAAATATTCCAGTGATACTCAATTAATAGCAGTGGCGGCCAGCATGGCTCTCGAGTGGCAGGGCAGGCGAAGGGGTTGGAGGGGAGGTGTCATGCTGGGGCGGTGGAATTGGAATTTTAATAAAATGGACTTACCTTGAGGCCGGGTCCCGCGTATTCCCTCCTCCTGTTCTCCTGCCACCGACTCTGACAGGAACAGGAAGCAGGCAGGCAGGCTCCTTCCCCTAAGCCAATCACAACGCAGCAATGCAGCGATGTGATTGGTCTGAGCACCGTGGCATGGCGCTCAGGCAGGGGCTGGAAGGGTGGGCGTGTTCTCCATACAGACTGTAATGCAGCCTGCATGGAGAACGGGGAAAGTACCTATGACTGATTCGGGCGTCCCGAGAGGGCCAACCAAACATTCATTGTGCACTTAGGACTGGGCAAACCACTCCTCCCCTGCTTCAAGAGCACAGCAGCACCACCCACCCGCCCACCGCAAAGCAGCAGGACACAAAGCATAAAATGATAATAACTCTAAGTTAATGTCATTTTATGTTTCTCACTGCTTAAAAGCAGTGGGGCAACACCCCTCTGCCATAGTGGACAGTGGTGGCTCACATAGGGCGTGCTGCGGGCGGTGGGGCGGGGTGGGAGAGGGGCTGGGTGGGGGGTAGTAAACTCAGACATACGACGGAACGGAGGAACGTAATATTTACTTTCCTCCATTCCGTCGTATGTCTGAGTTTACTACCACCATAGTGGAGGAGCCACTCCTGATTATTAGTCAGGTTGGATAGAAAACTATGAAAACTTAGGCTATCTGGATGAAGGAAAGCAAGCATCTCAACACTGGAAAGACAGATATCCTAGTGGTAGGAAATAAATCTTAAATGTGAGTAATATTCAGCGGCCAGGAAAGATGAACCAAGCCCTTATTCCAATGGGTAATATGTGGAACCTAGGAGTTATATATGACTCTAAACCTTTGTTAGAATCCGAGGTTTCTAAAGTAACAGCTTCCTGCTTTGGGATGTCAAAAATCCTCAGAACAATTCTTTCACTTCTGCTTTGTCATTGCAAAAAGATGTTGGTAACAGCAGCCATTATTTCACATCTGGATTATGGCTCTTCACTTTATAAGGGAGTCCTGACCAAATGAAAGCCCAAAAAGGAAGCCACATGACCCAGAAAGACTTAAAGTCCATGCCTGGCCCCAAGATGGCTGACGCTGAGGACATCTCCGGCTAAAGGTCTGCAGCATCCACTAAGCTTTCCGTGCCTCCGTCCAATGGGTCACTCACTTGGATGAAGGCTCCACCCCCCCACCTCAGACCTGCCAAAGAAAGCCCAAAAAGTAGCCCAACCACGCTCTGGACTGGCACAGAGTCGATGCCTGACCTCCCACCTGGTCCCACCTGAGAGTGCCCCAGGTGGGACACTCTCTTTGTCCCACCTGGGCAAAAGAGAGTGTGGCATTTAACTCTCTATTAGGTTCCCCACGCAGTATAAGGCCTTACTCAGGACGCCAAAGTCAACCCTCCGCCTGCTCCAATGACTCCTGGTCCACTCCAAGGTGCTTAATCTATGCCCCAGAACCTTTACCTCTCCTATTCGTGTCGACTTGGCCCTCCGTCCAACCCTAATCAGCAAAATAGATCACACTGACCCTCACTCCCCCCTCATTTAGCAGCAACTATCCCCCCAGCCTAACCGATAGGCTCCCTCTCTTATATGGTCCACCGCCATATCATCCAAGATTAGGGTAATCGGAACCACACCATTCGCGACAACTAGTTCCCTTAGCCATCTATTTCTCCCACCGCTACGCATTGGCTTCGCGCCCAAGGGAGAGCCACTGCTCACATAGCAGAGAGTTCCCCCGCGTGCCGGCCAAACACTAGTCGTCTTCAGTTGCCCAAAGTCGCCACTTCCAGACTAAGGGAGTCTCGCCTCTCTAACAGCAGCTTGGCAACCTCTGTCTTTTTAGTAGGCAACAATGGCACCGGGCACTCCCACCTTCGTCGACCCACTCATACCGGTCCATATGAAACCGCACTGCGTGAATGCCTTCGCTATTAACTTCCCCCCTAGCCTTTCTCCAAAAGCTAGAAAAAACTTCAAACATAATCTAATCAGACAACACCCAGAAACACTATTTGTGGACACTTACCACTGCACCTCCAAAGGGCAGGTAAAGATGGATCTCATATTCCACACGGATAGACCTGAGAACTGGAACACCACATTAAGAATGCAACTTCACATATCCAAAACCACGACCACCTCACATAGCTGTAAACTGACAACCTCTCTCCCCAACCAGGCTACTAGAAAAGGGAATACATCTGTGACCATTTACTCAAATGGCACAGTTTTGATACAGGCTAACAATGAGCACTTAGAGGCTTTCGACTCCTTCTTCTCAGCTCTTCGTTCCGCCCTGCTTCACTCTCTGCGACCTCGTCCTCCCCAACCTCCTTCCCCGGCCAACATGCCCCATCAGGCAAAGCAAAGGCCTACTCCCGCTCCCCTGATGAGATCCTTCAGCCGCCCCCCTAGAAGCTCCTCCCACTCTTCTCCCCCTTGAATCGTGACCTTCATTCTTCCGGGGTAGATCAGGTCCCTCTACACCCTCAAACTCATCCTCATCATCTCCATTCCTCCATCCCACAGGCTAGACCTACTGATCTCTCTACCACGCCCGCGGATTCACCGAGGCAGAGCCCTCGATTAGACCCCCACGGAATGTCGCTAGATGAGACAGCTGGGAAGACCAACGTGCCATTAGGCCTCACGTCTCGTCCCTGCTCTCCACCCCGCGAGATGTCCCGACCCAAAACCGCTCGCCCCCAGCCCCGGAGAATTTGGAGCTACTGCTGACCCTACTACAAAGCCAGCTAGAAATAATAGTCAAGTGCCTTGAGGAAATCCTAACAAACCTAGACAAAGTTATAAAGCCCCAGCAATCCCCACCCAGGTCCTCTTCTCAAACCAACGCTATCCTTCTGAACCCGCATCTCGGGCCCTTATCCGCCCACAAGATCCAGCGGCAGAGTCCTACCAGGAGAGATGCTGAGATCCTGTTTCAGCCTCCTGTAAGAATCAAAGCCCCTGCATCTAGGGTACAGATTCCTCCTAGTAAGGAGGCTGAGACCCAGTCACAAAGACCTTCCAGAACTAAAGCAGCAATGTCTGATGAAGAAGCTTCAGACCTAGCCTCCACCTATGTCTTTCCTCTCTCACCTTCCCTGAATTCTAATATTCAAGTGATCACAGGCTTCAGAAGAGACCACCCCACTGCAAAAAGCACAAGACCTCCACCTTCCCTTTCCTCAATTTCTAGGGCCCCATCAGGAGAGTACCCGAGCAATAGGAAATTATCCACTAACTGCATTAACTGTAGATCAGCCCCCAAGCATGCAACGGAATTAGCAGAAGCCATCCTCTCTCAGGATTTAGATATTGCATTCATCACGGAGACGTGGCTGAACAATATCTCCCCTCCCTGTTTTGATATGCTGGTACCCCCTGGTTTCTCCATCATCAACAAAGATAAAAAAAAAAGTCCAACGAAGTGGAGGTCTTGCCATCATCCAGAAGGAGGACATAGACATCACTGTAATGGACTCCTGCAAGTATAGCTCCTTTGAATGTCTCACTGTCAACATCAAAACAAAGGATAACAGCCCATTAGTTGGTCACCTGCTCTATCACCCACCAGGTAACACCCCCAATTTGGGGAACACTTATCCGAGTTGATTGCCCACTGAGCTCTCAAAGACACTAACTGCCTAATCCTGCGTGATTTCAACCTTTGCTGGAACGAAGCTAACAACACACCAATTCATTTTCTCAATAATCTCCTTTGCGACAATAACCTGTCCCAACACTGCTCAGAAGAAACTCACAACAAAGGAGCGACCTTGGATGCCATTTTTGCCCATCGGGACGTAATCACGATTGACAACATTCTTCCAGTGGACTGGTCGGATCACCACATGATCTTATTCCACATCAACAAAAAAGCTCTATCCCTGCCTCCTGTTCAAGACCCCTCCAAATGGTCCAGAAACCTCACCCAGATCCCCCTAGACATCATGGAAGAAATCTAAAGTTGCTCCTACCCAGCGGCAAGGATCTCTCAACAAATGATCTCACCTCGCTATACAACATGAATATGGTATTCCTGCTGGACCAACTAGCACCCCTGAAACTTAAAAAAAACAGAGCCATCCCGTCCCGATCCTGTTCGACTCTGACATCAATGACGAAAGGAGACAATTAAGAGCCTCAGAAAGACGCTGGAGGAGCATGCCTACTACCTCCCACCGCAATCAACTCAGAACTATCAGGAAGAAATACAACAGTCATATCTAGAACAAAACTATATATTTCCGCTCTGCACTGGATGTGCAAAAAACAGACCCAAGGCTCCCCTGCCGACCTCCTGAGGCCTTCACAATTTAGAGAATCCTTCTCTATTTTTCAGGCCCCACTCTGTCACATAATTAATACTTCCTTTTCCACTGCCACTGTACCTGCTCTTTGGAAACAGGCTTGGGTGTCCCCCATTCTCAAGAAACCCACGCTGGACCCGTCCAAATTAGAACATTTTAGGCCTATTTCCCTGCTCCCTTGGGCGGCTAAGGTTACAGAGGCACATGTTAACAACGTGCTTACCCAATTTCTAATTTCCAATGATATCCTGGATAGTTCTCCGAATGGGTTTTGATCGGGACCTAGTACAGAGACTGCTCTCTTGGGGCCAGATGTAGGTAGCCCTTTACCGGTCTGTAACGGCCGAAAATCTGTATTTTCGGCCGTTACCGACCGGTATTGAGCAATTGGGATGTAGGAAAGCGAAAATCGTCAGAATCAGTAAATTTACCGAATCGGTAAAGTTACCGAATCGGTAAAATACCGAATCGGAAAAATTACCGAATCAGTAAATTTACCGAATCGCAACGGTTTGCGATTCGGTAAATTTACCGAATCGGTAAAGTTACCGAATCGGTAAAATACCGATTCGGTAAATAAGAAGTGGTAAAAATGAATATTGAGATGTAGGGAAGCTCTTAAATACCGAATTTGCTTGAAATTCGGTATTTAAGAGTCGGTATTTACCATGGATTGAAATCAGGTGGTAACCAGGTGCAGCCTATAAAAAAGGACCCAAAATGCAATTCTTCTTGCACAATGGCGGCATTTTATGTCATTGCAAGACGGCTACGGCTACAGGAGGAAGGAGAGAGGGAATGGCAGAGAGAAGAGCAGGTCTATAGACAGAGGGTCACCTTGTTCATGCTCACAGAGGCAGAGATACTCCAGGGGTACAGGTTGGCCCCAGACACCATCACAGACCTCATCAGGGACCTCCACCCACTGTTGGAGCATACTACCCCAAGGGCACACGCTATTCCACCCCACGTGCAGGTGCTGTGCAGCCTACACCTGCTTGCGTCTGGGAGCTACCAGAGCGTCGTTGCTGCGGTAGGTGGGGTGACCCAGAGCAGCCTGTCAAGGTTTTTCCACAAATTCCTTGAAGCAATGTTACAGATGATGGACCATTACATATCTTTTCCTGCTACCCATGCAGAACTGGCCCAAACAAAATCTGACTTTTACCAGATGGCTCGATTCCCCAATATAATTGGCTGCATAGATGGCACGCACATTCCCATTTGTCCCCCTGCTGCCACCGAATATATTTACAGGAATAGGAAGTCCACCCACACCATCAATGTGCAGGTGATTTGCAATGCAAAGTGCGCCATCACTGACCTTGTGGCAAAATTCCCTGGGAGTACCCACGACTCCTATATATTTCAAAACAGCGGCATCTATGCACGGCTGACTGCAGGGGAATTTGGTGAAGGATACCTCCTAGGTAAGACACAGTGTCCGACCCCCATAACACCAATTGCAGTAAGAAGTACATGTATGCATGTGAGTAATGTATTCCCATTTACTTTTAGGAGACAGTGCATATGCCCTCCGCTCCTTCATACTCACCCCCTACCTCAACCCCTCAACACCCAGCCAAAGGAGATATAACCGGGCCCACAAGAGCACAAGAAATGTCGTGAAGCGTACGTTTGGTATCTGGAAAAGCAGGTTCAGGTGCTTGCACAAGAGTGGAGGTGCAAGGCAGTATACCCCCATGACCTGCTGTAAGATTATTGCTGCCTGTGCTATGTTGCACAACCTTGCTGTGAAGAAGGGTACTGAGGTGGAGTTGTCAGACTATGAGGATCATGACGACGACATGGCTGTGCCTGATACACAACCTGCTGGAGTGTCAACACCAAGTGATGGCAGATACAGACGTGAAGAGATTACACGCAATAATTTCTGAGTAAGTAATGAGACTGACACCTATATTGAAAGCACATATTTTGTTTAATGTAGTATATATCTCGGTATGTTAAAGAACAAAAGTGCACCAGAAAGCATTACACTGCAATGCTCACAGTGAGTAAACACACACAGACAGGTGTTGAATGCACCCACCGTAGTTGTATATTGTCACTACGCAGGTTTAAATGGCACAAATGTGCAACACAAACTTTCAAATTTATAAATTGTCTGTCCAATGGCAGTAGCCCATACTAATAACTGTTCATTTGCGGCCACGCTTTGCACTGGCAGATGTATGTGGCTCACTCTGTTCACTGGGCGTTTGGCCTGTAGCCTCACCCTGTCGCCTGCTGCTCCTCCTTGTCTCTACAACAAGGGGGCTTGCCGTGCTGCTCCTACTGGTGGTACCGTCACTCTCCACACGTCAATAGCAGTAGTTTGTGCAGTTTGAGCATTAAGTAGAGCCTCTAGCGCACCGGTCATTCCGGCTATGCCCCTTGTCAGCTGATTGCTGTTTTGAGTCAGGACTTCCTGACTGTTCATGCTACGCCTGCATAGCAGGGATGTGGCTGTTGCCAGGCGGTGAATAGCTTTCTCAGTTCTCTGTGCACGCTGCTTCTCCCTGCGCCTTGATTTATTTCAGAGTCCAGTTTTGTGCACAGTTGCTGCATGGATTGGGTCATGTCATGTATCCCTGTAGCCATGTTCTTGTTAACTTCCACCAGTTCCCTGATGCCCTTACCAATTTCCTGCATGTTCATATTGAGGTTGCGCATTTGTCTTTGACAGGACATGATGCCCTTGCCCTGCATCCTCTGAATCCTGACCATGGATCCCTCCAGGCCTTGGAAGACACTGGACCCCTCCCCACGTGCACCTACACTCCTTCCTGGTACTGTGCGGCGTCTAGTGGTACTGGGTACAGGCTCTGCGCTGGGCTGCAGTGTGGCAGAGATGTCAGCTCCAGGCAAGTTGTGTGAGTCTTCACCCACCATTTCACCAGCAGCTGTCTCCATTTCCATCAGTGGGGAAACGACATGCCTCCTGCTAGGTTGTGCTGCAGGTGTCTCAATATCCAGGGATGCTGGCATTTCTGGTGAAGATAACAATAGTGGGGACTGTGATGGTCTTGGGGATGCCTGCATTTCTTCTGTGATGTCAGGTTCTTGGGAAGGTGGCTGCCCACTCGGTACACCTGTGTCCTGTGATGCACTGGGACCTGGCTCATGACTTTCCTCACTCTCGGGTACCGTGCCTTCTGCCTCCTGTGACAGCCTTCTGGATGTGTGACCTGTGGACTTATGAGCGCATATCAGCTAGGTGAAAATGTCTCACAGCCACTACAATTAAACTTAGGAAATTGCACTTATTACATGCTGCCTGCCCTTCATTATGTCTGCAATCATTTGCCTAACTTGGTGGTTACTGTGCTGTATGACATGGTCTTTCATTAACTGACTAAATGTACCATGATGCATTGCTACTGTTTTGCACAGTCACACTGGAACTGGGGTAACTTAGCTTCAAGGGGTGAGGGATGGATGAGGGTGTGAGGGGGATTGCTGTGCATGCATCTTACCTTTTCTACTTGCAGCTTTCGCCGTGCTGTCCACTTCTCCCAGTCCGTGGACGCTTTCTGGCTCCAAGGTTGTGGCCACCATCTCCTCCAGGTCAGTGAGGGGGGGGTGCTGTGTTCTTTCCTCCACCTGTTTGCGAGGCCTGTTTGTGGTGGTCAGCAATTTTTTTTTGTGAGGCTCCTTAGGTCATAAAACCTCTTTTTTAAATCTTCTGTGACTCTGGTGGTCACTCCCACTGCATTGACTTTCTCAAGGATTTCAAGCCAAATCTTCCTTTTTGCTGATTCAGGCACAGAGAGGGACTGCCTTCCAAAAAGTTTGTGGTGCACCTTTACCACCTCCTCCACAAGGACCTGGAGCTCCATGCTGCTGAATTTCAGCTTTTTTTTTTCTTTCTGTCTGCTCTGTGTCCTTGGTGCTTGCCATATTTAAGGTTTAAAAGTGCACAAACTCTGTCTGCTGCTGCTCCCAGTCTCTCTGCTCCAACTGCCTCTCCAGAACCTTCTAATTAGTTGCAGCTGCCTGTGTAGCCACTTCCTGGTAGGAAGGGGGAGGGTGGTTGCACCTGATTGGCTGTTGTCTTAAGTTTCACTTTTGCTTGCTTTCCGATTCGGTATTTACCGATTCGGTATTTCCAATGCATTCCTATGGGTCTGTTGGCCCATAGGGATGAATGGGAAATACCGATTGGGTAAATAGCGATTCGGTAAATACCAAAAGTCAGATACCGATTCGGTAAAAAAATACTGAATTTTTCCCTACATCTCATTTACCGATTTTTGAATACCGAATCGGTAAAATTCTGTATTTAAGAATCGGTAAATGACATTTACCTACATCTGGCCCTTGGCCACTACTGAGCCCCTGCGGTACATTCTCGATGCCGGTCAAAGTGCGGCACTTATTCTGTTAGATCTTAGTGCCGCCTTTGATACGGTCTCGCATGACATTCTGTTACAGCGTTTGGAGGAAGCTGGTGTGGTCGGGTCTGCTCTGAAATGGTTCAGATCTTTTCTGACCAAAAGATCATTCAGAGTGTCTGCACCTCCCTTTCTCTCCCAGGCCCACTCCATTGATCAAGGGGTACCCCAGGGCTCAGCTCTAAGCCCGGCCTTGTTTAATCTATACGTTCAACCTTTGGCCGCGGTCGCCAGGCAATGGGATCTTGTGATGGTCTCATATGCCGACGACACGCAGCTGGTTGTCACCTTGGGCGAAAGATCCTCCCCTAATGCCTCTAGGTTCAGAGATGGGATGGCGGCTGTGGCTCGCTGGATGGCCTCCAATTGTCTGCAACTTAATGCCAACAAAACCGAGGTTTTGTTGGTTGGGAGGAATACTAGTCTATGGAGCCAGCAGTGGTGGCCGACCGTTCTGGGTGTAGCCCCGTTGACGCTGGTCAAAAATCTTGGGGTGTGGATGGACTCATCCCTTAGTTTTCGTGACCATACTAGGAAAGTTGCCAGTACGTGTTTTGGGCTGCTGCGGGGGCTTAAGCCGCTCCTGACATTTTTTGACCCTACTACACGTCAGCTACCATCCTCTCTCGCCTTGATTATGCCAGCTCTCTTTTACTTGAGGCAAATAAGGCCGAGATATGTCGGATGCAACGTGTCCAAAATGCCGCTGCCCGAGCCTTGGTAGGCCTGCCATGAGTCTGTTCTGCCGCTGATACCATTCGGAAGCTGCATTGGCTTCCCATGGAGAAACGGATCCAATTCAAGGCATTGTGCCTATCTTTCAAGATCGTGAAATTTGCCAGTCCCAGCCTGTTGAGCAACTTGCTCACTTTGTACGTCCCTACACGCAGGGCAGCAGTTGGTCGTTGTTCCGCGGGTCAAGCATAGCCGTGCAGGAGGCCGTTCCTTTCGCTATCTGGTGGCGAGGTTGTGGAATTCTCTACCGGAACAGATCCGTGATATGGACTGTTTACTTGCTTTCAGGAAAGCGGTCAAAACTTTCCTTTTTTCTTCAGCTTAACTTAGATATTTCTGCTAGCCTCTATGTTTTCTGATCTCTGTGCGTTTCACTCTCCTAAGCTGCAGCACCGGGACGCCCCTTGCCCCGGTAGCTGCGCGCTATATAAGCCATATTAACATAACATAACAAGGAGCTCTTCAAGATCATCAGACAACAAACCTCCAAATCTGATACGTCCCTGGGACAGGCTTCCAAAGAACGGTGTGATAAATGTCGCCACCTTCTTCAATGACAAGATCTCCAAGATCAAGCACTCGCTATACATGAACTGCTCCTCCCCTCACCTTAGCAGACCAGCTGGGGTGCTCAGTTGCGCTCCCCCTCCCAACACTAAATCCTGGTCACTCTTCCAGCCCATTCCAGAGGAAGAGATAGTCAAACTTATCTCCACCTCTAAACCCTCATCTCACACCCTAGACTCTCTCCCGGCTCAACTCACTAAAAAATGTAAACTCTCCGTAGCTCCACTCTGGTGCAGGATTATAAACAGCTCCCTAAAAACCGGAATCGTTCCAGATTGTCTGAGAGCGGGTCAAGTCACCCCACTGCTCAAAAAACCAGGCCTGGACATAAATGACCTAAACAACTTCAGACCCGTCTCCAACCTTCTTCATCATTCCAAAATCCTGGAAAGATGCTTACTCCAACAATTAACTCAACACCTGGACAATACCAACCTCCTCGACTCCCATCGGAACTATTCCCTCCTTCACAAAATTCAAAAGTCAGCTCAAAATCCTTTTCCTCGATCCATCTCTGGCGATTAGATAGGATCAATCGGAGTGCTGAAAATGACACTTTACCTCTCCCGGCTGTGGGATAACAAGTCCTTGTAATGGACCTACTCAACATCTTCTTTACTACGACTCTCATCCGGATTGTCTCACTGTTTTGCTATTTGTTCTGCTCGCTTTATTGTAATATGTTCTGCTCTCGTGTGTTTTGCTATGCAATTGTTGTGAAGCGCTCCAATACCCTCCGGTCAGGCTAGCGCTATACAAAACTTCGTAAATAAAATAAATTAATAAATAAATTATCTGAATATCTATTAGCTAGACTTATATTGATCCAGAATGTGGCTGTGAGGCTTATTCTTGAACTCCAAAAGAAAGAGTTGCTATTCAATCTTCTAGCTAATTTACATTGACTTCCCATTTAGAAACAGGTCATTTTTATATGTTTTTGTATGGATGTAAGACTTGTCAGCCTTATGGTGGTCTTCCTCCAAATAATTTGCCTTCACCATCCTATTTTTATGTATTGTATTGCTGGCCTTAGGTCTGTGCTAACCAGTGCTAACATGATTGAGCTCACTCCCTACAACATGGTAAAATTGGTTTACACCTGAGTGGCATATTTAATTTATTTTATAAGTCTCAAGTAAAGTGGTATACCATGTACACAGGGCTGATAAATTCAATTCTACTTTTGGACCTGCTAAACCTATTGTGCCACCTGCTTAAGTTGCCCCTTAACACAATGCCTCAAGTTCCCCATTGCATCCTGCTGGCTGCTTTAAACTTCCAACTAGACTTGGCAAAATAACTCCCTTGCCAAGCCTTAAACTCTCCTTTATATTACATATAAGTTACCCCTAAGATAGGCCCTAGGCAGGCCATAGGGCAGGGTGCATTGTGATGAAAAGGTTGGACATGTACTAGTAAGTTTTACATGTCCTGGAGGTGAAAAAATCCTACATTTGTTTTTCACTACTCTGAGGACTACCTTTCCCATATGAGAACATTAGGTTACCTTACTATATTTATTAAGTGGTAACATTTGAGTAGTAACAGGTAGGAAAGTCATGTTTGGTGTCTAAGAAATTGTCATTTAAACTTCTCTTTAAGGGTAAAGTCAGGTTTTAGTCACAATTTTGAAAAGGCCACTTTTGGAAAGTTGCAATTGAACAACTGATGGATAGAAGCTGAAAAATCAAACACTTGCATCTAGTACAGAGATCTCGTCCTAAATCCATTGTTTTTTGCTCATTATTTCATTCCAGTTTTAACCCAGCCATATGCAAATCAGCCATAGGAACAGTCCAGCCTGAACTGCTAGGCCAGGTACTCCCTGGACTGGAAACAAGCATCCTAGGACCAGTTTGGGGTATCACCCCTCATCAGCCAGGATAGCTTGACTCCAGTGGCATGGTGAGCATGGGACCCAAGTCTGGACACACCCTTCCCACATACGGTGACAATTCCTTGACAATTTGATATTTATGATCCAATATTATGTCCAAATACTGTTCTGACTGCGTTCATGTGCATTGCTTCTCCTTGATTGGAAGCAATTATGTGAACATGTTGAGTAAGTGATAAGCATCTCCTATCTCTGGAAGGTGACTTTTAAAAGAAAATGATTGAACTCAGCAGGTAGCCATGCTTATCTCATCAATACACTGGTGGGTGGGGACAGGAGGTCATGTGGTCTCTGGTTGTAGGATTATTAGCACAACTCAACTGTGCAAATTAAACACACAGGCATGCCTCTGTCACCACCATTCCCTGTGTTATGTTGCTATAGCAAAGCGTATAGCTTGCCTAGTGCTTTCTCTGACATCAGAAAAAGGAGGATTCTGGCTTCCTTAAACGAATTATGATGAAGGATGAAATAAATAATATTGGCAACTTTATCTCAGTGGTGTAATGCAAAATGATGGGCCCCCTGCAGAACATGACCAGAATCTTCCAACTGCCCTATGACAGCTAGGGCGGTCAGGTAGCCCTGGAACTGTTGCAGCCAATAGGGATCAGAGATCCCTAGCAATGGTGCAGCAGTCTTGGGACCGCAATACGCTTGCCAAACATATTGCAAGATTCCTCTCCCCTGCAGTTTTCATGGCAGTGCCACGTCCATAAAAAAAGTGGGAGAGGGAGAAAAAGGGAGACCCTACAGGGTCCCCTGTTGACTCGGGATGCATGCAGGGGGTACATGTTGTGCCCCCCTGTATGGATGCCCCCAATACCTACATGGCATGGACTACATCAGTCCATGCCGTGCAGGTACTGAGTTTGACGTACCCACTGCGGTGCCTATTTCATAGCCACCACCATGGGAATGCCAAAGAACTGCCCACCAGACCAGGAGAAACCTCCTCACCTGGTTGGCGGTTCAACCATGGGTTTGGCAGTGTGGGAGCGGGGTGGTCCCACTCTCGCACCGCCAAACTCGTAATCAGGCCTTTAGTCTACCACATCTCACAGATATTCATTGGTTTTCACTAAATGGGCCCCTCTGGAGGGGCCTCCCAAGAGCATGCAAGCTTAACAGTATTCTGAATTTTTGTTTCCACTACTGATCTTAGTTGCATTCAGAGAACTACAAATTTTTTCTTTGTGTAAGCATTCCATGGTGGAAGAACTCAGGGTAAACGTGTTTTTTTGCTGCCTTCCCCTTGTGTTGATTCCTCCTTCAACTTTACCCTGGAAAACATCAGTGTCTGTGCTGTTTTTTCCATCCTGTTCACTGTTTTCATGCCATCTGATCCCCTCCTGTTATGCTCCTTTTTAATCCCCCTTCCCTTAATCCCAGGGTTGGTTTGGGATGTAAAATAGGCCCGGGCACCCGAAAAAAAGGGCCCACGTTTGCCGACTGGCCTTTTCGCAAAACAATGCTTCAGCATTTTAAGTATTATGAAAAGAAGGGGAAGGGTTGTCTAAAAGAGGCATTGTTTGTAATCATCGCTAGGATAAAAAATGCAAATGCTGACAGTGCTCGTGCACAAAGATAAAAAAAATGCAAATACTGACAGGACTTGTTCATGGATTCTCCAACACTGGTGAACCACAGCTGAATATAAGTTAGCCCACTTCTGCTCACGCCCCCTACCTCTGATCAATCTACATACATTATGGGCCAGCCCAGCAAGAGACCGGGAATGACACATTCGCCCCGTTGGTAAAAGGGAGGTAACAGAGGCCCATCTACCTGCAGAAAGGCCACTCAGGTACACATTGGGCCGCTGGCGACATCTGAACAGTGCAGACACAGCCCAAATTGGCCTCCATGCTGCTCAGAAAAGCAGCCCACAGCTGTAACTCAGCTACCAGCCTAACACCCATTGCCCGAGTACCCATCTTACCGACCCTGCTTGCTCCACAATGCTGGCAACCTATCCTGTTTCCCACTTGCTCCTCATGATATTTTTTGCACATAGCTTCTTTTTTCAAGAGGGCCAGGCAGCTGTAATGTGCAGCCAGGATGCTCACAACTAGTTTTTGCACTACGCACAACTTTTTTATTATTTTATTTAATATTTTAATTTACTGATCAAACATGGACATCCAACTTGCTAGACTGGTAAATTAAAAATAGATTCTGATGTCATTACACTTGTATGAATGTGTCATTATGTCAGTGGCCATCTTGCAATGTGTTTTATTTACTAGAGAGCCCATTCCAAGATTCCCACTGTATGTTTGCATCTTCAAGCATGTGCACACATGCAGCTGTAAAAAAACAATGGCAAAGAAATGTGTCAGCATTTTAGAGCAAAGGCCCTCTGGCTTTTCCAATGCTTGTTCTTCTTCAATATAAAGACATAGAGTAGTGGTTGTGACCAGAGTGACTTGGACTCAGAGTGGTAATTAATCAAACCATTAATAGCTTTTTCTCAGTTACCACAACAAGTTTGTGGGTTTCATTTAGTGGTCACGAAATAGAATCTGTTAATTTACAAATAATCCATGGTCGAGAATGCCCTGATTACTTACTTGTAATCCTCATTACTCTTAGTCCTACTCGTTCTCGACTCAGTCGTAACTAAATGAGATATTGTCCAGGGTCAGGAAACAAAACAGGTGATGCCTGCCAATCCCACCTACCCTCCAGCTAAGGTCTATAATTAACTGTACCTTACCATAGCACATCCTGAAATACCAAGCACCACAAAGACCTGATATCAGGAAGGTGGGTGGGAAGTATGACTGGGTCGAGGACGAATAGGACAAAAATTAATGAGGATTACTGGTAAGTAATCTGAGCATTACCTCTATGGCCCTCGAGCCAGTCATTACTAAATGAGGCATACAAACCATAACCCAACATGAGGGCCTGAATAAATACCAAAATCTGAAAGAACAAAACAATAGGATATAAGCACACCCATGTTATTTAATGCAATATCGAACAAAACAGCATCTTACGTGGGAGCAGACCCTCTAATGCCTGCGAAACTCCACTTCCATAATTCTTGTGACATGACTGAGCTCAATTGAACCTATAATGTTTGCTAAATGTGGTCTCCGATGCCAAAGTGCCAGCCTGACAAATCTCACCGAGGAAACTCTGTTAAAAGCAGCCCAAGAAGCAGACAGTCCCCTATTGGATCTCGCCTGGAAATGATGCATACAAGGCAAATCCGAGCCCTGATATGCCAAGGAGATGGTGTCCTTAATCTAATGACTGAGAGTCATTTTAGAGGCTGCTTTCCCATGTCTTGCAAGACCAAAAGTCAGAAAGGGATTGTCAGAAGTCCTGAAAGCTGCCGATCTGTCTACATACACAGATAATGCATGCTTAATATCTAACTTGTGTAACAATTGCTCTTCTAGAGATGAAGGAGAAGGACAGAGACAGGGTATGATAAGTTCTTGTGAAGAATTACATTTTGAATGAATATTAGGAATAAACCTGGTATTTAATTTGAATACCACTGCCTCCTCCGTGAAACTTAAAAATGGTGGAGAACTCCTCAAAGCAGATAATTCACCCAAACATCTGTCTGGGGGGCTACAGACACACCTTGTCCTGCCGTGAGGGGAACGGCTGTGTGTCCCATAGACAGCGGGTCCAGCAGGGTCCAGCATGCGCCGTGAGGGAAACGGCAGCGCGGACCCGTCATCTACCGCAATACCGGCCTGGAAACTCCAACTCCCAGGTGCCCCGGCGGCCTGGTCGCGTCTGTGACGCCTGCACTGCGCCCGGAGGCGCCAGAAAAGAACGGAGCGCCGAGCGCTCACTGGGGGCTACAGACACACCTTGTCCTGCCGTGAGGGGAACGGCTGTGTGTCCCATAGACAGCGGGTCCAGCAGGGTCCACAGGCGCCGTGAGGGAAACGGCAGCGCGGACCCGTCATCTACCGCAATACCGGCCTGGAAACTCCAACTCCCAGGTGCCCCGGCGGCCTGGTCGCGTCTGTGACGCCTGCACTGCGCCCGGAGGCGCCAGAAAAGAACGGAGCGCCGAGCGCTCACTGGGGGCTACAGACACACCTTGTCCTGCCGTGAGGGGAACGGCTGTGTGTCCCATAGACAGCGGGTCCAGCAGGGTCCAGCAGGCGCCGTGAGGGAAACGGCAGCGCGGACCCGTCATCTACCGCAATACCGGCCTGGAAACTCCAACTCCCAGGTGCCCCGGCGGCCTGGTCGCGTCTGTGACGCCTGCACTGCGCCCGGAGGCGCCAGAAAAGAACGGAGCGCCGAGCGCTCACTGGGGGCTACAGACACACCTTGTCCTGCCGTGAGGGGAACGGCTGTGTGTCCCATAGACAGCGGGTCCAGCAGGGTCCAGCAGGCGCTGTGAGGGAAACGGCAGCACGGACCCGTCATCTACCGCAATACCGGCCTGGAAACTCCAACTCCCAGGTGCCCCGGCGGCCTGGTCGCGTCTGTGACGCCTGCACTGCGCCCGGAGGTGCCAGAAAAGAACGGAGCGCCGAGCGCTCACTGGGGGCTACAGACACACCTTGTCCTGCCGTGAGGGGAATGGCTGTGTGTCCCATAGACAGCAGGTCCAGCAGGGTCCAGCAGGCGCCGTGAGGGAAACTGCAGCGCGGACCTGTCATCTACCGCAATACCGGCCTGGAAACTCCAACTCCCAGGTGCCCCGGCGGCCTGGTCGCGTCTGTGACGCCTGCACTGCGCCCGGAGGCACCAGAAAAGAACGGAACGCCTCTCGCCACGCGAGTCGCGCACGGGAGCGACCGGGAGAAGCCCGGGACAAGGACGGGACAGTCTGCGACAGTCCGCGACTGGCAGAGGCTGGGCTGGGCCACTAACTTTACCTGAATGTACCAGAGGACTATGGATTACATATGGTAACTGTTATATTCATATTAGTGCGTTAGTCACTAGAACTAATTACAGCAGTTGTGCCCGGATTACTAGATAGTCCTTGTTATTGGGCTTCTGCTTATGTTTTTTTTCATTTCAATGCTTGTCGGAATTTTAAAATTTCAACTCTTTTATTATCTTAACTCAAGGTTCCCTACCATCCTATTTCATCTGTGCTGTTCTTTCCCCTTGAAAAATGTCTAAAAACCTGGGAGGGAATGTCCGATCTACAGTAGCAACACTCGATAACTATCTAGTGAAAGTTGTTGACAAAATTAATAAAGAACGTAGATTATCCTTGGGACGGGGGACTGTCTCTGACCCACTGATTACCCCCACCGAGATACCAATTATTCTGTCCACCCCTCATCCCATTCCAGCCATTGATGACAGCGAAGTGATAGGCCCTTTGGACAATTCCACCATCCAGGGCACTATTGCTTCGCCGATATCACAGGACAATCTTGACACCAATACTTCCATTATTGACTGTGAAGCTCCTAGCACACTAATCCCAACCCCTAAAGTGCAAAGAGTAGTACTGAGGTCAGGGAGACATTTAAGCAGAACAATGCCGCCAAAAAGGGGAGCAACCCGGAAGCATAAAAGAAACACAGACCCTATATCAAAGGGAACAAATAATGATGTACACAGATCTCAGGATGACATAAGCCCATCTAACTATACACTAGCCCCTGACCAGTTAGACGCTTTAATTGGTATCATTGATGCCAAGCTTGAAAAAATTGTACTACCCATACTGGATAAGCTCGAGCTGGTTTCTAGGGAATTGTCACGCCTGGGAGGATTGGTACAATCTAGTCTGAACTCAAACATTAGTTCCTCACCGGCTCCTATGGCGAGTGGTGGAACTGGTATGCCTATGCAATCTAATACTAGTTCAGTAGGTGCTGCTGTGGTCCGGCCTGACCCCTGTCCGCCTCTACAGCAAAGTAATACCTCTAATACAGCTAACATGGTTCAAGGCCAAATTAACAAGCCTCCACAGCTGACCACCAAAGGTTCAGCCAAAGTAACAGTAGCGATACCCACTTGTTCCAATCCCGCCATCCCTACCCTGCCTCCCACCGGGATCTCAGGTAAACGGTCTGCCAACCAAGATTGGGGGAAATCCAAAAACCATGGCCATCGACACCCGAATCTCCCACCTGACTGTGCACCGTACGTGGCGGTGCTGACCAACGTCCCGCCAGTCAAGGATGAGGGGCTCTACCGTGCTAGCGAATCGCAAGATTCGCTTAAACACAAAACCGTGGCATGGCTCAATCGAGAATGTGGCTTCCCAGTTGCACTGGCGGACCAGATTCTGGTTACCACCAGAACCAACTGGATTGGTACTACCCCTAAGAATATTTCTGGTGATTGCATTATTATAAATTTCAGCAATCCCCACCTTGCAACTACTACCTTAATTAGAGCCACCTCCCGCCCATGTAATGAGAATGGTATTTCTCTTCGCCCCTTAGGCTATTTTTATAGACAGTTTATAGGCCAGCCTCACAGGGACGATGGTCAATTGATGAGGAGGGCCGCAGGTTCTCATGGTGAGCAAAGTGGATTTCAGGTGGATACCTTTAATCGTTTCCAATGCTTAAGTGGGTTAGACCTTACTGATTGACTGGAGACTGCTCCGATCATTATTGATAAAAAGGAGGAGCCGGGTTTAAGCTGTGGTAGACATAGCTCCCACCCACCGGGGTGTATAACCGCCACCAATGAAATATGTACCCCTGTAGATTGTATGTCTGTGGCCATGATGGATGAAATGGGAGAAGGTGTGGAGAGCCCATTTAAGACTACCAACTCCGAGGTTATTACACAGCATGCAAACTTGCAGCATGGCAATGGGCGATCACCCCATGGAGAAGGTTTTAGTAGCTGCCATATTGCAAGCAGGAATGTTGCAGGTATCAGGTCTAAAGCGGATTGTCTGGGCTGGACAGAATTTTTAGCCTTATTTGAAATCATATGTTTCCAGGAAACTTGGTGCCTGGATTTTAAGGGCTATGACGGATTTGTTTCATATCAGCTGCCCGCTATTGGATCTTTGTCAGGGAGAGCGAAGGGGGGTCTATTGGTTCTGATATCTGTTGAAACTCCATTGCTGGTTAAAAAATATGTAAAAGTGGGGGTGCATTCTCAGATCCTGTGGTTGTATCATGTAGATGGTAGGAATATCCTTTTAATAAATTTCTATAACAACATCTTCGACAACACTAGGGATCAGGCGGTAAAAGCATTATCTAGTGCCCTTGACGATATTATAATAACTTCTAATGTCGTTTTTGATCTGTTTATGGCAGGGGATTTTAACGCTGCCACCTGCCCACTTTCTGATCTAAACTTATGTGGGGTGGTAAACTGTCAAGGAGAGGGTGCATTACATTTCCAACACAAACATTATGGGGAATCATTAAATCTCTTCCTCCACGGTCATGATATGAATATCATGGTTAATGACAAAAATGATTGTGAGGAATATACCCCAACCTTCATAGGCCGTGGAGCCTCCACGGTGATTGATTACATATGTATTTCCTCGAGCCTAGAACCCTGGATAATGGCACCCAAAGTGGTTGATATGCAGCTTAGTGACCATAACTGTCTGATCGTTGAGGCATTGTTGTGGGAAAACAAAAGGAATGCTAACACGGGGAGTATTCATAACATCAAACCCCACCGCCCCAATGGTATGAGAATCAGATGGAATGGGGACAAGGCAGAGATCACGTCTGGTTCCATTATTAAAAGTTGTCTGACAGATATAGCAGGGATTTTAGATGACGGTGATGCCACCGCCAACTCTATCAAACGTTTTATTTATATTAATTCAATCATTGATTCTAAACTTACCATTACCGCTATGCATAAGGAAGGTCGTCTGCGGGGATGGTTCAACCAAGCCTGTACACTAGCCAGAAAAGAACGGAGCGCCGAGCGCTCACTGGGGGCTACAGACACACCTTGTCCGGCCGTGAGGGGAACGGCTGTGTGTCCCATAGACAGCGGGTCCAGCAGGGTCCAGCAGGCCCCTAAAGTGCAAAGAGTAGTACTGAGGTCAGGGAGACATTTAAGCAGAACAATGCCGCCAAAAAGGGGAGCAACCCGGAAGCATAAAAGAAACACAGACCCTATATCAAAGGGAACAAATAATGATGTACACAGATCTCAGGATGACATAAGCCCATCTAACTATACACTAGCCCCTGACCAGTTAGACGCTTTAATTGGTATCATTGATGCCAAGCTTGAAAAAATTGTACTACCCATACTGGATAAGCTCGAGCTGGTTTCTAGGGAATTGTCACGCCTGGGAGGATTGGTACAATCTAGTCTGAACTCAAACATTAGTTCCTCACCGGCTCCTATGGCGAGTGGTGGAACTGGTATGCCTATGCAATCTAATACTAGTTCAGTAGGTGCTGCTGTGGTCCGGCCTGACCCCTGTCCGCCTCTACAGCAAAGTAATACCTCTAATACAGCTGACAGGGTTCAAGGCCAAATTAACAAGCCTCCACAGCTGACCACCAAAGGTTCAGCCAAAGTAACAGTAGCGATACCCACTTGTTCCAATCCCACCCCCCCTACCCTGCCTCCCACCGGGATCTCAGGTAAACGGTCTGCCAACCAAGATAGGGGGGAATCCAAAAACCATGGCCATCGACACCCGAATCTCCCACCTGACTGTGCACCGTACGTGGCGGTGCTGACCAACGTCCCGCCAGTCAAGGATGAGGGGCTCTACCGTGCTAGCGAATCGCAAGATTCGCTTAAACACAAAACCGTGGCATGGCTCCATCGAGAATGTGGCTTCCCAGTTGCACTGGCGGACCAGATTCTGGTTACCACCAGAACCAACTGGATTGGTACTACCCCTAAGAATATTTCTGGTGATTGCATTATTATAAATTTCAGCAATCCCCACCTTGCAACTACTACCTTAATTAGAGCCACCTCCCGCCCATGTAATGAGAATGGTATTTCTCTTCGCCCCTTAGGCTATTTTTATAGACAGTTTATAGGCCAGCCTCACAGGGACGATGGTCAATCGATGAGGAGGGGCGCAGGTTCTCATGGTGAGCAAAGTGGATTTCAGGTGGATACCTTTAATCGTTTCCAATGCTTAAGTGGGTTAGACCTTACTGATTGACTGGAGACTGCTCCGATCATTATTGATAACAAGGAGGAGCCGGGTTTAAGCTGTGGTAGACATAGCTCCCACCCACCGGGGTGTATAACCGCCACCAATGAAGTATGTACCCCTGTAGATTGTATGTCTGTGGCCATGATGGATGAAATGGGAGAAGGTGTGGAGAGCCCATTTAAGACTACCAACTCCGAGGTTATTACACAGCATGCAAACTTGCAGCATGGCAATGGGCGATCACCCCATGGAGAAGGTTTTAGTAGCTGCCATATTGCAAGCTGGAATGTTGCAGGTATCAGGTCTAAAGCGGATTGTCTGGGCTGG
Source organism: Lissotriton helveticus (assembly GCF_964261635.1). Classification (NCBI taxonomy): domain Eukaryota; kingdom Metazoa; phylum Chordata; class Amphibia; order Caudata; family Salamandridae; genus Lissotriton; species Lissotriton helveticus. The sequence goes on along the minus strand of NC_136070.1, from coordinate 393,596,992 downwards.
ACAGAATTTTTAGCCTTATTTGAAATCATATGTTTCCAGGAAACTTGGTGCCTGGATTTTAAGGGCTATGACGGATTTGTTTCATATCAGCTGCCCGCTATTGGATCTTTGTCAGGGAGAGCGAAGGGGGGTCTATTGGTTCTGATATCTGTTGAAACTCCATTGCTGGTTAAAAAATTTGTAAAAGTGGGGGTGCATTCTCAGATCCTGTGGTTGTATCATGTAGATGGTAGGAATATCCTTTTAATAAATTTCTATAACAACATCTTCGACAACACTAGGGATCAGGCGGTAAAAGTATTATCTAGTGCCCTTGACGATATTATCATAATTTCTAATGTCGTTTTTGATCTGTTTATGGCAGGGGATTTTAACGCTGCCACCTGCCCACTTTCTGATCTAAACTTATGTGGGGTGGTAAACTGTCAAGGAGAGGGTGCATTACATTTCCAACACAATCATTATGGGGAATAATTAAATCTCTTCCTCCACGGTCATGATATGAATATCATGGTTAATGACAAAAATGATTGTGAGGAATATACCCCAACCTTCATAGGCCGTGGAGCCTCCACGGTGATTGATTACATATGTATTTCCTCGAGCCTAGAACCCTGGATAATGGCACCCAAAGTGGTTGATATGCAGCTTAGTGACCATAACTGTCTGATCGTTGAGGTATTGTTGTGGGAAAACAAAAGGACTGCTAACACGGGGAGTATTCATAACATCAAACCCCACCGCCCCAATGGTATGAGAATCAGATGGAATGGGGACAAGGCAGAGATCACGTCTGGTTCCATTATTAAAAGTTGTCTGACAGATATAGCAGGGATTTTAGATGACGGTGATGCCACCGCCAACTCTATCAAACGTTTTATTTATATTAATTCAATCATTGATTCTAAACTTACCATTACCGCTATGCATAAGGAAGGTCGTCTGCGGGGATGGTTCAACCAAGCCTGTACACTAGCCCTAAAAGAATTAAAAAATGCACTAGCAACTAAACCCAGAGACAAGAGCTTGGTTCTAAGATTCAGAGGTAGTTACAAGGAAATTTTAAAACGTAGGAAAACGGAACTCCAACAGGAGGCGTGGGATAACCTGGCTTGGGCTGCTGAATTGAACGACTGTACCCTGTTTTGGAAAACAATTAATTCCCCTTTTCTCAAAGATGAAAAAACCCCTGAACTAACAACCACCGTTCTTAAGGAAGAGTGGATTTCTCATTTTTCTAAAATCTTTGACTCTGACAGTGCTATGGAGGATTCGGCGGTTAGATGGCCCCACCTGCCACTTAACATCTCCGTTTCAGAGGTTTTAGACAGTATCAGGGCTAGTAAAGGGGGGAAAGCACAGGTTCCAGACGGGGTCCCAATCGATGTCTACAAATTAGTACCCGAAGTATGGGGCCCACTTTTAACTAATATTTTTAATGCTGCAGTCTGCAATGAGGTACCTCCGACATGGGAAGAATCCATAATCATTCCAATATTAAAAAAAGGGAACCGTGGGGATGCCAAGAACTATCGCCCAATTTCCCTGTTGGATTCTTCTGTAAAAGTCATGAGCCGAGTTCTCATGGTAAGATTAGAAGAATGGGCTGAGGAGAACGGTATACTGGCTGACAGTCAATTTGGTTTCAGGAAAGGTCGTGGGACGATAGAGCAATGTCTTAATCTAGACTTGCTTATCGACAAATATACCCTAGCAAAATCAGGCACTATTTATCTCTGCTTCGTGGATTTAAGTAGTGCCTTTGATCTAGTGGATCACGCCATCATATGGGCCAAGCTCATTGAAATGGGGGCTCCTGAGGGTATCGTATTTTTTCTGGCACGATTGTACACCAAATTACGTGCTTGTGTACGTTACGGTATCCAAGGGGAATGTACAACCAAGTTTAAAATCGGGCGTGGAATTAGGCAGGGATGTGTGTTGGCTCCACTGCTTTTCACCCTTTTTATCAATGAGATAGACTCCATCTTAAAATCTCTGGCAGTGGATGCTCCCACAATACACGGTGACCGCGTCCCAGTTTTATTATACGCGGATGACGCGGTCCTAATCTCACGCATCCCCATAGGCCTCCAACGGTTGATGGATGGTTTCTCCACATTCATCAAAGGAAGAAAGCTAGTAATTAACAAATCTAAAACCTTTGTAATGGAATGTGGAAGGAGGAACGGAAAGAAACCCTTTTCATATTTCATTGAGGGGCACAAGGTTCAAATTGTCGATACATTTTCTTATCTAGGGGTTACATTCTCAAACAATAAACATAACAAATGGTCTAGCGAACACAACAATGTAAGGTCTAAGATGGCCAGAAGCTCTAACGGCATATTTACGTTGGCTACGAAGTTGGGGGACAGGCGTGTCCACGATATGCTTAAAATATTTCAGTCTCGATGTCTCTCTACGGCCCTGTATGGAGCAGGTGTTTGGGGCTACGCCCCGGCGGGACCGCTCCAGGTAGAGGAGAACACCTTTTTAAAGAGTCTCCAATGTCTTAGTGCACAAAGAACTGGGTATTTTCCATATTTCCGATATGGTTCTCCTGAGACCACTTATGCTCTGGCGTGCAATATGGTTGAAAGAAGAGACGTCTTTGTTTTTTTTTTTTATTTTAATATTTTTATTATTGCAGGAAGCGACAAAAACCAAAAGTGATACATAAGTACAATTTCCAATGACCTTGAAAAACGTATATTTACAATAATTGTATTATAAAAGGTAAGATAGTGAGGATTTAAAGATAAGAAAAGAAAAAGTAATAGAAATAATATATGAAGAAACTAGTAGGGGACATAGGGAGGAAAGATGAATTAATAAAGGAAAAAAGGAAATAATTCAGGAAAGCAATTAATACAACTATTACTTAGCACACAAACAAGCCTTTAACAATCCCCATTTCTTATACTTCAAAAAATTGTTTCCAGATCTTTTCCTTTCTAGCCAGAGATTTTGGTCCTCTATATTTGGCAAGTGTGAGTTCCATGGTTCTAATTTCAATAACCAATACTAACCACTCAGCTACAGTTGGAGTATCCTTAGAGATCCATGCTCTTGCTATAATTAATCTTGCGCAAGCTAACAAAATTGTTATAAGATCCTGGTTAGGACAGTTGGTCTCATAAATGTCTAATAAGACCAACTGAGGAGATAATTCAGGTATCTTTATCTGACTAGCTTGGAGATAGTCTATTATTCCCTTCCAATAACTAGAAAATGCTGGACAAGAAAAGAGCATATGTTCTATGCCGACAGCATAAGTATTACACTTCGCACATTTCGTTTTGTCAGATAATTGGTTCCCTTGCGTCCATGAGGAAATTCTCTGTGGTGTATAATATAGCTCGGTGATAGTCCTATACAGTTGCATTCTTAGGTTAGAGGAGTGCACAACATCACTTAAGTGCGTTAGGGCATTTCCGATCTGCCTTGAGTTTATGTCACAATTTAGACGGCGAGACCACTTAGTTGCAATTTTAGTAGTATTTTCACATTTGTCTTTAATTAGAACTTGATATCCCAACTTTATGAGTGATTTGGTTTTATCAGAGTATATGCACTCTACAATATCAGACTGCGCAACTGCCGTTATTTTCATTTTGTTAAAAAAGAAGTCTCTCAACTGACGATATTTAAAGTGCATATCATTCGTTAAACCATTTAATGTTTTCAAAGTTTCAAAATCTAGCATACCATTGCTTCCAAATATATCGCCTAATGTGGTAATATCACAACTAATCCAACGATTCCCTGTCCCATCCGAAAAGATATCCGGAAGACCCGGATTATTCCATAGCCTAAGTTCAGTATTATAAAATGAACTCTGACTAATGTGCATGATTTTATTCCAAATTTTTATGGCATGTTTAGCAGTCTTAAATTTAACCCGCTTGAAATAATTTGGATCATGTGTGCGAAGCAGGAATTGGTTAGAGTCAGCACCCAACAAATACTGATAAAAAAATAGAGAAGGCTCGTTTTTTAGTAAGCTCCTTATCCGAAAAAAAAAGGTAGCCAAAAAGTATAAATTAAAATCCGGGAAAACAAGTCCCCCTTTCGATATTGGCAATGTCAAAAATTTAATAGCCCTGCGTGCCTTTTTGTATCCCCAAATAAAGCTGCTACATATACCGTCTAGCTTTTAAAAAAAAAGTTGATTCGGTTGTAATGGTATGGCTCTAAACAAATAAAGTAATTTAGGTAGTATTTTCATCTTAATCATATTAAGTCGGCCTAATAAACTAAGAGGGATTTTATGCCACTTTTTGAGGGTTGCAGTAGTTTCTTTTAAAAATGTCTCATAATTTGTTTCCAAAATTTTCCCTACTTTGGCCATTAATTTAATACCTAAATAGGTAGCTTCTCTACAAGTGTCGTAAATGTGGATATCCGGAGTATAATTAGCTATAATTTGGGTTTTATTCACATTCAATTTATAACCCGATATTAAGCCATATTTTTGTGCTTCATTGATAATTTCTGGCATCGCTTTATTAATATCGGTAGTATAAATTGCTATATCGTCAGCAAACGCCGTTAATTTAAGAGCTATGCCCCCATGATTCACTGGAATAATATTAACTTGGTCGTTTAGCGCATTTAAAAAAGGTTCCAAAGAAAGAGCAAAAAGTAGTGGGGAAAGGGGGCAACCTTGCCTCGTACCTCTTGCTATTTTGAAGTTCGCTGAGTTTTTATCTCCATAGCTTATCAAAGCCAAAGGTTCATCATAGAGAGACATAACCCAATCCAGATAAGACCCGGAAAACCCCAATTTCTTTAATACTTCCCACAGATATTCCCACCCCACTCGGTCAAATGCCTTTTCCGCATCTAACATAATCATACCGAGCGGGGTGTGTGCAACCTCAGCTACATCGAAGGCTATTATTGATGTATTAATATGTGTGGTAGTATCCCTTCCAATTACAAAACCGTGCTGTTGGAGATTAACAATGGATGGCATGGTAGGAGCTAGCCGATTTGCAAGAATCTTAGAAAAAATTTTAACATCAGAGTTAAGTAAAGAAATCGGTCGGTAGGACCCACATTCTTTTTCCGGTTTCCCTTTTTTCAAAAAAAATATAATTTTCGCTATTTTCCATGAAGAAGGGACTTGTTTGGAGACACTAATTGAGTTTATCACTTTCTCTAATAAGGGCAGTAGTTCTTGGGCGCAGAGTTTATAGAGTTCAACTGGTAGGCAGTCTTCTCCAACCGCCTTCCCTAAAGGTAGGTTATCTATGGCGCGTTTTATTTCATCTAATGTTATTTCTGAGTTGAGTTGTTGAAGTGTTTCTGTATTTAGTGCTTGAGATGAAGTTAAATATTTATCTAGGTATTGTATTATATCTATTTTAGCTGGTACAGCCTCTGGTGTATAAAGTTGTTGGTAAAATTTAACAAACTGGCATAATATTTGATCCGTTCGGTCGTACGTATTTGAATCCATACCCACTATTTCTTTAATTTTTGTTTTAGCTTTCCTATCCGCGGTTTTAAAGGCCAGTAATTTCCCAATACGATCGCCACCTTCATATTGATCAAATTTATACTTTTGTAATTTGGAACTGTATCTTTCTCTCAAAGTTTTTATTAGTCCAGCTTGTAGTTTCGCCAGCTTTAGCCTAATCCCTTCAATATTGTTCTTTGCATGGCGTGTTGCCTCTGCCAGGCATATTTCCATATTCCGTATATTAGCAATTATTTGTTTATTATTATAGCGGCTCTCAGCATTTTGCCTAAGTATATATTGGTGGGCAAAACCTCTAATACTACATTTACATGTATCCCACACCACGTTTATGTTAGCCGAGTTGATATTGATTGAGATAAACTCCTGTATATGCTGTTTTAGTAGGGTAGTAAATCTTGTGTCTACTAATAAATGTCTCGGGAAGGTAAATTTACGTGGTTCTTTTATTTGATCTTTAAGTGTGACTTCAAATAGCAAAGGATTGTGATCAGAGGTGACTTTAGGGCAAATGTCAATCAGACAATTGTCTATAATTTGCTCAGAAGCCCAAATCATATCGATTCTTGAGCAGGATCTGTGTGGTACAGAATAATAAGTGAAGCCTGCCTGCAAAGGGTTTTTTGATCGCCATACATCTCTGACATTGTTCAATCTGGCTAATTCTAAGATTGCTGTTCTAACTTTATACATTCTTTTATGTTTGCTTTGCCCGGTAGAGTCTACTTTATAATCAATAGTACAATTAAAATCCCCTGCTATTATAATTTCTCCTTCCCATTCCAATAACTCTAAACTTAGCTCTTCGAAAACTCTTGGATCATCAATATTTGGTCCATATACTACACATAGTACTATTTTAACATTGTCACATTGTATCTGCGCAATTGCCCACCTACCCCGGGCATCTGAAGAAGTTTCAACTGTTTCTAGTCGAGCACCTCGTTGTTTTAAAATAGCTACCCCTCTAATAGTCTCATTTAGAGTAGAGCATACCACCAAATCATAACTCAATTGTGAAAGCAACTTGCGGTCTTGATATTTTACATGTGTCTCTGAAAGCAAGACTATATTCGGATTATACATTTTAATCTCTTTTACTAAATTCCTTTTGGTTTTACTATTTAAACCGTCAACATTCCAAATTAGCATTCTTAGTTTAGACATATTGATATCATGATCTTCCAATACAAATTACTCCCCACTATCTTTGCCCCTTTCGTATAGATTAAGTTTTCCTTACTAGACTTTAAAAAACGGTCGAATCCTGCAATCCATTTTTTCCCCACATTTGTTCCCCACCCCAGAGGGTCGAACCCTCCCAAGCAAGGACCCCAACCTAGCCCTCGCACCCACCCGTCCCTTAGGGGGGAGCACCCCTCTATCTTGAGCTGCCGCTGTAGAGGCAGCAGAGTGAAGACGCTAGCATGATAGTCCGCTCATGCCTTAAGTTACTCCTTGTTAACTCATACCTCCAATCTAGAACCATTTGGGCCCATTTACAAAAAAAAAAAAAAAAAAAAGGGGGAACATTGATGTCATGTCATATCATGCAACAGAAAAAAAGAATTAAATTCACAAAACTCAGAAAGACAGACAGAAAACTAGATACTGTCATTAGCATATTACAGTTTTTTTTTTTTTTCCTTTATTTTTCCCCCCTTTTTCCCTCTTTCCTTCCCTTTCCTTTTTTTTTCCCCCCCTCACATATATCTACTTATTCTTTTTCATTTTCACTCTGTTTATCTCTTTCATTTTCCCTAGAGAACTTTTCCAGAGCTTGTTCCGCGGCTTCAAGATCTGTAAAGAAAACCACATGGCCGTTTCGTATGACCTTAAGACGAGCAGGCTCTTGGAGATAGACCATGCATCCCAAATTTTTAAAAACATCTATCAACTTCCTAAGCTCCCAGCGTTTGTCCATAGTGCCCTTACTTAGATCCGATTTCACAAAAAAAGTTAGGTTGTCCACAGTCACGGGATTATTAGGCCTTGCTTTCAGTGATACAGCTTGCTGCAAAAGAAAGTTACCAAAATAAATCAAGAATGGTCGAGGAAATTTACTGCTAGTACTTCTTTGTATCAAAGGCAATCTGTGAACTCTCTGTAGCTGAGAATCCCAGTCCCAATCAGCAAGATCCGTGAAGGCTCTCTGGAGAAGTTTCACCATAAATGCCCTCGGGTCGGACCCCTCCATTCCTTCTGGTATGCCAAATAGTGTAAGGTTTTGCCTCCGAGCGCGATTTTCCAAATCCTCGACTTTAACTTCTAACTTAGAGACTCTTGATGTATTCTGTTTTACTGTTACTGAGGTCTTATTTACGTCTCCTTCCACTTCGACAATACGCTGTTTGATGTCTTCGATCTCCTTTGTCACGCCTCCCAGGCCTTGGCAAATTACGCTCATAGTTTCTTGGATCTTAGTATTGTCTTCTCTAAGTTGCAAATATTGCTGTTGAATCTCCGCTCTTTGCTCTAGGAGAGTCTGCATAATTGATTCCATAAATGTCTTTGTTGGATCTAGAAAATTAGTGGGATTAGGGAAATTAGAGGGGTTAGGGAGATTAGAGTAATCCTGTGAGACCATTTGTGGAGGTCTTGCTCCAGATAGCAATCCGGGATCGGTTGGCGTGTCTTGATTTTCGTTAATAGAGTCGTTTGACCTCTGCTCTGTATCATTTTCTTCAAGACTATTGCCTATATTTTCAGTAGAAGTTCCTGTTTGCAGTATCTGGGTTTTTTTCCGGTTTGATATTATAGATTCAGTACTCTCTTTCAATTGATCAGAGTCAAGAGTAGTGAATTCAAGACCCTGGTCTTTGGGTTTATTCGCCTCTTTATTGTACGTAACCGGAGTAGAAGGGGCATTGTAGATATGAGTAGGAGATGAAGTTATACTTATTGGGGAAACCCCAGTTGCCAACTCTGTATCGGTCAAAGCCGCATGTTGTGAAGTCTCTTGATTTATAAGTACGCCATCCAGGTTAGAATCACCAGTGAAATCTACAGGGTTAGTTTTATTAGCCCCCTGAGCCCCCTGAGTGCTGGACCCCTCGTCGGGGCTGGCACCTGACAGTCTTAAGGCCATGTTCTTAACCCCTCCCTTTGCCTCCATCCATCTTCTCAGAGGACTATCATCAATTAGACGGCTTTTTTTTATTTCCAAAAGGTTCCTTGTTGACTGTCTTTAATAATACATTTTTTTGCTTGGTTTTAACTTTCATCTTAATTTTCCTTGAAGCAATTATCTTATTTGGTAGAGTTTTAAGTGCTTCATCAGCTCCCTCGTCGTCTGTCAGCTCCTCGTACTCTAAATTAGAGTCTTCATCAGCTGCAGCTGTAGATTCCTGCGTTAAACCAATTTCCTTCTCCCTTTTTTCATTTTGTTCCGTATTAGTAGTAGTAAACTCATCCACCCTTTTTTTTTGTTTTTTTTGATTGTGAGTCATACTTTGCATTTCCTCTGTTTCTTCTATACTTCGCGTAGTTAAATTGCCATCGCTGGGTGTAATAGCTCTGCTCCCTAGCTGAGTTTCCAAAGCAATGTTTAACAAATCAGAGCAAGAGTCAATGTTTGCGTCAGGCTCTTTGTCTAAACCCTGCATATCATAATTCTTAGTCTTAGTCTCAGTTTTATCGATTTTCTCTTTATGGATATCTGCCAATGTTAGGTTCTTTTCAGATAAAATGTTCTCTTCTTCATCCTTATTGTCCTTATTGTTCGATTTCTTTTTAATTTTTGGACCAGTCAATGGCTCTAAACCCGGGTTGGGCTCTGTACAATCAATCCCCTTATTAGTAGGAGCATTTTTCCCCTCCCAGCGTGTTTTCTCCTCTATTAAAGCAGCCGGTTTAGTGCTTTTCACTCTCATTCCCCCACTATTAGCGATACTGCTAGTGTCTTGAACAAGTTGGGGTTCCTTGCTGCTGCCGGACACCCCCACTACCGCCACCCCAGCGACCGCTGCCGCCATTGTACTTGCGTTTGGTTGTCTTCCAGCCAGGGCGGTCTTCCTGCTCCGTGTGGTCCTTGTCTGCCGAACGGACATCGACTTTTCTCTTGCCTCCGTCCCTGCTCTCTGCAGCGTCCTCTGTGCTCGCGTAAAGGTCGAGTGCCGGTTCAGGCGAGCGATCAGCTGTGGTGAGCACGCCCAGCCGATGTCCCCACCTGGCGTGCTGACAGGGCGAGCCGCCGCGTAGAACCAAGCGCGAGATAGATTCCCGCTGCAGAGTTGTAGCAAAGCCCGTAGCATTAGGGCCGTTTAGAAATCTGACGGCCAAAAGTTAAGCGTATAAGTGCAATTATAGGGTTAAGGAGTTTACTCGCTGGGATCTGCTACTCGACCTCACCAGCTTCAAATTGTCGATTTTAGGTATGAGAAACGTCTATCCGTATCACCGCATTAAGCGAGTCTCTGGCAGAGCAGCACCAGGTAGCGTCCTTCACTCGGCGGTGTCAGCCCGCCATCTTGACTCCTCCCCCACTGAAGAGACGTCTTTGTGTAGATCAATTATATCTGACTGTTTGTCCCTGGATAACTATCGAAGGATTCCTTGGCTAAAGTATAATGTGGATTGTTTTCAGGAGTACTTTGGCTTGGATGTTTTGACTAACAACTGTGGTGCCTCTGATCTAGCCAAACAGGAAATTAAGAACTCTTTTTTAAATCACCAAGCTAACAGACGGCACCAAGAGAATGTTGATCTTTCCTCCTGTATCTTATATCATGATCTAAACGAATTTTCGGGCTTCCAACCGTATTTATCGCAGGTAACTTGGAAGGCCCACCGGTTTGTGTTGACTAGATTGAGAACTGGGATAGTTCACAAACTAGTGGCCTTCCCTCAACAGCGTTTACCTCCTATTAGTCCTTGCCCATGTGATAATGTTTGTTTACAAAGCACTAAGCACTTTCTTCTGTTCTGTCAACTGTATAAAGACTTGCGGATTGCTTATCTGAAACCAATGTTTTTGAAGTTTGGAGTTAGGAATGTAAAAGACTCCATGAGACTGCTTTTTAATCTTCAACACCCTGATGTCTGTTTTTATACAGCTACTTTTTTTTTTAAATCAATTAACGCTAGGAAAAGCATGCAGTTTTAATCATTATTAACTGATCTGTACAGTTTGTGTTATTATGGCTAACGTCTTTTTGATTGTATTTTTATGCATTGTGCTTTTAAGGACATGTTTCCTGTTCTGAATAAAGCTTTATGAAATGAAATGAAAAAATGTCTGGTGTAATAGCTGCAAGAAATGCAACTTTAAAGGAAAGAAATTTCGAATCTAACGAAGATAATGGTCGTAAAGGAGGAGATTGAAGAGCGTGAAGAACCAATGACAGATCCTAAGAAGGTACAGAGGATTCCACTAAAGGTGTTGACAAAAGGAAACTGCAAAATAATTTGGACTCTAGAAGCTCAAACTTTGCAGAAAAGAACACTGAGGCCAATGCTCTTAGCACAGTGTTTAGAATAACAAGAAATTATAGAATTCCTTTGTGAACCATGTACTACACAAACAATGTGAGCAGGCAAACCTTGCCTCGTTTGAGCCCTCCACTCAACCTTCAAACCGTAAAAGTTAGAGGTACTTAAAATCAAGGACTGTAAGATTGCAAGAGAAATGAAAACTGTGGAAGGATCCATAGAGTATGAATGGCCATGCTCTGTAACAATGGGAACCATTACCTCTGTGGCCAAAATGGATTTACTGCCACCACTTGTGCCTTTTCCCACTGAATTTCATCAAGAGAGACTGAATGAGGAGAAAGGGAGGAAACGCATAAAGGAGAACTCAAGACAATGGAATTTACAAGCCCCTTTTCCGGAATCCTGGAGCAGAAAAGGGGTAAAACATTTTGGCTCAGGAAGCAAACAGATCCATCTTGTGATAGCTGATCTTCCTGCAAATCAAACAAAACATCAGAGTGAATAGTGGCAGCTCTAGAGAGGATGGAAACTTCGAGCTCAGGGTGTCTGCCACTACATTGTCCAAGACCCTGATGTGAAGAACATGGATAAAGATAGAGTTCTGCCATATGTGCCCTTGAACAGGCCACCTGTTTCCTTGTGAGATTGGATGAGTTCAACTACCACTGTAGATTGCAAACAAAGTCCGGAGACACTAGGATCTCCAAATTCATGTCCTGGATTTGCTGTCCTGGATTGTGGTAAAGCATAACTCTTCCCATAATGGAGTTGAGTTCCCCTTGAGTGACACAGGGGCAGCTACTCCACTAGGGTGGAGGAGTGTCGCCCCACTGCTTTCTCGCAGTGTGTGAAGAGGAAAAACATAAAATGGTAAAACTGCTATTTTTATCTAATAAGGCTATCATATCTCAATGTCCAAATCAGCTCAGTGTTCCTAGTCAACTTAGGGCAATATACTTTAATACCTGCTCCATCCCGAAATATTCAGTAGAGATATGGAGCCTTTTAGACCTAGTAGCCCCTGACATTTGTTTTGTGACGGAGACCTGGATACATGAGTATGCCTCCCCTGATGTGCACACTGCCTACCCTTCACAATACAAAGTAATTCGAATAGATAGGAAAGTGACTAGAGGGGATGGCCTACTAATTGCCTTTACACACAATCTAAATGTGTTGGTCTTAGAAAATCTCATCTATAGCCATACTGAAATAAGTATTTTTAAGATCAATGGCTCTTCCAACAGCTCCCGGGGAGGGGCTCTAATCTACCGACCCCCAGAGCAAAAGGGGATTTCACAGACAAACTATTAGAGACCATTGCGTTGCTGCCTCAGACAATTTTCTCCTAATCAGAGATTTTAATTATCATGCAGAAATGCTATCTAATTCTGACACTAACCGCTATATGTATCAACAAACCATTTTGCATTTCCTAAATAGCGAATTTTAAGGAATCGCTATTTAGGAAATGCAAAACGGTATGTATGTACAAAATCGCTTTCCAATAGCGATTCCTTAGCATTCCTAATTTGAGATTAGCAAATTGTCATTCGCAAATTACCCCTTCATTTCCATGGGCCAAGAGGCCCATAGGAATGAAAGTGCAATTTGCGATTAGCAATTTGCTGATCGCAAATTAGGGATTTTTCCAAGGGTGCAGGGGTGTCTCAAGAACACCCTGCTGCACCCCTGAAAAAGACGTTTGGGGGCATATGGCGCACATACATGCCCTAAGGGCATGTATGGGCGTCATGTGGCACCTTTGGTTTTTTTCAAAAAAGCTTTTTGATAAGAATTCGCAAATTACCACCAACTAGAAGTTGGTGGTAATTTGCTAATCCTTAATGGCATTTTTTCCATAATATTTGTTTGATACATTGCATTTAAGGAATTGCAAAATTTGCAATTCCTTAAGTGCAATCGCAAAATAAGGATTAGCAAATTTTGCTAATCCTTATTTTGCATCAAACTTGTTTGATACATTCCATTTGTCTATTTAGCATTCGCAAAGGCCGAAATTCGCAGAATTTCGGCCTTTGCGAATGCTAAATAGCTTGATACATATAGCGGTAAGAAACTGATCTCTAATATGAACACTCTTGGTCTCGTCCAGCTGGTTGTAGGTCCCACACATAGTGCGGGTCATAGTCTGGACCTTCTCTTTACCAACTGTTCCGGAATAACGGTGGAGCCCCCAACTCTGCTACTATGGACAGATCATTACTTACTGAAATTCGCAATTCCTATAACTGCGGCAAAAACCGACCGAGAAAGTGAATTCATATTGCGTAGGCCATGGCGAAAGTCACCTTGCCCCTGTTTATAAAGTATTTCTGCCCAGATCTGATAGGTCTAGAAGCAAGCGTAAATCTAGCGGCACAAAGTCTTGACAAAGCTATTCTGACAGCATTAGATAAAATTGCCCCTTTTAGTAATGTTAAGATCAAGACCAGAACCGCCCCCTGGTTTTTCTGATCAATTAAGAATGACAAAATTCTCGTGCAGAACCGCGGAGAGAAAGTGGCAGAAAAGTAAAGATCGGTCCGAGCGCGAAATATATAAGAAACTGCATCATGGCTACATGAATGAAATAAAAGTGGCTAAAAAACAATTCTTATAGACCGGATCAAGAAGTCAGAAAATTCCTCTAAAGAACTTAGAGTTCCCAGTAATCAGCCATCAATGCCTATATCCCAAGACTGGACTGACTCCTTATCCAAATTCGTTGAGGAAAAAATTACAGTTATTCATCACTCTCTCATATCTCAACATAATAGCACATATCCTAAAGATTTTCCCTGTCCGTTGTCCTTTCCCCCCCATATTCTGAATGAATTTGCAAAATGCGACTGCAAGGCAGTCACTTCTGTCATGCAGAAGATAGAATCTGCTTCCCCCACCGACCCTGTCCCTCCCAAATTCTTCTCAATATGGAAAGCAGCCAGAGTAAGACTGATCTTAAAGACACTGATGGCTGATCCAAAACTTCTCTTAAATTACCTTCCTATCTCACTACTCCCCTATTTTGGGAAGATGCTGTAATCTCTTGTTAACCAACAGCTTGTTGACCATCTTGAAAGCCATGGACTCTTAGACCTCTCACAGTCGGGTTTCAAGACGACGCACAGCACGGAGACAGCACTGGTAGAGGTCACCGATTACATCAGACTTGCCTTAGATAAACACCAGTCAGTAATCCTCGTCCTGCTCGATCTATCCGCCGCCTTTGACACCATCTCCCACAGCATTTTAGAACAGCGGCTTTGGGAGATAGGTGTCGGAGGAAATGCCCTAAATGGTTCAACAGCCACCTATCTGACCGTGTAACAACTGTCCAGATAGGAAACAGCATCTCATGTGAGAGACCGGTTGAGATGGGAGTACCGCATGGCTCTATTTTGAGCCCGACGCTTTTTAATCTGTATATGACCCCACTGGCTAAGGTGATCCCAGCCTAGAGATTTGTACACTAAATCAATTTCACGGAATTGCTCATGAATAATTAAAGGAAGCCGTTGAAGTCAGTCATCCTACCAGCCGTAGGTCTGGTAAAGAAAACTCAGGGTTGCATAGTCCGTGTGCCGTCACCGCATTACAGCTGTAACGCGGTGACGGCACACAGACTATTGATTTAGTGTATTTACAGTAACTCTGCTTTGTCGTGTGCATTTGCAGAGCGCGTGTCGCCTGCACCAACATGATAATTTCACCGTGACGCACACTATCAAGGCATCTGACCCCACCACCCCACCCATCACTCCCGGTCCCGTCCGCGCCAGGCCGGGCCCAAGGGCCATAACCCCTGGTCCCTGTATGGGAAGTCCCATAATATATAGTGGAGCAACTCTATATGGGCTCAGACCAAGAGGTAGGGCAGAATGTCGCCATACCCTAAACCCTGCGAAACCTCCTTTACTTTGCCGCCACTGCCATAGGCATTTTAAGTCATACGACCACCTAGACCGAGACCGTGCATCCACCACACAATATAACATTGCCCTCCTGAACTGCAGATCATTGCCAAAACATTGCACCGAATTAGCACTGTTAATTGGTGAACACAAGCTTGATGCCCTGTTTCTGACGGAAACATGGTTGCAAGCGGGGAATGAGCCCGACATTATCCTGACCCTTCCCGTAGGCTATGGAATCTGTAGAGTGGATCGTAGCTCGGGAAGAGGCGGCGGTTTGGCAATTATTTTTAAAGACATCTCTAAGTGCCGTTTGTTACCATCTTCACTCAAAGACGGGGAAAGCCTTGCTTTCTCGATTGAATTTTCCTCCATAGATTCCTTTTCTGGCATTTTGATCTATCGCCCCCCCTCCCCGAGGCGCTAAAAGAATTTATTCCCAAACTCATCTATTTGGCCGCTGAGCATGTGTTGGCGATGGCCAATTTTACAATCTTGGGCGACTTCAATATACACCTGGAGGACCTGTCTAATTCTTTAGCTTACAATATTTTATCTGGCCTTCAGGCGCTAGGTCTGGGTCTAAAGTGCCTCCTCCCTACGCACGATAAAGGCCATCTCCTGGACCCGGTCCTTAGCAATCTAGACAACCTTAGCTCGGGGGATCCCATCCCTCTTCCCTGGTCGGATCATTTTCTGGTTCCCCTATTCTGGGTAACAAAGACTGCCCGGGGTGTCCAACATCCCAGGGTAGTATGGGACCGGAAATGGTGTAGGCTGCCTTTGGAGGAATGGAAAACGGCCCTCGAGGCCGCCGATTCTCTGAAGGGAATCGACACCGAGGAGGCAAATCACAATTTCAATAGATGGATCCAGGAAACTTTAGACAGGACCCTCTCCAAAGTTATCATCCAAAAACAAAGTAGGAAAAATGCGGCCCCCTGGTTTAGCACTCAATTGAGAGTGCTAAAACAATCCTGCCGAACGCTGGAAAGGTCATGGAGACAGGACCATTCTCAGTAAACTAAGGAAACGTATAGGAAGGCCATTAGGATCTATAAAAATTAGATCAAAACTGCCCAGGCATATTTTTACGAGACCAAAATTAGCACCGCAGCCAATTCTCCTAAAGAGATCTTTCAAATAGCAAAATCCCTAATCACTCTTCCACAAACACTTCCCCCTAAGGAAGGGGCCCTTGAACGCTGTAACCAACTAGCAGTATTTTTTCAAGAGAAGCTCCAAGCCATTTATACCACTTTCCCTCCAAATCAGTCCATGATGGGGGACTGTGGCGCCACGGACCAGGTTCTAGTTCCGGTGTTGGATCAATTTCATCCTTTGGATACAGAAATGTTAGGTCATGTCATCAGCAGAGTTTTGTCCGGCTCTCCGCTGGGCCCCGCTCCGCCCCAACATCTTAGGGCGGCTATTGACTCAGTCCAATCCACCATTTTAGAGGTCTTAAATTCTTCCATCTCAACCTGTATGGTTCCCCTTGCGTGGAAGTGCACAATGGTAAAAGCAATACTTAAAAAGCCCAGCCTAGATCCATCCATACTCTCGAACTATCGCCCAATTTCACTTCTGCCGTGGCTGAGTAAGCTGCTGGAGAAACATATAAATAACCTCTTGGTTGACCACTTAGAATCCAACAGACTTCTAGACGTCACGCAGACCGGCTTCCGTCCAAATTATGGGACGGAGACCGTGCTGCTTTTGGTCACCGAAGAGGCAAGGAGGCTGGTGGATGAGGGGGGAAGGGCCGCCATCATCCTTTTAGATCTAAGTGCAGCATTTGACACGGTCAATCACACCATCCTGACTGACCGACTCAAGAATGTCCGGGTGTCGGGCGCTGCACTGGCCCGGTTCACCTCCTTCCTCAGCAACCGCCGCTTCCAAGTCTTTGAGGGGGATGTCGCCTCTTCTAGTCTTCCTTTGGATTGTGGGGTACCACAAGGTTCAGCCATAAGTCCGACACTATTTAACGTGTACATGAGGCCACTGGCGAGTATCATCCATCCATTTGGCATCAAGATTGTCAGCTATGCAAACGATACCCAGTTAGGGGTATCCCTGTGCCACGACGAGGGACCGTCTTGCATGCTGGCTCCCTGCCTTGAAGCAGTGGCCAAATGGATGGAGGGCTCCTATCTCCGTCTTAACGGAGAAAAGATGAAGATTATGCTATTGGGCAATTCCTGTCCTTCCATCTCTGTCCCCATATGGCCAACTTGTCTGGGCCATGCTCCCTCTCCAAAGCCTCATATAAAGAGCCTAGGCGTATGGCTGGACAACTCCCTTAATTTCGGACACCTGGCCACAGTACTTTCTGCGACCTGTTATGGGCTGCTGAAAATGCTCCGCAAAATTCTTCCTCTACTCCAGTTTGAAGCACGCAGAATAATGGTCCAGGCTCTGATATTGTCTCGGATGGACTATGGAAATATGCTGTACTTAGGAGCCCCGCTGGCCACAGTAAATAAACTGCAGGTGGTCCAGAATAGCGCAGCAAGGATGCTCCTGCAGGTCCCCAGGAGGCAATCAGCAAGACCAGCCCTCCGCCAGCTCCACTGGCTGCCCATGGGTGCTAGGATACAATTTAAGGCGATGTGCATAGCCCATAAAGCCATGTGGAAAACGGGCCCTGCCATCGTCCATTCTTTGGTAACGCCCTATCTACCATCAAGATCCCTTCGTTCCTGCACCCTAAACCTGGCGACCATAAAGAAAATTAGGAAGGCTAGATGGGGAGGACGCTCTTTTTCATCCACTGCGGCCAAGTTGTGGAACTCTCTCCCGCAAGCTGTGCAAGCTGTGCGAGAGAAACCGCAATCTGACGACCTTTCACAAGCATTTAAAAACGCACCTATTTGGACTGTCCTTTTAGGACTAGAAATCTGTATGTGCCTTACTTTATTTCTATAAGCGCTACGAGGCCTCCGGGTAGCTAGGCGCTATAAAAGTACTCTTCATAATCTTCATAATCATAATCATGAAGACCCCCTGTAAGGCCTTCAGTGATCCTTCATCGCCTTGGGGTCGAAACGTCGACAGCCTTCAATTACGCCAGCACGTGCCTCAGTTGTAATTTGTTTTGGTTCTTCTTTGGCTCCTGTTGGAAGCATACTATGTAACATTTGATTCTTGACCAATAAGGCCATTTGACTTGACACCTTGTTTCTAAATCCTTTTCTATTCTTGCATGACGTCGCATCCTTTCCCCTCACCCATTGGGGGACTAACGTGTTTTTTCTAAACAAGCAATGTATTGTGTTTTATGCGAGGTCCACTGTGATTAAATAACAGTTTACCTTGATGATTGTCTGATCTGTTTTCTGTTGATATTTGGTATAATTTCTGATTTCATTGCTATTGCACTGTTATTTGTTGTCTTTAAATGATCTTGTACTGGGACCCCTTATCAATGTACAGCATTATACCCAGGTCACAGTGACTTTATTTGGGTCTACCCTGTTTTTGTAACGTTTTCTCTCTGTAGGCTGCACGCAGCCTGCATGGGGAAAATGGCCTCCCCATAGGTGCCAGGCTGGTCAGCATCCCGAGCAATCACAACTCTGCCATTGCAGCGTTGTGATTGGCTTAGGGGAGGGGAGGGAGGCTGCCTGCATCCTGTTCCTGCCAGAGGCAGGAGAGCAGGAGAGGAGCAGAACCGACGCGGGACTGGCCCAGCGAAGGAAAATTAACTTTGTTTAAATGTATTTTAATTTTAAATGAAACCCCCCCCCCCCCTGCGCGACCCCCCCACCCCCCCCCACACCTGCAAGTCGTGTCGGCTGGGACTGGAGTGATGTCCTAGTTGTAGACTGGATATTGCACTTTGGGATGTTCAGAAGAAAGCCATGACTTTCTAGTGTGAGAATAGTTGGTGTCAGATGTTGTTGAATTACTTGGACAGAGGGAGCCTGAAGAAGTCAGTCATCCAGGTATGGGAAAACTGACATTCCCTGAAGATGTAGATAAACCCATTAAGGGAGCCACCACATTAGTAAACACCCTGGCCTGACTGTAGGCCACATGGCAAGACTCAATTTTGCCAATGGCACCCCTGCACAGAAAACCACAGGTACTGTTGAAACTCTGGTTCAATTGACATGAATATATGCATCCCTGAGAGCCAATGTCATCATCAGATAACCTGCCTGGATTAACAGAATTATGTGTTGCAAAGTTTCCATCCTGAACATTATTTTCTGAACAAATCTGTTCAGAGACTTGAGATTGATCACAGTCTGAAAATCACCAGTCACCTTCGGGGCCAGGAATATTATGGAATAGTCTCCTTGGCCCCACTGTACCTTGAGAACTGTAACAATCACCTTTTTCTGTAGAAGAGACTGGATCCCCACTTCCAATGCATGCCACTTGAACGGATCCCAGGAGAGAGATGTTACCACAGTCCCTGACGATTTTGGTAGAGACAGAAACTCTATTCCGTACCCCTTGTACAGGATGTTCAACACCTATTTGTCGGTTGTCGTGAGATACCAGTTTTGCAGAAAGTGACTGAGCCTCCCACCAACCTCTACAGTCTCTCCAGCTGTACCATTGGTAGCTTAGCGAGGACTGCTGATTGTCATTCCCCAGTTCTTGTCTTCGTTTCTTTTAAAATTGTTCCTGAAAACATTTCCCCTGGAGCTTCTGAAGGATGACTGCTTATTTTGTTGGTGTCTCCGGAATAAAAAGTAATGTTTTCTTTCTTTAAAGACTTCATGCAGCTTCTCCTCAAAGTCTTTCCCAAAAAGGGTAGTCCAATACCATAGAACGCTGTGCAGAGACAGTATTCCAACTTTTCAGAAAAAAATAGTCTGACTGCAACTGATGCACCACAGGAATAAGCCGATGCCCTCACTGAATCAAAGGCAGTATCCAACAGGAATACTTTCTGCCTTTCCAAAGACTCCAAAAGATCCGGATACTGTCCACTCTCTTGCATTGTTTTAAGCAGAGTCTGAAAGTCTGACAACAACGATTGTGCCACATATACCCCATAAATTCCAAAGCGCAGAGCGAGAATGGAATCAGATTAAGCCTTCTTCACTAAAGAATCAACCTTCTTATCTGCCCCATCCTTAAAAATGTTGTCCTAGACCATTGATGGATGGCCCACCAGAGTGGCACCAATTAAATCCACATGAACTGATTCTGGCAGTGTATCCCCAATCCCCTCCAAAGGATAGTGTTTCGTCATGAAAGTTCCGTTTCGGATTGTTCCATTCATTCAATAGCTGTTGTTGATAACTTTTATTTCGGTCCAACGACCATCAAAGTGCATATAAAATACATCAGCACTACATTAAAATAATAAATAATCATAGAATGTTTAAAAAAGAATTAAACTAGAAGTTATCACAATGCAGGACATGAAAAACAGTATATACAGCAATTAGGTTAAAAAAGTTTTTCTCCTACGCCACATGTTAAATAAATAGCGAGAGACCACAAACACAATGGGAGGATGGGTATCATGAATCAATATCCTACAGGCCTGTGAAAAGTGCAAAAATCCCAAGTTCTTACAAATAGGTTTTAACCAGCATTTTCTGATTGCAGAATAGGAAGGGCAGAAAAACAATACATGGGTTACATTCTCAATTTTATAGCTACATGCAGGGAAAACTTCATTGATCGGGTTTGACCATTTAGATGTAAAGGACCTAATAGGAAGAGTGCCATGCCTTAACTGTAAATATAGCTTTCGAGCAACTGGGGGTTCAATTACGTCCATGAATTCCTCAACTTTAGGTTCTGGTTTAACTAGGAGGAACTCAGATGTCAGCCTACCCAATGATGCAGAGCTCATTAGTGTTTGGTAATTTAGCGTACGTATCTGGGAAAGAAGTTCTTTCTTAGATATCCCGAGGCAAAAGGTCTCAGGGGTTTCCCACAATTCAGGATAACCTAATCGGATACTAACAGCACTAATGTGCTGAAGCCAAGGGATCTTTTTATTTTTAAGAAAAGACCAAATCTCAGAAAAATCCGCTCTGTACGCGACCAGTTCAGGGACTGACCACAACCTCTTCCAGTACATAATTGGTCTAGCACTTGTGATCTCCTCTATTGGCAACATGCCAAGGTAAAATCTAAGAGGGATCAGGGGCGTGCTAGATGGTAACCCAACTAAGTTTCTGACAAAGGACTGCTCCACCTTTTTAAGATTCGTTATCTGCTTGTGCCCCCAGAGTTCAGCCCCATAGGTCGCTGCCAGTCTAGCCTGGTGACAATATATCTCTAGGGCTGGGGACACCGACCTAAAAGTAGACTCCCTGAAGTCTTTACTTATGCCCCCCGCTAGCTGGGATAACCTGAGTGAAGATTTAGCGATCTGCATATTCCAATCAAATTTCTCTGTCAGAGTAACACCTAAATAAACAAATGTTTTAACCCTTTCAAGGGGAGTACCATGTAAGACAGGGTTTGGGCGTACGCGCTTAGGGGGATTAAAAATCATAAACTTTGTTTTCCCTAAATTGATTTCCAATCCCCGAAGCTTGCAAAACTCCACAAAGCCATCAAGTATTCTTTGAATGCCCGATGATGTTCTAGACAACAACAGAGTGTCGTCTGCGAACATCAGAGCGGGCACTCTACCTGTAGCCAGTTTAGGGGCATCATTATTTTCCACATCATTCAGATGTTCCACAAGGCCATTTATATAAAGACTAAATAGCGTTGGTGCCAATACGCACCTTTGGCGAACTCCTTTTGAACAGGAAATTGATCTGTAAGTTCGCCATGCCTGCCACACCTGACCTGGGCAAAATTGTTTGCATGAAGCCTAGAAAGAATAGCTAACAAGTAGGGCGGAAGGCCCAGGTCTGCTAGTACTCCCCACAATTTGTCGCGCGGGACCAGATCAAATGCCGCCCACAGGTCCACAAACACAAGGTAGAGGCTGCCACCCTCCACCTTTGCTGTTTTCCAGTACAAGACCTGCAGGCGAAATATCTGGTCTAGAGTGGAGGTACCGGACCTGAAGCCTGCCTGGAATGTAGACAATATCCCTTTATCCTCAATCCACCCAAGAATCCTATCAAGGATGACGCTCCCCATCAGCTTTTGAGATGTATCGATTAGGCTGATGGGTCTATAATTAGAGGGGGTTAGTGGGCAGCCCTTTTTTAGAATAGGCACAATTTCAGCTCCAAGCCAAGTGGAGGGCAGGTCATCTCCCTGTAGGATACCGTTGAATAGAACAACCAAATAGGGTGCCCAGATTTTCGGTTGCGTCCTAAACAAATCCCCTGGCAATTTATCCAAACCTGGGGCCTTGTTAGGAATCAATTTGCCTATAGCTGTCACTACCTCAGTAAAGGTGAAAAATTCAACTGGGGCAGGGCATGGGGGGACTGTAGTTAACCATCCCCGTTCTTCAGCCCCACTATCACTTCGAAGTTGGTGGAATTCAGATGTACTAACAGGCATTCCATCAGACTCAGAGATGCCATAAAGAGCACTAAAGTGGCTTTCCCAAATTGAAGGAGCAATGTTGGGGGCAAGTGCGGGGGTGTGCCCACTAAGTCCAGTTGCGACAATGGACCAGAAAGATGTGGAATCGTTGGATCTAAGTGCAGATCCCAATTCCTCCCACATAGTGGCCTCCCATTCCTTCTTGGCATCACGGATTGCCGTTTTGTACATGATGCGATGGGCCCTGATTGCCTCCCTGTTATTGGTTTTTATTGCTATTAGAAGAGCCTTTTTGGCCTTCCGACAGGAGGTATTGAACCAACGAGAAGTCGTGATTTGAGGCTGATTTGCCCTTCTCACAGGATACAAAGTATCTTTAAGTGCGGCAACCAGTTGGATATGTATTTCAGATGCCCTTCCTAGATGGCCAACTCTCCCCATATCTTCAATAAATGGAATAACGGTCTTGTATAATTCGGCAAATTTACTAGTGGACATCTGGAGGTCTGGCCATTTGACCCTATGCCTGCAATTTGCTATTATTAAAGGCGCAGTGGCGCAATGTTCAGCCGGAGTTTGACATTTCAGCCCAAAACTCCCCGGTTTAAGTGACAGGACCAGGGCATTATGGTCACTGTCAGATCTTTCAATAACCCTGAACTCATGCAGCCTGTCCGAGTGCCTGGCCTCGATAAAAATATAATCGATTACTGAGGTACTAAATTTTAATCGATTCCCTGGTCTATCAGGCTCCACCTTCCCGTTGCAAGCTCACAATGATGTCGCTAACACAAATGACTGCAATTGCAGGACTAAAGGGGTCCATGCCTTGACCCGGGTAGTCAATGGCTCAGGAATAGCCCACAACAAATCAACCTCATCCGGGATGCTCAAACTCGGGTCCATAAGCGGCTCAAAGTGACAGTTAAAATCTCCACCCAGGATTAGCACGGTGGAAGGGTCAATCGACTGAATGAAGGTTAACAAGGTTTCAATGGCCTCTGACTCAAGGCCCCGCCTAACTGGCCTTGAGTATACGTTAATCAAAGCAATGTCTGGCCCATTTAACGCAGTCAACAATACACACTGGACATCCATTGAATTAGTTGAAATTTGAGATGCCTTAACTCCTAGGTGTGTACCAACCCATATGGACAGCCCACCCGAGGGCCTACCTCTCTCACCCAAGCTTGCCAAAACATCGTAAGTTGCGAAGCCCTGAACCCTACTTTCTTTTAACGCCCAGGTTTCCTGCAACATACAGATGTCATATGAAGCCATAAAGGAGCCCCAATCTGGAATGGGCAATTTACTTTTAAGGCCCGCCACGTTCCAAGAGAGGATTTTAACCTGGGCAGCCAACAAGTCTTGCTTAGTTGGTTCACAATCTAAAATACCAGAAAGATCATTAATAGTGCAAGGAGTAGGATCTGTCCCCGACTCAGATTGACAGTTTATTAGAGGTCGGTCGTCAGGAGAAATAACCATTACATGATGAATAGTTTGTTCTGATGTCAAGACTTGCACTAAAGGGCTCAAGTTAACATTTGCATCTTGGTTCTCAGTGGTAGGTCGCATATTGATAAGGTGGTCCGTTTGTCAATCGCAATCATCGAAACCTGAAAAGGCATCAAACCTGTTTGCGACTTCCAGCGGGGTAAATGGTAACAGATGGTCCATCTTCCTATTTCCTTGGAAATGGTCCGTCCTCCAGCTTCCATTTCTATGACTCCTAAAGGGTACGGTTTCCCACCCAAATGCATATTCAGCAATCATAGGATTAGGTGCCTGCATCATATACCGGTTGTTAAAGGGTATAGATGGTTTAATCTGTGGACATGCTAGAGCCCCAGGATAGATTGTAGGGTTCTCTAGAGATCTTGGATAAAAATAAGTCAGGTCACGAGGAACGATGGAATTACCAGCGATCCCTGGAATCCAATTTAAAATATACCTAACAGTTCCAGGATCTTTAAAGTTAATGACAATTAGGTCCCCCTTTATGTCTTTCACTCTACTTCTCAGCCAAGGGAGTCGCCGAACATGCAGAATATCTCCAATACTATTAAAAGGAAGTGGTCGATTTTGGTTAAGCCAATGCATGGTTTTGTTTTTTAGCTGAAAGAACCCTTCCCTCTTGCCATCCTCTAATTTTGGGACTCCGGTAAGCACAACCACAAAAGGAACCACCTCGGGGGGTAATTCAACTTGGGGCCTCCTATGCTTCTCTGTCCTGGCAGGGCTGGGAGTTCCCCTCTTATATCGCATATTTCCTATGGAAGATTTATTCCCTGCCTTCAAAACTTCGCTAGCAGCATGCGGTGCTGGTTGTTGAACCGATTTAGGGGGAATTGCCTTCTGTTTTATAGAATTCATAAGCTTACTGATCTTTTTTATACCCTTATCTGCAACAGGAGTAGGAGATGGCACTATAACTGCAGGGGGTGGCACTGGCTTCACAGGGTCCTTTGGTAATCCAACATTGCTACATATAGCCAGTTCTAGATCCTCCAGCTGTTGCTCCACCCTCTTCAGCCTCTCTATAATGGGCAAGATAAATGACCTGATTAGATGTTCGAGGCTTTCAAGGGGAACAACAGACAGTGCTTCCTTAGGTGAACAGTGTAAAGAAGTAGCTGAACCTGGTGGAGTTGATATAGTCAATACAGGGACTCTTGGAATTAATACTGCTTCCGTGAGAGCCGTTGAAGTTGGAGCAGTTGATACAGTAGCCTTTGAGGTAGATACAGTGATTACATTTGCCTTTAAGGTTTTACTAAAGTCGGAGTGGCTAATCTTGCTTTTTTGCGGATCACCGCCCCTCTTCCTTCTTTTATTTGGTGGCGGACCATAAACTTTGGGCATGGCTAATTTCCTAGCCTGTTTCTTTTTTTTATAGGTCTCTTCTATTAGTAGAGGTGACTCAGCTATCACGTCTGTTCCTATAGTAGGATTGCTAAAGAGGGATACATTATTCAAGTCTTGGATGTTGTAGGTATCGGGTGGGGGGGAGTGTCTCGCAAGAGTAGAGGGATACTATCTATGGATAGCGGGTCCTCATTTTCAGTGTGAGAACTTGCATCAAGTGAAATAGATTGATGCAAACAATCCAAGAGAGGTCTACTTTTCATGCATTCAATAGAGCGACGTCGCTCAGCCCTACGCTCGGCTAAAACACTCTCCCTTTCTGAATCTACAACGACCTTGGTAAAGTAATTTTCTAGTGTACCTTTACTAACCCCAACTGCGCCTCCAGATACGGATTTATCAAGAGTCGCAGCCATAACAAATGGACGTCCAACAAGTATACCCAAACAATCCTTTACAACTTGTTAGAATATGGGCCCAGCCCGGCCTCGTCTTAATGGTGCAGCGGCGCACGCCGAAGACACTGCGGGCGTGCAGCTGACAAGTCCCCCAACAGCAACTACTGGCAACAAAGGTCCAAATGGTCGGCAAAAGCTCCCTGCTCAACAGGGGTGGTCGCTAGATTTATGCGCCTCCTAGCGCAATCTGGGCATGCGCTGCTTCAGGCCGCCTGGAATTCTGGGGATTGAAGTCCCGGTGTCCCCGCGCGCCTCACTGCAGCCACACCGGAGGTCTTAATGGTGCAGCGGCGGGCGCCGAAGACACTGCGGGCGTGCAGCTGACAAGTCCCCCAACAGCAACTACTGGCAACAAAGGTCCAAATGGTCGGCAAAAGCTCCCCGCTCAACAGGGGTGGTCGCTAGATTTATGCGCCTCCTAGCGCGATCTGGGCATGCGCGGCTTGAGGCCGCCTGGAATTCTGGGAATTGAAGTCCCGGTGTCTCCGCGCGCCTCACTGCGGCCACACCGGAGGTCTTAATGGTGCAGCGGCGGGCGCCGAAGACACTGCGGGCGTGCAGCTGACAAGTCCCCCAACAACAACTACTGGCAACAAAGGTCCAAATGGTCGGCAAAAGCTCCCCCTTTCAATAGCACATCCATAACAAACTGATGAATGGGTAATGCAGTGCTAGTTTATTGTATTTTTTAAATTGTGGAAATACAAATTCTCTGGATGTACTTGGAACAGCTTCTGCAGGAAAACCCATATTATCTCTGACATGAGCAAGTAGATCTGGCAACATATACTTTGAAACATATTTCCTTTTATGTTCAAGGATTTCTTGAGATGACTCATCCGCTGACTTGGAGCTAGAAATATCAGAATAAATACCACACTCAGCTGCACCGTGAGAGTTTCCTTCCTTCTTTTTTAAAGAGAATACATTCATTAAAATTAGTTGTTTTAACTTTTCCTCCTTTCCCAACCTGTTCTTCTGAAGTTGAGGTGATGAAGACTGGGGCCATGCTTCAGATGCGGCTGAAGTAGAAAAGGAACAATGTGTCCGCTTATGGTAATATTTCTCATAGCAATGAAACACCACAAACGTGTCTACTACGCACGATGCCGGGAATACAGAAGAAACGCTCCACACAATCCCAGCAACAGCACGTGCCTCTGTAAACTCCTGGAAGCAGGGTCAGATTGGTAAGGTGGACACTCGAGCAGGGCCGGACTGGCCATAGTGGGCACCAGGCGTTTCCCCAGTAGGTCGCTAGGGTGGGGGCCGGTTTTGGGCCACTGAGGGGCCGTTTTTGTTACCAGGGGTCGGCAATATCGGCCCCCTGTAACAAAATTGGCTGAAACCGGCCTTTGCAAACTGCTCGGCTGCACTCCCCCTCACCCCAGGGGGGCCAGCTGAGAAGTTTGCCAGGGCCGGTTCCTGTTCCCAGTCCAGCCTGGCACTCAAGCAATGGCCGAGGGGCTGGTATCGAGTTCCAGGTGTGGGCCGCTGATTTGGGCGGTATCTGTGCTGCCTGGATGCCGCCAGCAGTCCAGTGGGGCCTTTCTGGAGGCAGATGGGCCTCTCTTACTTCCCTTTTACCAATGGGCGGAGATGTCACCCCCTTTCTCTCTCTGGGCCAGACCATTAGTGTGTGCAGATTGAGTGGAGGTAGGAGGCCTGAGCTGAAGTGACCTCACTTGGTGGGTCGAGTACAAGGGACGTAGAGATAATGGATGGCTTTTTCTTCTAATAAGGGCCGTGGAGGGGTGGGCCCACTTTTCTCCACTGCCTATGGTATCTGGAACAGAGATGGGTGGAGCAGCCGTCCACGTCATCATCAGTGCACTGACTGATTTCATGACAGTTGACAGCAATATTAGTGCGACCCTGGAGGAAAGCCATTCTTTACCCCTCGAGGTCAGGAGAGGGAGGTATTAGTAGGGGACTGATGTATTTCCAGATTCGTGTTAGGTAAAAGACAGAAGGATGTACTAGTTTAATGCTTAGAGATTTATAACACTGATTGAGCTGAGAGTGTGATTTTGTGAATTCTGTCTTACCTTGACATTAAAATAAACTTTAATCAATTGCTAAATATACCTGTTTCTCCATCACAGTAACAACAAATGTGGAGCGTTTTAATTGGGGTCTGTGCTCCTTCAGTCTGTGATGAAGGTGCAGATTCCCTTTGGCACAGGATGCTTTGCCTTTGCTCTGCCTAGTTCTGGCAGTCAGTGAGTAATGATACCGCACTAGGATTGAGTGCAGTGATTGTTGCAGTTTGCTTACCTGCAGAATATGCTCTCATACACTGAAAAATAATGCACAAGATGAATGCATGGCTGCTTTTTCTGTCCAATATAGTGCACGTCTTAACCTTTTAGGTCGAGCATTCGAGACCTCTTGTACCTACTTTAGCATATACTTATATGTAAAAAAGAAGGAGAGAAGTCTGGGTAGGTCTCAGTTTAGGTGGAAGGCAGCTCCTGTTAGAGGACTCTCAACACCAGCGACACTCTAGATCTGCTCACCTCAAATGTCTGTTTTTCTATCAAAGTTTTTAAGCATAGGATTAGACAGTGCTATCCATGCCGAGATAGAAAATGACAAAGTCTTTCACCATTTAAACAGCAAAGTCTTTAAGCATAGGACTAGTACAGTGCAGTCCTTGCCGAGCTGTCAAATAACAAAAGCCATTTATCACTCCAGGCACAATATTACAGCTTTGAATTGGTAAAATACCAACTCAAGCCAACCTGAAATTAATAAAAGCAACCCCTGACACAGTGTTTTACTCTAATTAGAGCTCTTCAGAGAGGTATAGCTTTGTCCAGACACAAGGGAGCACCCAGTATTAAGTCAAAACAAAACCCTTTCAGGCATAGAGTGACGCATAAATTATGCAAAAAAGAAGGAGAGAACTCTGGGTAGGTCTCAGTTTAGGTGGAAAGCAGCTCCTGTTAGAGCACTCTCAACACCAGCGACACTCTAGATATGCTCACCTCAAATGTCTGTTTTTCTATCAAAGTTTTTAAGCATAGGATTAGACAGTGCTATCCATGCCGAGATAGAAAATGACAAAGTCTTTCGCCATTTAAACAGCAAAGTCTTTAAGCATAGGACTAGTACAATGCAGTCCTTGCCGAGCTGTCAAATAACAAAAGCCATTTATCACTCCAGGCACAATATTACAGCTTTGAATTGGTAAAATACCAACTCAAGCCAACCTGAAATGAATAAAAGCAACCCCTGACACAGTGTTTCGCTCCAATTAGAGCTCTTCAGAGAGGTATAGCTTTGTCCAGACACAAGGGAGCACCCAGTATTAAGTCAAAACAAAACCCTTTCAGGCATAGAGAGATGCATAAATTATGCAAAAAAGAAGGAGAGAACTCTGGGTAGGTCTCAGTTTAGGTGGAAAGCAGCTCCTGTTAGAGCACTCTCAACACCAGCGACACTCTAGATCTGCTCACCTCAAATGTCTGTTTTTCTATCAAAGTTTTTAAGCATAGGATTAGACAGTGCTATCCATGCCGAGATAGAAAATGACAAAGTCTTTCGCCATTTAAACAGCAAAGTCTTTAAGCATAGGACTAGTACAGTGCAGTCCTTGCCGAGCTGTCAAATAACAAAAGCCATTTATCACTCCAGGCACAATATTACAGCTTTGAATTGGTAAAATACCAACTCAAGCCAACCTGAAATGAATAAAAGCAACCCCTGACACAGTGTTTCGCTCCAATTAGAGCTCTTCAGAGAGGTATAGCTTTGTCCAGACACAAGGGAGCACCCAGTATTAAGTCAAAACAAAACCCTTTCAGGCATAGAGGGATGCATAAATTATGCAAAAAAGAAGGAGAGAACTCTGGGTAGGTCTCAGTTTAGGTGGAAAGCAGCTCCTGTTAGAGCACTCTCAACACCAGCGACACTCTAGATCTGCTCACCTCAAATGTCTGTTTTTCTATCAAAGTTTTTAAGCATAGGATTAGACAGTGCTATCCATGCCGAGATAGAAAATGACAAAGTCTTTCGCCATTTAAACAGCAAAGTCTTTAAGCATAGGACTAGTACAGTGCAGTCCTTGCCGAGCTGTCAAATAACAAAAGCCATTTATCACTCCAGGCACAATATTACAGCTTTGAATTGGTAAAATACCAACTCAAGCCAACCTGAAATGAATAAAAGCAACCCCTGACACAGTGTTTCGCTCTAATTAGAGCTCTTCAGAGAGGTATAGCTTTGTCCAGACACAAGGGAGCACCCACTATTAAGTCAAAACAAAACCCTTTCAGGCATAGAGTGACGCATAAATTATGCAAAAAAGAAGGAGAGAACTCTGGGTAGGTCTCAGTTTAGGTGGAAAGCAGCTCCTGTTGGAGCACTCTCAACACCAGCGACACTCTAGATCTGCTCACCTCAAATGTCTGTTTTTCTATCAAAGTTTTTAAGCATAGGATTAGACAGTGCTATCCATGCCGAGATAGAAAATGACAAAGTCTTTCGCCATTTAAACAGCAAAGTCTTTAAGCATAGGACTAGTACAGTGCAGTCCTTGCCGAGCTGTCAAATAACAAAAGCCATTTATCACTCCAGGCACAATATTACAGCTTTGAATTGGTAAAATACCAACTCAAGCCAACCTGAAATGAATAAAAGCAACCCCTGACACAGTGTTTCGCTCTAATTAGAGCTCTTCAGAGAGGTATAGCTTTGTCCAGACACAAGGGAGCACCCAGTATTAAGTCAAAACAAAACCCTTTCAGGCATAGAGTGACGCATAAATTATGCAAAAAAGAAGGATGAACTCTGGGTAGGTCTCAGTTTAGGTGGAAAGCAGCTCCTGTTAGAGCACTCTCAACACCAGCGACACTCTAGATCTGCTCACCTCAAATGTCTGTTTTTCTATCAAAGTTTTTAAGCATAGGATTAGACAGTGCTATCCATGCCGAGATAGAAAATGACAAAGTCTTTCGCCATTTAAACAGCAAAGTCTTTAAGCATAGGACTAGTACAGTGCAGTCCTTGCCGAGCTGTCAAATAAAAAAGCCATTTATCACTCCAGGCACAATATTACAGCTTTGAATTGGTAAAATACCAACTCAAGCCAACCTGAAATGAATAAAAGCAACCCCTGACACAGTGTTTCGCTCTAATTAGAGCTCTTCAGAGAGGTATAGCTTTGTCCAGACACAAGGGAGCACCCAGTATTAAGTCAAAACAAAACCCTTTCAGGCATAGAGTGACGCATAAATTATGCAAAAAAGAAGGAGAGAACTCTGGGTAGGTCTCAGTTTAGGTGGAAAGCAGCGCCTGTTAGAGCACTCTCAACACCAGCGACACTCTAGATCTGCTCACCTCAAATGTCTGTTTTTCTATCAAAGTTTTTAAGCATAGGATTAGACAGTGCTATCCATGCCGAGATAGAAAATGACAAAGTCTTTCGCCATTTAAACAGCAAAGTCTTTAAGCATAGGACTAGTACAGTGCAGTCCTTGCCGAGCTGTCAAATAACAAAAGCCATTTATCACTCCAGGCACAATATTACAGCTTTGAATTGGTAAAATACCAACTCAAGCCAACCTGAAATGAATAAAAGCAACCCCTGACACAGTGTTTCGCTCTAATTAGAGCTCTTCAGAGAGGTATAGCTTTGTCCAGACACAAGGGAGCACCCAGTATTAAGTCAAAACAAAACCCTTTCAGGCATAGAGTGACGCATAAATTATGCAAAAAAGAAGGAGAGAACTCTGGGTAGGTCTCAGTTTAGGTGGAAAGCAGCTCCTGTTAGAGCACTCTCAACACCAGCGACACTCTAGATCTGCTCACCTCAAATGTCTGTTTTTCTATCAAAGTTTTTAAGCATAGGATTAGACAGTGCTATCCATGCCGAGATAGAAAATGACAAAGTCTTTCGCCATTTAAACAGCAAAGTCTTTAAGCATAGGACTAGTACAGTGCAGTCCTTGCCGAGCTGTCAAATAACAAAAGCCATTTATCACTCTAGGCACAATATTACAGCTTTGAATTGGTAAAATACCAACTCAAGCCAACCTGAAATGAATAAAAGCAACCTCTGACACAGTGTTTCGCTCTAATTAGAGCTCTTCAGAGAGGTATAGCTTTGTCCAGACACAAGGGAGCACCCAGTATTAAGTCAAAACAAAACCCTTTCTGGCATAGAGTGACGCATAAATTATGCAAAAAAGAAGGAGAGAACTCTGGGTAGGTCTCAGTTTAGGTGGAAAGCAGCTCCTGTTAGAGCACTCTCAACACCAGCGACACTCTAGATCTGTTCACCTCAAATGTCTGTTTTTCTATCAAAGTTTTTAAGCATAGGATTAGACAGTGCTATCCATGCCGAGATAGAAAATGACAAAGTCTTTCGCCATTTAAACAGCAAAGTCTTTAAGCATAGGACTAGTACAGTGCAGTCCTTGCCGAGCTGTCAAATAACAAAAGCCATTTATCACTCCAGGCACAATATTACAGCTTTGAATTGGTAAAATACCAACTCAAGCCAACCTGAAATGAATAAAAGCAACCCCTGACACAGTGTTTCGCTCTAATTAGAGCTCTTCAGAGAGGTATAGCTTTGTCCAGACACAAGGGAGCACCCAGTATTAAGTCAAAACAAAACCCTTTCAGGCATAGAGTGACGCATAAATTATGCAAAAAAGAAGGAGAGAACTCTGGGTAGGTCTCAGTTTAGGTGGAAAGCAGCGCCTGTTAGAGCACTCTCAACACCAGCGACACTCTAGATCTGCTCACCTCAAATGTCTGTTTTTCTATCAAAGTTTTTAAGCATAGGATTAGACAGTGCTATCCATGCCGAGATAGAAAATGACAAAGTCTTTCGCCATTTAAACAGCAAAGTCTTTAAGCATAGGACTAGTACAGTGCAGTCCTTGCCGAGCTGTCAAATAACAAAAGCCATTTATCACTCCAGGCACAATATTACAGCTTTGAATTGGTAAAATACCAACTCAAGCCAACCTGAAATGAATAAAAGCAACCCCTGACACAGTGTTTCGCTCTAATTAGAGCTCTTCAGAGAGGTATAGCTTTGTCCAGACACAAGGGAGCACCCAGTATTAAGTCAAAACAAAACCCTTTCAGGCATAGAGTGACGCATAAATTATGCAAAAAAGAAGGAGAGAACTCTGGGTAGGTCTCAGTTTAGGTGGAAAGCAGCTCCTGTTAGAGCACTCTCAACACCAGCGACACTCTAGATCTGCTCACCTCAAATGTCTGTTTTTCTATCAAAGTTTTTAAGCATAGGATTAGACAGTGCTATCCATGCCGAGATAGAAAATGACAAAGTCTTTCGCCATTTAAACAGCAAAGTCTTTAAGCATAGGACTAGTACAGTGCAGTCCTTGCCGAGCTGTCAAATAACAAAAGCCATTTATCACTCTAGGCACAATATTACAGCTTTGAATTGGTAAAATACCAACTCAAGCCAACCTGAAATGAATAAAAGCAACCTCTGACACAGTGTTTCGCTCTAATTAGAGCTCTTCAGAGAGGTATAGCTTTGTCCAGACACAAGGGAGCACCCAGTATTAAGTCAAAACAAAACCCTTTCTGGCATAGAGTGACGCATAAATTATGCAAAAAAGAAGGAGAGAACTCTGGGTAGGTCTCAGTTTAGGTGGAAAGCAGCTCCTGTTAGAGCACTCTCAACACCAGCGACACTCTAGATCTGTTCACCTCAAATGTCTGTTTTTCTATCAAAGTTTTTAAGCATAGGATTAGACAGTGCTATCCATGCCGAGATAGAAAATGACAAAGTCTTTCGCCATTTAAACAGCAAAGTCTTTAAGCATAGGACTAGTACAGTGAAGTCCTTGTCGAGCTGTCAAATAACAAAAGCCATTTATCACTCCAGGCACAATATTACAGCTTTGAATTGGTAAAATACCAACTCAAGCCAACCTGAAATGAATAAAAGCAACCCCTGACACAGTGTTTCGCTCTAATTAGAGCTCTTCAGAGAGGTATAGCTTTGTCCAGACACAAGGGAGCACCCAGTATTAAGTCAAAACAAAACCCTTTCAGGCATAGAGTGACGCATAAATTATGCAAAAAAGAAGGATGAACTCTGGGTAGGTCTCAGTTTAGGTGGAAAGCAGCTCCTGTTAGAGCACTCTCAACACCAGCGACACTCTAGATCTGCTCACCTCAAATGTCTGTTTTTCTATCAAAGTTTTTAAGCATAGGATTAGACAGTGCTATCCATGCCGAGATAGAAAATGACAAAGTCTTTCGCCATTTAAACAGCAAAGTCTTTAAGCATAGGACTAGTACAGTGCAGTCCTTGCCGAGCTGTCAAATAACAAAAGCCATTTATCACTCCAGGCACAATATTACAGCTTTGAATTGGTAAAATACCAACTCAAGCCAACCTGAAATGAATAAAAGCAACCCCTGACACAGTGTTTCGCTCTAATTAGAGCTCTTCAGAGAGGTATAGCTTTGTCCAGACACAAGGGAGCACCCAGTATTAAGTCAAAACAAAACCCTTTCAGGCATAGAGTGACACATAAATTATGCCAAAAAGAAGGATGAACTCTGGGTAGGTCTCAGTTTAGGTGGAAAGCAGCTCCTGTTAGAGCACTCTCAACACCAGCGACACTCTAGATCTGCTCACCTCAAATGTCTGTTTTTCTATCAAAGTTTTTAAGCATAGGATTAGACAGTGCTATCCATGCCGAGATAGAAAATGACAAAGTCTTTCGCCATTTAAACAGCAAAGTCTTTAAGCATAGGACTAGTACAGTGCAGTCCTTGCCGAGCTGTCAAATAACAAAAGCCATTTATCACTCCAGGCACAATATTACAGCTTTGAATTGGTAAAATACCAACTCAAGCCAACCTGAAATGAATAAAAGCAACCCCTGACACAGTGTTTCGCTCTAATTAGAGCTCTTCAGAGAGGTATAGCTTTGTCCAGACACAAGGGAGCACCCAGTATTAAGTCAAAACAAAACCCTTTCAGGCATAGAGTGACGCATAAATTATGCAAAAAAGAAGGAGAGAACTCTGGGTAGTTCTCAGTTTAGGTGGAAAGCAGCTCCTGTTAGAGCACTCTCAACACCAGCGACACTCTAGATCTGCTCACCTCAAATGTCTGTTTTTCTATCAAAGTTTTTAAGCATAGGATTAGACAGTGCTATCCATGCCGAGATAGAAAATGACAAAGTCTTTCGCCATTTAAACAGCAAAGTCTTTAAGCATAGGACTAGTACAGTGCAGTCCTTGCCGAGCTGTCAAATAACAAAAGCCATTTATCACTCCAGGCACAATATTACAGCTTTGAATTGGTAAAATACCAACTCAAGCCAACCTGAAATGAATAAAATCAACCCCTGACACAGTGTTTCGCTCTAATTAGAGCTCTTCAGAGAGGTATAGCTTTGTCCTACACAAGGGAGCACCCAGTATTAAGTCAAAACAAAACCCTTTCAGGCATAGAGTGACGCATACATTTTGCAAAAAAGAAGGAGAGAACTCTGGGTAGGTCTCAGTTTAGGTGGAAAGCAGCTCCTGTTAGAGCACTCTCAACACCAGTGACACTCTAGATCTGCTCACCTCAAATGTCTGTTTTTCTATCAAAGTTTTTAAGCATAGGATTAGACAGTGCTATCCATGCCGAGATAGAAAATGACAAAGTCTTTCGCCATTTAAACAGCAAAGTCTTTAAGCATAGGACTAGTACAGTGCAGTCCTTGCCGAGCTGTCAAATAACAAAAGCCATTTATCACTCCAGGCACAATATTACAGCTTTGAATTGGTAAAATACCAACTCAAGCCAACCTGAAATGAATAAAAGCAACCCCTGACACAGTGTTTTGCTCTAATTAGAGCTCTTCAGAGAGGTATAGCT
This sequence comes from Lissotriton helveticus, assembly GCF_964261635.1. NCBI lineage: Eukaryota > Metazoa > Chordata > Amphibia > Caudata > Salamandridae > Lissotriton > Lissotriton helveticus. Next base: position 393,561,520 of record NC_136070.1, on the reverse strand, counting down.
TTGTCCAGACACAAGGGAGCACCCAGTATTAAGTCAAAACAAAACCCTTTCAGGCGTAGAGTGACGCATAAATTATGCAGAAAAGAAGGAGAGAACTCTGGGTAGGTCTCAGTTTAGGTGGAAGCAGCTCCTGTTAGAGCACTCTCAACACCAGCGACACTCTAGATCTGTTCACCTCAAATGTCTGTTTTTCTATCAAAATTTTTAAGCATAGGATTAGACAGTGCTATCCATGCCGAGATAGAAAATGACAAAGTCTTTCGCCATTTAAACAGCAAAGTCTTTAAGCATAGGACTAGTACAGTGCAGTCCTTGCCAAGCTGTCAAATAACAAAAGCCATTTATCACTCCAGGCACAATATTACAGCTTTGAATTGGTAAAATACCAACTCAAGCCAACCTGAAATGAATAAAAGCAACCCCTGACACAGTGTTTCGCTCTAATTAGAGCTCTTCAGAGAGGTATAGCTTTGTCCAGACACAAGGGAGCACCCAGTATTAAGTCAAAACAAAACCCTTTCAGGCATAGAGTGACGCATACATTATGTTGAGAGTGCTCTAACAGGAGCTGCTTTCCACCTAAACTGAGACCTACCCAGAGTTCATCCTTCTTTTTTGCATAATTTATGCGTCACTCTATGCCTGAAAGGGTTTTGTTTTGACTCTCTGAAGAGCTCTAATTAGAGCGAAACACTGTGTCAGGGGTTGCTTTTATTCATTTCAGGTTGGCTTGAGTTGGTATTTTACCAATTCAAAGCTGTAATATTGTGCCTGGAGTGATAAATGGCTTTTGTTATTTGACAGCTCGGCAAGGACTGCACTGTACTAGTCCTATGCATAAAGACTTTGCTGTTTAAATGGCGAAAGACTTTGTCATTTTCTATCTCTGCATGGATAGCACTGTCTAATCCTATGCTTAAAAACTTTGATAGAAAAACAGACATTTGAGGTGAGCAGATCTAGAGTGTCGCTGGTGTTGAGAGTGCTCTAACAGGAGCTGCTTTCCACCTAAACTGAGACCTACCCAGAGTTCTCTCCTTCTTTTTTGCATAATTTATGCGTCACTCTATGCCTGAAAGGGTTTTGTTTTGACTTAATACTGGGTGCTCCCTTGTGTCTGGACAAAGCTATACCTCTCTGAAAAGCTCTAATTAGAGCGAAACACTGTGTCAGGGGTTGCTTTAATTCATTTCAGGTTGGCTTGAGTTGGTATTTTACCAATTCAAAGCTGTAATATTGTGCCTGGAGTGATAAATGGCTTTTGTTATTTGACAGCTCGGCAAGGACTGCACTGTACTAGTCCTATGCTTAAAGACTTTGCTGTTTAAATGGCGAAAGACTTTGTCATTTTCTATCTCGGCATGGATAGCACTGTCTAATCCTATGCTTAAAAACTTTGATAGAAAAACAGACATTTGAGGTGAGCAGATCTAGAGTGTCGCTGGTGTTGAGAGTGCTCTAACAGGAGCTGCTTTCCACCTAAACTGAGACCTACCCAGAGTTCTCTCCTTCTTTTTTGCATAATTTATGCGTCACTCTATGCCTGAAAGGGTTTTGTTTTGACTTAATACTGGGTGCTCCCTTGTGTCTGGACAAAGCTATACCTCTCTGAAGAGCTCTAATTAGAGCGAAACACTGTGTCAGGGGTTGCTTTTATTCATTTCAGGTTGGCTTGAGTTGGTATTTTACCAATTCAAAGCTGTAATATTGTGCCTGGAGTGATAAATGGCTTTTGTTATTTGACAGCTCGGCAAGGACTGCACTGTACTAGTCCTATGCTTAAAGACTTTGCTGTTTAAATGGCAAAAGACTTTGTCATTTTCTATCTCGGCATGGATAGCACTGTCTAATCCTATGCTTAAAAACTTTGATAGAAAAACAGACATTTGAGGTGAGCAGATCTAGAGTGTCGCTGGTGTTGAGAGTGCTCTAACAGGAGCTGCTTTCCACCTAAACTGAGACCTACCCAGAGTTCTCTCCTTCTTTTTTGCATAATTTATGCGTCACTCTATGCCTGAAAGGGTTTTGTTTTGATATACTTATATATGTATATACTTTGTGGGCTCTGGAGATCAGCCCTAGGACTTGTCTGCTTCCACTTAGGGACTTTCTTTCTGTTCAACTGCCTCTATTTAACTGTTTGATAGAAAACGACCAGCAGAGGTCAGTAAAATGCCAGAATCACTTTAGCATTCTTTAGATTCCAGTCCATAGAAATTGTCTTCCACGAGCACCCGTAGACCATAATAATTTTTTCAAATCTTGTATTTTCAGTGATATGACCACCGAAAGCCCTAATTTTGTATTAAAAGCAGAGCTTTGAACTATACCATTTCCCGCTGAAAGGCAATATTTCTCTCCATGTGTTCTCATACCTGGCATGTCACGCAGTTTGGTGCTTACTTTCCCTCCATGTTAAAGAACAGTAGATGTTTCTGCACCCAGGCTAATGTGCTGGATAGCTAAATACATATAAGGTCCCAAAGGTTAGACCGATTGCATTGCAAATGCTTGTTTTACTGCTCAGCGCTGTGGTGGTGGCATGTGTAAACCGGTGTGTGTCAAAGTTTGGCGACTTTGCAGATAGGCCTCAGAGTTCTCCAAGGTCCCAAGTGGCTCGAGCACATTGGATAACTTCCCCTTGTACCCACCAGACATGCGGGCCTTAAATGCACCATATCTAGCTTTCTTTGCCTGTTTCTTCGGGATTAAGGGCATTATCGGTAGAAGAATAGAGACAGGCTCGTGGCAACCAGCCTCGCCACCGCGCGGGTCACTGTGCTTGAATGCCCAGCCTTTGTTTGCCTTCAGTCGCTCGTTTTAGCTTTGTCAGGGAGGGTTAAAGATTACTCAGATAACCGGCAATAAATTTGTCTGGCTCCGTGACCTTTGGCCAATAATTATAACGTTTGTTGGCCGAGTGGAATCTATATTATATTCTACATAAGGCACTGTAAAAGTGAATTGACATGGGCGTGAATTAAGCTGTAAAGCCGCGCATTAATATTACAGAAGACAGCCTGGCCTACCTTAACACCCAAGCAAACAAAGGGATGTTTTGTTAGAGTCTTATCTGGCATGTGACCGGCACAACTCTACCCGAATTCTCAGACAATCATATCTCCTGATGCATAGATTCCATCAAGAAAACCAATTTAAAAAAACGGAATGAAATACTTGGGATGCGGTTGTGTAGTGGACATCATGCCATGCATTTACTTCCTTAGAATGCATTAAATTATTACGGTTTAAGCAGTTCTGATAAAGGCGATCTCTGCGCTTGCACTAGCAAAAAATATGGTGGAAGAATAAAATGTACTCTCTTGAAACCTGCTGGTTGAAAACGGACTGATAACCTTATTGAGAGTCTGCATACACCATCACAAGCCTGGCATTTGTCCCGTCGGCCATATTGGAAGTGCATTAGCCTCTGGCACTTTTAATACGATGGTAGAGGGGGGGGGGGGGTGAGGGGATATCAACCACGTTTTAATTGAATGTCCCATCCTACAATCAGTCAATAAGGCTCGGAGTTCTCAAGACGTCCTTCCATACTAGGGAGTGGTATGTTTTTCGTCTTCCTTCCAGAAGTACAGAAAGAAAGGTTGGAATTGCATCCATGTTATGTCAGTCTAAAAGTCTGTTTATTCTTCACCTTCATATTTGTTATTGGACTAGCCCAAAAAAATATGCTAATGTGCCGCAAAACATAAACTTTGAAAGGTGCACAGACACATTCTTCAGCGGCACATTATGGTGCTGTAACTTTATATGCAAGTCAGACTCCCTTGTCAATCTGTGTGCACTCGCCCTGGTGAGAATTGAAGCGTGAGTGACATATCCAGGGAAGAAAACAAAAGCTGTGAAAGACCATATAACTCGAGAATGGAGAAGTAGAGACCAAGAAATTAGGAGAACAATTTAATGTGAATCTTCATCTATACAGTGCAAGGGGCGTCTAATATTTCAGAACTGACACATGTTTGCAGTATGCAAAATTGCAGCCTTATAAAGTGAACTGGCGGGTGGAACCTTTGACCCTCTCCTCAATAAAGACAGTCAACAGATACAACTTGAGACTCAGGGAGCACAGTGGTTTTACTTTTACATGAGATTAGTGTACCATCTGTGACAGTCTAATGCAACTCTCTGGTATAGAGTGACCATAATGCTTCATCCAGTCACTCATCAATAAGGCTGTTTCAGTTTGATTCCCTCTCAGTACACATGCCTCTCAATAGTCATTTGTGGAGATAGGTTTTGCAATTGTATGCTTGTGCGTAAAACCAATTCACCGAGGTGTCTCTGGTGTGAGTACCACAGTCGGATCAATGGATGCTCTTGCTCAAGGATATGTGTGCCCTACTCGGCTCCTTTAGTACACCTTGACCTGTCTGAACGAATTCTGTGGAATACAGGAGTCTGTGTTTTACAGGAGGGAGCTCAGTTGGAAATGTTCCAGGTGCATCTTGGTCACCCAGCCTTAACACTGTTTGACTGATTTTCAGAACCCGTTGAAACGTATCAACACAGCTCAAAGTGATATCATTTTGGGAGAGGAGTTCCCTTTGTCTGCTGTCTCTCGAAAACTCATGGTACTTGAAAAGTGATACATTGTTTTCAATTGGGTCATAAACATGTTTATAATCACATTAGTAAACTGGGTCTTGGGGTGAAATCTTTATGACTGACGGTTACTCCACTTCTATAGTCCATTACGTGCAAATGTCTACTCAACCCCTATATTCTTCATGGCGTTTGTAGGTGTCAGTAATAATATTAAACTTGCCATTATGGACAACTATGCTTCCAAAAGTATTTTGAAACAATGACAAGACAACATTTTTGAAATCAGTTTAATTAGAAACTTTTTGTTAGCAGTTGTCACATGCATAGCCACACCACCATAATTGACTTCCATCACTCACTAATCTTGCCCTGGTAATACAGTTCTTATTGTAATCTTTGAAATTACTATATAGACACTAAGCTATTGACAGAACAGCCCCTTTTTTTAACATTTGTCTGCTAAATGTAAACACTCACTTTTTAAAAAACCACATAGTGGCATTAAGTATATAAGTTTTAAAAACTCATAAGAATTGGCAAATGTGAAAAAGTTGGTTAAGGAGATGGTGCAATGTGTCCAAGATCACACAATTAGGGCCGGAGCTAGGTTTATATAACGGTTTTTCTGAAAACCAACAGCCAGCATTTCATCTACTATCCTCCAAAGGAGTCACTAATCAATACGCAAACTTGAACAAATTATATTGTAACCATAGGTTGTTTCACTTCATTTTTTGGGGGGGAGTGTGGCTCATCTATCATGGGTGATGTAAAAGGAAGCCGAAGTGGTCACCTGTGCACAACAAAACAATTAACAATCCCTCATTTAGCAATAAATCAGCAGCAATTACAACCGTCCCTTGAGCAAGTCAACAGAGGCTGCTACACAGCATTCAAACTGTAGTCAATAACAAACACACAGCATGGACAACAAGCAGGGTATGGTTAAAAAAATTGAAATGGAAAAAATGAGTAATAACAAAAAACACAGATATCAAAATTGACTGCTGAACTTTCGGCTTTCTGTTGCTTTCTTTTTTGTGTATTGTAAATTAAGTTTGTCATTTGAAACGTTTCTGTGAGAAAGAGCACAAATTGTAACTGTAATTGTAATTGCATTTATATAGCGCTTACTACCCCTTATAAGGCATCAAAGCAATTTTTGGCGAGTAGCACAGTACTTCAGAACCCAAAAAGGATTAGTGGTAGATTAGTATAGGGACATATGAGTTAATTTGAGCAGGGGACATGCAAGTCTGTTAATTGGATTGAACAGGATAATGGAGGGATAGCAGAGGGGAGAATTTAGAATGTGTTATTTGGGAGATCATGGCAGAAAGATGAGGTTTGGGATGAGTAAAAGGAGAGATGGAGGAGGGAAGAGCCTCTAGAAAGGGATTAGTGAGATCATAATAGTACAAAGAAGCTTGGGATGAGTCAAAGGAGGGATACATGAAGAAATAATTTAGAAAGGGTTATTTGGGAGATCATAGTAGTAAAATGGCGTATGGGGTGATCCAAGGAGGGAGAGAGAAGGGAAGAGTCTAGCAAGGATTACTCTGGAGATGAAGGTAACAGAATGTGGTTCGGGATGAGTCAGAGAGTGGAGGCAGAGGATACATTGAGAGAGGTATTGGGAGAAGCAGCAAACAATAGAATTGTACAGAGTTCCCCAGAGGGAGCTAAATAGTTTTAGCTCAGCCTCTCTTCTCTCTCACTAGATAAAAAAGTGGGGGGTTGAGTGCATGGTGTAGACCCTTTTCAGAATGTAAGGATACCTCACACAGGCTAACGGCAGGACCACAACTGTTGTCCCAGCCGATGACCGTCCAGCGTCATCATTGGTATCCTGCTCCTACGACAGGCTGGCGGTGCAATGCCCGTCGGGCAGCAAGATAAGCTGCACTTTGGCGGAGATCTTTTATTCCGAGCCAGCGGGTGTGTGGGTGTGAGGGGCCTATATAAGGTGCAATAGTGAGCGTGGTGGTGTGTGTTAAAAAAAAGTCAGTAGAGTCCTAAAAAGAGAAGATTTTTATTGGTCAGGCTCACTGCTTTATTAAAAAAATATAAAGGGGTAACAAGGAGTGGTAAACAATGAGACCAAACCTTTATTCAACCCTTGTTTGTGGAAACGGTCAACATGTTTCTCGCCCTAAGGGCGATTCTTCAGGACCTTGTGCTCATATGATTGCTAACATCCCCCGAATAGCGGAGGACACTGGTATACGACCTGTATAGTGTCGTTCGGAGTTGATTCCTTATGATGGACCTCCTAAAGAAAAGAGATAAGTAACCAGACAATGATGTCAAGAGTATATATGGACCGTAGTTCATCATTATGGTGCCTATATCCCAGGTGTCAGAGGATACATGCCCAGTGGTTAACGTTCTGTTAAAGTAGTGACAGGGTCGGGTAGTGCTGTGAGTGAGAATTGTATAAAACAAAAGTTATATATACACAGTGCGCCTAGGTGAGCCGCTCTACTTAGTGCTGCCGTGCTGCATCGCTATAGCATGCATCTTAGTGGAGGCGTCATATTCTCACCTATGAATTTGAGCAGGGAAGTGGTGCATCCACAGTGGTCAGGCAGTGAATTGCGCCAGTGATAGAAAGTCATGTAAGCATATGTAGACTCGGTTTAAGCCACACACGCTGAAAAAACCGCACAGATAAAACCATTAGAGGATATGATGTAATTTGACACTCTGCAATTAGGTAAGTTCAACGCGGGAAGATCGTTTATCCCAGCGAGGAAAAATTATAATAATAATAATTGACCAAGTCAACATGCCATGCTGAACGTGTGCGTTTAAGGAGACGCTAGTATACGAGTTACTATTCCACTTACCCATAGGAAATCCTGCTTACTGCCTCACAGGCTGCCCAGGTGGGGCCAGCAGCGATGGAGGAATTCCTAAGGGGAAAGTAGCGTATTACAGCGGGATCGTTGGAAAAAGGTACCCAGCCGGTCGGCCAACACCGTGAGAGGGCTAGCTGCGTGAATAAGTAAGATGCAGGCTGCCCAACAGTGCTCGGATCCCCACCTTACCTCAGGTATCGCTGGTGGCAGGCTTGTCTGCACCTACCCCTCCCACTGGAACTCCGGTGACTGGACAGCCGGCACCGTGATACAGCAAACTCCCGTGTTGATAAGGGAGAGTAGCGCGCGCAGAAGTGGCTCCTGTGTTGTCTGCCCCCAGACCATCCAGGGTAAGACCGTTACACTGAATAAAAACTTCTCTTGGACAATGAGCAGACATACCAACTGCAACAGCTCCAAATGCATTTATGCTTTGATCTGCCCCTGCGATTTATTGTACATCGGGATGACAATGCGTCCTGTTAAGCAAAGAATAATGGAGCACAATAGCAACATCAGATGTCACAAAACACATACAAAGCTGTACGAACACTGCAAGGACAACAATCACTCTCCAGAGAACATGCGCTGGACTGTCATCGAATCTTTACCTAACCTGAACCAACAAGCCCTGTTCAGATATGAACAGAGATGGATACATCGTCTTCAGAGCAACGATTTGGGATTGAATGATGGGGTGCCCTGGGCGACACTCGCCAGATAGTGATTAATCTGGACCAGTTGTCCAATTATTAATGTATCAACATGCCTGGCTGCACTCCTATACCCCTCGATAGATGGCCTCCGGGCTAACAGTCCTAGGCTACGCTATCCCTAGCCCACGCCTTTGGCCAGGGCGATACTCGCCAGTTAGCCACTATTTATTTGGCTTAGCGGTCCAATTCTAAGCGCCTCAATACATACCTGGCTATATATAACTTCTAAACCCAGTCTGAGATGGCCTCTGTATATTGTCCAGCGATGCCCTCGTTGCTCCATACACGCGCTTTTTAAGGGGAACCCCGCTAGAGAGTTACTATTACTATTATTTATCTGGACCAGTTGTCCACTCTCTAGTACTCCAACCATGCTTTGCGGGCCTTTCCTAACCCACTCCAAGATGGCCCCCGCGTATTTTTACTCGGCCGCGCTATCTACAACTAACCCCTCGTTGGTTTCCACTTCTGTGCGTCACAGACCCAGCAACTGGAGTGACACACCCCCCCTTCTGCGCGCGCTACTCTCCCTTATCAACACGGGAGTTTGCTGTATCACGGTGCCGGCTGTCCAGTCACCGGAGTTCCAGTGGGAGGGGTAGGTGCAGACAAGCCTGCCACCAGCGATACCTGAGGTAAGGTGGGGATCCGAGCACTGTTGGGCAGCCTGCATCTTACTTATTCACGCAGCTAGCCCTCTCACGGTGTTGGCCGACCGGCTGGGTACCTTTTTCCAACGATCCCGCTGTAATACGCTACTTTCCCCTTAGGAATTCCTCCATCGCTGCTGGCCCCACCTGGGCAGCCTGTGAGGCAGTAAGCAGGATTTCCTATGGGTAAGTGGAATAGTAACTCGTATACTAGCGTCTCCTTAAACGCACGCGTTCAGCATGGCATGTTGACTTGGTCAATTATTATTATTATAATTTTTCCTCGCTGGGATAAACGATCTTCCCGCGTTGAACTTACCTAATTGCAGAGTGTCAAATTACATCATATCCTCTAATGGTTTTATCTGTGCGGTTTTTTCAGCGTGTGTGGCTTAAACCGAGTCTACATATGCTTACATGACTTTCTATCACTGGCGCAATTCACTGCCTGACCACTGTGGATGCACCACTTCCCTGCTCAAATTCATAGGTGAGAATATGACGCCTCCACTAAGATGCATGCTATAGCGATGCAGCACGGCAGCACTAAGTAGAGCGGCTCACCTAGGCGCACTGTGTATATATAACTTTTGTTTTATACAATTCTCACTCACAGCACTACCCGACCCTGTCACTACTTTAACAGAACGTTAACCACTGGGCATGTATCCTCTGACACCTGGGATATAGGCACCATAATGATGAACTACGGTCCATATATACTCTTGACATCATTGTCTGGTTACTTATCTCTTTTCTTTAGGAGGTCCATCATAAGGAATCAACTCCGAACGACACTATACAGGTCGTATACCAGTGTCCTCCGCTATTCGGGGGATGTTAGCAATCATATGAGCACAAGGTCCTGAAGAATCGCCCTTAGGGCGAGAAACATGTTGACCGTTTCCACAAACAAGGGTTGAATAAAGGTTTGGTCTCATTGTTTACCACTCCTTGTTACCCCTTTATATTTTTTTAATAAAGCAGTGAGCCTGACCAATAAAAATCTTCTCTTTTTAGGACTCTACTGACTTTTTTTTAACACACACCACCACGCTCACTATTGCACCTTATATAGGCCCCTCACACCCACACACCCGCTGGCTCGGAATAAAAGATCTCCGCCAAAGTGCAGCTTATCTTGCTGCCCGACGGGCATTGCACCGCCAGCCTGTCGTAGGAGCAGGATACCAATGATGACGCTGGACGGTCATCGGCTGGGACAACAGTTGTGGTCCTGCCGTTAGCCTGTGTGAGGTATCCTTACATTCTGAAAAGGGTCTACACCATGCACTCAACCCCCCACTTTTTTATCTAGTGAGAGAGAAGAGAGGCTGAGCTAAAACTATTTAGCTCCCTCTGGGGAACTCTGTACAATTCTATTGTTTGCTGCTTCTCAGGACAAGTACATTGGACCCCAGTCAAAATATCGTCCACCCCCTATCCCCCTATTTGATACCAGAGGTATTGGGAGAGACAGAGTAGTTCACTGGAGAGAGTCAAAGGTGTTTTTAATTTATTTTTTATTATTTTGGTTTTCTACAGTAGGAGCAAAGTAATAAATATATAGATACATCAGGGAGGAGCCAGGCTGGCGACCGAGATGGCTGCATAGACGCTCGGCTCCGTGAGCCTTCTCACCCCGCGCATACATCCTGGCAACTATCCTGAGCCGTCACGGCATATTTAAGTAGGCGAAGGACAACTTTCACTGACCGTTTGCTCCTGAGGCTTTTACGCGTGGCAAACCCGAGGAAATGTCCCCGACTGTTTTGCGGCCTTCACAGAGCTGAGATCGGGGTGCCGAGTGAGGAGAGTAGCCGGCCGCGACTGCGACAACAGCGGCCTCTGGTGAAGGTGAAGAGTCGGCCGGAGGGCACCGGAGATCTGTTGGGCCGATGGCGACAGTGCCGACCCAGTCCATCTAGCTGAGTGCTTTGTGGGATGTGCGGTAAAGCAGGGTCGAGGGGAGTGCACGATACTTGGCCCCCTTTCCAGTGTTGTGTCCGGGCATGACTAATGAAAACTTTGTGGGGAGGAACGCCCTGCGGACTGTGCTGAGGCCCCTTCCTGTTGCTGATTGCCTTCGTGGGACTTCGTGGGACCTGGAATAATCCGACTCCTTGCCGGACCCGCTGCGCGGGTCCCGCTTCGTCCCCTGTCTCTGTGGGGCTCTTCGAGACTGTATAGAACTGTGCTTCCTTGCACCGGCAGGGCTGCGAGCAGCTTGGCAGGGACTCAATTGACCAGGAGTCCCTGCTCGTAATAGCTGAGGCCGCTCTCCCTGCCGGTCACGCCCCCTGCCCTAGCTCTACTTAACAGATTGGGGAGACCGCTGCGCGATAGCGCGCGGGAGCGCCCGGGGCGAAGCCCGGGCAAAGGGCGGGCCCTCTACGGCCCTCTAAGGCCGGGACGGGCCACCCCCCTTGGTTGCTACATTGTAGGCCTACTATATAAAAGGTAAAGACCCCCTTCAATCACTTCGTCTTCTTCTCCTGTGGACTCTCTTTTATATATCACGGTCCTACATTCCTATATCACTATGACCTCCAAGGGAGACCATTCTACTAGCGAAGCTGGTACTGGGCAAATTTTTTCCCTGTTAAATGAGTTGAACTTTCTATGCAAAACCACATATGTCACATTGGAACCCCCCCCCTCCGCCCAAAAGTGTTAGTTTACTTTCAGGAAAGGCTGCACTTTTAGATCCCCCCATATTAGTTAATAAATCCTGTAACCCGAACACACAGAGTATTGAACATCCTCAGGCCCTATCCACAAAAAGAAATAATATCGATGTCGATCCAGGTGGAAACAACCCCAAAATCCAAAAACTGTGTCGAGGCCTATCCATTGCTAATTCCCCAATGATCCCATCGATCGAGGAGTTCCCAGAAGTTATAACACCCCCTTCCCACCTGCAAATTATCGAACAATTGGTTACCTCCTTGATAGCACCATTATTAGAAAAAATGAACTTGTTAGGGGAACGACTTTCTGAGATAGAGAAAGTCATTAAGTTAAACTCGCTGGTTGGCAATCGCAGTGTTACACCCAATTGTCCTAAGACACCTCCTACACAACTAGGCTCAAAACCACTTGTGCAGGATAAAAGGCGTCAAATACAACCTGCTGGCTCTAGTGCTTTTGGGCAAAAAATAAACAAATACCCCACAAAAGTTTCCCCTCCACAACTGACCGCATCCAGAGTAGTTCATAATAAAATTAATTCTATCCATTTACCTCCGGAAGCGGCCCCATACTTGTGCATCCTTGCAGGTGTATACGTTCTTCCACCTGGAAAAATTGAGAGACAATATGATTTAGTCAATAAAACCAAATTCTGGCTGTCAAAAAATAGGCCACTGCCTCCTAATTTATATGGAGCAATAAGGAGTGTTAGAAGGGTTGGTTGGTTGGGCTCTCTTCCCAAAGATGTTGCGGGGGACCTGGTACTCGTGAGATTTAGGGACCGAAACATTGTCCCTTATTTGAAAACTTGCCCGCCTAGAGTTAGAGACGGCCCAATATCAACATGGGACTTACATGACTTTTATCCCATAAACGTGTGCTTTCCTCCCTGAATACCTGGACAGTAACAAAGGCCAATTACGAACTCTTGCGTTTAACCACGAACTCCTTTGATACTGCCATAACCTGGAATGGAAAATAATTTTTTATGTATGGAACCCTACTTTACTGTATTTTGGTCATTTAAAATGTTTTTACTATGTAGATTGTAAATTGTATTTTTATATGAACTTTTATGGTTTTTGTATCTCAAAAAACCGAATAAAGTATATTTGATTGATTGATTGATGACTAATGACTTCTCCCGGAATCGGCGGGCGGCTCCCAGGGAGCGGCGGAGATTTTGTTTAGCCTTTTGGTGACCCTTCGCTGGGAAGCCTGCCTTGACTTTCGGGGTCCTCGTGGTGAATCCTGTTGCGCCCTGGTGTCGGGCCCGGTCCCGAGGTGAGGTGGAGAAGGACGAGGCCGGATCAGCTAAGATGGCGGATGGCACCCTCTTACGCAGTCCACATCCAGGCAGAGAAGCTGCTGTACGGGAGAGTCCTGGGGTCTGGCGACACGAGACAGAGCCCACGTCCAGAGATATACTGGCTGCGCTAACAACCCTGCATACGACGCTGATCCGGGACGCCCGGGATTTGGGAAGAAGGATGGCCGCCATTGTTGTCCCACCGTTCCACACGGGCATAGTTCGATCTCAAGGAAGCGACGATGTGCCCACCTCTGTGTCAGTGAGGAGTGCTCCAGCTACGCCTATGTTCGTGTAGACGCTGGAAGACCCGGTTCATGAGCTCGCTTTGGACAGATCTGTTGTACATGTGAGTGACTCGTCGGGGCACATATCTAATCAGTGGCTGGGGAAACAACGTCGATCTATGGTTTGGGCTGCCCCGGCGGCGCTTCAGCGCTTACCGGATGGTGTGACTCTCTTCTGGCTGGTGAGACTGTGTTCGGACTGGAGGATGTTTTCGGGGTCGATGCTGACACAGACGGATTTCTGCCATACATATTCTGCTGGGTTTTGGTGGCTGAAGTCCCGTGGAGTAACGGCTCTGCCCGGTCCGCCCGGACCACTTGGACCCTCCACGCTGCTCTGTATGCCGATTGATATGTGGACGTATGTTGGTACTGCTGATAGAAAAGGCCAGGGGTGAGACCGTCTAGGACATGGTGGAACTTATTGTTGGCTGACGGTGATTTGGGGGACACTCGGCGGGGATGTTATTGATTGTGCTATCGGTGATTAATGTTTTCCATGGCTATTCTGATCTTGCTTTTAGGATGTTTACTGTGCGCGGTGGTGGGGGGGGGCCGGGTGGCCAGATCGATGGCCCTTCCCCACATTTTTCCTCTTTTTCTTCTTTTTTCTCTTTTTCTATGTTTCGGGTCTCTCATTTAGGGCGACAGGCACGCTGCTGGGGGGGGATGGCCGTAGCCTTCTGCAGGGATGCAGGGTGGGGGGTAGGGGGATGGGGTTTGTTAATTTGTCCTTTCTTTGTTTCTATGGCCCTTTGACTTTCTTCCTTTTTGGTGTCGTTGTTTTTCATGTTTCCTACAGTATGTTTCGTTTTGAGGGGTGGGGTGCAGCTTTGCTACGCAACGTGTTTGTTTTTACATTTATCCTGCTCGTATGCCTTACCCCCAATACTTCAAACGTATTTGCACTGTTTGCGGATTTCCTGCTTCATGCTTGCTATTGTGGGACCATGTATGACCGTATGGCATTGATTCTGGGTTTTTCTTTATTGTAAAATGAACCTTCTCGAATCCTGAATCTTGCACAGTACGCTTGAATACAAGTTATATCCTGGACACTTATTAGACCCCGATTTTCGGGCTGCTGTATTTTTCTGCATTGATTTGCTGTACTTACGACTTGACTAGCGGCCGGCCGGGGTGGTTGTAGGCCCATGCTTGTATTTCCTTGAAGTGACAATAAAGGTTCTAAAAAAAAATATATATATATATATAGATACATAACCATATAGGAAGGGTATACATGTATAAGGAAGATAATATATCGAGATTAGAAGTTGTATTGTATAAACGCAGGCTTTCAGGTGTTGCTGTATTTGAAACTAATTTACTTGGGCAGCTTTATAACTTTTTTTTTAGTTTGATCTTTTCCTTAATATTTCAACAGTGAAGCCCCTTTAGATAAAATAGCTATGATAATATTTACATATTGGAACAGATAAATAAAACAGATACCCATATGCATCCAATCAAATATCCTACATGAAAGCCATACAATAACCTATAAACATGTGGCGCATGTGCATGTGAAGCGCAGAATATTTATATATATATATATATATATATATATATATATATATATATATATATATATATATATATATATATATATATATATATATATATATATATATATATATATAGCAGCTTTGCCGACTCCAACCTCTGCGGGCGATGAAGAAATGACACAAACTCCTCTTTTAGGTTTGGCGAGATTTAATGTGAAATGCTCACATTGAATTAGTCATTTGGTTTGGCGAGATTTAATATGAAATGCTTACATTCAAATAGTCATTATGCGTTTCAACTGACACAGCAGCCTTGTTCACATGCAGAAATGCGTTTGCCATCAATTTTTAAATACCACCCCTGTGTATCACGTGATTCCCAATGAACATAAAAGACAGACTGTATAAACACTGATCGTATTGTGCAAATAGGGCAAAACTTGTCAAAAATAAATATAACAATGTACAAATTACAGAACCAGCTGGTGCTATAATACAATATCGATAAAAAGATTACAAATACCATAATAAATATTGAGTAAAATATATGAAATCTAAAAACTTTTTCAGAGTAAAACAGCTTCCTATCAGCATAAATGGCAAAGAACGAACATAAATATTATTGCCTTGTGTGGGTTATTGATTATTGTTGGACCCGGTCCTTTGGGCAGGTTCACCCCGAGACTTTTTTGCTTTTTCCTAGCCTGTTTCTGGAACCTGGATTGGTGATTTTAGGCCTCTGCGCACTTTTCCACTGTGGTACAGTGTAAAGTGCGTGTGCTCTCTGTGTATGTGTGGTAAGTGGCCTGCCCTCCCATAGGAATGAATGGGGAATATGTATGACCATGGTAGATTCCTGATGCGTGGGGAGTGAAGGGTCGAGTTTGATATGTGTGAACTCGTGAGAATGAGTGCTGCACAATGGTATATGCGGCATGGCTGTGTCTAGTCTAGAAGCGCCACTTTTAGAAGTTGGCATATTTGTGTAGTGAATCTGCTGGCACGTGATTGGGTGATGAGCCTGGCCCAGGAGTGCCTGGGCCTGCTTGTGGATTTACTGTCTGGTTTGAGTGGGACAGGGGCTGCAGGACCCCCGGAGGGGGGTCGGAGCCATCCCAAGGATGAAAGGCCCCATCTGCTATCAGGGAAGTGGGAGGAGATGGTGCCGGGCTGTGTCTGCCTGCCCACCATGCTGGCTCTCCCTCCTGATGGCCCACTGTCACCTCTGACCTGAGGCTGACAGGAGAGGGAAACCAGAAACACCCAGGGATCAGGGCCTGCTTACACAAAGACTTCAAAGGGCTTCAAAGGCTTTTCTGTGTATAAGAAGGGGCTGTGTCCCATTCCAAAATGTTCTTGTCTTCTTCTTGTTTCTGACTTGAATCTACCAGGGGCGGGCGCTGCCCAGCCCCTGGATGCCTGGAGGACTCCTGATGGACTCTCCTGGATCCCTGGACTCCTGGGGGACCCCTCTGCCCTGCCTGGGCTGATGGGGGGGACTTGGCTTTGCCCCCCCCGGGAAGCTCTGGGACCTTTGCAGCATGGAGGAGCTGCATTTTTCTGTGGATAGTGCTGGAACTGTATTTCTAGCGCCTGGAGGTGCTGAGCTTCCCCCTGAGCGCCTGGGAGCACTCTGCCTGTTTGCTAGCGCTTTGGAGCGCTTGATTTCCCCCTAGCGCGTAGGAGCGCTTTATCCTTGGCCATAGCGCTTAGGAGCGCTTTATTGTGTTCTAGCGCTGGAGGGCGCTTTGTGGGCTTTGGCCGGTGCCCACCCGGCATCTTATTACCCCGTTTATTTGATTGATTGGGCCGATCGAGTGTCCACCTCGATTTATTCTTTTTTTAAATAAGCCAGTGCCCACCCGGCATTTGCCTCACATTCACCGCCGCCGCCCGGGCTGGGAATCGCCTGAAGAACCGGATGCGCCGCGCTCTCATTGGCTGAGAGAGCCGAGCCCCCTCACCAACGCCGCGACGGGATAGGCCCGTGCGGCGCAGCGTCATGGCCCCTGTCGTGCCGTGATTGGAGGAAGAGAGGAGGCTCGTCATCGGAGCCGCGACGGGATTGGCTGGTCGGCGCGGCCCAGGGAAGAGGAGAAGACGCGTGGCCTGCTGCTGGGGCTCCCGGGTGCGGAGGGAGCCCCGGCGAGAGAGAGAGAAGGCCGGCGCGAGGCTCCCCGCATGAAGGGAGAGCCTCGAGTGAACAGAGACCCGCCGTCGCCCCGGCCCGCGATGGGCTGCCGGTGAGTCTGGGCTGGGCCAGGCAGAAGAGAAGGGAGGGGCGCCGGGACACATTGTCGGTGTCCGCCCCCCCCAGTAGCGCGAGCACCGCTAATTGGCAATAGGAAGCCATGAGGGCTTCAAGGGCGGCCCCGGTTGGCAGTGGGTCGCCCCAACTTGTTTCGCGAGCCCCGAGAGGCTCGTAGGGGCATATTTAACTTTGGTGCGTTTAAGGGCGGCCCCGGTTGGCAGCGGGTCGCCCCAACGTTGTCCACAGCCATGAGAAGGCTCGAGGGGCCATTGTTTGCAGAGCCTGAGGGCTCCCACGGCCATTGATAGTTTTTCAGAGCCTGGGTGGCTCAGTGTGGCGCAGTTGATGTTCAAGAGCTACTGAGAGCCCATGCCACAGTTTTGAAATTCTCCAGCTGCCCAGCAATTAGTGGGCAGCTGCACCGTTTAGGTTTTGTGTGATTCCCAGGTGCCCAGCAAGTAGTGGGCACCTGCTACGTTTAGGCTTATGCTGAGACTGACGCTGCATGGCAGCGCACCCTGACATTGAGACTCAGAGCCCCTTTGCCCCTAAAAGGCCAGTTGGCCTAGGGACTGCCACAGGTGGTGGCTTATGTGAGGGCTTGCGCAATTGTATGGTTATTGGCACCTCTGAATGTGATTTCTTGCATCATGTTTTATTCCTGCACCTCTGAATGTTTTTAGACATCATGTGACTTTTGCGCTACTGTATTATTCTGGTACCTCTGAATGTATCTTTATTGCATCATGTGCTTTATTCTTAACACCGCTGAATGTGTAGGTTTATACATTAGGTGTTTCTCTTTACTACTCCTCTGAATGTATATTTATGCATCATGGGTAATGTGTTCTTTCTTAGACCCCTAAATGCTGTGTGATGCTTACGTGGTTTTCCTTTACTACTCCTCTGAATGTATATTTATGCATCATGGGTAATGTGTTCTTTCTTAGACCCCTAAATGCTGTGTGATACTTAGGTGGTTGTTCTTTTTAGTACAGGTGGTCCTAGTGAGGTCCTGGTCCCCTGCGTGACAGTCTCCTAAGGGGTTAGGGTTGCATAGGTGGTACTTACCTGTTCCCAGTAGTTACTGGATGTGATCTATAACTGTTACTTTGTGTTACAGTGAAGTTTATATACTTTTATTCTAATTTCTGACAAGTATTTCTATATATGCGAAGTGCTGAATCTGACAGTGGCCCATGTGGCCCTGTCTTGTAAATAATCCCTTGTGAATATTGCCGTGCCAGTTGGCACAATGTACATGTGTGATTTCCATCTGATATGTTTTGACAATACAAAAGTTATTTTAATATAACCTTGTGTGGAGTCTCTTTTGTGGTGTGCCTAGTATGTTGTGGCTGTTGTGTGCTGGCGCAAATGCTTTACACATCGCCTCCGAGTTTAGCCTAGACTGCTCGTGCCAAGCTACCTAGAGGGTGAGCAGGGGTTATCTTGGTGTGTGACTTCTTTGCCCTGACTAGAATGGTGGTTTCAGCCTGGCTTTGGCGTCAGCCTTAGCCTACCAGAAATAGCCGGTTTCTGGGGTTGCCAACTTTCTAGTAGCGGCGTTGCGTGCCAAACGTAAAAGATTGTTGAACACCACAATGATGGAATGTGTTTTGGAGTAGCTAAAGTTTGGTCTGATTAATTTTTACCATCATGAGCGGTTCATTTTCATTTTTTCCCTGCTTGTTCACACCGTCAATAAGAAGTAACAAGATAATGAAATTAGTTATATAATCAATCTGATGGTTTACAGGGTATTATAAATTTTAAACTGTGCCTGATTACCTCCCACACAACTGTTTCAACTGTTTTTAACTGCTTTTTAACAATTGTTTGTGACTTTTAATGTTTTATCTGTGAATTTATGTTGATTATTTATAAATATGTGTGTAGCATACTTTTATGAGTTTAATTAATCGAATAAAGTATTTTTGACTCTGACTCTGACTCTACCAGAAATAGCCGGTTTCTTAGATTGTTGGTCAGCGGTGCGGATTTGGACTTGTGTTTGCGCAGTGCCACAGCGACAGCTGGCTACATTAAAAAAACTCTGCGTTTTTCAGATAGTCACATATTTGGGATTATTGTTTTTGACTTTGTTTTTCCTCAAGAGTGTCATTTTCAGATGGTGTTCCTGCGCTTTATGTTTAGTGGCAGATGAGAGAAAATGACAGGGCGGGACGCCAGTAGAGAGGGGATGTTCCCATAGATTAGGAATACCTTGCTGGATCCAGTGTCCAATTCCTGTTCCTGTCCCTGTGTGGGTAGATGAAAGAGAGGGAGGTTGGAGGAGAAATTGCTTGCTCAGGAGGGTGGTTATTCCCTGAGTGTAGTGTGTGTGTCTGGATTCCCCAGTATGGTAGGATCCAGTGGTGGCAGCTTAAATGTGTCCAGTGCGTGAATTCCCATTCCCAGTTCCCAGAGTATGGTGCCTGGTGCTCAGTAAGAGGGTGACAGGTTGAGAGTCAGAGGCAGTGAGGAACTGTCTCACCAGTCTGGAGGGGGAGTGTGTGGATGAGTGGTGTCTTGAACTGGAGGAGTTCGTGTGAGTTTTTTTAAGGAGCTTGCACGTGAGGTGTACCTCTGGTGGTGTGCAGGAGGTCCTGCAGAGGCATTGGACAAGAAGGTGGATGTCTGGCGGTGTGCTGGATGTCTTGCCGAGACATTAGGGAGTGATTCTAAAAGTAGTGGCTTGTGTATCTGATGATCCTGTGTAGGTGAAGAGGTTCATGTGTAGCCCAGCTAGGTCCCATTAGGGTGGTAGGGGTGTAGGGACGGCCTGTCTCAGTGGAGGCGGAGTGAGTGTGGGACGGTGTGTCCCGCGTTGGCCCGAAACCCTGTCTTTGGGCCTGGAGGGTTCCTTAAGGGAGCGCCAGGTCAGGGGCCTAGGCTGTACTTACAAGTCATTTGAGGAGGAGCTTCCTGTGTCTAGAGGACGGGGGGTGTCTGTAATCAGGACTCCGGCGGTCCTAGTGTTGGGCAGTACCGCTCCTAAGGGGAGGGTGCAGAACTCTGGAGGGGGGTGCAGAGGGACGATGTCCTTACTTCTGACCCCGGTGGGAGGAAAGTGTGTTGCTGATACGCCGCTGGCGTGTGCTCTGTCTAGCCTGGAACATTCTGAGAATCACCCTGTGATAGGGAGTACTGGAGGAGGGTGTGTCGCTGATACGCCGCTGGCGTGTGCTCTGTCTAGCCTGAGACATACTGGGCCTGTAATCACGGAACTGGAAGGGGGTGCAGAAGGACGGTGTACTTCTGACCCCGGTGCAACCTGAGGGTTTAGATCCTAGGTTGGGAGATTAGGAAACTTCTAGGTCAAGAGGAACTCTACCAAAGTGTATCAGCTGAAGAGACCGGGGGGGCTGCCCTTGCTGTGTGTTCTGGGGCCCACCTGCAGTTTGTTGTTTCCACTAAGGTAGAGGAAAGGGGGCTTTGCTGGGTGCTGTGCCCCCCACCTGCTTGAAGAGGGACTGTGCTGTGTGCTTTGTACCTCAGAAGTGGAATAGTTTCCAGGTGGTAGACCAGTGACGGAGTGAGGTCCTGATCTGGTTGGAGAGTTGTGTTCTGGTGAGTGCTTCCCTGTGAGGGTTATTCCTTCACCCTGACTAGAAGCAAGGGTCCCTACTTGGTCTAAGGTACTTACCTCTGCCAACTAGAGACCCCCAGTTCTAACATTGGTGGAGTAGAGGTAGGATGTGGCATTCTTGCCGTGACCTCTGGTCAACCTGAGGGTGTGGTCCCAAGGTTGTTGGATCAGTGGTAGTTGTAGCTACCCTGAGAGAAGAGAGTGGAGATTGGCTATTGTGTGCCAGGGGCTACTGCCCCCAATCTGTGGATTGGTTAGGACCTGTGATATTTGGATGGCCTAGGGCCTGGTCCTGGCTGTGGATGACTAGTGTGTACCAGTGGGGTAACCTAGTTGTGCCAGAGAGCTTTTGTTGAGGGAAATCTATGTGGGTTCAGAGTGGCGAAAAACTGGAAGGTGTCCCTGCCGTGCAGGCCCGTGTCCGTGGTTTTGTCGCCCAAAGCAGTGAAGTCCATCAGTGGTGTGATTGGTCTACCCTGCGTTTTGGCTGGAAGGGGGTCGTGTTGCACCCGGTCCTTTGGGCAGGTTCACCCGAGACTTTTTTGCTTTTTCCTAGCCTGTTTCTGGAACCTGGATTGGTGATTTTAGGCCTCTGCGCACTTTTTCACTGTGGTACAGTGTAAAGTGCGTGTGCTCTCTGTGTATGTGTGGTAAGTGGCCTGCCCTCCCATAGGAATGAATGGGGAATATGTATGCCCATGGTAGATTCCTGATGCGTGGGGAGTGCAGGGTCGAGTTTGATATGTGTGAACTCGTGAGAATGAGTGCTGCATAATGGTATATGCGGCATGGCTGTGTCTAGTCTAGAAGCGCCACTTTTAGAAGTTGGCATATTTGTGTAGTGAATCTGCTGGCACGTGGTTGGGTGATGAGCCTGGCCCAGGAGTGCCTGGGCCTGCTTGTGGATTTACTGTCTGGTTTGAGTGGGACAGGGGCTGCAGGACCCCCGGAGGGGGGTCGGAGCCATCCCAAGGATGAAAGGCCCCATCTGCTATCAGGGAAGTGGGAGGAGATGGTGCCGGGCAGTGTCTGCCTGCCCACCATGCTGGCTCTCCCTCCTGATGGCCCACTGCCACCTCTGACCTGAGGCTGACAGGAGAGGGAAACCAGAAACACCCAGGGATCAGGGCCTGCTTACACAAAGACTTCAAAGGGTTTCAAAGGCTTTTCTGTGTATAGGAAGGGGCTGTGTCCCATTCCAAAATGTTCTTGTCTTCTTCTTGTTTCTGACTTGAATCTACCAGGGGCGGGCGCTGCCCAGCCCCTGGATGCCTGGAGTACTCCTGATGGACTCTCCTGGATCCCTGGACTCCTGGGGGACCCCTCTGCCCTGCCTGGGCTGATGGGGGACTTGGCTTTGCCCCCCCCCTGGGAAGCTCTGGGACCTTTGCAGCATGGAGGAGCTGCATTTTTCTGTGGAGAGTGCTGGAACTGTATTTCTAGCGCCTGGAGGTGCTGAGCTTCCCCCTGAGCGCCTGGGAGCACTCTGCCTGTTTGCTAGCGCTTTGGAGCGCTTGATTTCCCCCTAGCGCGTAGGAGCGCTTTATCCTTGGCCATAGCGCTTAGGAGCGCTTTATTGTGTTCTAGCGCTGGAGGGCGCTTTGTGGGCTTTGGCCGGTGCCCACCCGGCATCTTATTACCCCGTTTATTTGATTGATTGGGCCGATCGAGTGTCCACCTCGATTTATTCTTTTTTTAAATAAGCCAGTGCCCACCCGGCATTTGCCTCACATTCACCGCCGCCGCCCGGGCTGGGAATCGCCTGAAGAACCGAAGGCGCCGCGCTCTCATTGGCTGAGAGAGCCAAGCCCCCTCACCAACGCCGCGACGGGATAGGCCCGTGCGGCGCAGCGTCATGGCCCCTGTCGTGCCGTGATTGGAGGAAGAGAGGAGGCTCGTCATCGGAGCCGCGACGGGATTGGCTGGTCGGCGCGGCCCAGGGAAGAGGAGAAGACGCGTGGCCTGCTGCTGGGGCTCCCGGGTGCGGAGGGAGCCCCGGCGAGAGAGAGAGAAGGCCGGCGCGAGGCTCCCCGCATGGAGGGAGAGCCTCGAGTGAACAGAGACCTGCCATCGCCCCGGCCCGCGATGGGCTGCCGGTGAGTCTGGGCTGGGCCGGGCAGAAGAGAAGGGAGGGGCGCCGGGACACATTGTCGGTGTCCGCCCCCCCAGTAGCGCGAGCACCGCTAATTGGCAATAGGAAGCCATGAGGGCTTCAAGGGCGGCCCCGGTTGGCAGTGGGTCGCCCCAACTTGTTTCGCGAGCCCTGAGAGGCTCGTAGGGGCATATTTAACTTTGGTGCATTTAAGGGCGGCCCCGGTTGGCAGCGGGTCGCCCCAACGATGTCCACAGCCATGAGAAGGCTCGAGGGGCCATTGTTTGCAGAGCCTGAGGGCTCCCACGGCCATAGATAGTTTTTCAGAGCCTGGGTGGCTCAGTGTGGCGCAGTTGATGTTCAAGGGCTACTGAGAGCCCATGCCACAGTTTTGAAATTCTCCAGCTGCCCAGCAATTAGTGGGCAGCTGCACCGTTTAGGTTTTGTGTGATTCCCAGGTGCCCAGCAAGTAGTGGGCACCTGCTACGTTTAGGCTTATGCTGAGACTGACGCTGCATGGCAGCGCACCCTGACATTGAGACTCAGAGCCCCTTTGCCCCTACAAGGCCAGTTGGCCTAGGGACTGCCACAGGTGGTGGCTTATGTGAGGTCTTGCGCAATTGTATGGTTATTTGCACCTCTGAATGTGATTTCTTGCATCATGTTTTATTCCTGCACCTCTGAATGTTTTTAGACATCATGTGACTTTTGCGCTACTGTATTATTCTGGTACCTCTGAATGTATCTTTATTGCATCATGTGCTTTATTCTTAACACCGCTGAATGTGTAGGTTTATACATTAGGTGTTTCTCTTTACTACTCCTCTGAATGTATATTTATGCATCATGGGTAATATGTTCTTTCTTAGACCCCTAAATGCTGTGTGATGCTTACGTGGTTTTCCTTTACTACTCCTCTGAATGTATATTTATGCATCATGGGTAATGTGTTCTTTCTTAGACCCCTAAATGCTGTGTGATACTTAGGTGGTTGTTCTTTTTAGTACAGGTGGTCCTAGAGAGGTCCTGGTCCCCTGCGTGACAGTCTCCTAAGGGGTTAGGGTTGCGTAGGTGGTACTTACCTGTTCCCAGTAGTTACTGGATGTGATCTATAACTGTTACTTTGTGTTACAGTGAAGTTTATATACTTTTATTCTAATTTCTGACAAGTATTTCTATATCTGCGAAGTGTTGAATCTGACAGTGGCCCATGTGGCCCTGTCTTGTAAATAATCCCTTGTGAATATTGCCGTGCCAGTTGGCACAATGTACATGTGTGATTTCTATCTGATATGTTTTGACAATACAAAAGTTATTTTAATAATACCTTGTGTGGAGTCTCTTTTGTGGTGTGCCTAGTATGTTGTGGCTGTTGTGCGCTGGCGCAAATGCTTTACACATCGCCTCCGAGTTTAGCCTAGACTGCTCATGCCAAGCTACCTAGAGGGTGAGCAGGGGTTATCTTGGCGTGTGACTTCCTTGCCCTGACTAGAATGGTGGTTTCTGCCTGGCTTTGGCGTCAGCCTTAGCCTACCAGAAATAGCCGGTTCTAACAATTATCATATGTAAATGGATTTCTGACTCGAAGTACAGGTTCACTGATGGGTTTAGCTGCTGCATTCGGTCAGCAGAGAAAAAAGATGATTATATATAAACACACACACACACACATATATATATATTCATATACATATATATATTCACACAAAAAAACAACGGTTACAGCAACGTCATAGTTAGGGTCAGATTTGACTCATACAAAACCAGAGAAATTCAGCCGTTATAGTTAGCTGATTTAACTATAACTTGCGTCCCCGCAATGCGCTGCTTATGACCTCACATATTAAATCACTCATGACCTGGTCAGTGACATCACTGATGAAATTACTGATGACATCTCAAATGACATCACTGATGACCTCATCCAGTGACTGTGAGTGGTTTTAAAACGTTTATGAGTGTCAGATATATGTACCAAGTTGCATTGTTGAATCAGTGGATGAATGATTGTCTGTATGGATGACCCGAGGATACATGACTGACTGTATAAATCAGTGATTAGGTGTCTCAGTGAATGTATGGATGAGTGACTGGTTGTGTGAATGTGTGTAACTGGCTGTCAATTGATGTCTAAGTGGGTGTATGAGTGTGTTAGTGGGTATGTGAATGGCTAGATGGATGACTGATTGGTTGTCTGACTACCTATATGGTTGTCTGGGTGTCTGTGTATGTGGGTGAGGAGGTGTATGACTGTATTGATAAGTGAGTGATTGAGTCAGTAGCTGTATGGGGTACTGTTGCATGTGTCAGAAATTGTATGGGTGAGTGAGTATCTGTATGGCTGTGTCGGTGATTGAGTGCATGTGTCGGTATGAGTGAGTAACGGAGTATGTGAAGGACAGTATACTTGAATGACGGGGTATATGATTAACTGTACTCATGGCCTTGAAGGCCAATGGCCTCCAAACCTCCCTGGACGCCTTTACAAATTTGATAGCGGCATTAGACTTGAGGGTTTATTTCTCAAAGTCTTACATAATGGTATGCGGCCCAAAAAATAATTAAACCAGACGTTTTAACGTATGGGGTAAGTCCATTGAAAGGGTGGAACAGTTTACATACCGGGGGAACATGTTTAGCAATGATATGAAATGGGATTCTCTGATCACGGCTAGGGTACAGCAAACATGTAGAGTAGTGGAGGGGCTCTTTGTTTGCCTGTAAGTTAGGCCACAAGCCAGTGCTCCAGCTTGTTACCTTTTACAATGCAAAATGCATGTTGGTTGCATCGTATTGGGCGGGCGTGTGGGGCTATCAAAGAAGTCGCTCGCTACAAGTGGTGGAGAATACGTTTATAAAATGTCTGCTGATGATTCCAAGCAGCTCTGCACCTCATTTTCTCATCGATAAGCGGGGATGGAATATATAGAAGAAGGCATCGGCGCTGCCCCCTTCCTTTTGTGGGCCAAAATTTGGGTCTCAGAAGAGTTACAGTTTTCCAGGGTGATCATCGAAGACTGTATTAATTTAGATAAGTCTGTGAAGATCCCCTGGCTTTGGTTTGTGAGGGATAGGTTGTCTGAGATTGGGTTGGGTGAGTACTTTGACACCCCGTCGAGTATCCCCACAAACGCGAAGGGTATAATTAAAGAGGAGTAGAGTATATGGGAAAATTTGCATCATTCACAACTGGAGGTACCCGGCCCTAGCTGGCCTTTCATGCCCAAACAGCAATATTACCTATCCTTTACCACGAACAGCCAGATACGTTTTTTTAACAAGATTCTGCCTTCACACTTTGCACTTGTTGGTAGCATTCCCCAAACAATGTGGGTGGATGGACAACCTTATTTCTTGCCCATGTGACAATAGAACTACCCAGAGCACCTTGCACTTTACTCTTTTTTGTGCACTTTATAAAGAACCAAGGAGTAGATTTTGCTAATGAATATTCGCCTATGTACAAATATTGAGGGGTACAGATATTTGCAATCACTGATCGAATCCTGTTATTTGCACTGCTGTGTTAAATTTCATTAAAACAGCAATGGGCATTAGGAAACGCTATGAAGTGCAATAATTGGGTGGGGAGATGAAATGATTTGTATTTTTTATGTCAAATTGGTTTGAAATTCTATGTCCATTACAACACTTATGTATAATGATGATTTTAGCTTGTAAAGGAACTCTTATTTTTTTTAATATCTTTAAAAAATATATATTTTAAATATGTATTGTTCGTTTGTCGAAACGTTTGTGGCCGTGTGCCGAATAAAGTTAATTTGAATTGAATTGACTGTATGCGTGAGTGTGTGAATGTGAGAGTGGCTATATGGATGAGTGCATTCTTCTGTCAGTCACTGTATAGCTGAGTGAGTATGTGTGTCTATTTGTATGAGTAAGTAAGTGGGTGTGTGTGTAACTGTTTGGGTGAGTGTGTGGCTGTGTGGGTGAGTGTCTAGATGTGTGAGTAGTTCTATTAGTGATACTCACTGGGTGAGTACCTGTATGGGTGTATGAGCGGATATGTCAATGGTGGTATTAGTGAGTGAGTGGATGTATGAGTGGCAGTATGGGTGAGCAAGTGGATGTGTGTGTAGGTCAATTAATTAGTGAATGGGTGTGTAAGTACTGGCATGGTTCTGTGAATGGTTTTGTGGGAGTGGCAGTGGATGTATAAAAGATTTTATAGGGGTGTGAGTGGGTGCGTCAGATATGCTGTGGATGATGGAATGATGTACAGAGTGGTGGAGAGAGGGGTCCTTAGTACACAAGGTGACCTCATCTCCCCACCAGCAGTGCATCAAGAGGTGCGTTTGCAGAGTGGTGTAAAATGGGGAGTGGTCTCCAAACATTGTAAGTGCAGAACACATTGCACTTTATTTTCTTTCTTAATCCTACTCTATAGTGTCAATGTAATACAAAAGAAAGGCACGTTTTAAAATGTGTGCTTTTAATTTTGATACAATGCACTTTGCATTTAAAATGTGATTAATAATAGTAATACATATTGTTGCATAAACACATTTTAAATATTAGCACATTATCCTCAAAAAAACCAAACATTTCTCAAAACATTGGCAGACATTACTACAGTCTCAGGCAAACACTGAATAATAAATGGATGATTCTCAAATTCTTTCTAAAGAGTACTAAAATCAATTAATCAAACATATGGTTGGTAAATGTCGTCAGAACGCCTGGATAACAATATAGTGCTATATTACACAGTTACTCATCATGCATTCTCTCTCTATTTCTCTATATGTGTGTGTATGTGTGTGTATATACATTCATTATTCTCAAAATAGAGTTTGTCTTCCTTACATGCTTGCCCTCTTAATAATAGTTGAGATAGGTTTGGGGGGTTGATGGTGGCTACATGAGTATATATCTACATGTTCGTGTGTTTCTTCTGTAATTACCACCTACATTTTAACATCCCTTACCACCAACTTCATGCTTTTTTAGCACTCTGAAGACATGACCAAGATTCTGCCTGTGCCTCGAAAGGCAAAAAAAAATAATTTGGGACAGACAAATATAGGAGGTAATCTATGTTATAGTATTGTGTTGGAGCCAAACTGTTTTTATACGACACCGCGAAAATAAATGCTTTTTTCTGTGTTGCGCTGTATTTCAAGTTTTAAATGATTTTAATGAGATCTTGTGGTTCTAAGATGTCAAACAAATTGTTACAAATATATTTTTGCGATAATATACATATATACAACATTATTGTATTTCGGTTCAATTTGACAATGCTACGGTCTACACCTAAACCATTTTTATTAGTTACATGTTGTTGCTTCTATTCAGGGAAATGTATATTACGCATCTAAAGGCAACTTTCTTTTCTCTACCCAAATGAAATCATACCTGTCCAAATATATGTTTATTTCGTTTAATAATAACAAGTTAGTACAAAAGCCGACTTACCATGGTATGGAGGTCGTCTTGTGACCTGAGCACTGTGTACACTGCAGCCGAAGGTGAACATTTGTGACTTATTTTCCATATTTCCCATAACTTATTTTCCATAGTCTCAATAGTCCCCAAATTGTATGGTCACATTTATAGAGTTGCTCTTTCATAGTTATCTAAGCAATATTGTTCATGTAAATGGGCCATCCGGTAAATAATGCTGCAATAGATCTCAAAACCCCAGCTGGCAACACCAAATAAAGGCAAGCCTATTAATGATGATTGTGAGTGATAGAGGACTGGGGAAAGAGAACAGTTTGTTTTCTCTACCCTGGATGGCCCCATATAAAAATATGTGCTTTTGGACTTTCTCATGTGAGGTAAGTCTTAGGGGTCCATTAGGATGTCGGGCGGATTTCCTCCGCCAGGCTGGTGGTAGCCACCGCCAGCCTAGCGGAGGAAATCCGCCCGACATCCATAGCCCAATTCCCCCCCGCCATATTAGTATGGCGGGGGGGACCGCGGCAGTGAGAAACACCGCCCGCATGTTTTCCGCCCCGGTCGCCTTACGGCCGGGGCGGAAAACGAGTAACATGGTGGCGGTGTCTGTTAGACACCGCCCGCCATATTACCATGGGCTTTCAACAATGCATTTCCGTGACGGCAATGCCGCCACGGAAAGGCATGCGGAGACTCCCTGCAGGGGCCCGTTGCGGGCCCCCTGGGAGTCCCTGGCTTGGGGGGTTGCACATGGAGGGTACCTATGGTACCCTCCCGCATTTCAAAGTGCAACATGGCAGGCACCGCGCGGTGCCTGTCATGTTGCGCTTTAAAAAGCACAACGTGTACTTTTAATATTGCGGCGGGCGGAGATTTCTGCTCCGCCCGCCGCAATGGTAACCATACAGGATGCGCCCGCCTGTGTGGCGGGCGCATCCTAATGCCCTGATCGGGACCCCCGCCCATATGGCGGGCGGTCCCGGGTCCCGATATGATGGCGGGCAAACTAAGTCCGCCCGTCATCACAATGGGCCCCTTTGTTCGTTAACTTTTTTATTTTATTGATAATTTCCTTTTTTTCTAAAAGTTTGCAAAAAAGTAAAGCTTTAAAATAAAAATTCACACAAATTATAGTAGGAGCGTTCAAATGTTTAATCATAACACCACCTCATCTCAGCATGCTCACCTTTACTGGTGACAAGACAGGACATACTGCAGAAATTGCCAGTTCTGCAATGGCAAATAGGAACACATATACTGGGAACTTCAATACCGCAGAAGCACACACTACAGCAAACATTTAACTGATACCTGCCCTACAGCAGAGCCAGTTTGCTTGGGATGCCACTATGTTTTTCTTCTCTGTGTCAATACCACCTCCACCAGCTCACAGAATGGACTGAGATGATAGCGTATTGATTTTATGTGTTCATTATTATTTGCTTGTAACTGGAAAACTAGCTGAAAACATACATGTAGCCATCATGACAACCCCAGCCATGTTCCAATGCTGGAAATGGCTGAAGACACACATCTCTAAATAATAATCCATCATAATGCAGTAGCAGACCACAAACCATATGCCTCTCAAATCACTATTTACTAGTTCTTTGCCTTTGACGTTGTAGAGCGCTCAGCTAGCTTTAGCTAAGTTTGTACCATACAAATACCACATAAATATAGGCAGAGACATGTAGTGAATTACAAAGCCTAGGTGAAAAGTGCATCAGTTAGAGTATTTGGCATGTCAAATTCTGCAAATTACTAAATACATTGTGCTGCGTGTGTATTTGAATCCTAACCTATGCTTGAAATGTAAATTCAAATGAAGTCAGCGTAAAGAAATCACAAAGGTGTTCATATGTTCAAATCCCTGACCAAGCACCTTTGGCAGCAAACAACATGACAAATTAAATTAAAAAATCTAAAGGAAGATATTGGAAGACCCACAATTATTGCATTGCCACCATGCTTTAATTTGTATGGTCTGGGACAGCGACCCATTTTGGTTGAAGTGCGGTGTTACACAGTACCTTCAGCAGCAAAAGAGGTAGATTGGGCCTTTTATTTGTTTACCTCTTCTTACCTATTCTTTCTGCTCCTGCACAGTTCTATTTTTGGGACCAATTCTGGGTAAGGAGGACTTTTGTTGAGTTGTCAATAGTGCAGCAAGAAAGTGCTAGAGTAAAGTTATTGCCCACTTCAATCAATCAATCAATCAATCAAGTCACTTGTAAAGCACATTTACTTACCGGATAGGGTCTCAAGGCACTGGGAGGGGAGAGTGCTGCTGGTTCAGTCGAAGAGCCAGGTTCTTGAGCTCCTTCCTGAAATGAGGCAGTGACAGTAATTGCTTGAGGTGGAGTGGCAGGGTGTTCCAGGTCTTTGCTGTGAGGTAGGAGAAGGATCTTCCAACGGCTGTGTTTTTGCGGTTACACGGTACGGTAGCCAGGGCACGTTGGGCAGAGTGGAGGTCTTGGTGGGTGCGTGGATTGTGAGGCGGTGGCTGAGGTATGCAGGTCCTGCGTCGTGTAGGGCTTTGTAGGTATGTGTGAGGAGTTTGAAGGTGATTCTTTTGTTGACTGGGAGCCAGTGGAGTTATCTCAGGTGGCTGGAGATGTGGCTTTGACAGGGCATGTTGAGGATGAGTCTGGCGGAGGTGTTCTGAATGTTCTGCAGTTGCTTGAAGAGTTTCTGGGTGATGCCGGCATAGCGTGCATTGCCGTAGTCAATTCAGTTACTGATGATTGTGTGGGTGCTTCTCTTACTGGACTCAATGGGGATCCACTTGAATATCTTTCAGAGCAGGCATAGGGTGTGGAAGCAGGATGATAAGACGGTGTTGATCTGGCGGCTCATGGTGAGCGAGGAGTCCAGGA
Source organism: Lissotriton helveticus (assembly GCF_964261635.1). Taxonomy (NCBI): domain Eukaryota; kingdom Metazoa; phylum Chordata; class Amphibia; order Caudata; family Salamandridae; genus Lissotriton; species Lissotriton helveticus. The sequence goes on along the minus strand of NC_136070.1, from coordinate 393,530,691 downwards.
TGATTCTGAGGTTCCATGCATGGTCTGTGGGTGTGGGGGGAACCAAGTGCTGTGGGCCACCAGGAGTCGCTCCAGGCGGAGGAGTGGAGCCCCTGATGAGGACTTCGGTCTTTTCTGAATTATGTTTGAGGCAGCTGTTCTTCATTCAGGTGGCGACAGCCTTCATCCAGTCGTGAAAGTTGTTTTTGATGACTGTGGGTTCGTTGGTGAGGGAGAGAATCAGCTGGGTATTTTCGGTGTAGGAAACGATGTTGAGTCCGTGGTTCCTGACGATGGCTGCGAGTGGGGCCATGTAGTTATTGAAAAGAGTGGGGCTCAGAGAGTAGCCCTGAGGCACTCCACAGCTGATCTCGGTGGGATCTGATAGAAGCGGAGGTAGTCTGACTCTCTGTGTTCGGCCGGTGAGGAAGGAGTTGATCCATTCCAGGGCTTTGTTGTGGATGCCGACGTTGTGGAGTGTTTTGAATAGGGTGCTATGAGAGATGGTATCGAAGGTGGCTGAGGGGTCCAGGAGGATGACAGCTGCAGTTTCGCCAAAGCCGAGGAGGGCACGGGTAAGACTTGGCATCTTTGATGTGGTTTCCCTGACTTTTTGCCTCTTCCGCCTGTATTTTTGATGCTGAACTGGATTTCGATTTTGCTGGCTTAGATGCTTTGGGCACTTACTGTTGATCAATGTCAAAGTGCAAGTGCTCCCTGTGTTCTCCCTGATTGGCATATTTGATTTACTGGTAAGTCCCTAGTAAAGTGCTCTAAGTGTGCCAGGGCCAGTAAATGAAATGCTACTAGTGGGCCTGCAGCACTGATTGTGCCACACACACGAGTAGACTTGAAAAGATATATCTGACCTGCCACTGCAGTGTTTATGCAACGTTTTAAACTGCACTGTCGACCTGGTAAGTTCACCCACTTGCCAAGCCCTAGCCTTCCCTTTTCTTACATGTAAGGCACCCCTATGCTTGACCCTAGGTACCCGTGTCCTGATAGTGAAATACCGCCCATTTAGTTTTTTACTATTGAAAGGCTATCTGCCCCATAGGATAGAATGGGAGTTACTTTGTAACATCTTACAAGTATAACTTCCCATTGGGACAAGACAGAGAAATAAAGTTTAGGCTCTCTGAACTCAGAATTTAATAACAAATCTTTTAGTAAATATGGGTTTTAAATTATGCGTTATTAGTATGTAAATGCCACTTTTAGAAAGTAGGAGTTTTCTTGTTTAACCATTCTGTGTGCCTCTGCCTGTTTGTGGATTGACTGCCTGGTTTTGGAGTGAATGGGGCTAGGGTTGTGCATTCACTGTATACAGCCACTGGGGGGGTCGAAGAGGGGGGGTTGAAGTGTGCCTAGCCCTTCCTGGATGACCCAGAGCTGAGCTGAATGGGGCTTGGCTGCATTTAGAGTAGTGGAAGGAGTTTTTCTTGCACCTGAATAGGGCCTGTCTCCCTTGCACAATGCTGTCCCCATCCCCTGTGGCCATATTGCACCATTGAGGACAGAAGGGGTTTGGACTGCGCTCAGAGACCCTTGCACACAGAGAACGAAGACAAAAAGGGGTATACGTAGAAGACTATAAACCCCAGCACTTAAGATCACTTCTGGACTCAAGAGGAACCTTTACCAAGGAGAAGAGATGGAGAGCTGTGAACAGGAGTACTGCCCCTTTGCTGTGTGCTGTGCAGCGTTGGCCTGCAGTTGCTGCTTCTGCCCAGGAGAGGACAAATACTGGAATTTTACTGTGAACCTGCTTGAAGAAGACTCTCCAAGGGCCTGTATGTACTGGCCTCCTGTTCAGAAGTCTCAGGGACACAAATACTTCATACCCAGCTCCCCTGAACTCTATTGCTGAGAGGTCTGACCTGCAGTAGGTGCCTATTCCAGTTTTGGGCCTTTAGAGGTTGCTCCTGCTGTTGGGAGCTGAAAGCAACTTGAAACAAGCAAAAAATCCTGTCTCTGTGGCCATCGGCGACGCTGCTGTTTGGGGATACATGTAACTCCGTGTTCGGTGCCACACTCCTCGCAGTCAGCGCCATACTTTGGACTTATTGCTGTCACGACATTGCAATAACCCCAGGTGAAGCTAGTTGTTTTCTACAAGCTGTATTTTTGCAATAACTGTTCTAAAGTCATATTTTATTACCTGTACATTGGATTTTTGTCGTTTTGGTCTTGTTGAGTTTAGATAAATATACTTTATTTTTTTTAACTGCTGTGGTGTCCATTTGTGGTGTTATCACTGTATTACTGCGTGTTTTGAGAACAAATTCTTTACAAATTGCCTTTGGCAGAAGCATGCAGAAGCCTGTCTGCTTGTTCCAAGCTACCAAGGGGATGAGCAGGGGTTATCTAAAGTGAGTATCACTCTTATCCTGACTAAAAGCAAAGGTCCCTATTCGGACAAAGGTACCTACCTCTGCCAACTAGAGACCCCATTTCTAACAGCACGGACGTCGTCTGTGGTGGCGAGGAGGGTGGTCTCAGTGCTGTGGTTGCTTCGGAAGCCAGATTGGGAGAGGTCCAGGATGTGGTTCACTTCAATGGACTTGGGAAAAATGGGTGTTGATGGCCTTCTTGACGACCTTGGCTGGGAAGGGGAGAAGAGAGATGGGTCTAACGTTCATGAGGTCCATCAGGTTGGCAGAGGGTTTCTTCAACAAGGGGTTAATCTCTGTGTGCTTCCAGTCTTCTGGGAAGTTGACAGAGTTGATGGAGCAGTTGATGCTGCTGCAGAGTTCGGGGGTGATGGTGGTGCTTGCTCTGTTGAAGATGTAATGCGGGCAGGGGTCCGAGGGTGCTCTAGAGTGTATCTCTTCATGATCTTGATGGTGTCATCCACCGTGAGGGGAGTCCAGCTAAGTAGGGTCTGTTGGGGTCCGGCGCCGTAGGGCGCAGTAGTTGTGGGTGGGGCTGGAGGGTCTTGGTTATCAAGGTTGTCGAAGCTGTCATATCTCCTTGATTTTGTGGTGGAAGTAGGTGCAGAAGTTGTGTCAGAGGTCTTTGGTGAGGGGGATTGTCTGTTGTCTCTGTGCTGGGTCTTGCAAATTTTTTCACATGGCGAAAGGTCTTTTACTATTGAGTGCATTGGTATTGTTCCTTTCTTGTCGTGTCACTTTCTTAGTTGTTCTGATGAGGTGGTGGTGTGCAGTGACAGTGGTCTTGAAGGCTGAGTGGTCTTCCGGGGTCTTGCTGCTCCTACATCTCCTCTCGAGCCATCTACAGGTGCGCCTGGACTTATGAAGGGCAGGAGAGAACCAGCTGGGTTTTTGGAGTGTTGCTTGCTTGGGGCTTTCTTCAGGGAATCTAAAGAGTCAAAGTAGTCTGACCTATATCGGTGGAGATTGCGTGCTGAGGTGTTGGCGTCTATGGATGTCACTTGAGGGTGTTTCTGAGCGCAGTGGTGAGTTGTTCTTCTTGACCTTGTTCCAACTTCTGCAAGGGTAGCAGTGGGCATGGTGGTGTGTGGTGGGTTTGGTGAAGAAGAAGTGGATGCAGCTGTGGTAGGTCCACTGGAGCTCGGTGGTGTGGCTGAAGGTGATGTTGTCACTGGCTCACTTCCAACTTCAATTACACTATCCGTACATGAATGTGCTCAGGGCTATCAAACCTCCCCTGTTTTGCACCCTTCCTATCATCAGTGTACTCAAGTGTACCTCATTCCTGTCAGTAAATCAAGCTAGTGTGAGGTGCAGGCAGGGACTGTGGCCAGGAGCTGCTGAAAGTAAGATGGTGAGAAGCAGGGTGAAAAAGCAGTGACTGGAAGGAGAAGCTAAGGCACAAAAGTGATGTGGTGAAAGCTAGGGTGTGCAAAAAATAAGGAAGAGGGATAATGGGAGGGAGAACTGGAGGAAGAAACGAGAAGCAGAAGGATGGATGACATCAAGGAGGAGGTGATTTCTACGACCTGCATGTTCTCAGGGAAATTTGTCTGTTTCATTCTCAGCATTCTAATTTATCTGATTATCAAGCTACATGCCGAGAAATTGGAAAGCTTGTTGTCATCCAAAACATTTGTGCAAAAATAATCTCAATTTCTCATTTCAAACACATTTATCTGAAAATTTAAACGTGAAATATATTTTTCTAAATGCTTCATTTGCCAACATTTTAGCCAAGTTTTTAAAGCTTTTTCTATTATAAGGGGTTGAATCTCCTAGCACTTACTGTTGCACAGCTCCATCCCACTGTATTGCCTTTAATAGTGTGCTACCAGTTTTTCTTTGTACACCTGCTGGGAAGCATCACCCCGAGGGCAGTGATTGGGTGAAAAGGATGCCCATGCTAGCTGGGGAAATCCTCTTTGGGCATTGGTCTTCTGGCTCCGGTGACTTCCTTGGGTACTGAACATAGGAAGAGGATTCAGCAGAGTTAGTCGAATGCTAAAAAAAGTCAAATATATTCTGGTTTATGAGAACATGGTCTGGTAAACTTGGGCTAAAAGTTATGGCAAAGTGACTGACTACCGAACACACAAGGTGAACCAACACCTCTGTCACAGTACCAAGTTTACAACAAGCATGCGTAGATTTACTCATTCCGCACCCTCCAAGATTCATTGGGGCATATATACCAGGGGATTGTGACACCAAAACAACACTTTAACCAACGGTCCAGTGACGCAATGGCCTGCACCATATTACAAAGTGGTGTTAAGCCAAGATACAAGATAATAGAGAGCCTTAGATATTTCTCTTGATAAGGACTGCCACAAAATATAAATAACCGAAAAAAATATTCATTACGTTTTCGGATTCCCATCACTCACCAAACCAGGTGAGATGCTTCATCATCTGGGTCTCCTCTGACAGTCAACCTAGTGACTTCAAGGGCTACAACTCCATCATAATGGTGGAGGAGCCTGAGGATGTTTTCATCTCTATTTAGGAAAAACTGTCTGATTTACCAGATGTGAGCAATGGAGTGTATGGGAAATATATGCAGTGCAATGGTGAAATGTAAGATTAAAATTGGACCACGGTAGAACCAATATTTATTCCTGTCCACCGTAACCCAAACTAAAAACAGTGCAAAAAGACAGTTTCAACAGATAGCTGTCTATAATAATTAAGTGGTCAACATGTTTCAGCACATAAGGTCAAAGATCTGCCCTGTGCTTTCGTCAGGACCTATCAAATTTATTTTGCTACTGCAAAAAGTGGCAACAGCTCAGGGCAAAGGAGGAACCGCTCTAATAAGGGAAAAAGCAGACCAACCCATCACTTTCCATGGTGTTCTGGCTTTAGAGCGGTGCCTCCTTTACCCTGAGCTGTTGCCAGGTGGGGTGAGGTAGTTCCCTTAAAAATTTGAGGTAAGAAAGAACGACGGTTGTCCTAGGATGGAGTATGCTAGCTGGCAATACATTGCCACTATTGTTATAAGTATAGAGAACATGTGGGTTTTTTCTTGATTTCTTAGGTTGCCTTTTTGTATTTTTTTCAGATATCTCAAGATACACGAGTATCATTGAGGAGAAATTGTATACACCACTAATCAGGTGATCAGGTTGTATTGTTTCCAACCGTCCTAAGTGTATTGGCACATCTTTTTATCTTTCACTTTTTGCAGTAGCAAAATAGATATGATAGGTCCTGACGGAAGCACAGGGCAGATCTTTGCCCTTATGTGCTGAAACATGTTGACCACTTAATTATTATAGACAGGTATCTGTTGTAACTGTCTTTTTATACTGTTTTTAGTTTGGGTTACGGTGGACAGGAATAAATATTGGGTCTACCGTGGTCCAATTTTAATCTCACATTTCACCATTGCACTGCATATATTTCACATACTCTCCACTGCTCACATCTGGTAAATCAGACCGTTTTTCCTAAATAGAGATGAAAACATCCTCGGGCTCCTCCACCATTATGGTGGAGTTGTAGCCCTTGAAGTCACTAGGTTGACTGTCAGAGGAGAACCAGATGATGAAGCATGCCACCTGGTTTGGTGAGTGATGGGAATCCGAAAACGTAATGAATTTATTTTCGGTTATTTATATTTTGTGGCAGTCCTTATCCAGAGAAATGTCTAAAGCTCTCTATTATCTTGTAGACCCTGGGATATTTTTTGTTTGTGTAGCTTATTATTAGCACCAGCAGTAGTGAAAACACAGGGGTGTGCTGTATTGTTATAAATATGGCACATCCCTCCATTTTGGATATGTTGGAGCCCGGCGCTGCGAAATGTGCCGCAGCGCCGCACTTCACCATTTCCTTGTAAGTATGCACGTTCTTTTTTCATTACCACTACAACTCCATCATGCATACCCTGCAATCTATGCAAACAACAAGTGACCTAAAATGTAATAATCTCTATCTTTAATTATCTATAACACACTTCTGGACTTTAAAGAAGGTGGGGCTTGTGTATGTATGAAAACGAAATTGATGTTTGATCGACACAAAACATTTTTGTCACATTTTAGAATCAACTAGGCAGTAGTCATATACCGGCTGTAGGTGATGGAGGCTCTCTTTCTCTGTTTGGTGCAATTGCAGGCGCACATTCCAATCCAGGTACACCTGCTAAATACCAACACATACCTTGATATTTACCAGGTCTGCAGTTTTGCACCGCGTTCCCCTTTTGCAAGTTAGTTCTCCTTCCGAGGTGTAAAAAGTTGAGAAATGTTCTATTTTCCCAATTCTCTATTCGTGGCAGATTTTACCTGTCAAATATCATGGCGGTAAAATCCCCTATCCAGTTTGTGCCTGGGTTGTGACCATGATTTGGTTGCAATAGGATTTTGCACCCATAATCAAGATTAGCACCCAACGTAGAATCAGTGCAGGAGTCTTTTGCACTGCATTAGAGATAGAAAAATAACCTAACACTGGGCTTAGGCGGAGACGCAGAATTTCAGACATTATTGATTTTGGATACCTAAAGCCCAGGAAACAATCTTGAGTCTGCAGTAAAAGAGTTGTATTGTTGCGTCTAAAACATGATAAAAATATTTTTACTCGATTAGATGTAATGATAGGATACATTATCCCCTGCTGTCCGCTAGAAGGACACTGTAAGATAGAGAAGTCCTGTGTTCACATAAGGGAATGAGCTCACGAGGGAGAGTTCTGTCGTAAGTTCAGTGAACATACATTTCAACATTTGGGAGCACCAGTCCTGTCAAGTTTCCTAAGTCCATGTCTGATGTATTGTTCCAGTCCAGGTTTTTTTCTATGAATTCTGCAACTTGTAGCCTTGTTTATGCCATTATAAAACAGGACTACAAATTCCAGAAAAAAAATCCTGGACTGGATCAGCCTTTCGTGAAACTTGGCAGCTATTGAACACCTAGGAGGGAGGTCCATTGGGAAGGGTGGAAGTTTTAAGTGGGGCAAAGGTAAAATAACTTATTTTTTTCCTTATAAAATCATGAGTCTCCGCCTAAATAAGAAGAGTGGCACCACATTCCCTTTAATACATTGTTACACTAGCCCCACCCTACCAGTGCCACCCCAGGAAATCCTCTGTCTCTTGCTTCCTTTAAACAAGGTCCTATAACGTATAGCAGCAACAATCATTGACAGAAAGGGCACTTTTTAGGAGATAAGGCCTTCGCAGGGTGAATTCCACCAGCCAGGCCTTTATCTCCATTACTGCCTTTTATGATTATACAATAAACAAAAGTGGATTAGAGTAATTTCCCTTAGTTGTTAGTCTTAGTCAGCATCCTACATTCTTAGAGAAAATCAAACCGACATAAGGTTGGGCCACGTCATACACACCACAAAATAAAACCGACATAAAGTTCGGCCTACGTCATAGACAAAACAAACAATGTCACCTGGTATTTAAAGAAATGTAAGGGCTGATGATGTAGACCGGCTCTATTTAACATATCCGTATAACATGAAGCGTTTCTGTCCTGCTGTGACAATGATGTGCTACTGCGAATGCCTGGCTTACTCCCCTGGCGCCTAGAGTTCTGTCTCTGGGCGCCTGAATTCTCAAAACTAAAACCTCCAGAGGATAGCATAGAGCACAGTCAGGATGCAATATAATAAAGTTACAATAAAACATCCTTGGCCCTTCACACTTTTTTTTTCACTTTCTTTAACTCAATTTATTTTTCATTTTGTGGACACGGATTTAGTCCGGGTATTAGTTTATGATTTGTGCTGAAAGAATTATTTGACATGTACGCGCCAAGTAGGAAATATTGCTTTTATTATTTATTTTGCGGCATGTCTAACCTAGAAAAAAAAACAGAGTCAAATCACTTCAGTACCACTGTGTTTTTCATTACGAAGTTATTACATACTGAAATTACTCCAAATTATCCGAAATGAATGGAAATTATGAGGTTCACATTCCCAGGTTACTGCAGGCGCCGCACTGGAAATGTATTTTGTCATCTCGCTGAACATAATTGCTGCAACAAAATTTTCTTCCGTTTTACAATCACAGCATAACTTATTTATACTGGTGTTGCGGTAATTTTACATCAATAAGTTGCATGGGAAGAAGTGCACAGGTGGTAATTGAAAACAATAATTTGTAGTGGGGTCCAGGTGGAACCGTTGGCTCAGGGACGGCTTCCGTGCGGGTGCATCAAGCGCTCTGCGGCACACTGGCCTTGTAGCGCTCAGTCATCACGCCGCGGGTTCAGCCTGCCCTGAGCTTTCATAATAGATCAAAATGTTGTCAAAACATAGATTCCAGGTGAAAAGGGCAGCCGTGTTGCCTTTGTGCTAAAGCCCGCTGATAAGGTTGTCCAGGAAATGAAAATAGGTACAATAGTGTCTAAACTAAAAAAAAAACATCAACCTCTCATAACTTCTCCTCAGCCAGAAAGGAGCTAATGTGCTGTGACAGAAATGTTATATTTATTTAACTGTTTTTGATTTAATGTATTTTTATGCACATTTTAGGAAGAGTTGGGAATAAGGCATCAGAAACATAGAACACCGATTAGGGCAGTCTTGAGATGAACTTGTTGTACACTCCACTGTGCGCTTAATATTATGCGTGTTATCTACCTTTATGGTAACATTTGACCCTTTGGTCATTGGGCACAAGTTCACGTTAGAGACCTTTGTTTAGTTTGTCACCGTGACAACCAAAAACAGGAAGCAGCTCTTGTCACTGGCCAATGCAGCGCTTTGAAGGAAGCCACTGTACACTCTGTGACCGTTAGTGGGACAGGGCTTCTGCGCACATCTCCATATTTAATGCTGTGCACTGAGAGGTGCAGTGCTAAGTGAGTTTGCACGCGTTCAAGATATTGTGAATCGTCCAGTCAAAGTTTTAACCTTGCTCCACTCCAGTTCAGAGTAATTAGTTCAATGGTAGAACATAAAGAACCCATAGTATCGCAATCAAGGATTACCCTCGCAGTAGACAAAACTGGACGCTACAAGCTGGAAAATGGCTTTGTAACTCGACTCCCGTACTATCTGGAGATGTCTCCTCATCGTACTCAGCCTTCAAGGAATGGGTAAACACTGCACTAGATGTGTAAATCCCTCTAAAACATAGTAAGAAACCTCAACCACAGGGAAAAAAAACCTTTGGTTCTCATCAAACCTAAGGGAATGAAAGAAAGAATGTAAAGGATATAAACGAAAGTGGAGGGTTAATTATGATGACACCTGCAAATTGGCCTATAAAAAAGCCCTGAAAAAATATGAGCATGCCATAGATAAAGGCGATCTATACTTTAGAGGACAGAATTAGTAAATCTTCAAATTCCTCCAAGAAACTCGGTACCATAGTAAATTCCTTCTAAAAACCAGACACTTCAGAACCACAAAAGTGAAGTATCATTTTTATCAGAAGAAATGGGGCAATGCTGGTTGTTGGGAAATCATGTCGGCCCGGTGATCCCACAACTTTCCTACGCCGAAATGAGATGAAAATTTGACTTTTTAATCATGATTTGAGGTTTGCAAGGGATTCTGGGTAAGAAAACGCTGGGGGGGGGTCCATGCAAGACACACCTCCCTTGACTTCCCTGGCTGTCCAGTTTTCAAAAATGTCTGAGTTTGGTTGTTTCTCTAGATGGCCGCCAAGCGGCGGACCAAAAACGCAGGTGCCCCCTTGCAAAAATACGTTGTTTTGCGATAAATAATTTTGAGGTGGCCACGATATATTTTTGGCCGTTCCCTATTGTGGGCACTTGCCCCACCCCCACGTGAGGTAGCATTTTATCAGGAGACCTGGGGGATCCCTGGGTGTTACGAGATTTGTGCCGACCCAGTGGTACCACAACTTTCCCTCACAGAAATGTGAGGAAAATTTGACTTTTTAGCTATATTTGAGTTTAACTGGGGATTCTGGGTAAGAAAATGCCGAGGGATCAATACAGCCAGACACTTATTCCAACATTGATTATATTATTCAGAAAGGAAAAATCCAACATATAAGTCAGTGGTTACGCTGGATTTATTTCACAATGTAACCCAAAGAATCAATGAATGGTTCAAGCAAATAGTAAAAAGTAAAAAGTTCATTTGCAATTCATAAGCATTTGTGTGCCCACATAGAAAAGGGGGTAGGAAGTGAGGTGAGGGATGAAAGTGAAAATAGTGACAAAATACATCAATACTCAATTATACATCATTGAATAAAGGTTTTTACACATATATATACATATATACACCGGTCTCCTAATTTCGGAGCCACGTACAAAGGAGCGTATCACAATCCAAAATCGAAATAGACAGTATCTCCTATATAGGGCTGTATGAATCATATATAACCAAAGGAGTACATATCAAGAAAAAACGTCTACGTTTCGACCCTGAGCGGTAGGTTGAATAGCCCTTACAAACGGGTCTTCATCAGGACATTGGAGAGGTGGGCAGACCTCCTTAAGAAAAGGAGATGCGGAGCAGTGGCCTTCACCATAGGTCGTTACCAACGCCAGGTATTCTTCAGTCCCTTGTAAATCGTCACGTGCGATGTCAAAAAGGGTTAATCTGTATCACTTGTCAATTTCAATTACAGGCGTGTTCTCTAGGATGTCACCCGTATACTCAGAACTTAATCAGCGTTGCTGGTCGGTCAAAAACACTGGCGTGGTCTCGAGGCACTCACTGCAAACGACTCGCGTAACCAGGAAGATTTACAAGGGACTGAAGAATACCTGGCGTTGGTAACGACCTATGGTGAAGGCCACTGCTCCGCATCTCCTTTTCTTAAGGAGGTCTGCCCACCTCTCCAATGTCCTGATGAAGACCCGTTTGTAAGGGCTATTCAACCTACCGCTCAGGGTCGAAACGTAGACGTTTTTTCTTGATATGTACTCCTTTGGTTATATATGATTCATACAGCCCTATATAGGAGATACTGTCTATTTCGATTTTGGATTGTGATACGCTCCTTTGTACGTGGCTCCGAAATTAGGAGACCGGTGTATATATGTATATATATGTGTAAAAACCTTTATTCAATGATGTATAATTGAGTATTGATGTATTTTGTCACTATTTTCACTTTCATCCCTCACCTCACTTCCTACCCCCTTTTCTATGTGGGCACACAAATGCTTATGAATTGCAAATGAACTTTTTACTTTTTACTATTTGCTTGAACCATTCATTGATTCTTTGGGTTACATTGTGAAATAAATCCAGCGTAACCACTGACTTATATGTTGGATTTTTCCTTTCTGAATAATATAATCAATGTTGGAATAAGTGTCTGGCTGTCTGGGACCCCCCTTCCTTCATAATAACGTACTACCCAGGTCCCGATGACTATATGGGTTTGACCCTGTTTTTTGCTAACGAGGGATCAATACAAGCTGCACCTGTCTGGACTCCCCCAGGTGTCTAGTTTTCAGAAACACCTAGGTTTGGTAGGTTTCCATAGATGACCGCCGAGCCCAGGACCAAAAACACAGGTACGCCCTTGCAAAACCACGTAAATTTGTGATAGATAATTTTGATGTGCCACCGTAGGATTTGGGCCCTTCCCTGTCGCTGGCACTTGGCCCACCCACAAAAGTGAGGCAGCATTTTTATCAGGAAACCTGGGGGAATGCTGGGTTGTAGGAAATTTGTGCGAGCATGGTGATCCCATAACCTTCCCACACAGAAATGTGAGAAAAATTTGAGTTTTTAGCTATATTTGAGGTTTGCAGGGGATTCTGGGTAAGAAAACACTGGGCAATCCACTCAAGGCACTCCTCCCTGGCCTCCCGCAGGTGTCTAGTTTTCATAAATGTCCGCGTTTTATAGGTTCCCTATTTGGCCTCAGAGACCAAAAATGTAGGTCCCCTTGTAAAGTAGAGATGGAGGCTGTTGTATCTCATAAGGTTTATTTGAGATAATTGATAAAACAGGTGGAGCCAGGATACACAACTAACAGCAGCAGAGGAAAGCTATAACTGGCCTTTCATGGAACAAGAATGCAAGAACAGTAATTGACATTCTACATGGTGGCACGCTCCAACGCGAGCCTTAAAGCAATATACAAGTAATAAAAGAAAGCACAACATAACACATCCCCCCCCCTCACAATAATAGGCAAAAGGAACTGCAAGGGAAAGGCAAGGGAACAAGGGTAAGGAGGAAGGAACAAGGAGGGAAATAATAAACTACTTCACATAATCCTTAAGCCAACAAGGCAACATACGTGTTCTATTAGAAACCTTAACAGTAGGTAATGTGGGTGTTAAAACTGCATCATTATTAATAGCAGAGGAAGTTACTATTGGAAGGGAAGGTACGTTGTCATGCACATGATCAGTATCAACTGAATTGGGTTCTTGTTCAATACTGTCAGGTTTATGTGAGAATTTATATGTCTGACAACCGTGAGAAACAGGAGAATCGGTTATCCCCTCCCCCTCCCTTAATTGAGGTAGAGAACTATTTGGCGCAAGTTGAGACTGCAAACTGCTGCCTTGAAAGTAATCCTCAACCCAATCAAAATCAGTAAGTTTGTCTCTCACAATCTCATCTGTATCATGGTTTTGACAAATATCCAAAGCCACATCTTTCAGGTTCCAAACCTTTCCGTCACTCAACCTGACTGAGTTCCTAAGAACTTCAAGAACTTGTTTAGGCGAATCAAATTTGTTCTCCCCCTTCAAAACCCTGTATGGTTTCTTAATCCTGACCCAATCACCATTTTTTATAATGACATTTTTCACGCCATGGCGCTGATCATAGTAAGCTTTACTTTTGCCATGCACTAATTCCAAACTTTTCTTGACCTCAATAGGTGACCACTGTTGGACGTTATCTTTGAATAACCAACCGGGGTTGAATTTACACCTAGGTAATCTACCACGCATCATCACAAAAGGGGAAACTCCTGTGCAGTTATTTAAAGTCACTTTGTAAGACCACACAGCTTTTTGTATTTCCAATTTCCAATCTGCAAAACCAGGCCGTTTTGTGAGAGATAATTTTGATGTCTCTACTATACATTTTGGGCCCCTCCCTGTCACAGGTACTTGGCCCACCCACACAAGTGAGGTAGAATTTTTGTCAGAAGCCCTGGGGGAATGCTGGGTGGTGGGGGATTTGTGGTTTCCTTCTGATTATGGAAGAATATGGCACAGAAATGCAAGGAAAATGTTTGATTTCAGTCACATTTTGAGGTTCACAGAGCAGTGTGTGTAAGAAAACTTGATAGAATCCACAAGAAGCACACCACCCTGGACTCCCCTGGGTGTCTTATTTAAGAAAATATCTAGAGTTGGTAGACTAGATTTTCCCTACAGACAATGTACACCCTGGCAGAGAAAGATAGAAAAGACAAATATTACAGTTTAACCATCTAGTCCTCAAGTACACACACAGACTGCTTGGGTTTGGCATGAGGGTGAGTGAAAGGTTCAAAATGTAAATTTTATTAACAAGAGATTTCAAAAAAATGAAACACACTGTTAATAATTGAAAGTTAAAAAAACTGAAATAATAACTCACAGCTTGTGAGTTGTAAAGTCGTGACAAGGCACTAACTGCTTTACAAGTCATTAAAACACCTTTCATGGGTGGCACACACAAAACCATTCACATCGCCAGCCGCGGGCCTATCACATTACAACACTCCCATCAACAGACACCGCCATTCAGGGTCCTATCACGTTCATACACCAACATGACTGACACAGCAATCACAATGGATGGCAGCTGACGAAGTACGTGGACTGACGTTTGGCTGGCAATGTTTGTGGAATAACCAGAAGCAAGTCACACACACACATCGCCGGCCAAATGCCAGCGCACACACACAACCAGCCAAGTGCCAGTCCACACATACCACCAGCCAAGCGACAGTCCACTCACCGTGCCAGCCAATCGACAGTCCACACATACTGCTAGTCAAGCGACAGTCGATGCACACCGCTAGCCAAGCACCAGTCCACGCACACTGTCAGTCCACACACAGCACCATTCAAGCACCACTCCACGCACACTGATGGCCAAGCTCTAGCCATGCACACCGCCAGCCAAGCGTCAGCCCACACACACTGCCATCCAAGCACCATTCCATACACACCACCAGCCAAGCAACAGTCTACACACCTCGCCAGCCAAGTGCCATCCACGCAGACAGCCATTGAAGCACCATCCACGCACACAGCCAGCCATGTGCCAGTCTACGCTCAGCCCCAGCCAAGTGCCAGTCCATGCACACCTCAGTCAAACACCAGTCAACACACACCGTAACAAAACCACCACAAACCAATTTAAAGGAGATAAAAATCAACTATGACCTCAAACGCAACAGGTCTAACTAAATACATCAAAGTACTGCCAACCATGAAACTGAACAAAAATCTAAAACGATACAGACCAATCAGTTCACTTTACTGCTCACAGTTTTTTCTAAAAATTCTGTGTCATATAATACAGTTTAAAACACACAGGACACATAGCCCAGGCTTAGAAGGACACTTGGGGCTGTACAAATAACTCTCCTTCTGCATGCCTCTCTGGACACCGACTCTGTGATGTATCTCCTACAGGGAAAGTCTTTTTTGGGCGTGGGAGGAATGTAATCAGGAAAGTGGTGAGTTTTCAATATAGCCACATCCTCCACTAGTCCACCTCTAGGAACACGTGTCTGCTCCACTACAACAAGATTGTCTCTCACAGCCTGCTGAACCTGAACAAAGGTCTTCTTTGAATCTTGAGAACAATCCTTGACTACAACAAAAGCACTGAAGGTTGCCCAATGAAACATATGGACAGCCATTTTCCTATCCCAAATGTATGACTTACGAACAGCACTGTAAGGCTCCAAATACTGATCTACTCTATCTACATCACCCATGTGCTTGTTGTAGTCTATAATGCACAAAGGTTTGTGCACTTCAGCAACCTGACCCCAAACAGTCACAGGTGAAGTACTTTCATCATGAATGGTAGTCAGCATGTAGACATCGCTCTTGTATGAACATTTCACAGCTAGAAGTTCATCACTTATCAAAGCACTGCACTGTCTCCTCTGAAGTTTTTTTTACAAACAACCTTTTTAGGGTAACCTTTATGGTTAGAATGGATTGTGCCAGGTGCCAGGTCCACTTTGAACAATTCCTTGAACAATTGCATACCAGTGTATACGTTATCTATGTATAAATTTGCCCTTTATCATAAGGTCCTCTACCAAGTTCCCACAGAATTACAACTAGAGGGTCAATAGTGTAATCCCTACCAGTGGACACCCTGTAATTATAGACATATCCAGTACTACTTGCAGACAGCATATATATCTTAATTCCATACTGTGCCCTCTTGCTAAGTATGTACTGCCTAAAAACCAAACGGCCCTTGAACAGGACCACAGATTCATCCCATCTACAAAGTGATCAAGGATAGGCTAAATCTTGAAGACATGGTTATAATCAAGAAGATCCCGTGGCAATGCTAAGGTATTATCAACAAAATGCAGCATCCAAAGTAGAAGCAAATACTGATCATGACTCATGGTTGCAGGAAATATAGCAGTTGCCATCAAAGGACTAATAGACCAATATGAAGCAAGAAAAAGCTTCCTTATCAATCCCATCAAAAAAGTGAAACCCCAGAACTTCTTCAGCTCAACCAGATTTTTGGGAGTCCACCGGGTAACTCTAGAGTGGGGCTTAAGTCTAGCACTGTTGTCCCTCATATACTGTTCAGCATACAAATGAGTCTGCTCAAAAATCTCATCCAAAAAGGACATGGTCCGTAAACAACTGAGAGAAAACTGTAGGCAAAAAGCTTTCAGTTTTGGTTCCACACCCCGCAACACCACTAAAGGCAGGCAACACTGGCTGTACTAAGTTTGAGGCAACCCAGAGTCCATCACTTCCAATGGGAAGCCTTTCAGCTCCAGGCTGCAATCCAGATGCCTCTTACTGCACTATCGGCATATCAGTGTCCTCCTCTAAAAGAGGCCGCATTGACAGTGGCTTCATCATCAGATGATTTCTCTCTGACAGGAAATTCACAGCCAGATCTTAGTCTTCCTCCTCTGCGTCTGAGTCAGTCTCAGAACCATGGTCAGAAGAAGATCCAAAAGTTATGCTAACAACCTGCTGACTGGTAATCCTGCAACTAGCCATAATCCTTACTAATAAAAGTAACACGACAAATAAGTCAACAATAACCAACACTATGTAAAAAAAGTAATATACAAACTGTTACTGTATCAAACAGAAAGTAAAACTACTGGCATAAAATAATCTGAAAGGAAAAGTCAATTAATACAAAGCACACAAAGACCTATGTACTCGAAAACTAAACCACTCACTTGCCAGACACAGCTAGACTGAGAATCACCTGTACCTACTCTGCACAGACACAGCAAGCACCAACAATATCCCACTAGAAAGGGAAAACAAAAGAAAATTACACACAAGACAATACAATGCACATCTTGCACAAATCCAAGGAGAATTTGATACACAATAAAACAGAAGCCAAATATGTTGCTATTAGTACACCATTTAGAAAAAATGCATGAATGCAGGGCAATGATGCTCATTTGGAGTAAACAGTACAAACAAGTTTTTCTTAATGCAAATGATGACAAGAAATAAAATAGTTGACATTATAAAACACTATGAAGTCTGCCCATCACCATCCAAATGCTAGCCACACACATCGTCAACCAGAAGCCAGTCACCACACACCATCAGACAGCCGACCGCAAGCAAAATCCCCAGTTCAAATACACCATTACCCAAATGCCAGTCCACACACCTCCAGCCAAGTGCCAGTCCTCACACATACCCCCAGGCCAGCTCATGTTTACAAACACTGCCAGCCAAACACTGTCTACACACACTGCCAGCCAAGCGCAAGTCCACACATTCCACCAGCCAAATACATACACAGTCAGCCAAACGTCAGTGCAAACCATCAACAGTACTCCAGTTCACACACATAGAAACTTTCCCACATGTAAGTGGTTTTCTGCCCCCTGTAGGGCACACACCCACCATGTGCACGGACAGCTTCAGGGTTAATATAGTTGTATAAAATGTTGGTTTTTCATAAACATGTTTTAGTTAACATATTAATTTTAGGTGTTAGTATCATTGTTATTAATTGTTTAATATATAGCTTGTAATTTCAACTCTTGTAATAATTTATTAGTAAATGTAATTAGATATTTATAGTGTTGTGGTGGGCTGATTAGGGATGGTATGGGAACAGGGTGGGAAGTTAAATCAAATATAAATAATTTACATTTAATGATAGTTCGTTTTTTAAATTAATTACATAAATGAACATTAATTATGTTAGTTGGTTAATTGCTGCATTATTTTAATTTATATTTGTTAATCTTAATATATATTGTTATTGTATTGTTAATAGTTATATTTTAATAATGGGTTGTTGGGATTGTGGGGGAATAGGGTGGGAAGGTAATTAAAATATAAATATTTGACACTTAATGCTAATTATTATTTTTTACGTTTAGGGGCCGATTACAATGTCGGTCGGTTACATCCGACCGTCACCGTTGCGGACTCGGGACCGACCGACGTCCCGTCAGCTGTCCCGACCGCATGATTACGATGCGACTGCACACTGCGCTGTCGAATACTCCCAAAAAACGTCCGTAGCACAAGCTCCCTTAGAGAAATGGAGTTTGGTTAATTCCCTGCCACAGGGTGCAGGGATTTACAGGGGGGCACCATAGGTGCCCCCTGGTACCACAACCGTAGGCTGCGGAGGCAACCAAATTCGCCTTCCAACAGCCTTTCCGTGTCAGAAAGGCCTGCACGGAAAGACATCGTAATCCCTACGGCGGAAACGCTGTCCTATTGGGATTCTGGTGCGGTCTTCGACTGGCTGACGGGCTCCTTGAGCGAATCCAGCCGGAATGACCAGCTGGTTTCAATTCCGACCGCCTCGGTTATAATTTGTTGGTCGGAATTGAAAACGCGATGTCAGTCCGACCACCATCACTTATTTTTTGAATATTAATTATCTAAATTAATAAATATTTTAATTACGTTTGTTTTCTGATTTTTTTTGTTTAAATCTGTTTTATTAATTTTGATTGTACATCTTCATGAAAGACAAAATGCATTGTGTAAATCCACAATACATTGAACCCCTCATCAATATCAAATAGACATTACAGTTGAGCAGATATTAAATTTAACTTGCATGACCGTGTCATTGTCAACTCAGTTATAGGTTGAACCTCAACAGGTAGTCCATTCTATCATGGGTAAAAATCACCTTACATTAGTGATGTGGTCCCATTAGTGTGGTGTGCAGAGTCTTTGCAGATCATTCAGCATGGGCAAGTGAACATATGTTATAGGTAAGAACAAACAAAACTCAGAAACCAATAACAGCAGCATAGACCGACTTTTGGGCAATCATCCCTTGCCCTGTCCCCCCGCATCCCATCCTCATCGTCCCCCCGCGGCATTGTCTAGCCTGTCATCTCCGCCCACTGACCGCTGCGATGTTCACCTTAGGTATCAGATGGTGTATGTACGCGTACATGACATTACCTATGTCTATTTGCAGGCTATCCATTGCCCACCGTAGGCACGCCTCCCCCATTTTCAGGTTGTCCCTCTGGGCTGGCCTCCTCTGTTTGCATCAGGGCCTGGAGTAGTCCCTCCCATTACGTTGTTATAGGATCCTTCCGTAGCCCAAACGTCTCCTCCTGCAAGATATCAATCACCTCAGCTTTGGCCCATGCTAGGAGCGAGTACAGCCATGCCTGTTTGTGCGGTGGATCTTGTGCCTTCCACCTCTTAGTTAGCAGCCGCTTAGCTACCACCAATCCTAAGTCAAGGAAACAAGATGTAACTTTCGTGACCGGGGTTCTGCGGAAATGGTGTAACAAGTAAACAGACTATTCAAAGGGTATGTCGCGGCCTGTACATGCGTACAGTTTCTCAATGATTGCCCTCCAATAGGAGTGTAGTCTGTGACCACTCCACAGCATGTGTACCAGTTCAGCCCCCGACTCGGCGCAGTACCTATTAATCTTCTCGGGTGTAAGGTATGCTCTGTGGACTATGAACAGTTGTATTTGTCTAAACCTCATGTTTCTGGGTATACGTGTTGGGCTCTTGATTATCTTTTCCCATTCCCTGTCTTCCAGTTGTCGCCCCAGATCTGCTTCCCATTTGTGGCGGAGTGGAGCTAAACTTATCGCTGCATGTGTACGGAGGAATGCCACAAACCAGCGAATCAAGTGTCTACCATGACCCATAACGTGAAGGTACTGTATGGTGAGGTGTTGGCTCAGCTCTTCGTGCATGTCCCTCCATCTGGCAGTTAATGTCTTGATCAATGAGCGTTGTCTCAGGAATTGCCTCGGTAGCAGCCCCACCTCCTCAACCAGGGATTCATATGGTATGAGTGTACCATCCTGGTACAAGTCCCCAAGGTCTATATGTCGGCTTCATGCCATTCCGTAAGCTCAAGTGGTGTGTGCACCCCAGGCCAGCTAGGGGAATCCTCTAGTGGTATGGCTGGTGCGTAGGGGGCTAGCGGTCTAGTGTGGTGCAGGCTGTGACGGTAGCCTTTATATGGCATCGCCAGGAGGAGCGGTGTCGGCGTTGGGGCTTTGGTGGCTGGGTGAAAGAATTTTGTGATATAGGTCAGAGATAGGGGAGGGAGTGTGGTCGCAGTGTCCTCACGGCCTCTGTCTGCAAGCCAGCGGGCTATCCACTGCAACTGAGCCGCCAAATAGTAGTGCTCGAAACAGGGCGCAGCAACGCCCCCTTGGTCAGTGGGCAGGTACAACTTTGTTAACGCTATCCTGTGGCGTGTGTTTCCCCAGATGAAGTCCCTAAGCAATTTAGCTAGTGTGGTAAAGAAGGATGCCAGAACATACAGTGGCAGGTTAGCAAAATAGTACAGGCGACGGGGAGGATCACCGTCTTGGATAGTGCTACCCTGCCAGTGACTGTTAATGGAAGCGTTTTCCAAAAGTGCAACAGTGACTTGGTGGCTGTCACGACTCGTTCCAAATTACCGTCAAATAGGTCTGATGGCTGACGATATATCTGGATTCCTAAGTAGCAGACAGTATCCCCTTTCCATTGCACCCTCTTATCAGCCAAGGAGTAATCCGGGTCTTGGGTATCCCCCCAAATGCGTATGACAGGACTTGTTAGCGTACACTTGAAGTCCTGAGAGGGCGGCAAAGTCACGCAACGTGTGCAACAGCTGAGCTGATATATTTCCTACATCTCTCACAAAGACCAGGAGGTCGTCCGCGTACAATGACACCTGGTGTATCACATCTCCTAGAGGTATTCCATCTCCCTGCGTCGCCCGCAGGGCCGCTGCCAGGGGTTCAGTTGCAAGCGCGAACAGGAGGGGCGATAGTGGGCACCCCTGCCTGGTGTCCCTTCGTATTGGTATGGCGTCAGAGATGTATGGCCCTAGTCACACCCGTACTGTGGGATTTTTGTATAAAAGGTCAACCATCTGGAGAAATCCCAAGCCCAGTTCGTATCGCAACAGCACTGCCACTAGGTAGCTCCACTCTAGACAGTCGAAGGCCTTCTCGAGGTCCAAAACCAGGCATCCCGCCCTGGGCTACTCCTGCACACTATCCGACGCCACCCTAAAAAATCTCTGCAGATTCAGTGATGTACTGCGTTTGGGCACAAATCCATTTTGGTCACTGTGAACCAATTTGGGGACCACTGGCACCAATCGCTCTGCTAAAACTTTTGCGAATATTTTGTAGTCCACATTGAAGAGTGCCAGGGGTTTGTACAATCCCAAGCTTTCGAGGTCCCTATCTGGCTTGAGCAGAGACACCAGATAGGCCGCGCGCATCGATGGGGGCAGTGTGTGCTCTACTAGGGCTGAGGAGTAAAGGGTATGCAGCCATTGCACTAGATACTCCTGGTAGGCCTTATAGGATTGGGCAGGCAAGCCATACCGTCCCGGCGTTTTCCCAGTTACCATGGACCCAATCGCCTCCCCGATTTCTTCTATAATGAGGGGACTGTTAAGCACCTCTTGGCGTGTTTATGAGGCTGTGGGCAGCTGGATAGGTTCCAGAAATCTCTCCAGATAGGGGCCAGAGCAGTGCCCCTTGGATTGATACAGATGCGCATAATGGTCGGACATCACCCTGTGGATTTCACACTGTGCGTACACCAGGGTCCCTTCTGGTGTGCGTATGTCTCAGATCGGGGCATGGCTGCTCTCCTGCTTCAGCAGCCAGCAGTCATACCCCAGCAGGCGGCCTGCTCTGTCCGCCTTAGCATGTGTACGAGCCGTATGGGCCGTATAGTTGTGGCACCGTAGTCGTTCCATAAGTTCCGCATGTTGCATCCTAAGGGTCAGCAGGTGGCCTGCTTGTCTGCATCCGCCTTCACCCTCTCACTCGTATTGCAGTAATTGTGATTCTAGGCGAGTGAGCAATAATGTGAGCCGCTTACGTATGTTCCATGTGGTTCCGAGGCAGTGACCCCTGACAGCGATTTTGTTGGCGTCCTATTGGACCGATGCAATACTCGCCGTCCCTTCATTGAGCTCGAAGTACTCTAGAACAGCCGTCCCCAGAGATGCACGGAATTCTGGGGCTTCCAGTGCGGGTGGCTGGAGACGCAAGGTAGGTATGGGAGGACGATCAGGTTCCCAATTCAGCTGGATTCTGATGGGGTTATGATCAGAGTGTGTCTGCCCTAGGTATTCCGTCACGACAACTAGCGGGATTAGGGACTAGGAGCTCACCACCCTATACAGTCTCACATGTAAGTCATGTACTGCAGAGTAATAGGAATAGATACGTTCATTAGGGTGTAGGACACACCACAGGTCTAGTAATGCCCAGTGTGAGAGCCAGTCTGTGAGCACTTGCGCATTTGACACCGCTGTTGTCTTCCGGAGGGGTGGGAATGATCTGTCCATAGGTACAACAAGCACCAAATTAAAATCCCCTCCTAGCAACCAGGGGGGCCCAACGTAAGGGGTCAGGACTGTGGACAATTGTGTTAGTAACGAGGGCTGGTCTGTGCTTGGGGCATATATTGAGCTCAGTAAAATTTGTTGGCCGTTAAGTGTCCCCCACACTAAAGTGTATCTGCCTTCAGGGTCTGTCACCGTGTCTGCGCAAATGAACGGAATGCCCGCTCTCACCCAGATTAATGTGCCCCAACAGCAGCATACATACAAGAACAAACAGTGTACTACTTGAGTGAGTTTTCAGCTACAGAGTTTAACTTGATAATGTTCTATCCTAGGATACCATCCGCAGTTTGCGGGGTGCCCACTGGCAGGGAGAGGACATCTGATAGCTCCTTCGATGGTGACGATGAGCCACTAGACACCACTGTGGTCTGCACGTAGGGTTCGGGATAGTCTTTAGTGCGTGGGGTCCCAAGGGTTGTAACAGCTTTTAGAGCGTTCTGCCGCACCATCCTCGTTTCGCATAGCACAGAATCTCTGTCCCTGTAGTTGAGGAGTTTAAAGAGAAATGTGTGCGGTCTAGGTCCTGGAAGAGGCCTCTGTGCTGGCACTCGATGGGCTCTTTCCACTGCGAGCTGTTTCAATAGAGTTCCCTTGGGTAGGAGGTCACGCAGCCAGCACTCTATATATTGTTCTGGGTTCCTACCTTCCTATCCCTCTGGTAAGCCCACCACCCGGATATTGTTGCGGTGGGAACGTCATTCCATGCCATCTGCTCTGTCCTCCAGGGCATGTATACGGTCCATCATGTCTTGCAGCCAGCAGCGTGGCTATGAGTGACGGGTTGGAGTTCCTTAAGCGTTTGACCTAGGGCAGTAACTTTTTCGGCCAGCTTACGGTGGTCTGTATGCAGGAGCGTGAAGTGCGAGGTAACCATACCAATCCGGGTTTCCAGGGATGTTCTGGTGTGGTCCAGAGCAGCGCCAATCTTCTCCACTGCTGTGAAAACGGAGTCCATTTTGGCCACCAGCGCTGCGGATGTGGATGTCGGTTCCATCTCCTCTTCGTCTCTCAAGCGTGATGAGTCCAGGCTACCTGCGCGTGTCAGCCCCTGCTGTATGTTAGCCCACATGCGGCCCATCACGAGTTGTTGCGCCATTGGCATTCGCGGTTGGTAGCTGGTGAGACCGGTTTGTGCACGGTATGACTGCGTCAGGAGCTTAGAATAAATGCCTAACTGTCTCCCGAGTAGAGGCCACTTGAGTTTGATTAGGTTTGCACTGTGCAGGCGTCCTTTCCTATAGGTAGTGTCTCAATGCAGGAGCGGGGCTCTTGGCAAGTGGGCGTCCCGTTCTTGGGTGCACCATGATGGGGGAGTGCCGGAACCCCGCTTGTAGTGGGCGATGGGAGTGCCGCCAGTGGGCTGCCGTGGTATGTTTGCTTCGATGCACCAGTGCTGGGAGTCACTTCTGGTCTTCATCTACCCCGGGGTTGTCCCGCCATTATCCCTGTGAATTTACCTGGTGCTCTGGCCACTCACCGCAACACAGTCACATCAGCATTGGTGGCTTTCCGGCTGGCACTCGTCCGTCCCATCTGCTGCCGCCTTATCCTATATGGGGCTCCCAAGTAGGCACAGTGTAGATTTGGTAGAAGTTTCCGTTAATCTGAGTTGGGGCTAAATAACCACTAGTTCTCAGTAGCCATCTGCCTCTTCTCGGGTTGCAGTACTAGGCCAGTGACTTGGTACCCCAACCCGTCTGGTGAGCTGGGTGGCCCCTGCTGCAATAGACGCCTTCAGCAGCCCCACCTGGATCCTATCCCAGTCCCGGTCTTGCCAAAGACTGCCCGCACTGTTCAATAATCCCTCGACTCCTCTCTCAGTGTTGCTCCTTACCGCTCCGTGGTCTCTCAAGGCGGCATGTCTCCTTGGTGGTCACCTCTACGGGGGGTGGGCTCAAGCCACTGCCCCTCCATGTGTTTCTTGCTCCCACTGCACCTTCTCACTATTGGTAGGTAGGTCTCGTCAGGGACCCGCTCCTCCTGTCGGTTGCTGCGATGTCTCACCCGTCACATGCTGTAACCCCGCGCACCTCACCATCTCCACAAAGCCGCGTCCTGCTCAGACCACACTCCACACCGCAGCCGCCTAAGATGGCACGGCCCTCAACATGGGGCCCGCTTGGTCTGACTGTCTCTGCCCTGTCAGGCCCAGAGCTTTCCCGGTACTCAACAATCACCTGATTCTTAGGGTATCACACAACTGCAGTAGCTTCCATTTTCAGGAAATTAACATTGGAAAATGCCCCCTCTGTTTGTGTCCTGCACACGGTACATGGCCACGCTGCCTGTGGTGGGGTCTAGTCAGAGGCCCCGCTCCTCCGGTCCAGCGGCAAGGTATCTTCGCAGTCCCGGGCACTAGCCACGACCCAGTTAACTGCCTCCAGCACCGCATTGCTGCCTCAGAGTTACGTCTCCCGCATACCACACTCCTCGCCTCAGCCACACCGGATGGCGGGCCTCACGGGGCAACGCTGGGCATTCGCGGTTGCCTCTGAGGGACCTCCGCTTACCGCCAGTTGGTCTCAGGGATCTGTCTTCCGTCCGTGGACTTCGGGGTTCCGCAACCTCGTCAGTACTCTCGCTGGCCTGAACGTTCACGCTTTCGCCTGCAGCCTCGTCTGATATCTTTCACCTCGGGCAAAGTCGTGGGCGCCAGTCGCGGCCCCAGTCCCTTTCCACGCTTTGCCTCTGCACGCGTTCGCTCTCTCTGGGTCACATGTCTCCCTCAGGCTACGGCTTCGGTCACATCCGGTGAATTGGCACTTCACTGGACTCCGCGAGTGTCTTTCTTCGGCGTTTCATCGGTTCCGCATGCTTTCAGCATGGATGGCACCACTTCAGGATCGTTTTATCAGATAATTGGGGGATATCAGTCGGAGCGCTAGAGATTTGCGTCCCCCATGTTGGCTGGCTAGCCACGCCCCCCTAATTTCTGATTTTTTTTATTATGTGTATTTTAATGTTTGTATGTTTGCTATGAATTTATTTTTTCTACTGTGTTATTTGTGGTTGAGGTATTGGCTGGGAAGATATTTAAGTTCTAGGTTTTTGTGTATTATATATTTTTTATGTATTCGATTAATTGATATTTGATTATGTATAATTTGTTTGTGGTATTTTTTATATTATTGATTTTGTTGATAATTAATTTAATTCTAAGTTTTGTTGATGTTTTTTGTGTGAAAGGTATTTTTAAATATTGTTTTACTATTTATTTAAGTAAAATAATTTGGGATTCATTTTAAAACTTTGTAATTTGTAGTTAGGCAAGTGAATATTATTGTGAGTTTGTTTTAAAAAGAAAATAATTTATGTTTGCAACATTTTGTTATAATATAATATAGTATTTATTGTTCATATGTACTATTAATTATTGTTTTATAATACATGCTTTTTGTTAAATATTAGTACATTTTTTATTACATGTAACCCTTCCAACACTTTCCCTACTGTTGCTTACCCTAGAGCGGAAATAATAAATCTAACCCCTCCGAAGTCCAACACTTTTCCTACTTTTGCTTACATTGGAGTGGAAATTGGAACCCTTTCAAAGTCCAATGCGTTTTCTACTGTTGTTTAGACTGGAGTAGGATTAGTAAATCTAACTCCACAAAGTCCAATACTTTGCGCAATGTTTGTTAGACTGAAGTGTGAATAATAGATCATTCTCCTACCTTGCAGCAAAGACCTGGAACACCGCGCCTCTCCATCTCAGGCAATCACTATCACTGCCTCAATTCAGGAAGTACCTCAAGATCTGACTTTTTGACTGAACCATAGCACCTTCGATGGATCAGCAGTCATACCCCCTCCGCCTCCTCCAACCCCAGCGCCTAGAGACCCTTACGGCTGAATAGTCACACTTTACAAGACACTTTTGATCATAAATCTGACCTCTTCAAAGTCCAATGCTTTTTCTACTGTTGCACAGCCTGAAGTGGGAATAGTAAATGTAACTTCTGTGAAGTACAGTTCTTTCCCAACTGTTGCTTAGACTAGAGTGTGACTAGTAAATGTAAGCCCTCATAAGTCCAATTATTTCCCTACTGTTGCAAAGACTGGAGCAGGAATAGTAAACCTAACCCCTCCGAAATCCAAATCTTTCTCTTTGTTGCTTAGTCTGGAGTGGGAATAGTAAATCTAAGCCCTGTGAACTCCAACACTTTTCCTGCTGTTGTTTAGACTGGGGTGAGAATAGTAAATCTAATCCCTCCAAAGTCTAAAACTTTTCCTATTGGTGCTTAGAGTTGCTTAGAGTGGATTTTTAAATACTTTAGCAAAGTTACATTTTTATTTTTTATTTTATGCTACTCAAAATGATAGTGTTTGAAAATGTGTAGATTTATTAATATATTGTTAATATATATGTTTAAAAAACTACATTTAGTTTACAGTATAACTGAATAAAACTAAATATAATATGTTTATTTTAATTAGGTTAAATATTTTTGATGGTTGTATATATGTTTGTTAATTTAAAATGTATTTTACTGTTAACATTTTCAAATTGAAGCATTGTAAAAAATATATGTATATACATATATGTGTGTGTGTGCGTATACTTTAATTAAATATATATATATTTATATATACACATTTTTTTAAACTAGTTAAATGTGTTAATTGAACATTATATTACTTTAGGATAATAAACTACTTTAAATACATTGCATTAAAGTCGATATTTAATTTAAAACACTATATTTTTGCTTATTTTTTAACGCTATTTTTATCAATGATATTTTTGACAATAGTTTTGTATTTTACATTACAAATATAGGATCACTATATTTTTGCTAATAATATTTTTGTATGTCGTGGAGAAGTGTGGCACAATGGTTAGAGCGGCAGACCCTGATGCAGAGGTCTGGCCCGGGACCAGGGTTCAATTCCTGCCTTGGCTGGTCTCAGCGGATCTTGGGCTCATAATTCCTCAGACCTGATTTCTCGCCTCGGTGCCTACTCTAAGCATGGGTCCCACGCTGCAACTCTGGGCAATAGCTTGCTTAGTCTCCACAACGGCCCCCTACAGCGCTAGGGATGCCTGGTTGCACCCTGGGGATGCCCAGGAGTGGACATTTCATGGGGAAAAACCAGGACACTCAGGAGTATCAGTGGGTTTACAAGTACGTCTACATTTACATGATCACAATATTATGTCAGTGATCCCCATCTTCACTCTCCTCCTTCTCTTTCATCTCTTCGTTCCCCATACGCTCTCCATTTTTTCAGTGAGACGCTATCGTCGCCCCAACCACTGTGAAACGCTCCTCGGTGCCACACTCCGTCCACCACCGCCCAGCTGCAGATAGTAGCCAGAGTCGATAGACAGCAGCAGGGAGACAGCAGGTGGATTAGGCGAGCTAAGCGAGCAGGGTCGGGGCAGTGGTAATGGCGGAGTCACGGCGGGGGCTCACAGCCTTGTGGGTTTCGGTTTCGTTTTGGCCGCCCTTACCGCCTTCACATCGCTTGGAGCCCGGTGGGCTATTTGCAAATATCTGCTCTTATCTTGCTGCAGGCGTCCTGGCGCTGGTATTTTCTACAGTAATACCTCACCTCGAGATTTGTGGCCAGTCATTATGTTCTTTTATGGCTGGCACCTTAACTGTGGTGGCAGCTCCTCTTCTATTTTGGTGGCATTTCCTGACTCGATGGTATATTCTTGCAAATAAGTTTTGTCTCCTAACGCAAAACATGTTTTCCCTTATGCAGAACAGTCAGTTGCCTGGTGTGATTAATTTCCACAGCATTCACAAATTGTTTTTTCAACTGGACCTCCTCACTTTCTGTTAAGGACTTCTTTGGCACACGGCATGCACCATATATAGCTTGGACCCAATCTGTCTTGATGGATTTGGGGTCATCTGACTTCCAAGCTAATGCAGATTCTATTGTCAGCATTCTTACATTTGTTAGTTTGTGAATATTCCTTAAGGTGAATTGGTTATTGAGAGCCATTCAGTGTTCACACAGGATGAGGGACATTAGAACTAATGATATGCAGACTCAAATCAGTTGAGCACAGATCTCTTAGTCTGTACTTAGGCTGGAGAGTTCACACAGCCTGGCAAAAAGGTTGTTGACAGATTCACCTTCTCTTTGTTGGGCATGATTTGGATGGACCTCTTGGAGTACGTATTTAACTGGGGGTAGAAGTGTACTTTTACTGCAGCCACTGTTGCATTGTAATGCACTTTTCCCAACTATTGGCTATGTTTTGAAACAACTTGAAGATGTCATCCCCTGCGCAGGGCAGGCGTGAAAAACATTTTTTAAATGTGTTCTGTTTCTCTGGCGGCTACAAAACAATTGTTGAGCAGCCTAACCATACATGCAACCGGTGCTCTGGCTCACCTAGTTGTGGAGCAGATCCTCCTTAACCCCCACCATCCATGCTTACTCTAGCTAGTATTGGGGGATTATTTTAGGCACCTCTTTGCTGTATGAATGAATGAATGAATATTGGACTTGTAGAGCGCGAACTTAGCCCAAGGGCGTCAAGGCGCTGGAAGCGGATGTAGGAGAGTAGGGTCTGCAATCCTATGATCACCCAGATTTTTGCTTTTTGCTTCACTGGTTTACGACTTTCCCTGGCTGTGGGCCTGCTAATCAGACCCACAGCCTAGCTGTTCTCTCTATTCCAAATTGTACCCAGGTACTGAATTGGCACTGGGCCCTCTCTAAGTCCCTGTACCCAGGGCTGAGGTGCACCCAGAAGTCTCCCAGGGGCTGCAGCATGTATTATGCCACCCCTGGACTGACTAACCAAACGGACACAACTGGCTGCTTGACAGCTGGGGGCAAGGTGGTGTACTCACCCTTTGCTTTAGATATAGTATTCCTATATCTAAACCTAAATGGACACACAGATCTCCTATCAGTCACTCCTATGGCAGGCCTTGACAATCCTGAAGGCAGAGTGCTTGGAATCGTGTGAGATAGTGCTCTGGCATGAGCTGAGCCTGTCTGCGGCTTTCGGGATCCATCCCTTAGCCGTTTCCATGATATCGCATACCATATACTCTTAAGTGCATTATAATCCTCGCGGTTATATGCCAACTCTGGTATCGCTTTATCAAAACATGTCGAGTAAGGTGTCATACGAATTGGAATACTAACCCCTCGCCAATTCTGGCGACGGGGTTAGCATTCCACCCTTCTAGAGGGACACGACATGTTGGTAACCTGTAACCCCGGTTAAAGTCAGACATAGCCTTAGCTCCACAAAATGGATGCTGCCACCGAGACACAAGTCTGCCCTCCTGCTGCTGGGAGTCCTCCCAGAGCAGGAGGCAAGGACAAAGGGTTTCCTGTCAGGGGCGGTGCCAGCACCGTCCCAGACAGGATTTTGTGTATCCTAGGTAGGCAGGGCTTTAGAGGAAGGTGACTGCAAGTGGCACCCCGGTGCTCACTGTGCATAGGCCGGCTGGAACCAGTTCCAGGGGCACTCCAGCCCCTGGCCTGGGGAAAGCCCGCCAAAGGAGAGGGGTGTAACCACCCCCCTCTTAGTCCCACCCATAGGGCAGGACTTAGTCGCGTGCCAACCCCCTTTTTCAGGATAAAGGTGGGAGCTGGCCCCCTTCCAAATTAGATCAATCTTTTAATCCTGAACCGACTTTCAACGAGAGGAACTCAAGACTCTTCCTAAGATTTTCTCCCTTGTGACTAAGGAGTAGTCACCCTGCAGCAGCAGGCACCATCCAAGCATCGCGGTCTGCTGTAAGTCTCTCCTCCGGATCAAGACTGCCCAGCACGACGAGAACCGGCTTCCCTGGCACCTCTGACCTCTACCCACATCATCAGCCCAGCTGTGACCCGTGGGTGTGACGAGACCTCGAGGGACCGGCCATCTTCCAAGACTGCACGACGCTTGACCAGCACGACTCCCGAGTGACCCTCGACTGAGTGCTTTGGAGTAAGAGAAGCCCCGACCCTGAGCAGCTCCAGCACCGAAGTCCAGCCCCCCTGCATCCACGAGATCTGCGTGGGGCCCTTCTGCTTTTTGCTGCTCACCGCGTTGTCCAGGTCACATGCCCGTTGGCTAGTGGCCCTCTCACGACGCTCCACAACAACAAATACTGCTGGTCTGGTTGCTCCAGATTAGCCCTTGCTCCCCTCCAACAGAGGAGCACCCTGGACCCTCCTGGTCCACTCAAGACGCCATTTTAGGTCCACCGCGTGGGCCTTGCATTTGCCAAGACTTGTTGCCCAATCCTGGGTCCAGCGACGTCAGCAGCAGATACCTTCGTGGGACAGCTCGCACCTCCATCCTGGTCGCCGACAACGCCTCCTGGTCCGAGAGACTGCAGAGCCCAGCAGCGCCCACTCACCTGGTTGAGGTGACTTCGTCCGGTGCCCCCCTGGTGCCCACCTAAATCACTGGCTAGTGATTCAGAACTTGGTCCCCTCTGCTTTCAGGTCTTCTTCTTCCCTGATCCAGGCTTGGATCACCACGAACTTCTTCACTGGCTGCCTGCCAGCAACTTCTTTCTTCAGGCTCCTGGTTCTTCAACGAGGGTTTCCGACGTAACTTCAACCCTATGCAGCCGCAGCCCCTGGGCTAGGTAAACCAAGTACTCCGGTGCTTCAGCATAGTCCAACACTCTAAGTGTTCGGATCCACCCTTGTTTTCGACCCACCTAGTCGGGTTCGCCCGAGAACAGTAACTTTGTGACTACTAGCCTCCATAGACTTTTTCCCGCCTTACGCGTGAGAGTTCCGCCTCTGCACACGACGTCCACAGGCCTCCTGCAACTAATCTAAGTGTTTAGCATTGTAGGTCTAGCGTTTCTAAAGTCTATGAGAATAGTTACTTACCTGCTAGTAGTTCGCATTCCACTTTTGTAATATATGGTTTTTCGTGCCCCCAGGGCATTTGTGTAAATTGTGCGACTTAAAGTATTTTCTTAAGAGTTTTGTTGTGTGCTTAGCTCCCTGTCTCATAAAGAGCCAGGGTAGTCTTGTTATAAATAAATATACGTTTATTTTCATAACAACTTGTGTGGTGTCCTTTCACTTGGTGTTCAAGGGGTAATGTGATGGTAAAACAGCTGGCTTAACACGCCCTCTAGAGTCTTAGCCTTAGACTGCTCGTATCCATGCTACTAGGATAGCTGGTCTATAAGGTTGACTTACAACCAATCATCAATAAGGGTTGTTTGGACTGATACAAAGTGCTCACTAGAATAGTGAACATTATATATCAGGCCAACTTCTCACATTGGTGAGCAGCGGTTGGGATTTGAGCTTGCTTTTGTTTTACCACACATATCCTAAGAATATCATTTGAAAGATCACATAAGTACTGAGGTACATATAACTTAGCTTAGAATACTCTGAGTTCTACTGAACCAGCTGTTGTAGCTCCTAGGGCCTAGCACACCCTAAACTACAACTCTAGCAAGGGATCAGTAGGCAAACAAATAGTGTAGGTAAGTGCACCACTTACACCTCACTAGAAAAGCATGTCTACCCATGGAGAGTCTACTGAGACTCCCCTTGTGGCAGTTGACCCTCCACAGGTCACTTCAAGATATGCAGCTCTCAGTTTCCAGGAGATGAGACAAGTGTGTACCTCCAGGAAACTGAAACAGGGGTCTAACCCCACCATTCCCTTTCTGATAGGTCTCTTAGAGACCTATGATGCGAGAAAGATTTCTCAGCTAGATGGGAATATGCCAGCCTTAGAGGGTACCACTGGGGATCCAGACCTCCACAACACTGACAATGCAGTTGAGGAGGAGGATCTTGAGGAACCCTCTGGGGATGAGGCAGACAAAGGTCTTGAGGTAGTCAGAAGGCTGACTAGGGCCAACTTAGACTTACTTGGGCTAGGATCTGGGGGACCCCCAGTACTGACCCTAAGTAGGCCTAACCTTGGAGTTAGGAGAGATAGATCTCTTTCTAGGGACTCCAATAGATCTCTGCACTCTAATGCCTCTTCTCAGAGGAGGAGGAACTCTCCCCAGAGGAGATTGACTTCCCCTCAGAGAATGGAGCATGAAGCTAGGATGAGACAGGCTACTCTGAGGATTGAAAGGGAAGAACTTGCCCTGGCCAAAGAGAAGCTTGCCTTTGCAAGAGAGCAGCAGATGAGTGGGTTAGCTCCCACTGGTGGCAGCAATCTCCCAAGCTAAAAAGAGAAGGGTTTAGATACTAAACACCTGACAAAAATAGTGCCCCCCTTTAAACAAGGGGATGACATCCAGAAATGGATGGCTGCTTTGGAGAGGGCCTGCACTGTGCAGGGCATTCCCCAGAGTCAGTGGGCAGCTATACTGTGGCTCTCCTTTGATGGCAAAGGTAGAGACAAGCTCCTCACTAGAAGAGTGGAGGATGCTAACAATTACCAGGTCCTGAAAAATACACTGGTTGATGGGTTTGGCTTAACAACTGAGCAGTACAGGTTGCTGTTCAGGGATACCCAGAAAACTCAGTCTCAGGACTGGTCTGACTTTGTGGATAGTGCCACTAAGGCTTTGGAGGGCTGGTTGCTGGGTAGCAAGGTTACTGATTACACAGGATTGTATAATCTTATGATGAGAGAACAGATTTTAAATAACTGTCAGAACCAGTTGTTGCACCAGCACCTTGTTGATTCAGATCTGACCTCTCCCCAAGAATTGGGAAAGAAGGCAGACAAATGGGTCAGAACAAGGATCAAGCAGAACCAGAACCAGAACCAGGGTGGTCAGAAGAAAGCAGACCAAAAGGGTAGTACTAAGAGTGAAAATGACCAGAAGTCTTCATCAGGTCCCCAACAAACCAAAGAGGGTGGGGGTCAGGCTTCACAGCAGAAAAAGAAGACTCCAGAAGGCCAGTCAAAAAGGTGGTGCCAGTACTGTAAAAGTAAGTCTCACTGGTTTAGTGAGTGCACCAAAAGAGGAGGGCAATCTCCTACCACTACAGCCCCTAAGGCAACTGCACCCCCTAGTACAGTCAGTAGTGGTAGTGCACCTCCCAAGGCATTAGTTGGGTTAACCTTGGGAACTGAGGGGTCTGGCAACTTAGTTGGCACACTCACTCAGGCTGTCCTTGTCTGTACAGGGGATATGGATATATCCCCTGACACAAGTCCCAATACTTTGGGCAAATACAGGCAGACACCTTTGATAAATGGAAAAATGGCTCAGGCCTACAGGGACACTTGTGCCAGTGTCACAATGGCGACACCTAACTTTGTGGACCCTGGACAGATCATGCTAGGTCCAGAGTACCTAGTGAGCAATGCCAGCAATGTCACTACCCACCATAGTATGGCAATTGTTGATTTCTCCTGGGGAGGGGTAAGTGGCCCAAAGAAGGTTGTGGTTAGTTCAGACCTCCCTGTAGAATGTCTGTTGGGCAATGATTTGGAAACATCCCTATGGTCAGAAGTGGAGCAGAGGACTCACATGGAAATGTTAGGCTTGCCAGCACATGTGCTTGCTGTGACTAGGTCACAGGCAAAGAAATGCCCCACTGAACAGGTGCTGGATCCTGGAACAATGGACCAGACACCTCCCAAGAGAAGGAGCAGTAGGGTTAAGGCATTGCCTTCCCCCTTGCCCCAGGTTGAGGATCAAGTCTCTGAGGAGGCTGATCTCAAGGAACTGAGGGAAACTGAGCCTAAAGAACTTGAACCTGATCAGGTTGAGTTTCTGGGCTCAGGGGGACCCTCCAGAGCAGACCTGGGTAAGGCACAGTTGGACTGCCCCTCACTTGAACCCCTCAGACAGCAGGCTGCTGCTGAGGCTGCTGGGAATGCCACAGGTACCCACAAGGTATACTGGGAAGATGGACTCCTCTACTCTGAGTCAAGAGACCCCAAGCCTGGTACGTCCAGGAGGCTGGTCATCCCCTTGTCTCAGAGAGGTTTCCTCCTTACCTTGGCCCATGAAATTCC